>NC_139681.1:27228986-27837864 GCF_964106915.1 Podarcis gaigeae | reverse complement strand
GAACAAATGTCTCAGTACAGTGGTACCTCAGGCTACAGATGCTTCAGGTTAGAGACTCACCTAATCCAGAAATAGTACTGCGGGGTAAGAACTGTGCTTCAGGATGAGAACAGAAATTGTGCGGCAGCGGCAGGCCCCATTAGCTAAAGTGGTACCTCAGGTTAACAACAGTTTCAGGTTAACAAGAGACCTCCAGAACGAATTAAGTTCTTAACCCGAGGTACCACTGTATAATAATACTTCATCTCCACTTTCATTCTGTAGATCTACATTATGCCAGCTGCTACATATCACAACAACGGCTTCTGTTTTTTCTTTTAAAAAAAACCCCAACAAGGCTGACTATGGTAACTAGGCAGGTAATTTGACCTTTGTTAGTATTATAAACAAAGAGTGCCTGCACTTGAAAGAAATTCTAGAGTAGTAATAAAATTGAAATCCGATATGCTTCCTTGGGAGCAAGTACCACTTAGCTCAGTGCTAAATGTTGTGCTCTAATGTGGTGTAATGGTTAGAGTATTGGACTGAAACCTGGGGAATCAGGGTTCAAATCCCCACTCACTGTGAAACTTGCTGGGTGACCTTAACTTACCTCACAGGGTTGTTGTGGGTACTGAGAAGTTGAAGAAGCTTGTATGCCATATTGAGCTCCTTAGAGGAAAAGGTGGGATAGAAATACAATAAATAAATAAAATAAATCTAGCAATAAAAGGTGCATGTTTGCAATCAGACTGGCTTTCAGCCCCACTGCATCCATTTCATTCAGTCTTTGCCTGCGAATTGCTATCCTCTCACTCTCACATTTGATGAAGTAGACTATAGTCCACAGAAGCCGATACCATATTAAATCTGTTTAGTATTTAAGGTGCCACAAGACTCTTTGCTTTTGCGGCAAGAAAGCAAAAACTACTGGCAATTTTCACCAGCGAGTTTACATGGTATCAAGAGACTACATTTTATGTAGTAGTAACATGAAAGGTTGGAGAAAATCTGCTGATACGGGTTTGGTCAAACAGCTGCTAACACTGATCTAAAATACTTCTACTTGGAAGAGCAATTTGTTCAAACAGGACATTATTCCAAGTCAGGAAAGTTTGCTTGCAGCCTGATTGGCCAATACTTCCTCAGAAACGCAAGTCTAGCTAAGTTGGGACTTACTTGCAAACACTTGTGTACGGGATCGTACATGTGACTCTGGAAATAAATCCAAATGTAAACATGTTTAAGGGACATAGGCAGGGTCAGGAAGAATGAGGTTTGGTGAGCACCCCCCCATGTTCCTTACCTCCCCCTTTGCCCCATTGCTGGACCCCTGCAGAAAATATGCTGTTCACTACTCCCTCCACCCAGCATATAACTAAACCATAACATAACATAAGGTCCGTATAGTTAAAGCCATGGTTTTCCCAGTAGTGATGGGATGGGAGTGAGAGCTGGACCATAAAGAAGGCTGATCGCCAAAGAATTTATGCTTTTGAATTTTGGTGCTGGAGGAGACTCTTGAGAGTCCCATGGACTGCAAGAAGATCAAACGCATCCATTCTGAAGGAAATCAGCCCTGAGTGCTCACTGGAAGGACAGATCCTGAACCTGAGGCTCCAATACTTTGGCCATATCATGAGAAGAGAAGACTCCCTGGAAAACACCCTGATGTTGGGAAAGATGGAGGGCACAAGGAGAAGGGGATGACAGAGGACGAGATGGTTGGACAGTGTTCTTGAAGCTACCAGCATGAGTTTTATCAAACTGCGGGAGGTAGTGGAAGACAGGAGTGACTGGTGTGCTCTGGTCCATGGGGTCACGAAGAGTCGGACGCGACTAAACAACAACAAACATAACAAAATTGATCTTTATGGATGGTCAGCATGAATCATAAACTAGAAATTAAAAGAAAACTGCTGTCTTAGCATGCTGACTTGAAAATTAACTCTACCTCTCCCCCAAGTCAAGAGGGCTGGTGTAAGAAAATATGTTTAGGCTAGAAGTGTTAATCTGAACACTTCCTTATTTCTTTTTCCAGAAATCTAACATGTGGGATCAGGGGTGCCAGCATGAATAAAAGATTGGAGGGGCCCAGGTGAGCCCCACCTGGCATAATCAATCACCTGATGCGGCACATGCACAGCATTTGAATGGCAATGCCTGTCAACTCAAGTATTTTATGGGGGGCAAAGGGACCTCGGCCCCTAGGAGTTGGCTCCTAGGCATGGGACAAAAGCCTCCTTGTCTTGAAATTCACTTTATGCCTCCGGATCTCTCTGCCTCTGTTCTCTCCCCCCCCCCCCCCGCCCCATGGACCCGGCGCGGGTACTTTTGAGGTGGACTTTTGACAGGATGAAACTGAGCCCAGACCACCTATCCCAGAGAAGGGGTTGGCGGTGCCTTGCATCCAATAGTCCATCGCGAGGCTATTTCAGGAGTAAGCCCGGGCACGGGCTCCTCCGCGCTCTTGTGCCAAAGCCAAAGAATCCTCCCCTTGGAGAGCGCTCCGCGCGCCGGCTGCCAGCCCACCTGGACGAACCCTTCATCACCTGGGCGCCGCGCGTGGCGTGGCGAGGCCGGGCCCCGCCTCCCGGTCTCTCCGGAGCTCTGGTGGGGGGGGTGAGGGCGGGGCCAACGAGCTGCGAACTTGCGGCGGGTCTCTCCGCCCCCCCCCCGCCCGCCTTCCCAGGCTCCTGCCTTAACCTGTTGGCGGCCCCTGAGGGGAGAGAGCGGCGCGCGCGCTGAGGTAACCCGGCAGCGCGCTTGGAGAACTTCCTCGAGCGAAGTTGCGCGCAGCCCGTGAGGGAGCTCGGCCGAACTGGGCTCCTGCTCGCCTCGCCTTTGCTCCACGGGATAAAGAGGTGTGTCTGGGCGAGAGAGAGAGAGCGAGAGCCTTGCAACATGGCCTCCTCCTCCTCCTCTCCCTCCGCCTCCGCCGCCTTTTCTCCAGGCGGGGATGCCCGAGAACTGGACCAGGTGAGCCACCGGGCGGCCCTTTCCCCCCTCTCCCCCCCCACCCTCCTGTTTCTTCGTGAACTTTCCCTCTCCTGCGTCTCTCTCGCTCTCTGTCTCTTGCCGCCTTCCGGGAAGAAAAGCTGAAGCGCAGTGACCTTTCCCTGCTGCTCTCAGAGGAGCCGAGGGTTGACTCGAGGCGTTGGTCACACCTGAGGCGAGCGCGCTTCGGGCTACAAGCCTGTCGTAGCCGCGCGGAAGCCCACGAGGCTTGCTTCTGAGGAGAGACAGGACTGCCGCGTGGGAGGCGGTTCGCGCCCTCATCCCGGGACCGAGTCCCGCCGTTCGCGGCGGCGGGTCCTGCTTCCCCTTGAGGAAGCAGCGTGAGGAGGGAAGCGGGTTCTCAGGTTTCCCCTACATGAAAAAATCCTGTCCTGCAGCGAGCTTGAAGGGGTTGAAGCAAGGAAACAAGCGAGGACTGGGATAGCATTATTTGTTTTCCTCTGAGGGACTCCAGGCGGTTTACAGACAAACAGAAGAACCAGCTAAAAACAGTTAAAAAGTCATTTTTTAAAAAAGCAGTTCACCATTGATAGAATTAAAGCTATATAAAAACTAGTTTTGGCTTAGCCTTAGCAGGGACTACTTTCTTTTAATTAATATCCTTCTGCTGCACAAATAAAATTAAGAGCAAGAGTTAATGGCTTAACTGACAAGAGATCCAAATCTATGAGTGTTATTAAACTAAGTTTTACTCAGAGTAAACCCATTAATGAACATGGCTAAGTGAAGTCTGTTAATTTCAACAGGTCTATTCTGAGTAATACTCAACTGTGTTAAGTGATCCAAATTCTTAAGAGGGTGTATTCTGGAAGTGTCTTGCTGGGTCAACCTAAAGTCCATTCAATCCAGTGTTTGCTTGTTTTGGAGCAGGTTTTCTTCACTGTTAAGCAGATGCTAGGCTACCTACCAGAAATAGGCTGGAGGTCCACATTGGCGGTCTGTATTCTGTCAATCTCTGTGTTAGAAGTTTTGTGCTCTTTATAACATAATAGTGGGTGTAGTTCTCTTTGAACCTGCTGGCTCTGTGTCAAATGCAATCGCACCTGTAGCTTCAGGTAAGCCTTGTCAACAGCATCGCTTGCCTGGGAGGTAAAGACACTACTAACTGAAGAGAGCATGGTGGCAAATCCAATAAGAACTTATTTGAAAGGAAATTACTTTGATCTCAGTGGGACATGCTTGCAAATAAACTTGCATATGATGGGACTGAGAAACTCTCATTGCAGTCTTGCTTGCGCTTGCAGTGTGCTTGAATGCATAAGGAAGCTGAAATGTTAGTGAAGGGGTTTCGTAAATACAACAGGGATTTAACTTTGAATGTTGTTCAGTAATTTGTTCTGTGGACCATGGTCACAATATCAGAGGGCCTGTTAATTCTTCTGAGTGTTGTTTGACTGTCCGGTCTGAATTAAAATCTGGAGGCAAACTCTGAAGACTGGGTTAGCACGCCTGTCAAGTGACTTTCCCATGTTGTGCCTTGAACCGAATCAGTTCCAGCTTTCAGGCAGGTCTTTCTGTTTAAGCTGAGAACATCCCTTGCACATTTTAGCACCCACAGTTGAATCTTTGGGACAAGAGCGGGGATATATTTCCTTTTAGTGAGGCGAACCTCACGCACAAACCGCTTTGTGTGTGGCCTGGATATATTCCCATTGCTTTTGACGTGGGACTTGAAGGACCATCTTGCAAAAATACAGTGTAATAGAGCCAGTTTTTAGTATGTGGCATAGATGTGCACCAAGTGGGAAAATCCACTTCTTGGGAATGAGCAGTGAATAAATTTAAAGCTAAATGGACAAGATTTATTGCACTGGTATTGGAAGCTCACTAGTTTGAACTGTGTTTTGTATTACTATTCCAAAGAAACCAGTCACCCTGCCGGTGTGCGGACTGCTCTTCTTTTTGTGGGTGTTGCTTGTGTATAACAAATTACTTAATACCTGGTGAAAGAATATAACAATGTTTTTGTTTCCAAGATGTACTTCTCCTTCCTCTTCACTTCAGGTTTGCTATCAAACTTTATGGTGCGGGTTGAGTCCATTATTCTACCTGGTATAAACAATGCATTTTTCTGGAATTAATCACAACTTTCCTTGAATTCTGATTAAAGCTGCTCCTCACCTCCATCCTTGGTGCCAAAAGTTGGTTTATATCTACTTTTAATAATTGTGGCGTGTATATTTCAGAAAAGTAATCAATAACAGTATTTAAGATACTGTTAAGGTTTTAAATATCAACAAGCCCATCTTTGTTTTTCTCTTTCTTCACAAGAAATCATTGTTGCCTGAAAGAAATTGGAACAACATCTTTTCACTATGTATCTTGTTTTACTGTTTTTCTACTATCTGCTATACAGAAAAGTGTCAACAGTCTTAAAACACATTAATCAATTGCAAGTCTGAGCCTCAATTACAGTGGAACCTCTGGTTACGTACTTAATTCATTCCGGAGGTCCGTTCTTAACCTGAAACTGTTCTTAACCTGAAGCACCACTTTAGCTAATGGGGCCTCCTGCTGCCGCTGTGCCACAGGAGCACGATTTCTGTTCTTATCCTGAAGCAAAATTCTTAACCTGAGGTATTATTTCTGGGTTAGCGGAGTCTGTAACCTGAAGCGTATGTAACCCAAGGCACCACTGTACTACAAATGAGAAGCCCTTCCAGAATGGTGGTGAGGCATATGTCAGAAGCGAGGATGACATTTCCTCATACAATTTGACACGAAGCTAATAAATACCCACAAAATACTTCTATTTGTCAAAGGCTGCAATGTTATAGGGTCATAGGAATGAGTTTTCTGTCTGGCTTTAGTTTTTCCATTGGCATGATTTGTCTCATTTTACTGGATCTTTTTGAAGCTATCAGTTCTTCAGGTGCTTAGGGTTGTACCCCAATGCTTCACTCTCTGCTCTGTTCTTAGTGGTGTAAGATAATTTGTGGGCATTGGCTGTGTGAGTATGCTCCTTTCACTCTTTGGTTGCTGATGGTTTTTCCCACAATGTCCCTCCTGTCATCACGGTACATTTGACAGATATACTGACCAGCAAATCAGATGCTCACACAGCAGTATGCCTTGCCCTTCCCAATGTTTCATGCAGGTGTCTGCCTCATTCTTACAAAGAAGCAAAATCAGTGTTTCCTTTTAATGTTGAAAAGCTGCTTCATGGAGAAGTGGGCTAGTGGCTTCATCAAGTTCTAGCCTATCAGTTGAAACAATAGGTTTCAAGTGAGCTCGCTCTGAGGTAGAAGGTCATACATATGACCAAAATAGCATGAAAGCACAATGGCTTCAACCCTAACATTGCATACCTCTGGATCCAACTTACTCACTATTCCCCTTCAATGATTTATTGATTTTTTAAAAATGATAATTTGTAGAAAAAACATTTCCAAGTGGTATGCAGCAAATTAAAAGTAGAAGAAAGTATAAAATACCAAAAAAAAAAAGCACAAATATGAAGGGCATACAAAATGAGAATGAAAGGCAATGTTGTTACTCCTCAAAGACTTGTCTGAATAAATGTTTTTAACAATAACAAAAAAGGGGGAAAAACACATCACATGTCACACATGGCAGAAGGGAGTATGCGCCATAATGTGGGTGCCATCACAGTGAATGTGCTGCTCCAAGTAGTTGTCCAATGAACCTTGGAGGTGAGTGGCACCAGCAGGAAGGCCTTTACCAGTGACCTCAGTGACTGAATAGGACGTATGTAAGAAGGCAGTTTCTTAAACAGTCAGGCTCTAAGTTGTTTAAAGTTTTGCATACAAATGAAAACATATTGAGCTTTATTTGGTAGCAAATTGTCAACCAGTTATGCCTTTAGTGAAACAATGGACCAGTTTGGATGATATTTGTGAAGTTTAATCCCCAAGCCCTACACATGGGCATGGGGGGCTGACCACGCCTCCACCACCTACTTGGGGATGACCCATCCCATCAAGGTGACCTTCACACATAGAATCCTTTGTGTGTAGGTCAAAGTCAGATGGCAGACTCCTGGATTGCATGATGTTGGCTCATGTACATGGGATTATACATACATAGGCTCCATTTAGATGGGGTACCCTGGTATAGATGGTAGAGGCAGGTGAGCATGCTAGCTTCACATATAAGGTTGGAACAGAGTTCTGAAGTATTGTGCGAACCCAACTGATATATGGATATGTTACTATTACAATAGCTGATGGCCCCAGCAATGCAAAGGATCTAGCACTGGCCTATAATAATGCAAACATTTTCAGATGAGGCTTAAAATGGCTCGCCATTGTAAAAGAATATATTGCAATGCAGCACATTTTTATTTCTCCTCTGCAGTCTATATCAGGTTGACAAAAATGTTTGTTGCAAATAATGCTTTTTAAGAGTTGCGTGAAGCCATTGTCCAGGAAATTTCTACCTATCCTTTGCCACCTTATGCTTACATAACTCAGTTCTTCTTCAACTATCATTGATATACCACTGTCTTTTGGTCTAGTGTGCACTGAAACCCATTCAATATATCTTAAGGTTCATTTTGCATAAGGCCTCATTTTATTAGGTTGTTCTGCTGCTAGACAAGCTACTGTTGAATAGTTCCTGCTTTTTGAACTGCTCTGTAATTACACGATTTGGGTCTCAAGGGTAAGATACAAAATATAATGTACTTATACACTGCTTGTGGTGCTAAACAAAACCTTTCCCATTAAGAAGAAGAAAGAAAAGATTTGGATATGTGATAAAGCATATTGTGTTGGCTTGTTGCCCAGAAGGTCTAGGGTGTCTTTCAGTTGAAACTGTAAGATTAGCTTCAAATTCAATCAGCGACAAATGAGTTTTACTTTCAGTTTCTTTGCGAAGTTTTTTAATATCTATAACATCCCATGTCTATGGGGTGGGGGGTGGGGTAGTTGCAGCCATTTGCTAATGTATAAATTAATTGCATCAGACCTACAGGAGCATATCCAAGTACCTCATTGCAGTAGCAGAAGTTAGCGTGATTCCCACTAATGCAATGGAGCATTCTCCCTCACTTCTTCTCCTGTGTGTTGCCCATGACCTCCCCAAATCTGCTGGGGGAAAGGGGTTGGGAAAACCCCCAGACACTGGCAGAGGAAGAGGAGTGCGGGGAGAGCTCAGTGCAATCCCGGTGGGGTGCCATTGCAGCTCCCCCCCACACACACTGGGTGCCATGCCCCCGCAGGGGGCGTGCCCTGCCACCAGGACATGCACCATGCCCCTGCGGGCAGCGCACCAGCCCTGCCCCCACCTGCTCTCTGCCCCCCTGGTGCCGGAGCATGAAGCTCCGCCATGGCTCCCAGCATAGCATGTCGTGGTGGGGAGGGCATTGGTAGATTATTCTGTCAGGGAAGCAGAAATGCTTGCACTGATGGAACTGTTCTCTTACAGAACACAGTGCAACTCAATGAAAAGAAAATCATAGCATTGGTGTATAAAGCGAAGTGGTCAAGGAGCATTTAATTACGGTAAATAGCTGCTAAGCCAGCAGGTGTGGGAAGAACACAGACTTCGCGCTGTAGTCCTTTGCAGATTGTATACATGGAAGGCAAAATCCACCTCTCTAGTATTGAGCATTCTAGCAGTGGCGTAGCGTGGGGGGTGCAGGGGAGGGGCGGCCGCACTGGGCGCAACATCTGGGGGTTAGGGTTAGGGGGCGCAAATCCACGGGTTAGGAGGCACAAATTACTTGCCTTGCTGACAACCCATGCTACGCCACTGCATTCTAGTAAAGCTCTATTCTCTCTTACGTTATAATAGTTCTCTTTAAACATGTGCATCAGTAAGTAAGTAAGTAAAGTACTGTAATAGTGGTTGCACACACATGCTGGGAGCCTTGAGTTTAAATGTGGCTATTGATACAATGGACGTCTTAGAAACTTGGCTAAATCCAAATGTCATTGGCAGAATGACAGTGAAGCCCTATAATACCAGTAGTACAGGAACAGCAGTGTGGTTGTGTTTGAAGAACAATTTGTGGTGTAAGGATACAAATAGTATGATGCATTTTGAATAGGATCTATCTGTCTTGTAGAAATTAGTGGGGAAGCTCCTGTTTGTTGGAATACATTGCTGGAGCCACTGAATCAAAGTACCTGCTACTCTTTATTATCTAAATGACATATAAATTGGTAAAGCCCTTCCAAGGTAAGCAACTTAACAAGGGATCAGGATTTTGATCCTCACACTTCAAAAGTCCCAAGACTACAAGAGCCCAGTCATAGCTGTGTAATTTGAAAAATCAATTTAAGACACTGAACAAAATGGTTCCTGGTTGGAGTATATCCAGTTAAATCAATGAGTCTACTCTAAGTGTGAGTAAGTTGTATATTACCCATTTGCACATCTGCAATTTTCATCATAGCACCCACCACTCCATTTGAGTGAATTCTTGTGTGTAGCTTGGGCTTATTACTGCACCTTTTAAAAAATTGGTTTTCACTAAAAAAACACCCACCCACCATACATTCAAAACTACATCATCATTTTATTTGTATGCCACCTTCACACAGTTAAAACAATGCTCAAGGCGGCTTACAATATGACAAGATTTATATACAAACATAGCAAAGTAGTCATAAAAATAACACATCAAACACATCAAAAACTACATAACCAAACTGAACATTTTCCACATAAAAAGATATAAAAAATGAATATCAATAACAGCAGCAAAAACACCCAACAAAACTCCCCCCCCAAATACCCCATTCCTTGCAGTCCTTAGGAAGCCTGTCAGGCTCCACCCTAGACCAGGTGGAGAGAGGCAGGAGCAGGACCATCAGGCTCTCAGCCTTTTTCTGACTGTGACCCCCTTCCAACCTTGCTTCCTTCCTGTGCCCCCCCATGGATGTAGCCAAGGGGGTCAGCTGCCCCTCCATAAGTAAAAATCAATACATATCTGAGGCTCTGCCCACAGCCACTCTGGGCAGCTTTTCCCAGCCACTCTGGGTGGCTTACAACATATATAAAACCACAACAAAACACCAAACATTAAGAAACAGAATGTCCTATACAGGCAACAACAAACCAATAAATCAATAGAAACCAATAATAATAAGAGTTTACACTTATACCCAAATTAAAATAACCACCAAGCCCGACTAAACATTTAACCAACCCCAACCCGACAAAAACAAACCAGAGGAACCAAAATTAGAACCGTTTAAAACATTGTAAAACATTTTTGCCAGTTGCCCCAACCCAAGAGTTGCTTCAGTAATGTCCCTCTGGCCTCCCAGGAGCCTCTTTTATCTGTTCAAGGTGAGTCTGGGCCCCACCCCCTAGGCCAGGTGGAAATAGGCCTTGCAGCAGTGAGGGGTCTTCCTTTCAGCACTCACAACAGCAGCAATGTCCCTCCAGCCTCCTAGGAGCCTTTTAGGTGCAGGTAAATTCTGCACCTAGACTAGGATTATTTTCCCTTGCACTTGGCAGGGGCGGTTGCCCATGGAGAAACTTGCAAATATGCAGCCATCCCCCTTGTAGATGCAAATCATACAGTCCATGGAAAGCTGCACCGTATGATTCTGCAACATGTATAAGTTACATAGGTTGGGTTTTGGAACAAATCAATTGAGAGATCAAGGGTGAATGCGTTGGTAGAAACATGAGATGGTAAGAGTGGACTGCTTCAGGGTGTAGAGCAGAGTTTTAAAAACAATATTACCAAACTTAAAAAACAAAATCATATAACATAAACAGTCTGTATGTACAGATAACCACTAGTACACACTATTAATTGGTAATATGGGCATTACCGAAGACTTGAAGTTTGCATAGGATGAGGACCTTTGAATCCTGCTAAATGAGTTAAAATGGGAGCAAATCTGAGTGAACCTGCCCCACCTACTTTGGACCATCTAAACCAGAATTCAAGAGTTGACCCTCACATTGCTTCTCCAGTGGCAATGGACATGAGTGAAACTCTCCTGTAGGAATAGCACCTTGTATACATTCCGCTGGCATGGATATGGAAACGGAAAGCCATATTCACGTGATAGGTATGTGTTAGAGTAAGCCAATTCTGGGTTTGGGTGTTCAGATTAGTCTGATTAGCTTTTGGCTTTGGGCCCCATGCTGGCATTGCTCTGAACAGAACTGCTTGATGTGCCTTGATGAACAAGCGTCACTATTGTTGCCTGTCACTTAGATGGAGATGACCAGGTGGTGGAAGACAGTGGAAGGACCCACAAAGGAAGAATGGTGGTCCAAAGTGCAGGAAGTAGCAGGGCCGGAGGAAAGGGGTGCAGTGGGTATGGGATGCCCCAGGTGTCACCACTGAGGGGGGTGACAAAATGCCAGGCGGCAGTAACAGCAGGGCCTGCAGTGCCCCCAAGCCACACCTCTCTCCTGGGGGTGACACAGTGGCTTGGGTGCCCACAGGCTCCGCACTGCCCACCACCTCCCCCTCAGCTGTAGAGTGACTGAGTGGAAGGAGGCAGGCAGACTCCTCGGAGGCCCTGAATTTAAACTACTAGATTTGTTTTTCAGATATTCTTTGAAAACCTCCCATTTTGAAACAAATTCCTGTTTTGATTTATTCTTTATTTTTTCTGATAGACCATCTAATTCGGCATATTCTGTCAGCTTTTGGATCCAATCTTGTATGCGCAATCTTTTTTAAAGAGAGCCTGAAAGCACGAGCTAAAATAAGAATTAGGAGGTTATTAAATTATTTTCAACTAAGTAATGTTATGCTTCTGTAACTTTCTTAATTAACAGGAGAATCAAAGCAATCCCCTCTTTCAAGATACACACAGTTTTGCATGTTAAGTGTATGCAGAACATTTTTCCTCCTTAATTTTTGAAAGATATCTTTTGTTCCGGTCTTCTGTGTCTTTGGAGTCAAAACTTGAATAACTTTACTAAGAAGATTCATGAGAGAATATACAGCCTCTTGTTATACAAAGGGGGGGGCAAATAAATTTTGCATTTTTAGCTAGAGACCCCCCTTTAGATTTGGTGAGGCAGGTTGAGTGTTGCAGCTAAGGCTAATTGAAAACAGATGAGGGAGAGGCACAGCACATTTTTTAGGACCCAACAAGTGGCTGAACAACTTTGCTTGCTGTGCCGTGGGAGCTAAGCTGAACTTAGTGCCAATGTGCATGTAGAGAAGAGGGTGAGCAAACTGAGGTAGAGATTGAAGAGGCTTAAAATGTTGAATATGCTGTTTAGAGTTTTATTATAGTCACAGTTTTGCTTTTTAATCTGGGATGATGCAATAAGAAATAGAGGTGCACACCTCATTTGTACAGATCTCCCCATCCATAATCTTGCCCCAAGCGATTCCCAGACTTAAGGCTGATTCATATAGCAAGGTTGTGATGAAATAAGGTAGCCACAAACCGACTGGTTTGGTAGCGAGCATAAGAATTGTGGAAGTTACTAGCAATATATTCGGGGGGGGGGGTTGGGTAACTTGGTTCACTGTAGCTTTCTGTATCTTAACATAAAGGCACATAATGAACTGTGAAAACCACTGTAGCTAACACAATGGCAGCATACATTTACCCCCCTCCCACTGCTTATTGCCAAAACTGCCCTGTGTGGTAGATGAGGCTGAAAGACGATGGATGGCTCAAAGTGAACATGGGTCTTCGCAGTTCTCTAATTCCAAAAGTAGGGTGTCCTGTAGTTCAGTCCATATCTCTTAGTATTGTGTATAACTATTGAAGCACCATTAGCAAGGCTCCTCATATCTTAACCTTGGGATATTATCTGGGAATTCCACAAATTACCTTTTGTTTTGCAAATTTAATGAACACATTGCATGCCCATAGGGCTAGAATATCTTTATACATTAAGCAGACTTATTTAATGTGCATTAAAATTTACGGGCTGCCTTTTTTTTTTTTTGCCACAGAGGCCTTCAAAGTGGCTGACAGTTTCAATAGTAATAAAACAGCTCATTAAAAGCAATTTACAGAAACACGAACGCAACAGCAGTAATTGTATTTCGTTTGCAGAAGAGAAGACACAGCCTTCTGAAGGTCTCATTGAACAAGAAGGTGGTCTCCTAAAGATCATGTAAAAGCTATTGATGGAACAGTCTGCCTTGGGAGGTTGTGGACTCTCCTTCCTTGGAGGTTTTTAAGCAGAGGTTGGATGTCCATCTGTCATGGATGCTTTAGCTGGGATTTCTGCATTGCAGGGAGTTGGAGTAGATGACCCTTAGGGTCTCTTCCAGCTCTGCATTTCTATGGTTCTGTATGCTGACACTGGAAAAGCCCTGTTTTTCTAGTAGAGGATAACTTTGCCTCAGGCAGTATCTCGTCAGTAGGATATTAACTTGCAGAGTATAGCTGTTCCACATTCTCTGCAGCCTGCACAAGGCAGTCTTCAGGAGCAGTCTCCTGTAAAGTGTTACAGTAGTCAAACTGAGAAGTAACCAGAGGAAACATGTTAATGGAAAGTAGTCTCCTCCCTTAGGTGTGCATATGGTGCACCATATTTATGCATCTAACGTATATTAATGTGTCTGAGTTTATTCAATAGACATTTTAAGAGTCAGCAGGTCAGGGGTGTGTCCTTTTTAACCTCCATTCGCAGCAGCTCTTTAGAACATTTGACCTTAGTTACTTGAACTAAAGTCAATCGAAGCACTAATAGGAAACTAAGGGAAGTCACATGACTTCCTGGCAGACAAAGTAAACTTGGGACACCTGAGGCTGTTGTCATCGCTTGCTCACCACTTCAAGCGCATAGATGAATTTGGCGCTCGAGCATGACAGCCATGAAAAGCTTTCTGTCTGAAAGACATAGAGAACGGATTGGAAAATGTTTAAACTTGAGGCTGCTATATTGGATGACTAGAGGTCCTCCCCCCCACATTTGCTCTGGTATTATCTAAGATTATGACTTTCCTTTTGTTCTTGCTATGACACCTGCTGCTGATGTAAGTACAATAATCTCGGCTGCACCGCTCACTAGGTACTTTGATCAGAGCATATGTCATGACTTACTGTAAAAGGTACTGGAGGTTTGGATTGAAAAGTATTGAAGGTTTTGCACTACTGGGAACCGAAACCTCTTTTTTTGTTTTTTAACCTTGCTGTTTTTATTCATAAAATTTCAAGAACACCTCTACATATTTGGTACAATAGGTCATCAGTATTATAATAATTTCAAAGTAAGTTACCCTGTATTGGATTTTCCTGTGCCAGAATAGGTGTGTGTTTGAGCATGGTTTTGTCTGTTGTTCAGAATGGTTTACTAGTATATGAGATGCAAATATCCACAGAGCTATGCTTAAAATAAGGTAGGCTCATACGGTCTGCTGTGTTTTAGTAACGGCTCCATTGTTATCTGGTTCGATTTAGAAATGCAGTAAGCCAAATGGCCCATGAAAACGAAATCCTTTACTGCTAAATGGAGAGGAAACAAATGCATTTCAAAACTTACAATCCTGTGCGTATCTACTCAGATGTAAGTCCCATTGTGTTCAGTGAGACTTATTCCAAGTAAATCTATGGCAGCTCTTGTCAAAAGCAGTGCGACCAGGCAATTTTAGACCCTGGATTTAATGATCTTAGATGTCTTGTCTGTGTGTTCTGTTGTGAAGCACACAATTAACATTTCTCTCCCCCCCCCTTCAAACAATTTCATGCTTTACAACTGCTTCTTGATATATTAGAGCAAAAAAGTATTTATAAACCCCGAAAAAAGGATTCCTCTGAGCACATGCACTTTTGCATTTTAAACTCTGATCATACCATCATTATAACTACAAGAATAAAATTGAGTTTGCGTTTGCTGCCCTAATGTTGGTGCCCTGCTGCACATATTCCCTGAGTTGGTGAGGTTTGTTTGATAGCAACAAGAAACTAACCTTTTAATGTAATCAACCCAGTCTTGTGGAATACTGCCATTGTTGTTTATACCCCGCCCATCTGACTGAGTTGCCCCAGCCACTCTGGGTGGCTTCCAACACATATAAAAACACAATAAAACATCAAACATTAAAAGCTTCCCTCTACCAATAGAGATTCGGCATAGACCTTCTGTTTCAACTTCTAAATTCCTGCTGAAGATTTTTCTACTCCGTCAGACTCCTGCAGACAATGAAGACAATATCTTTCCATAATAATTAGCTGATTTCTGGTTTTAAAGTTTTATATGCTTTCATGTAAAACTGTTGTAAACCATTCTGGGTTTTTTTTTTAATGAATAGTGGTATATAAATACTTGTAATAAATAATAAACAAATACACTTTGAACAAGCACCATTTTGCTGTAAAAACAAGATGATTTAATATTTTAAAGTTTAAAAAAAATACAAAGAGCATCTGTAACCATGTACACGCTTGGCTGGCTATAACATCTTTTAAAAATGAGAAGAAAGGATGCTGTGGTGATCAGCATTAGCTGCAGTTGTCTCCCTCCATGTCCATAATGGCCCAAGTGTTGGCCAAAAATGGTTCCTCTCTTCCTTCCTATTTTACAATTTGCAGAGTGTTTCGGGCAGGACTGAAGCACCCATGAAACTTGGAGGGGAAGGGGAAAGAGAATTTTCTCAAAAATATTTGGAGAATGGATGGGGCGAAGGCTGACATTTACTTTAACCATGCGAGGTTGCAGAGGGATTTTTTCCCTTTTCCTTTCAAAACAAATGCCCGGCACCACTCAAAAGCAGTACAAAGCCCTCTCTGTCTCCATAGCTGCCACTTCCTAATGGGTATGGAGTGACGCAATGCAATGTGACGTGTTCCTGCCATGCCACCCCAGGAAGTGTCTATTGGCTGCTTCCCACTGGCCCATATTCTAACAGTGGTTTTGGAACAACACAACATGATGTTTTAAAGTAGAAGAAAGAGAAGAGAACCCTCTACCACCACATATACTTAAGGTAAGCAGAGTCCCTGTCCAAATATTTAAGAGAAAACTATTTCCTCTGCTCCCTGTGAGAGATAGCAAGAATGTTGCACCCTGTTTTTGCATGTGTGATACTTTGTGAAAACAGAGGTGGATTTTGGCATAGCATTGGTAAAAAGGGCCTGTCTGGGTGGGTGAAGAAAATTTCCTTCGGGCTGAATGCAAAGAGAGGAGAAGGAAAGAGGTTGCTGGCTTGGTGGCCTAACCTGACAAGCTAGGCCGTCCTAAATAAAACCTGATAACTCCCATTGGCTTCTGCCAAAGGATATTATAGCCGCAGGCATTCCTTACCTTAAAAATGCCCTGTGAGGGGAACAGGCCAGTGTAGCTAACCACTATACCTCGCAAACCCTGCTTTTTTTGTTAACCAATACTTGTCTGTAAGAGTTTTTTGAAAATTAGCTATAGATTGTTTTGACACGTCCCCACCACCTACAGAAGACACCACAGAATTCTATCTTAAATGCATACCCTCCAACATTTCATCGATAATAATAGTAATAATAATAATAATAATAATAATAATAATAATAATAATAATAATAATTTCATTATTTATACCCTGCCTATCTGTTTGGGTTGCCCCAGCCACTCTGGGTGGCTTCCAACATACATAAAAATATACAACAAATTAAACATTTAAAAAACTTCCCTATACAAGGCTGCCTTCAGATATCTTCTAACGGTTCTGTAGGGAAAATAGGGATGTCCCAGGATCCAGTCATGGACTGAGTCAGCTTCTGTAAACCTTGGACTGTTAATGGAAAATAGGGACACTTGATCTGTAAATGTGAGCTTTCTCTTCTGTGTAAGTTGCTGTAAACTCACTTGCTCTCTGAACACTTCAAGCACTATGATATTGGGGTGGACCAGTGAGGAAGTGCAGAAGCAGAGGGCCATCATGGAAGAACGAAGGGGGCAACATGATGAAAGCTCACTGCGAGAAATAATCAGTTCTTCTACCCTTCCTTCCATATGCTGATCAGCTGTTTTGATCGTAGCCTTTAACCGTCTTTGCTCCTTTCAACTCCATGGTAGCTGTCATTCAATATGCTATTTCTCACCAAAAGCTGAAGAGAAGCAGAGCTTTCTATTAATTGCTCCACACACTTGCAGGTGAAGTGAAGGTGGCTCAACGATTTTCCACTGTAAAGAACAATAAGTTCAACCTGAATTCCTCTCTAACGTTTTTGGGGAATCTGGGCCAGCTTCCTCTGGATCGGTTTACACAGGGTATAGATGATGCACCCCAGAGGATCAGATTTGATTATTTGATTATTTGACTGCTAGTTGCTGATTCCCATTCTACTTAAGCTCCACCCCATCAATTTTAATTGCAGTAACCTTTCTGAGAACTATAGTAGTGCAATATGTGTAAAATATCAGCAGATGGTGCTGTAGTCCTTTACATATTTGTACAAAAGCACAACAGGAACAGAGGATGTTCACATGAAAAAAATGGGATCCTTGTATTTTTCCACCCTTCTGGCTTCTTGAGCACTGCTGAATATTTGCCATCAGATTCTTCAAATTTAATTTGCATCCTGCTTTCTTTCTATGTGTGCATGAATCGAGGTGGAAAAAAAACTGGTGGAGGTGATTAACATTGACAAGCCCCCCCCCCCCCTCAAATGGCTTCTGTGTCCCTAATCCCCAGAAATTATAGAAGATAATATAGGAGTAAGCACTATATCATGGGTTTTCAAAGCCTATCAGTGGGTTTTTCAAAGACTACGTGCAATTTTCTAATTTCTAAATGCATGCATACATGCCAGTTACTTTCAATCTCATACTGGGAAAGGGAAAAAACCCCTGGGGTGGAGTACATTTTTGCAAAAACTCTTGAAAGTTTAAAACATCTGAGAGATCTTGGCATAAAAACTGCACAATGCATTCAAGACCAGCATATCCAGATTGGGCAAGTATAGGTTAGGGGAAATTTTGTGGCTCATTAGAGAACTCCACCACCTACTTCTTGGATGCTTAGATTTTAAAAACATAGCTTTAATTTAAAATGCAAATGAGCAGATAACAAAATGCATAGGCCCAGCAGCAAAAGGTCTTGGCTTAAATGGTCTTGGGTTTAAATGTCAGGTTCACTCTGGCCACTTGCACATGCAACATTAGGCTAAACATGCTTGTTTAATAAGCTCAGATATGAAATAGAAGAAGATGCCTTCACCCTGGTATGGTTCTGTTTATCACATATATAGCCCAACAAGACAACAACAAGAATCCGCCAACAGCATACGAATCAATATGGCTAACCTGACCCAAAAATCCAACCCCCCTGCCACAAACAAATCTAACTAAAGCCAACCAAAGCCAACCCAACCACCCCTAGGCCACCCCTATCTCTCTCACCACCAAGGAAATATAACAAGCGAATAGAAAGAGAACCCACACAAGTGACGCTAATACAAAACCTCAAACATACACAAAGTCGAAGAATAGTAGCATTACCACCCTATCCCACCCCATGCACCCTCTCCACCCTCCCCCTCTTTTCTTCACAACCTAATACTGCGAGCAACACTAATGTCTCACAACATATGAAACTGATCTGTAGAAAACACAACTTGAAAAAACAGACAATGAACATATTTTTTTAAACTAAGAAATCTTTAATTTTTTTTTTTTTTAAGCAAGGATATGCACAAGTATCACGTGGGAGCTCCTTCGAAGCCACTTTTCTCCTCCCTTCATGTGAGCAGCTGAAGAAGCCAACTTTGATTTATGGCTTCATATCCTGGCTTGTTCAGCTGCTCATGCTGGCTTCGCATTACGTGCAAGGATGTCCTCAGAGTTGGCTGGACTAAGCAGCTTCAGCCCAACTTGCACTCTTACTAGGCTAGTGATCCTTCTCATGGAAGAAGGGAGTGCAATGCATAGCTTTCATATCCATCATGCACATAATGTTTGTGAGGTGGGCCCTCCACGTGAAGGCCCAATTTGCATACGTACTACTCCCAAAAGGTGGGGTTTGTTTCTTAAAGGGGAATTTGTGTGAATCTTGTAAATGCATTGGCCTCCATGTCACATTATGTCAGTGTGTCTGCTTCTTCACCACACAGAGAGTATTGTGAGCTGGCTTTGGTATGTTCAAACCTACGGTCTGTATGCCTGCTTTGCTCACTCATTAATGTTATTAGTGTATATTTAGTTATGCACAGTGAAAGCTCCTAAGGGTTTGTGCTTCACTCATGTTTCAAAATATGTGACAGATGCACAGTGAAGTGAACTTCCAGTTGCTCCACACAAACTCCTTCCCCTGGGCCATGCCATAGGATGTGTGCCTCAGTTTAACGTCGTTCTGGTGATCACAATCTGTCGGTTGCTCCTTTAGCTACATTTTTAAAAAGTTCTCAGTTTATGGAGACAGCAGTTGTAAGTTTGCATTGGTTCATTCATTCACTCAGCTACCCATTCTTATGGCTAGAGATTATCACCACCCTGCAAAGTAAGTGGCAAGCCTAGATGTGGGTGTGCTTCAGTCTGAAGTTTGTGCCTTGATATCTGAACTTGGAGCAACTTGGAGAAATGTGGCTATGGAGTTTGAATGTTCCGATTTAGCTTTACATTTCATACGAATGGGGATAAACCACTAGCAGATTTCTCTTTTCTTTGGCTGCGTAGGAAAGGCAGAAGGCAGTTCACTGTACAGCAGTGTCACAAGACCACATTGTTTGCCTCGTGGATTGAAATTTCACCCTGATAGGTAAAATCATAGGCGGTGATGAGATGCCACAAACTGTATCTCGTCCCTCTTGTTTAAGCTCCAGAACAGATGATTTAGATGAAACTCTTCACGTGTGAATTAAAAGGTGACTTCTGGCAGCTCCATAATCTAAACTGAAAATGTTGCATACACCCTGTAACATCAAAAAGAGAGGGAAGGGGGAAGGGAGGGAGCCTTTCTGTCACAGGCATTTGAATGCCTCTGGGAAGTGCAGCTGGTACCAGATTTCCTATCCTTGCCCAGAGGAACATATCAAAGTCATACCAATGTGACTACAGTAGATAAAACAACAAGGGGGTTAGGATGAAGAAGACACATACGTTTTATTTCATTTCTTTTTCGCAGTGAGTCTGCTCTGGAGGTTTCCTCGTTGTAGTCAGTTCAGATGGGGCCTATTCCTTTCCAGGGCTGAGCTCTGGCTGGGAAATGGTTCTTCAAGTTTAAAGTGGAAGGTGGTTTTAATCACAGAACTTATTTATCTGCCCACCTATACTGAGAATCCCCGCAACAGGGTGAGCTCCCATTGCTCAGTCCCTGTTCCTGCCAACCTAGCAGTTTGAAAGCACGTCAAAGTGCAAGTAGATAAATAGGAACCGCTCCGGCAGGAAGGTAAACAGTGTTTCCGTGCACTGCTCTGGTTTGCCAGAAGTGGCTTCGTCATGCTGGCCACATGACTCGGAAGCTGTACGCCGGTTCCCTCGGCCAGTAAAGTGAGATGAGTGCCGCAACCCAAGAGTCGGCCACGACGGGACCTAATGGTCAGGGGTCCCTTTACCTTTTTATACTGAGAATAGTTTTGCACTTTTAAGAAAAGTTTCCTTTTCAAAATGGATTGTTAAGTGTGCATGTGGCACTTCTAAAAATGAGAAAGGGAGGGAGCTATCCTAAAGCTTGAGAGAGCGGAAAGGGCACGAGAGTGACAAGGCCAGCATAAAATTCTCTGTATGTCTGGCACATGCATAGACCCTGACAACAGTACAGCTTACTTGGTTTAGTTGCCTTGCCACCAAAGAGCTAATATTCACATTATTTTGTTTTGTTGACATATATATTTCTGTAGGTCACTTTGTTGTTCATCAATGTTATAAATGGCAGGTGATTTTTGCCTCTGACCAGTAATGTGGATGATGCCTTAACACTGTCCACCTCTCTATTTTGCAAAATTGCCTTAAATGCCAATTTTCTTTGCATTTCATTTGCCTTAAGCTTGGCCAAAGGCCTGAAGCATCACACAGCTTTTGAGTTGAGAAACACAAAACGTTTTGAATTTAGGCATATGAATATTTTCTGGTTGTCTTTCATTTTAGTTTCCCATAGAGCTCAGAATGCAGCACTTCATAGACATTTTGGGAAATACAGAATTCATTCCACTGTGCTAAGTTGTTATGCCTGTCTGTGTTCAATCAAAACATAAGAACTCTGGTTTAATATAGCAGTAAGATATTTTTTTCTGTTTGTTTTTATTTTACATAAAAGTGGTACTTAGCATTTCAGTGACTTTGCTTTTTGTGGTTGTTTACTTCAGAAATTGGGATTTGTATAAAGCAAATGTGTACATTCAGTTGTCAATTTTTTTAATCTTTTATAAATGATACATGAAATATTTTGGTCTCCAGACATCCTCTCTTTAACTTCCTGTTGCCATGGTCACTCATTAGTATTCCATGGAGGCCTGGTTGCCATGGAAAAATGTGTAGTTGTACAGTGTTTCCATGGTTACTCTCCACCATTATGTACCTTTGGTATATCAACTAGCAGATCTGTTTGGGTAAGCCTGAAATATTACAGAAGTATTTAAAGCTACTGGTAATTCAGATCTCATGCCCAATCTGCAGCTTGAATATTTATCTGTAGAAGGGCAATGGAACCATTTTGGATTGCAAATGCCATATTAAAATGAATGCTTTTGAGAAATTATTTCACAGCTGCAACTCAGCCTGTATTTTTTGTGCAGGTTTGAATTCATATGCTGAAGAATTTTCACATGTTTTGCAGGAATACCACATTTTGAACCCCTTTTGAGTGTATTTAAGCTATTTCATGTATGGATTGTGTGAGAAGGTGTTCATTCATGAAATCGGATAGAAATCAGAGAAGCCACCTGGTGACTCGTTGCTTTTTGCAGCTTTCACAATAAAAGTGCACAGACCTCCTTTCTTCAATCAGCCAGGCCCATAATCCTGAGGGGTGGAGGTGGGTGAGCAGCTTTTACCTGAAGATTCATTCAGAGACGCTGTGGGGGAACAGCTCTCCCTACCTCACATGGTTATTTATCAGGAGCATCAACATTCCCCCTGACAATTCTAGAAGTGGATTTAGAGCAGCATGACTGGTCCCCCCCCCCCTCACTGGGTGCCAAATTGAATGGGGCACCTCAGGGTGTCACAACTGTGGCGTAGTACACAGTCAGAATGGAAGGAGAGAGGCAGGGGCCACCAAATTTTCACCTTGCACAGGAGCTACTGAAATTTAAAAGACCAAAGTCTGCCCCTGCGAATTCTCTACTGAAACCTTTTCAGTTTGACACAGATAGCCTTCTGAGGGTCACACGCCCATGGGGTGAGGTGGGGGGAAGTGGATGGATCAACAGATGTGATTCACACCTTTTGCATAATGGGCTACATTCCAAGCATGCAAAATCCAGCCAGCCAGCCCTCTTCGTCCTCCATTCAGGCATGCAAGAGTTTGAGGGCACATTTCAGCCAGGCAGAGCACTAAAGGAGGGTACAGAGCAGGGCTGGTGATGGGTGTGGGATGGGGAGGATGGACATAGCTTGGAGAGTTGGCCTGGCCTGGGAGAGTCCCCAGGGCCAGATAGAGAGGACCGGAGGGCCACATTCAGTCTCGGGGCTTGCACCTCTGCACCCCTGATATAGGTGGTCAACCTTTGAACCTCTATACACCTTTTCAACCATTATATAAGAAAGCTGTACCTGCCAAAATTCCTTCATCTATAAAACTGTTAAAAGTATGGGAGACCTGATATTGAAACGGTGGGCAGCGTCTTATATAAACAACTCAATGGGCCTATGTACATGTTCTGCATGATAGAGGCACCTTTTTTTAAGTGAAAAGTTTTGTAGCTGTTGATCAGCGCTGCTATCTTTATGATGGGGTGTATACAAGGAAACTCTTCTAACCAAATATTGTTGAGTATATGTTTTTGCAACTGAGCCATGAAAGTATTCAAGGGCAGTTTGGTTAACTTCTTCCTTGATAAAGGGAATAGATGCTCCCTGCTTCCTAAACATAGGGCACCCTTGCAGGTGAGGCCTTCCTACATGACCAACAAGTACAGAATCATAGAATTGGAAGAGACCCTGAGTGTCTTCTAGTCCAACTCCTTACAATACAGGAAACTCAACACATAGTTCCCCATCCAATTTGAAACCATGCCGGACCCTGCTTAGCTTTGCAGATGTGCTAGCAGTTTTATTGCTGGACCACTCTGCCATAGCTTCAAAGATTGCCAGGTGGGCATGGGAAGGGCTGGTACCCCTGAGTCCCCCCCCCCAAAAAAGCAGTGATTAGGGATTTGCTGGTACCACCTGTGAGCTGGTTATGAGACTGTTAGTTATAGACCTGCATATTGCAAAGTAAGAATTGCTTCCAGGTAATTGTAAAGGGAAGCTGTACAAAAACTGGTACTCCTCCCCTTTCTTTTGAACCACAAATTACTAGTGTGGCTGCGAAGAGTTGCCTCCAGTATGCTCAGGATTGCTTGTACTTGGCCTCTCATCATTTGTGTCATTTGGGAGTAGCGGTGACTAAATTAGGCTTGATTAGCATTTATACAGGAATAATCTATTACTTCCTCACAATTAAAGCCAAATAGTTTTTCGTCTTGACTGATGGTTCTCTTTATGAAGAGAGAATGTAAATGACTGTTCTGTTTGAATGTTTGCGAAATTTAAAATACGACATTTCAAGCTTTGTGTTAATTTGGAGGCTGGGGTGTCCATTGAGTAACATTCCTATTAAGAAAAAAAATATGAAAAGACCAAAGATGACAATTGAGATCTTAGGGAGTCATGCATTACTCCTGCTTTGAGTTAAGGCACAGAACATACAGGCCAGTCTTGCAGCTTGCAACTCTGCAGGGACAAGTAGCAACTGCTCCCAGTGAGCACATGATTGTGCCAACATGAGGGTGATGGAAATACAAAAACTGCACATGCAGGCTTCATCAAGCCACTGTATTCCAGTAGCAGTACATGGTGGGTGCATCCTGGAGAGAATCTCTTTCTCTTTCATAGCCTTAAAGAGCTAATAGTCTTTTAAAGTTGGGAGGAAAAATGGAGCTTCCTTGTTCATGGTCTTAGGCTAGAGAAAATAGTGGCACGAGTGAGTCTTTCTTGAACTAGACAACTGATCCTGAATTCATTTGTAGGGCTAACGTTAAGTGGGAAAATAATTGGGGAAAGCATTGCAGAACCATGGCTTGTTCCTGCTGAAAACGGCTTCATAAGCAAGCCCACAACCACCACCACCACTACCAAAGAGTCTCCTACACTGTGGGTCTATGACATCACAAAGGGCCAGCTATTGAAAGCTGAGTTGGCTACAGCTCTTATAGCCAGTCCTTGCCTGTGGCTGAGACTGAGGGGCAGAGGACCAGATCTTTGTTAACTCATTTCTCCTATATGTGGCTGTTGTGACATCCTCAGACCATGATGCTGGCACTTACCATGGTGAGTGGCATTTTGAGTGTATAAAACTGCCTTATACTTAGGTCACATGATTGATCTGCCCTGGCAGCAGTAATTCGGGGCTTTCAGTGTGGAAGCTTGGGACCTTATGCATATAACACATGTGTACTCTCCTGCTGGCTTGCATTTTCTACCACCCACTTTAACCTCCCTCTCATTATAGTCAACACTTTTCAACTCCCCTTTCCCTATTTTAGTTATCAGGATTGGTAGAAGGATGATTGTAGACCTGGAATTGCTTAATCAAATTGATAATTTAACATCTCAGATGGCTTCCAGGAAATACGTTTTCACTGACATGTTTCAGCTAGAGCAAAAAAACCTTGTTGCATCTGTTGGAAAGATGGTAGCAGTGGTGGGTTTTGGGAGGGGCAGGGGGGAGAGAAAGTAGGGATGTGGCAGAGTGAGGGGGCAGTGAGATCAGGGGAGCCCCAGGGTTGTGGCGGAAGCCCCACAGGTGTGCACACACCTCCAGGACCACTGTTGCCAACCTGGAGTTCCCATTATTGCTGCCACCTAACCCAACCCCACCCCTATTTTGATGAGTGCAGTGTGGTCGCTACTTGGAGGATGCCGTTACCTCTGCCACAGCCATGACCCACCATTGGAAGTGAATTGTAGTCAGAGACCAAAGCAAGTCTCATTTATTAAAGATGTGCAGTCATGGGGTATCCTATGAACTCGCATGAGCCAATGAAGGAAATGAAAGAGAGCTGCACTGGTTTTCCCAGTGATTCTCCAAAGTCTTGGGAAGAGGTTTCGCCTACATCTTCTGTATATTATTCTTATCTGCACTTTGAATATCAAGACTTCATTTTTCATGTTTCTTGGTAGTTTGGGAGTCTTCCTTCTTTCGCTGCAAAAAAAGTTGACTGAGTTCTGAATCCATTTTTGCCTTTCAGTAATATATGCTACAGGTTGCAATTTTGTGGTGCACTAGCATTTAAGGAAAAGTTGGTTAGTCATTTGCAATAACTTGTCTGTACCGAAAGCCTGGGAAAGTAAAAAGGGGGATGAATGTTCCTATTTTCCAGCAGGTATGTAAGAGGGGAAATCCATCTTAGCCTTTCTACTCCTGGATCCTACTGGGTCCATCTTGGGACATGTATTTTACATGTAAGGTATCAATGTAGTTCATACAGAAACTTATAAGTTGACAGGAGCCAAGGAGGATCCAGCTCAAGACGATGATGGTGATTAATTTATTACAATTTATTATTAATTAATTTGCTATCTTCCTGCCTTGTATATGTGTTTGCTTAGGGCTTCATTAGATACTTTTTCCTGCTTGTTGCTATTTTCCATGTTAAACTGCATTTTTCTTCAGAAGCAAGATGTCTGTTGACTTAAGTTTGTTTACATTCTTTAAAAGTTCTATTTGTTTATTTTTAGGTTTATCACAGGCACCATCCTCCTCAAAGCTCTCGAAAGGTAGGCAAAAAAGAAAAAGGAAAATATGCTTGTTACTGTCCTCTTTTAAGTGACTGTTTTTTCTCTGCGTTCACATCTCAGTAGTATAGGTCGTGTTGTTGTTAAGTTGTTTAGTCGTTTAGTCATGCCCGACTCTTCGTGACCCCATGGACCAGAGCACACCAAGCACTCCTGTCGTTCACTGCCTCCCGCAGTTTGGTCAACGCCTGCCAGGTGACCACAGAGTAAGTTGTGTGATGAGATGATTGGAGGGAGTATCAAAACATGTTAAAGCAACTTTTATATTCTTGAAACATTGGAATGATCATATTCTGCTTCTCTATTTGACAACAGTATAATATGCTCTTTAAGTGTAGAATGGGGAAAAAAAATTCCCTTCCTTACATAGGACATGATCCAGGCAAAATAAAGCACGACTTGGGCCACAGATCTCAACTGAATAAAGTTATGAGCAACTTTTCCATTGAAATTCAGTGGGACTAAAATGTGTTTTTATAGAACTGTGTCCATTGTGTTGTACTTGTCATTTCCCACAACCCAAGGACATTGCAGTGTTTGTGGGAGGAATAAAAAAAGAACAAGGTTCAGGCTACTTCTTGGGGGAAGGGGTAGAATGGCCAAGAATACTGGTTTCTAACAAATAAATTTGACTGCCAGCTGATGTGCCTTATTTGAGGCCTCCTGGCTGGAGAATATCGCTGAGCCACTACCCTTTGACTCAGTGATTCAGTAGGGGACTCATCGTCTTCTCTCTCCAGCCATGCAGAAATTAAAGACTGCAAAGTAAGACGAGGGACCTTTAACCAGCCAGCCAGCATCTCCAGGGAGGTGGAGTCTACCACACTCCATGTGTGGCTGGCCTGTGTAAGGTGTCAGTTGGCTTTAGCTCCCTGCAGAGAAAACATTTTCTGTTCCTCACTTAGCAGGGCCCCTTGGGCCTATCTGCTCTCTGCTTTGACAGGACATTCCCTACATCCCATGCAAGGCTTGAGCTGCCATGGAACTGGAAGGTCCTTATATTGAATGACTACCTTCAATTACAGAATTGTTTCCATGGCTTGGATGGGGAACCTGAGGCCCTTCCAATATTGTTGGCCTGCTACTCCCACCACCCCCAACCATTAGCCATGCTAGGGATTTGGAATCCCAAAAGATCTGGAGCACCACAGGTTCCTCATAACCAATTGAAAAGCATAGGTCTTAAAACGTTGCTTCAGAAGAAAAGTGTTGTAGCTGATCTGAAAGAGTCCAACATGTTGACCTTTCATGGGCACTGCATCAAAATGGCTAATGCCTGAGGATAATATCAGTGATGGTCTGCTGTGTTTCTGCTTGAGATCCCACAAGTGCAGTTGATGCTCATGATGCTTCCATCCGAGAAGAAAGAAGTATAAATATTTTCCTCCATCCTTTCAGTCATCTTGGTCTTTAAACCTGTGGGAATCTTCAGTGTATTTAGTTCTGATTTATTAACATGGTGTGTGTGTATTAAAAACTGATTGAAAACTATCACCAGGGATCAGCGTCATGCTTTTTAATAATCTTTTGAAATCCTGGCAAGACAAATTTCCTTGTTTTGCATTCAACAGCATGCAAATGAGACTTCTATAAGAGATAAAAATCATTATTTTAAAAGAGGTGTTTTTTAAAAAAGAAGAAGAAGATAAGGCTTGGTATTGCTTTGCATGTTTTGTAGAACTTAGTAAATACGGTAGATAATTAAAATCACAATGGAAGATGTGCACTGGGATGGAAAATGAATAATGTTAAGGTTGCCAGATTGTCTTTTTCTTCAGACTTTCTCTTCTGCTGCAGATAAACCAATTACAATGATTTAAGAAAAAAGTGATCAACAGGTGGCCTGTGGGCCAGCTCTGCTCCAATGTGATTTTACCTGGTCCTTAGAGGCATTGCCAAATTTTAATCAAGTTGTAGCAAGACATGATGTGGTTTAGCCATAGCATCAGGGCTGAATTTAGATGAAGAGAGGCCCTAGGCTACTCCACTTGTGAGGCCCCTCCCCACCCCCCACCCTCATGACTAGAAGAAAATGGAAGAGTGGTATAAACAAAATTGAGTGAAGCCAAGGATGATGACGGGTATTTAAAATTCTGCAATTCTAAATTTCTCCTGTAAAGGACATAAGATGTTATTGTTAAATACCATGGTGATTTATAAAAATGCATAAAATTAACACGGAAAAACTTTTGCAATAACAGTTTTGTTAACCTTTTGTGGAATAAGCATTAATTTTTAGGAAAATGAAGTTGTAATGTTATTCTTAAAAAAACCACACACCTTGAGTTTACAAATTATATTGCCTGGGAAGTGTAAATAATATGGCCATGATTACCTGACAGTGTGGCACTTTTAGAACCAATTTATGTTGTCATTAAAAAGTCAGTTTTAAAATACATATTAAGAAGTAAACTACAACCATCAATTACAGCAAGGCTAAAATGTTTTCCCCATAGCCTTCCTCATAGCAAAATCATCCAAAACTTCATCAAAATTTGTTTGTCTAAGTTTGTCACTTTCAATGTACAGAATGCTCAGTGCGGACAACCTTTCTTGAGACATTATGGCCCTTAATTCATTTTTAATTCTTTTGAGTCTTGAAAAACTCCTCTCTCCTGAGCAGTTAGTGACCATAAGGCTAAGAAATAGTGGCTTTCTGTTTCCGGTGGTGGAAAATGGTGGTCTCCCACACGTTCAGACTCCAGCTGTTCCAATAATTCAGGGCTGATATGGGGGTAACTAGCCCTGGCAGCCTCCCCAGGGCAGGGGAGGTCTGTCTCAGCGACCCGTGGTTTGCCCCAGATTGCCGATGTGGCAGATGGCAGGGGCACTGGGTCATGGAGCAAAGGACGGACTGATACTCCTGCGATGCCACCCCATAGCCGGACGCATCTGTTTGGGAAAATATAAAGATCTGAAAAACAAACAGACTGAACTGACGAAGCTGGGGGGAAACCTGCAGTATGTACAGTCTCTGATGTAAAAGATCGAACTTCAAAGAGATCCTCATCATGATGTTTGGAATCTGGAGGGGCTTGATGTGTTTTTTCTTCTTCTTCTATCATTAACAAATTGTATTGCGTGCCAAACCTCATTAAGAACCTAAATTGCTCTTCCAAAAGTGAGTACAGATGGACTTTTATATATAATTGGGACCTATTCACGGCCACTTTTCTTTTAAGATTTGAAATGCCTGTTAAAGACGAAAACAAAGAACAAAATGGCGTCTACCCACTACGCACTTATGGAATATCTGAAATACCTCCCTGATTAAGAGAAGCAGGAGCTAACTGTTGGTTGGTCATAAAGACTGGAAACAATATTATATATACAACTGTTTGCGAAAAGAAGTTTTTTATTATGAGCGAGAGAAAGGGCTAAATGGATGTCTGGCAGCCCCTCTCTAGGGCCCGGAGCGGGGACTGGTTGGATTCCAGAGGCCAGTTGATCTGATATATGGCTACATTGCAAACTGTCTGTTTAAGAATAAATCAACAAGGAGTTTTAGAAGGAGGCTTCTCTCTGTTTCTTTGATAACAGCTGGACGGGAAAGATTAATGATTTGGGAGCTGCCAAAATAACAATTCTCAAAGAAATAGCTGCAAGATTGCTTCCACATTAGGAAAGGCCATATGAATTTTGTCCTTGTATATAATTTGATAAAGGTCTGTATGAGACAGAGAATGCTCTGCTGTAGGCCTATGGCTTTGTGTCACGTACTGGTGAAAGTGCAAAAGTTCATCAATGAGTTTCAGGTCAATATCTTTTGGGTATGCTTCCATCAACTGTTCAACACCTTGCTTAATTAGATGCTGTCAAATTAGAAAGAATGGCAAACAATTGTGCAATATCACTCTACACAGTACTACTTCTTTTTAAATTGGCTTCAAGTGCATCTAATATAGGAATAAAGGATTTTATCCTAAACCTGACTCTTGAAGAAAGTGCATCTAAGGCATCAGGTACACTTCTCTCATTTCTTTGCCGTTCCCTCCCTCTTTGTCTCCTTGTTTTGTAGTTGACATTTGGCAAGGTGGCTTTTGCTTGTTTCTCATGCTCATCAAAATCATCTCTAATTTTCCTTAAAAAATCCAGAAGTGAACTGTACAAACTTGCACAAGAACTCAATAACAGGTCTGATTTCTGAAGGGCTTTGCTGACCTTGTGAAAATGACTAGCACACGGGTCCAAAAATGCAGCGTAAGCACAGATTCCGGTTCTTCCATTTTCTGCAAAAGATTGTTAGCTTGGAGCCTGGTCTCCCCCTTCCCATTAATGTCAGAGTCAGGATGAGGTCCAGTTACCAACCTGCAGCCTGGCCTCCTGCCTTCTACAGGTAGTTCCAAGGATCCCTTCCCACTGCTGCCTTCCCTGATCCCAAAGGCCTCTCTCTGCCTGTGGGCAGTCTGCAGTGCATGCTACAGGCACCAACAGGCTCTGTTGATGTGTGTGAAATACAGTGTGAAAGATAGACTTCTCTACCTGGGAGGGGTGAGGCCAGTGCCAGTCACATGTGTTTGCCTTGCTCTGTTCTAGCCAAGGAGGAGGGAAGGAATGGAAGAGACTTGGGAGAGCTTGCTTGCCTAGTTTATCTGCCCCAGCCCCCCTCCCATTGATTAAAGTGCAGCATGTACCACTACTGACCTGACCCTTGAGCTGGGGAAGGCTGTGCAGCTGGTTGTTGACTCTGGGCCTGCTGGCTCTGGAAAATTCTGGGGTGTGAGGATACTCAACAGCCCAGTTTATCAGGGCAAAAGTCCCTGCAGGTCTCTGCAGTTAGCAGAAGAAGGAAGTTCCAGCCAAATACAGGAGCAAAACAGCGGTCAGTAGACCACAATCTTTATTGTTCCACAACAGGTCTCCACACAGAGTAAGAACCCTGAACATGGGTTACAAGCTCTTTGAAGACCTTCTGTCCCTACCCAGAATACATTTCCAGAACCATCATTGATACATCACTGATATATCATTATGATGTCACAAGGAGGGAGAAGAGTCGTGAGGTTATCCAAGTTCATCAACTTGCCCCAGTTATCAGATCAAGTTCCTAACACCTTAAGTAAAAAATAAAGGTAAAGGGACCCCTGACCATTAGGTCCAGTTGTGACCGACTCTGGGGTTGCGGTGCTCATCTCTCACTTTATTGGCCAAGGGAGCCAGCGTACAGCTTCCGGGTCATGTGGCCAGCATGAGTAAGCCGCTTCTGGCGAACGAGAGCAGCGCACAGAAACGCCGTTTACCTTCCCGCCGGAGCAGTACCTATTTATCTACTTGCACTTTGACGTGCTTTTGAACTGCTAGGTGGGCAGGAGCTGGGACCAAGCAACGGGAGCTCACCCCGTCGCAGGGATTCGCAGGAGCTGGGACCAAGCAATGGGAGCTCACCCTGTCTCGGGGATTTACCTTTAAGTACCCGCCACCTAAATAACAATAAAACTATCTATGCATATCTTTGCCTTCTGGCCTTCCTGAGGATGGGCTGTGGGAACACCTTGCCACAGGAAACCCATCAATGGATGTTCATTGTTCCCTCAAGGGAGGGGTTCTCTGTACTTGACTGTATATCCCAAGGATTATGGAGGAGGGTGGTATCCAAGTTGAGTGCATGACCTCTCGCTTAGAGGATTATGGAGGAAGGTGATGTCCAAGTCTGCCTTTCATTTTGAAGCAACATGTCACTGAAATGGAAGAATTGGTTATGGCATTGATTTTATGTGATTTTCAAAGGTTAGTAGTCCATCAGCACCTTTGGCTACTTGCAATACTGAATGGAGATCAGCAAATTTAACCATTCCACATTTAGGATTTTTGGGGACTGTATTTTGAAACAACAACAACAACAAAAGCATAATAGCTTATGGCAAGAGTAGCTAACCTGTGGCATTCCGAATAATGTACCATCATCCTACAACTCCCATCATCCTGAGACCTAAAATTCAACAACATATAGAGGGGCACAGGTTCCCCAACCCTGACTTAAAGTAACCTGTAATTTAAGTTGTAGAAAACACCGTTCACACAGTTCACGCCCAGAGATGCTGGGTTCATGGAGGGGTAACCCCAAGTATATCTATTGCTCCTGCCCCCCGGATTTCACATGTTGAACGTCTCTGAATTTGGATTGGGTGACATAATAGACAACCATGGTTTGGTGCTATGGGAACAAGCCTGGGCAAGGACCAGACATAAATGCTCTCTTCCTGTTTCCTTCTCCAAGATTGTGGGTTCAATGTAGCAATGGGAAGCATCTGCTTGCTGGTTTAACTACAGTTTATTGTCATGTCTGGACTGAAACAACCTGTGGATAGTTTGAGCCCATGGCTTTTTGAAACAAGCCAAGATAATAAACCACCAAATACAAGCAGTTTCATTAATGTTATGCTAAACTATGGATTAGCATTGTGTCCATACAGTTCAATTAAATATGCTCCACAGTGCATATACAATAGTGAGTGCAATGCTGTAACTGAAATTATGTGCACACTTACTTGGCACATAAATTCAAGTGGATTTGTTTTCCAGTAAACATGCATAGGACTTGCATTTGACTTGAAGTAGGGCTGATGCTAAAATTGCAGCCTTGCGATGAACTCCTCCATCTGCAAATTGTAGTTGTCTGATTCCTGACAATATTCTGATATGTCTTTCCTCGCTTACACCAGCAGCAGTCGTGTGTCCTGACATCACTGGTAAGTTGAACTGCCCATTTGTTGAGGTGGAGAAAGGAATTTGATACAGGGTTGCCATTTTCATCCTAGTTTGTTCCATGTATTTTTTTGTAACCTGCACTTCTCCCCCACAATGAAGGCAATTAGTAACACTGGAAACTTATTTGTATTTTCCACACCATTCTTTCTAATGGCATCATGCTTTTATATTCTTGTTGAATTGTTGGTTTTATTTGTACTGCCATTTTTTGTTTTAATTGTGTGTTGTAATTTTTAATGTCAGCCACCCTGTGGATCTGTGAATGGAAAGTTGGGGTAGGAATCGTCTAAACTACTGCAGCCTTGTTTTCCCTGTATCCGCTTCCACTGTTTATGAAACAGCTGTTTCACAAAACAGCTCCTGAATTCTAAGCATTGTTCCCCACCCAACACACAAATGGCTTCATCTATGCAGCAGAAATGATTAATCCTGTTCTGGAAAGGCCATGTCAGCTGGGCTTTTCTCCAGACATCCATTATGTAATCACTTTCTTATAGCTGTACAGTTTTCTGTTAGTTGCAAGGGGGGGTGAAGTAAATGGTTTTCAGCTCAGGCACTGAGACTTAAATGAAACAGTGAGCTGAGGACAAGGAGAGCATTCCCAGTCCTAGGTGTGCCCATTGCAATCAGCACAATCCAGAAGTTGTTCAGCAGAAAATTTTAGAATACCAGACACTTCCAAGATTCTAGTCAATATTACCCTTAGCTATTCAATTGTACAAGGAGTAGGTGTGCCTCTGCTCAAACCTCTTTGCCACACCTTTCCCTGATCAGGCTTGCATAATGGGGAAGTTGATTTATGAAAATATGTCTCATGCAGTCTAGAACAGTAGTTCCCAACCCTTTCCCCCATGGACTACTTGGAAATTGCTGAGGGTCTAGTTCTAGTTAATCACTTTTGTCTCTAGTTCTGGCCATTGATGGCTCTGGCTCCCTCCGCCACCAGGATTGTGACCCTTCAGTAGAAAAAGATTGCCCTCCTTTGCACTGGAGGAGCAGTCTCTGCTATTTGAATGTGTTCATGCCATGGTTTTCCGTCACCACTGATGCACCATTGTGTTGGTGAGTGTGCCTGCCTAGGAAGTAATTTAGCATCTTGCATGAGGAAAACTAAAAGTCTCTTTCATCCATCAAAGAGGGAAGCCCAACCCTGGAATCTTTTTTAATGCCCCGTGGAATTAAGTTAGGGCCTTTGTGGCCTGAAGGACAGTATGTGGAAAGCTGTCAGTATATAAAAGTTCTTTCAGAGCCGTGCCTGCATGTTTTCATAGTTGCATGGATTTGGAGGTTAAACTGCCTAGTTCTGCAGCATCACATCCCTTTGTATGCACTTACAATGAATCAGCAGAATTGTCCCCAAATACTAATTCCGAAGGCTGTTTTGTTTTATCAAGAACTCATTAACAAAGGTAAATATTATATCTCCGTTTCAGCTCATCTGTATGTTCACTGAATAAAGTCATTTGCTAAAGTAAACTCTTTTAAACTTTTAAAGTTCCACATTACACACTCTGGATTATTCTAAATTGGTCTCCTGGCCATTTTCATTTTCATTCCTGCCCACCTATTGCAATTTATTATAATCTACTCAAGTCATTTCCCCAGTGCATGTTGAGCTTTCTCTCCAGATGTCGGCATATGATCTGCACAGGTTGCATATATTAAAAGTTCCTAGTGATCACAGCTTATTCAAAACCATTTGTGTGTGTGTGTGTGTGTGTGTGTGTGTGTGTGTGTACAATAACCTTCATGGAGCCCAAAATTTTCATGCTGCCAACTGCTGGATTTCACTTCCACTCCTTTTAAACCTGATGGTTTCTTTGTTGGAGAAAAGCAATTGCACACCTCACAGGGAAAAAGTCTTCAGTTAATTAAAATCTTAATATTCCTGCCCGGCATCATGCAGTATAAATTATCTAAATGGAGACTAAAAAGATCTGCCACAACCCCCAATATGGTCCAGAAGGCAACAGCCTGGATTGAAGACTTGGATCCAGCTCAACACAGGCATGCTTTCTGAAGAGAGGTTGCAGTCAATCATACATTTCCCTGTCTGGTAAAATTTAAAACAGTAATTCTACAGGTGCAAACCCCCAAACTGTGATATTGGATTGATCTTTTGCCCTAACTTTGCAGTGCAAGCTTTAACTACGTAGCCCTGTAAGAGGCACCACTGCTACTGCTAGCACCCAGCATTGATATTTGTAGGGTGCCAGTGGACAACTCCCTGTTCTTACCTGTTACTGCCAAACATTGCTAGTTCGAGGTGCTCCCTGCACTTGCTGGCTCCATCTGACACCTACTTCATATGAGGTTTTTATATTTTTGTTGTTGAACAAAACCTTTCCTGTGTTATGGAAGGTGGTTTCTCCCCACCACCACCCCACCCCATGGGTTCTCTCAACTCTATTCTTCCTCTGCAGAATCTACAACTCTTTCCTAAAATTCTCTTGAAAAAGAGAAGAAGAGTTTGGATTTGATATCCCGCTTTATCACTACCCCAAGGAGTCTCAAAGCGGCCCACAATCTCCTTTCCTTTCCTCCCCCACAACAAACACTCTGTGACGTGAGTGGGGCTGAGAGACTTCAGAGAAGTTTGACTAGCCCAAGGTTACCCAGCAGCTGCATGTGGAGGAGCAGGGACACAAACCCGGTTCACCAGATTACGAGTCCACCGCTCCGAACCACTACAATACACTGGCTCTCTTGAGATGCACATCTGCCCTAAACAAACTATAAACCCTGAACGAAGCTCTTCCTACAGGGAAGGTGTTACTCCTTTCTCTCTTCTGACATCCATAGCTTGTGTGGGGAAAATTCTGATGGTTGCCTACTACTGGTCTCAGTGCTGGAGCTAGCATGACACTACCATTCAGAGAGCCACTGAAACCTAATAAGGCATGGAGGACAAAAAATGCAATTCTGCTTCTCTGCAATGTTTTCCTAGAAGGACTGAAGAATTTCCAAAAATACCAAGAATATAAGAAGCTCTTCTGGGTGTGATCAAATGCTTATTTAGTTCAGTATTCAGACTGGTCAAGCATATGCCTATAAGCAAGGCATAATGGTGATAGCATTCTCTTGTTCATGTTCCCCACACAATAAGATCTACTGGTAGTTTTATCCTCAGTGAATTTTTCTAATCCCACTTTAAAGCTGTGCAAGCTGGTGGTTATTACTGAAAATTGTGGAAGTGAATCCCATATGACTCACTCGATATCACGCATTATCCTGCTTCTTGCCACTTTTAAGGGACTCTAGTCCTCTATATCAATATTCACATCCATGAACATTTGTATTATGTAGTGGGTGGACATAGCAGATGACACAGAGATTTCTCCAAGTACAGTGGTACCTCGGGTTACATACGCTTCAGGTTACAGACTCCGCTAACCCAGAAATATTACCTCGGGTTAAGAACTTTGCTTCAGGATGAGAACAGAAATCCTGCTCCGGCAGTGCGGCAGCAGTGGGAGGCTAAAGTGGTGCTTCAGGTTAAGAACAGTTTCAGGTTAAGAATGGACCTCTGGAACGAATTAATTACTTAACCCGAGGTACCACTGTAGTTCTTTATAAGTAAGCTGGAACTGAACTGAACAGCAAACAGCTCAGCCGGTCTGCTTTTATAGGCAGCCCTCTGTCAACACTGTAACAACAACAGCCCAGGGTTTCCTGCCTAAATTAACTTACGTGGACCTGAGTGAAAACTATATACACAATACCCCCTGGTGGCCAGGGTGAGAACTTCAACACATAACAATTTGTATGACCAACCACAAATTAAAATGTAAGTGAACGCACAGAGAGAATTATATCAAATACATCAAGTGTGTGGCTGCTCCATTCATGATCATAGGTTCATTCTAGAGATGGATAACCAGTATGGGTTAATTAGTACATCCAGAGCCATTAATCTCTGGAATATTCCTTCTTTAAGTGTAATATTTTTTTAACCTAAGAGCTATTCCAGTTTACTTTCATTCTGCAATAATGAATCTTAAATTGTAACTGGATATCATAGCCAAACAAATTGAGGCAGGAAACAGCTAGCAATTTGCAAAATAAAACTGTATACTGTTTCCAGAACATGAACTTTTTAAAGGCATCCCATGGAATACCATTCCTCTAATGTTTTCCATTATCCTCCTAAGCATAGCCATTAGTGTTGAAGGCCGCTGATGATCATCTTTCCTTGAAGCAAGCTAAGATGCACTGCCAAATATCTAATGCAGAAATTGCACATTGGATAATGTGCTGGGAATTTCCCTGCAAGAAAACTAGAGATGATTGCTGAGCTGGAAAGTTCTTTCTGTATTCATTGAAAGGTTACTCTTCTTTGGTTTTAGGGAATGTGGAGAGAAGCTATCTAATGGTTTACATTTCTTGATAGTCACTAATGCTGTCCACGGTAATCTAACAAATGAGCTACTGGGTTAAAACCAATGCATTCTAATTACTGCCCTGGTGTTTGTACAAGAGGTTCTTTGGACAAACAGTGCATCCTAATGTTAAAACTGCTGCTATAGGCAGTATTTCCTTTTGCAGGGGAGCATTCAGTCACAGTCCTCTTCCTGTAATCTAACATCCAAACCAGGAGTATTTGTATTTGTAAACTGTTTCTAAAGAACCAGTCTAGAATACTGAAAATAAGACAGACAAAATTCCCTAAGACTTCAGTAGGAGGACTGAGCATGAATTTTAGAGGGCTTGTTGAAATGAATGGGACTGAATTTGACTGGATTAGAGCAATTGTTCACTATTTTTCATATTGCAGTTGATAAATGCATGTTCATGATACTTACTAACTAGGTTGAAAGTTGTCTTGATTGAATTTGTTTAAAAAGGCAGAGTGATTAGAAAATATAAGTGCTTTCAGGAATTCATTGCTTGCTGTTGCTGTATTAAGTGTCAGTTTCCACATCTGTAACTTTGTGAAGATGTGAAAATCTGGAAATACTCATGCTTGCAATTTTGTTTCCTTTTTGCAAAACCCACATCACCCTGATGCCTGTCCCCTTTCAAGTATTGCCACCGGATGGATGGATGGATGCATGCATGCAAAGAAGCACTAGAGCAGGGGTCACTGTTTTTAAATTTCAGAGAATGCTGGGGGTGATAGTCACAAAATGGCTGCCATGGCTGCTGTGGCATAACACAAAATGGCTGCTATGGGGAGCATGGCATAACACAAATTAGACAATTGCCTCTGACAACCTTATGCTTACCATGGGCACTCATCTATGCCCTATTGGTCCTGTTTATGGAGATCACACACAAAGGAGGAGGGAGGGATAGAGGCTGATGTTATTGCTGTCTAATAACAGGGAGCATTCCTCAGCAACAGGGGGAAGAATATACAAGATAACCACACCATTCTCTTTTCTTGGAAATTGCTTAGAAGGTGCCTCCACATATTGCCCCATAACTTTCATTCTAGGAGGGCTAGAGGTTACTGAAAAAAGAAAGTGAAATCTTAGAGTCTGGGGCACCTGCCAGGGGCACCCTTGGAAGCCTTCACAGGGACCATGCAGACACAAAGGTTGACACACCCTGCAGGCATCATTGTAGCAATCTGAGCCAGAAGTTGCCTTCTGTTTGATCATATGGATTGAACTAACAGGTATAAAAATTGAAGGACCAAATTTGGCAGTTGCATGAAAATTGCTGGAAAATAAATGCATAGCATTTGATAATTTCTGTAACGGAGCTGTGCAATTGCAAGAAACCTGGAGAGAATGTTGATGTGGCTAACTTTAAGGGCCCATTAAAAGGCTCACCCCTCACATACCTGAAAATAAAATGAAAATTCATTTTAGATAAAGCACTGCTTAAGGTACTTGCTGTATCATCAGCTGTGGTGAGCTGGACTCTGCCAACACTTGGACCTGGACTATCCTGACAATTTTGATTTGGCACAGAAAAGTTTAAAACTGTTCACAAGCAAGTATTGGTCCAAATACAATATACAATAGAAATAAGTATCCGTTAGTGAAAGGTGGGGTCAAGGTCACCACATCTTAATGTCTGTGCCTGACAACATTAGGGCTACTCTAGGGTTTCCAGCTGGCTTGTTATATAATGAAGTATATATCTTGGCCACCTTCTTAATGCAGTGTTTACTCAAGGATTTTGAGAGGGCACAAGAATTAATAATGGCAAAAATCAGAAAGATCTAAAGGAAAGGGAGAATGAGGGGAGCTTGTTTTTACTTTAAACCATTCTGCAAAGTGGGTGGTAGGCAACTAACTTTTACTCAGAGTAGACCCATTGAAATCAATGAACATGACTAAGTTTGGTCCATTAATTTCGGAGTAAAACGTAAATTGGATACCCCCTCTTGCATTGCGTTATAGGCAATGGTATTTTCCTGTTAATGTGCATAAAAGCCATAGTTTGTATGGAGTAGATTTAAGCAAACAAGATGAGTGCACCATATTGGGACAGGAGTATTGGCCTTGTGCATGAAGGGAAAAACGCTTCGTTAACCTGTGCTATATAGCTCAGTGACTGACTTGTGTCTAAATTTTTGGCAATGGAACTCATTCCTTCTTTTTAAGTCACTCAAGTGAGGCTATGGGCTATTTCTTAAGTTGCTTGTTTTGCAAACCAAAGAATATGCCTGAGAATCATTTCCATGACTGAATACATGGAAAAACAAAAACAAAATGCCTTGTGTGAATTCCTAATAGAATGACTGAGTGGTGGGCAAGGACCAAGAAGGCCTGGGATGAAATCCCCACTTGGCCATGAACATAACTGGCAGATCTTAGGCAATTATCTCTGTCTAGCCTAGCTTTCAGGAGTGTAGGGAGGATAAATGAGACAGGTTGTTGTTGTTTTTTAAATCAAGTTCAGATAAATGATTTTGAAGATCTTGTTTTCCCCAAACATCATCTAAATGATGAACATGGGATCAAATGGGACTGCACTGCTAGCAACCAAAGCCCTATGGAATTCTATCTGCCCAACTGTGCAGACGACAGCCTTTTGCTTGAAAGAACCCTCTGCTTGGAAGACTGTTCAATCCAAGTCTAGTTTAAAGATAAGGAACCATAAGTAGAGAGAGAAGGAATATTGAAGTTGCCCAGGGTCAGTCAGTAAGGAGAACAAAGCAGGCACACAGATTAGCTGGTCACAGTCTTCCCCAGTCTGGTGAGATGTATTGCATTTCTATTTAAATAACAGCAAGCACTCCAAAATTTGCATATATACATGTAAATTAATATATTAAAATTTTATGTAAATTTCTGTCACCTTTCTTTGGTGATAAGTACCTGTGCCAAAATCCTACATCCACTGTGTAAACATAGAAGGAATAGCTTTTTTTTTTTAGTTCAAGCCATTTCTGCCCCAAATTGTCTGTTTTAGGAACTCCAAGCTGGCTATGATCTTCGGTGGCTGGTATTCATGACACAGTGAGTTAGCCTGGATAGTGAAGTTGGTTAGGTAAAGGTAAAGGTAAAGGTACCCCTGCCCGTACGGGCCCGTCTTGACAGACTCTGGGGTTGTGCACCCATCTCACTCAAGAGGCCAGGGGCCAGCGCTGTCCGGAGACACTTCCGGGTCACATGGCCAGCGTGACATCGCTGCTCTGGCGAGCCAGAGCCGCACACGGAAACGCCGTTTACCTTCCCGCTGGTAAGCGGTCCCTATTTATCTACTTGCACCCGGAGGTGCTTTTGAACTGCTAGGTTGGCAGGCGCTGGGACCGAGCAGCGGGAGCGCACCCCGCCGCAGGGATTCGAACCGCCGACCTTTCGATCGGCAAGTCCTAGGCGCTGAGGCTTTAACCCACAGCGCCACCTGCGTCCCTGAAGTTGGTTAGAGTGTGGTGCTAATAATGCCAAGTTTGCAGGTTTGAACCCTGCATGGGACAGCTGCCTATTCCTGCATTGCAGGGGGTTAGACTAGATGATACTCAGGGTCCCTTTCAAACTCCACAGTTATATGATTCTACATATATACAGTACCGTATATGCTACAAGCCATGATTCCACCAGGAAAGGAGACCAAAGGTTAAAACCCTACCTTACAGCTTGTTGTGTCCACATTTGCTTTCTAACATGTTTTACTGATTAAGAGTTACAATTTAATTTGGGGTGTGTGAGAAAAATAAAAACCTGGAACTGCATAGAATCTGTTGGAAAAGCTAAATAACTGTGCCCAACTCCCTGAAGCCACACATAAGTTTCTAAGTGCAACATAACAACAACAACAACAACAACAACAACAACAACAACAACAACAACAACAACTTTATTATTTATACCCCGCCGATCTGGCTGGGTTTCCTGGGTGGTTTACGGCACATATAAAAATATAGTAAAACATCAAATATCAAAAACTTCCCTATACAGAGAAGTTTGAGTGAAACAAACCTGTGCAACATTGCATTAGACCAAGCAGTCTCTTTCAGCTTGCTTAATTGTTATTGGCACCTTCCCATGAATCAATGAGTCAAATATTTTTACACTCTTTTAGCTGAATTTAGTTTCTACTCCATGCCAGCCAGACAGGCATGGAGACTGGATTCTTCTCTCTCCCTGCAAAAACCAATTGCGGTATAAATTGTAGGTGGTGTGAAGGGGCACAGTTTACTAAATTGGGATTGGGTGGCTTGTGCTTGAATAGATTCAAAATATCATTTTGAAAAGGCAATGTACACACACACACATTATACTTGCTACTTATGCCTCATGATAATTTTAGCAATGCTATGAACAAATGACTTTTACTCCATTAATAACTGAGGTTATGCCTAGGTAGTCATTCTGTTGAAAAACATGTCAGTTAATTAAAATAAGAAGACTAAAAAGGTTGGCTGATGAAAGCTGAGCAGAAGAAACCTTATCAGACATGTACTTTTGCCAGTCTTTCAGATCTTTTGTTGAATCATCAATTCAATTAAAATGAGTGAGGTTGAATTCCTAAACCCACTTACCTGGAAGGAAGTCCCACTGAACTTCGTGGGATTCTGAGTAAAAATACATATAATAGGGTTGTAGGGTGGAGAAGTATGAGTTATTTTCATATGTTAGCAAATATAAGAATTAAGTTTTGGAATGCCAGTGAAAATTTAGATGTAGAAAAAAATATAGTGTGTGTAATATATCTATACTAGTGGTGAGTGCTTGATGTTGCCCAGGAATATGTAGAAACCCCAAAATGTTGTGTTTTTAAAATGGATAGTGTTTGGGTTTTTCCCCCTTTTTAGTTTGGATCAGTCATGCCAAAAATCAGGCAAAGTTATGCCAAAGTCACATTTTGATCTACCGTCTTGATTCAAAATAGTGCCCAGCACCCAAACATTACCAAGGACCCTCACACCCACTTTAGGAACCTTCATGCCAAGCTTGGTGATCAATAGGTGGCCACGCCTATGCCTGTGTCAAAAAATGGGCAAAGTCAGAATGGCAGCCCAGTAGCCCAACACTGAAGGAAACTGCTTCCCCACACCTTGGGAACCCTTGTTCCAAATTTGGCAGTGATATCTAGGGAGGCAGCTTGGACCTATAAAGAATAGGCAAAGAACTTTTCAAAACATCTAGTAGATATGAATGAATGAAGTAAATAAGCCAATATTCTTTTGCTGGTGCAAAAAGAAAACTTATTTATTACATGGATTTCTCTCCCCTTAGTGCCACCTTTTCAGGGAGCTCATTAAAGCAAACGAGAGACCTTGTCCCCAGTCAGGGTTAAATGAATAGCACACAGCAGCAGATTACATATGACACAGGTGCCAGCAGAAACCATTCAAACTGCAAAAAGGAGCCTCCTGTAAGTACAGAGTGTCCTAAGTGTTATCCAAATCAGCTACTTCCATGGATTCCTGTGTCTACTACGAAGCTGCTCTTCACCAACTGCGCATGACAGCCTCATTAGCTTTTTGTCACCAAAAGTGACTTGTTGCTGGTTGTTCTTCTTGAAATTCTCCCTTTCCACTCCACATGGGCTCCATGCCTCCTTCCTTTTCCTTGCATGTGTTTATAAATAGAACTGTCCTGGTAGACTTCATTTGGCCTACCCTGTTGTCCTCTTATGCGAGTTATTTTTTGATCTAAAAATAGAACTCTGCTAGTAGATCTGCATCGCCGGGATTCTGAAAGTTCACATATAAACTGGGCTGCAATTAAGCAATGTGTTAGAAAACCGTATGGCTGACATTTCTGCTCGCAGTCTTCACATTTCGATGCCGTGCAGCCTCTGATATAATAACTGTTAAAGAGTTGCACGTCAAAACACTTCTTAAAATTTATCAACGAATAACCAAAAATATCTCATAGAAGCAAGAAACTTCTATAATGATATTCTTCATAGCGGAGTTCAGAGTAATTGTAATTCCTATAATGATTCCTGACCCAATGAATTGTTTCTTTGATAAAAGCAATGTAGCATCATTGCTTTCTCTTGGGGAAAAGAGAGGAAGGCAGGCAAAAGTCAACTGTACTTTCTTTTTGCACCCCACACTCTACTATCAGCTAGCCTCCAGGAAGTGTCCCAAGGGCTTTAAAGTATGTTAATATTGTGTTATGGTGGTAAGCTGCCTTGGAAGGGTCTGTATGATGAATGGCAGGGTATAAATAATTGTAATAAATGAACGAGGTGTCTGCATATAAAATTCCCACTCCAGAAATCATTGTAAATGTTTATAGGGTTCTAGGAGTATTAAAACAAGCCCCAATGTGTGATGGAAGATCACTGTGCATTTATTAAGTAATTCTTTTGCAAGGGCTAGGCCCACTTTACCAGTGGCGTAGCGTGGGGGGTGCAGGGGGGGCCGGCCGCACCGGGCGCAACATCTGGGGGTTAGGGTTAGGGGGCGCAAATCCACAGGTTAGGGGGCACAAATCCACGGGTTAGGGGGCGCAAATTACTTGCCTTGCCCCGGGTGCTGACAACCCACGCTACGCCACTGCACTTTACACACTTATTGGATCCTAAAAAGGTAAAGGGACCCCTGACTGTTAAGTCCAGTCACAGACGACTCTGGGGTTGTGGTGCTCATCTCGCTTTACTGGTCAAGGGAGCCAATGTTTGTCCGTAGACAGTTTTTCCAGGTCATGTGGCCAGCATGACTAAGCCACTTCTGGTGAAACCAGAGCAGTGCACGGAAACGCCGTTTACCTTCCCGCCGGAGCGGTACCTATTTATCTGCTTGCACTTGACGTGCTTTCCAACTGCTAGGTGGGCAGGAGCTGGGACCAAGCAATGGGAGCTCACCCCGTTGCAGGGATTCGAACCGCCGACCTTCTAACCGGCAAGCCCTAGGCTCTGTGGTTTAGACCACAGCGCCACGCATGTCCCTCTGTTGGATCCTACTTACCTGAAATATATTTAAAGTTACACTGAGACGCTGCCAGAGCCCTCTCACTTCCTTCCCAAAGCAAGGATGGAAGAGGGAAATAAGTAAATAAATGTAGAGCAGAGAGTGTTGGGTTTCCTTGGTTCTCCATTTATTTATTTATTCATCTCCCCAACACCACGTAAGGTTGCAATCGCATAAGTAAAGCAAACACAATTTGTGGGCTTGCTGTACTTGTACACAGCGTGTGTTTGTAAATGTGTTGTGTTCTACCCACACTTTACATTTTTAGATGAACACATCTAAGATCTTTTAAGGCTACACCCAAAGTGCGAAGTGGCCTCCCAGGTTGTTCACAGCAGCATAATTAGAATATATGCGTTCAATGAGGTCGTAGCTTTATTTATAAGTGTTTTCTCCAAATCAGCCAGCAGAGAGCACTTTCTTTTGCTACACATCATCTAAGCAAGGATGCAAATCTAGGGAAAGTACTAGGGTTTTGTTTTGATTTTTTTTCCGGCCTAAAAAAGGAAAACATAACAACTGGTTTTGCATATTTCTGTACAAGCACCTCTTTCATAAAACCCTGCTGTCTAAGGTTTAGTTCTCACCAAGGTAGTCAAACCTTTATTTGGGCTGCACTATTTCAGGCTGCAAGTGGGGGCTCATGGAATTGAATGTTTCCACACACAAAAAAATATGAATTCAATACACACAGAAAACAAGAAGAAGGATAGGCATGAACCTTTTGTCTGACATCAGGTTTTCTATTTACAGGGATTAATTTTATTTCATTTTTAGAAGTATTCAGTCACTTGAGTCTCCACCTGCAATCTGTTCAGGTTAAGGTTTATTACCTTGATAAAAACTAATCTAATTGTTCCCTCAATTGTCAGCAGCATTTCAGATTACAGATCTCTCTTCAATTTGCCCTCCATTTTAGGAAAATATTAACGTTACTTGGCTTCCGGTATTTAGCAAAAATAGATGTTTCTGTAACCTTAGAGTCAGAAACCGCTATTGCCCGTGTGCCATTTGATTGTGCTTTTTTTAATAAATAAAAAATCAATATTCATAGAAACCCAATGTTTAATAATCTAATAAGTACTATAGGAGTATTAAAGGAAGAAGCTTTCAGAAGCAAGAATGCAATGGTATTATCAATTACCACCTCTATTTTTTTTTTTAACAAATCAACAGGGTGGTACATATATGAGAAAGAAACAGAATGGGAAAAAATGATGGTTCATTACAGAACATGTAGGTCCGGTTTGCACATAACAATAAGCAAACGATGGTTTGGCACAAGTGTGTGTGTGCTCAGGTTCCCGCAAAGCTGATCACAGCTGTTTTGCTTCTCCTTTAGTCCTGTTGCTGTGAGCTAAACTATGGTTTGGCTTAGCATGCCGTCTGAACTTGGGCTTGTGTTTGGACTTGATTCAGTCAAATCATGAGCTGTTAACCAAGAACAAACCTTTGTTACAGTTTGTGGTTTCTCTGGAGTGAGGCAAATTACAAGCCTGGGTTTGGATGACATGCCAAGTCAAACCCATGGTTTATCTCACAGCAGCATAGCAATAGTTAGATTGGAAGAGGATCAAAGCCATCATGATCTCCTCTCTGGAGACCTACGTATTAAGACAAGGTTTGACTTAGTGTTAATTAGCAAATCTGGATCGTACAGAACAACATTACACTGACTCAGTTTAGGTGGAATGATAAACCATAGTTAGTGGTTTACTGTGAACACACTTTTTCTGCACTGTTTGTCTCCTCGCCACTAGCACATGTGGAAAACAAACCATGAGCCATTGCTTAGCAGTATTTCCATATCTTGTGTTTTTCTTATTCTAAGAAGCCAAGTGAGTAAGTAAACCAAGAACAAAGCAAAACAAACCATGGTCATAATGCTTCGATCATAATTCCAAGCCAGGAAATCATGGTTTGTTTCTTCCCTGTGTGAGTAGGGAGGAGACAAACAGACCAGAAAAAACTGATCAGGATAAAACCATGGACAAACAATCACAGTAGCATCTTTGCATCGCACCCCAGATGTGTGTTCAAATAGCAGTCCCCTATGCCGTAACACATATTATTTTCATGTGGCTGCTCTCCACACCTCAATGGGTGTTGCTGTAGAGCCCCCAAAACTTTGGGGGCTTCCGGAAGGTGCTGCTAGAAGGGGGAGCTGAAAAGCCTGTAATTGAGCAGAGCACCTTTAGTATATAAGGGATTTACAGCTATTTCTGTATATAAGGGATTTAAAGCTATTTCTGTATATAAGGGATTTAAAGATAATTCTTAAATTTTCATTGCATCAAAAGCCAATGTGCTGGGTAAGTGTATATTTTTACCCAACCCATTTTGAATTTTTTTATTAAAGATTTCTTTAACTGTGTAGGGGTCTAGAAGTGATAGAACGGTGTCTCCATCTACTCCCCCCCCCCCCGTTTGTGTGAGACCTGTACATATCTAGCCAAACCATTTTGCTGAGTAGGTCAGCAGTGTGTGGAAATTTGATCCAGAAACCCTCCACGGACTTTGGAGATACCACAACTCAAGGCATGTAGCACTTTCTCTGTGAGACCTACATCAGAGAAGGGGGGGGGGAGGGAAGAGAAGAAATTGTCTATCAATCTTCTGTCATGAATACATGCTGGCATGGGACTGGCTTAGGAGATACAAATAATTGCAAATCTCTGTTTTTATGGAAGTAGTTGGCGCTTTTATGTGATAAATAATTGAAAGGGTAATCAATCTTAATGTTAATATAAGTAATTTGAAGTGTGCCTAAAGGAGTAGGGCTGGATAACTATGAGGAGAATTGAACATTAATTCTGTCTAGTGCATGTAATCATATATGTGTGTGTGTACACACACACACACACACACACACACACATACACACACACACACTGTTTTAAATGTTCCTGGTGGTAGTAATTATTGAGAACCAGCCACCTGATCTCTCTCTCTCTCTCTCTCTCTCTCTCTCTCTCTCTCTCTCTCTCTCTCTCTCATCTCTTGGAGGCTTCCTTATCTGGTTAGTGCGTTCCCCAGTACATTCAACACATGGGCTGGTGCTGTGCGCTCTCGGGAATCGGAGCAATTTATGCTCAGTTTCTCCGTCTGCAAGGCACAGCAAATCATCTGCTGGTGAAAGCTTCTGAGACCTGTCAGCAATCTGCCGCTGATTTCTGTGCATTTAGAGGCTGGGGAGGCACCGTGGATGGAACAAGCTACCAAATCTTGCCGAGATCTTACCCCAGGGGTAACAGTCAGTGCAGAACAACAAAAGAAAGGGGAGTGCTGCTTTTTCACTGGAATAGTAGCTTATCTGAACTCCCAGCTCTGTAACTGAAGGGGTGGGGAGAGCTGGGGAAATCGCGAGCAAGGCTCTGAGTAGCAGTTCCAGCTTCTACAGGAGTAGCAGTGGCTGTGTTTAAACAGCACTTATTCTGTTACTTGCCTGAGAAACGTCAGCAGATGGACTTTGGTTTCAATGCTCTGATATTTCCAGTGACTCTGGAGGTTGGAATACAAGTAGCGGTCTATAGATTGTGTATTTTACTTGCTGAAAAATGAGTGAAGAAGCAAAGGAGAAGAATGCAAAACATACTCACAGGAAAAAGAAAGGCAAAAAGGTAAACTCCCAGAAAGGTTCCGGCACCTTTTATTCTCGGTTATAAGGTTTTCTTTTCTTTTTTTCACGTGGGTTCAAAAAGGGTTTGATTCTGGGGTCTTTTAATTTAGGGAACCAAGAAGATGCTAGAACGAGGATGCTTTTGTTTTTCCTGGGTGCTGATGGGCGTGTTCCCTTCCTGGAAACAGAATGTTGTAACACAATTGCTTTATGTTCTTCAAATATCTGAGCATTCTGAAACAAATTGCTTACTGCATGATTAAACAATGTGGCTTTTTGATATACTACAGCAATCTTTTAAGTCCACACCCAGTGAGTAAACAAACATCCCCATGAAAGAAACTCTGCCTGTCAACAGTGTATGCTTGCTAATAGATGTTCTTGCGAACATTTTAAGTTCTGAATAAATGTGTGTGTGTGTTTGTGTAAATCATATAAAACCTTTTCAGGCAACGCCTTGGCTAGTATAGTAGCTGTTTTTACATTCTGTAGCCGAATGAATGGTGATGAAATTTAACTTTGGTTCAGAAAACTGATTTTGTCATGTGTTGTTGTTTCTTTATTATAGAGAACTACACAGGTGGTTCTTAGATGGATTTGCCAGAATGTTTTTGTTGTTGTGCGGAATAACACGGATCCTTCAAAATTGGCTCTTGTTGTTGCTGTTGTTACTTGCACTGGCTTGCAAAAATAAGATGCCGAGCATTTAAAAAATAGTGTTCTTGGTGATTTCTGGTGGGAGTAGCTGAAATTCTCAAGTCTTTGCCAGTTCATGCCATTTAAATATGTGGGATTAGTTAGGAGTAAGCAGCTGTGAAAAATTGCAGTGACTATGTGTTCCCTTCAGTTTGTTGGTCTCTCACTTCCTTCCTAAATACATTTATTTGGAGGTAGGCTACAATTCCAGTGAAACCTACTTGTGAATAAAAATGCCCAAGACAGTGATTAAACATGCTTGCTCTCTAAACCGAGTTCCACTGAGTTCAGTGGCAGTTGCTTCCATGAAAATATTGCAGCCTTAGATTGTGGTGCATAAATCAGCTGGACTAGGTAACTTGGGATATTGAGGTTTAACTGATCCACAGGTTGGACTGTGTGTAGCAAATTGGGGAAGAGAAATATATAAATATTTGAAAGGTGGTTCGTAGCATTTTAGAAGGAAGTCAAGCACATTCCTCTCCCCATAATCTATTTTTGTGTCTGATCTTTGCAAATATATTCTGGATTTTGCTTATAGGGAAAAAAATGCTCTAGAGAGCATTGGAACGGGTAATCTCTATTGCATGTAGCATATGAAATGCTTCTGCCTGGCACTGTTTTCTCACCAGGGTAGGAAATACAACCCACTGTGGAGTTGGTTTTTGAAAGATAAATGTTTTTAATAAAAGAGAGTATTTGTCCTGTGTTTACAGCTATACAGTTATTGTTGTTGTAAGTCAAGTGGCATAGAATAGTAAGTGTGAAAATCCCTGTATTAGATGAAAAGTCTTCAAACCCTGAGTAACTAAGTCAGTGGTGATCCTATGCACACTTACTTGGGAATAAGTCCCACTGAGCACAGTGGGATTTACATCCAAGCAAACATCCACAGCATTAGGCTGTTTGGATTGGCTTCAACCCATTCTTCCTGCAGTAGATGTGACCTAATTGTTTAAACCCAATTCTCCTGGGAAATATGGGTACAAATTGCCACATTCATGTTCATCTTTCAATATGTTTTGTTTAGTGGGAAACTGATGGTTACTGTTATGTCCTCCTCAAGATATGAAGAATTTTGGTGGTTGTGGTTTGGGGAAGTGACTGAAATGTCACATATGGATTTCTGGAGCTTCACAGCACAAAAACCACAAAGTGTTACGGTATACATGTTTTGTGTCATTCGTGACATTATTTTCCTTCCACAGTCTCGTTCGGAGATTGCAATGTCATCATGGTGTCCTATACCAGCCTTCCCCAACCGGGTGCTTTTCAGATGCTTTGGGCTTTAACTCCTATCAACCCCAGCAAGTATGGCTAATGGTGAGACATCATGGGAGTTGTAGTCCAAAACATTGGAGGGCACCAGGTTGGGGAAGACTGTCCTATACCAATACCAGTACTGTACTGAGGCACATAGAATGGTGTCTTTAGCAACTTGTTTCCACCATTGCAATTCTTGCTCCTATCCTATCCCCTCAAAGGTCCACTATGGTTGAAGACCCTTCAAAGGTGGTTGTGATTTTTTTTTGAAAGGTGGGGGCAAATGTTACATAGCTAGTAATAATTATGATAGGATCTTGTGAGCATATTTATATTTGGGGGTACCTGCTACTGTTACCTGCTAATATATTTGTAATCATGCTACAGTGGTTCTAAGCAACAGAGTGGAATGTATAATTATGAATCCATTACTCCTATAGGGAGTGTCCTCTATTTTCAAATGGATTAGAGAGCTTCATAATATTGCATTTTGCTCTCATGCCTCATCTTGTTACATGATAGAGCGGAATGGATCTGTCGCAGACAGTCATACTCATGATATGTCTGGGCTGCTATTAGAGTGATATTAGAGAACCGGATTAATCCCTTATTTCAAAGACTAACCATTACCCTTCATAGCATGCAAGGAATTACCCCTTCATATTGCAAGACTTCCACCATTATCCCTGTTGACTTTGCTGTTTTTCAGTCTTGGAATACATTGGATGATGAGGGCTGATGACTGACAGTTTGAAGCACTTACTTTAATGAACTGAAGGAATCCTCCAAGAAAATTTTGGAAAGTAAATTAACAACCCAACTTTTTATATAAAATTGCACTGTAGATGTGCCCTAACCTGATGCCGTAAATGGAGAATCAAGCAGAACCCAGAACAACTTAATAGCATCTTTTCCTGTGGTTTGTTTATGCATGGAGATATGATACACACATGATATATTTGGCACATCCTGTGTGCTTCCTAATCTTACGCCAGAGTTTCAAAGAAGAGAATGCAAGAGTTAGTCTGTTTTAAATTTACTCAGCAGCTCTCAAGCTAGTTTTAGATTTTAGAAAAGGGTAGCAGGAGCAGGAGTCTATTGAGTTCATTTTGTCATGATCTGGCTGTATCAGGATACAAGTCTTACCTGCTCAATACGTTTAGGAATGGGCTGTCTTTTTTGGAGACTAGTTAACAAAATTAAAACTCTGGTTAGTACAAGATTAACCCCAGGCTGCAAAGTTCTGGCAAGATGTATGCTTGATTAGGCAGGATTGGAGCTCTAGTTGGGCAGAGAAGAAAAAGCCCAGAGTCTTGTTGGAACCAGGAGAAGCCGCTTGGCAGAGGTGGGCTCGTACGTTACAACATGTGTACAATGCCAAGGCAGGTGAGGTGCATGGACAGGCCTGGAGTTGTACTGCATGACAAGAACACTGGAGCAGAAGATCTACTTTCAGAAGATAAGACATGGATTATGGGATGTAGGATGGACCTGGTAAGTGCTTGCCAGGCCTCTTGAGGATCCCTGAGATGAGGTTTTAAAACACAAGAATTGCCAGTGAAGAAATGAACATGGCAAGGCACAGTTTCCTTCACAAAGCAGTGCAAGCTGTGGTCAAAGAAATGGAAACACAACCCCAGCAGGGCATGCAGACCAAGAAGCAGCTTGTATTTTCCCAAGCCCCGTTTTAAACTATCAAACCAGGATGTTCTGAAATGGGTATGGACACCTCTGCCCCCGCAGCTTGCCTGAGGGCAAGACCAACCCTTCTGACGCAAATGGGAGTTCATTGCTGGAAAAGCATGAGGTAAAGGTAAAAGGTAAAGGACCCATGAACGGTTAAGCCCCATCAAAGGCAGCTGTGGGGTGCAGCGTTCATCTCACTTCAGGCCAAGGGAGCCAGCATTTGTCCACAGACAGCTTTCTGGGTCATGTGGCCAACATGACTAAACCGCTTCTGGTGCAACGGGGCACCGTGACAAGAGCACACAGAAACTCCGTTTCCTGTTTACCTTCCTGCCACATACTCGTGTTGGTATGCTTTCAAACTGCTAGGTTGTCAGGAGCTGGAACAGAGCAACGGGAGCTAGCCCTGTCACATGGATTCGAACCGCGACCTTCCAACTGGCAACCCCAAGAGGCTCAGTGGTTTAGATCACAGTGCCATCCGCTCACTTACAGAAAAGCATGAGCACCTTCCCAAACATTTAAAACTAAAGCTAAAACATTGAAATCCATTAATATTCAATGTTTTAAATTTTGACTCTGAAAATTAGATCGAAAATGCAAAATCCATAAAGCTTTCTGATCAACAGATTTGTTTTTGTTTTTATTGCTGAGAAAGAAATTAGGCACTATAAGTCTTGGACCAGAAAAATGCTCATCTTGTGGTAAAGCTGTTCCAGGAAATTGCCTCTTCAGGTGGGAAATGCCAGGACTGAATGCTGCCTTCCCTTAGAAAACTAGATATGTGTCGCAGTGTTAGAATTCAGGTATAGAAGCAAAGTGCAAAATGGCTCCTTAAACCAGGGTTACATGTGTTGAAACGGAATAATGCCTAGTTGCCATTTTTGGGCCAGTTACCTCAAAAGTCTTATTTTTTATTAAAACTTTTTGGTTCCTGAGATTCATTGTGATAAAATCTAACAGATAGAATACTACAGGATGTGTTGCTAGTGTGTGAAAACAAGCAAGGATCCCTAGGCATGCACCTCCAGATGGTGGAGACGTCAGCCACCATCCTGGCGCCCGGGCATCATCACTTGGTTGCAAGTGGCCGAGAGCCAGGTGCAAAATATGCCTGGTGCCTGGCAAATTTCAAACGCTCTGTGTGTGCGTGCATGGAAAGAGTCTAGCCTAGTCTATGTCTAGCCTCAGCCTCAGAATTCTTAGAAGGAAGAATCTGGTTAGTTTGAGTACAAGGTTGTAATCTTCAGGTCATTAGGGTTACGGCTATTTACACATTTGCAAATGTGAACATATGGGATGGAGCAGCAAGACTGAGCAGGCCCCACCCTGTTCTTGTCTCACCTCTGTACTCTTCTGTACTGTGTGAAATGCAGCCCATGCACTCATTCCTTAAACACTGCTCAAATACATGATCCTTGTTCCTTAAAATGGTGTATGTGTATGGTGTATGTGCAAGATCTTGCATATTGGACATGCATGCATTGGAATCAACATGTATTTACACACTTATGCCAGTATGTCATGGTGAAGCATAAAGACACAGAGGTGATAGAAGCCGACTCTCTCCACCACCCATTTGAGATGTGTACAGTGTCAAATATTTCAGTAGTCCACTGATGTTCCATTGACTTAAGTGGGATCTATGCTGGACTAAATAAAGGGTTGCAGCTTAAACATATATGCAATTTTTCTGCTTGAAAAGGTAAGTGGCCTTTTAATAATTTCAATAATGCCTAGTGAGTAAAACTGTTTGTTCCTGGCATTCATCAAATACAAAATATTCTACTTGGTTCTTTTTGGCTTGCAAACCTGCTGAGTAACTCTTCCTTTGAGCTGAACGGTAATCAGATACTGTTGGATGAAATTGTATGAGAATTCTTCATATGATTGCACTATATAAAATAATTCCTTGCAAATAACAGTGGTACAGATGTTAGAATCGCATCTGAAAGCTGTGAAATGAGTGGCAAGGGTGGCTGTCTTTGGAGTTCTTTGCATATGCAAATTAATTTCTCTTCTCTCCCTTCTTCTGTGAAATTAGTGTGATGTAAAGAAGTATGAGTTTAAAATGTAGATCTGAGAAGCAGTGTGTTTCAAATATCTCCACTATGTCTGTGCATCACAAATTTGAGCAATACAAAGATAACGATGCATCAGAAAAATAACATGATGCTTGTAGTGTTGCAGTAACATTGATGTACATGAAAGGGAGGCAGTGGTCTGAAGTATTAAGAACATAAGAGCCTGCTGGATGAAGCCAATGGCCCATCTAGTCCCTCCATTAATTGGAGGATGTGGTGGCAAAGGAGGCAGGTCACACATGACTAGTGGGTGGTGACTAGGTGTTTTTATTTTGTAGTGGGGAGGGAAGAAAAGCAATGGCTGAGGCCCTTGGATCTGTTGAGTTTTACCTGCCAGCTCCTTATGTGGCCTTAGGCAAGCTGCATTCGCTTGAGATAATTGACACTACCCTTGTGCATACTTTACTGCATATATAAGGGTGTGTGTGCAGGGTCGAGGCCATTCCTCTCTCTCACACACACACACCCTGCGCATGTTCCACATAACTTCTGGAAGAGCCTCCACACACAGTTTGTCCCTTACAAAGGAAAATCTGCATGCATACAGGCTCCTCCATAAGTGTCTGGAGACAGTTGATGGATGGATGGCGGCTAACAGATTGAGGTTGAATCCTGACAAGACAGAAGTAATGTTTTGGGGGGATAGGAGGCGGGCAGGTGTGGAGGACTCCCTGGTCCTGAATGGGGTAACTGTTGCCCTGAAGGACCAGGTGCGCAACCTGGGAGTCATTTTGGATTCACAGCTGTCCATGGAGGCGCAGGTCAGTTCTGTGTCCAGGGCAGCTGTCTACCAGCTCCATCAGGTACGCAGGCTGAGACCCTATCTGCCCGCAGACTGTCTCACCAGAATGGTGCATGCTCTAGTTATCTCCTGCTTGGAATACTGCAATGCGCTCTACTTGGGGCTACCTTTGAAGGTGACCCGGAAACTACAACTAATCCAGAATGTGGCAGCTAGACTGGTGACTGGGAGTGGCCGCCGAGACCACAGAACACCAGTCTTGAAAGACCTACATTGGCTCCCAGTATGTTTCCGAGCACAATTCAAAGTGTTGGTGCTGACCTTTAAAGCCCTAAATGGCCTCGGTCTAGTATACCTGAAGGAGCATCTCCACCCCCATCGTTCTGCCCGGACACTGAGGTCCAGTGCCGAAGGCCTTCTGGTGGTTCCCTCACTGCGAGAAGCGAAGTTACAGGGAAACAGGCAGAGGGCCTTCTCGGTAGTGGCGCCCACCCTGTGGAACGCCCTTCCAGCAGATGTCAAAGGCAAAAACAATTACCAGACTTTTAGAAGACATCTGAAGGCAGCTCTGTTTAGGGAACCTTTTAATATCTGAAGGACCATTGCATTTTAATATTTTGTTGGAAGACGCCCAGAGTGGCTGGGGAAACCCAGCCAGATGGGCGGGGTATAGATAATAAATTATATTATTATTATTATTATTATTATTATTATTATTATTATTATTATTATACTGGGTGGGGGTGGATTGAGAGTATGGACATTGGGTGTGATCTTGCTCTTCTCTTTTATGCATTCATTGACAGGTGGGCAGAGGTCTATGACCTGCTCTTCTCTAGCAGTCATCATCTCTGTTCTTGGCAACACCCCCTTCCACCATACTGGGAGTTGGCTTTCTGCAAGGTCTGTTAGTGCCAAGCTAGCATTCTCTAGCTCCTCTGGAGTGATGAGGCATTTTGCTGTTGCACATGAATGTGCAAAAGTGCTTAAACACTTGAATGCCACTGGGTAATGAGAGCAGTTAAAATGTTCTTTTCAAGTGGAATTTAGCTGAAAGGTGCGTTATTAAGCTTCCTTAAGTAAAAAGTTGGGGCTCAGTAGCTGGAGATTTTCTGCTTCTAAACTCCTGCCTGGTTTCTTCCTGTTGCCATACCGCACCCCAGTTCCATTCACAAAGCTGCCTGATATACAGGGAATTGGGTACTAGGGATACACACAGCACCACAAGCCTAGCAAAATTTATGAATTAGTTAGCGACCAATGGAAGGATGGAAGGCTTGGAGTGTTCAAATATTACCATTGGTTGCAGGCAATATGTGTTTGTTTGTTTGTTTGTTTGTGTGTGTGTAGTTATCTCATAAAAATTAGGTATCACTTGATTCTTAAAAGCACACACACCCTCAAAACGGGTCACAAAACCATAAAATCAAGAAAACTTTACAGTCGTGCTTTAAAACATACAAAAGTTAAAATATTAATACTGATTAAAATTACCTCCACCTTCTAAACATCTGGTCAGACTTGTCTAAACAAGGATGCTTTTAGCAGGCGCTGAAAAGAGTACAGTGAAAGGCACCTGCTTTATCTCAACAGGCAGGGAGTTCCAAAGTTTAGGTGCTGCCACACTAAACGATCAAGTTATTACAAATACAGAATGGGTATTATGTGGCACCTGCAAGTAGTGCCAGTTCCGCCAATTGTAGTGGTTGAGTGGGCACATATCTGATGTAAGGCGAGCTTGTAAGTAAACTGGTCCCAAGTTTTAAGGACTTTGTATACTAAGAGTAACACCTTGAACTTGATCCGGTAACAAATCAGCAGCCAATGCAATCTCTGAGCCCATGAGGCAAGGTGTGGTGACCGCCTCAGGCAGCAGGATCCACAGGGGCAGCAGATCCCGATGTAGATCTTCTTTCCCCCTTGTTCCTCACATAGATCTGCACTCACCCCTTCTTCCCTGGCAGAGAGGGAGGTACCATTTTGTGGTTCACCTCAGGGGCCAAAATTTCTTGGGCCTGCCCTTCTCTGAACACAGGTGTTATATGTTGGCAAGGCCTCACTCCTGTCAGCAGCTGTGCTGCAGCTTCTGGATCGAGCACAAGGGAAGCCCTACACAGAGCACATTGCAGTTATCCAGTCTTGAAGGAACCCATAAAGTAGTGTGGCAGGGCTTTCCCAGATCAAGAATGGCTGTACAGTAGCTGTCAAACCAGTTGCAGTTGGTAAAAGGCCACTGAGGCTACCTGAGACTCTAGAGACAGAGCTGGATCCAGAAGTATCCAGAAACTGCGAACCTGCTGGCAGTGCAACCCTATCTAGAGTAGGCAACTGAGCAATTTCTCAGACATGGAAGCTACTCATCCTTCTTGCCAGGATTCAAGCTCAGCTTGCTTTACCTCATCAATTTCACCACTGTGTCCGGGCAGTGGTCCAGAGACAGCACAGCCTCTCCTGATTCAGATGTCATCAGGATATAATGATGTTGGTAGATACGGGAAGCAGAAGAGGCTGGCAAAAATGTCGGCTGGAGAAGCCCCTCATTTAAATATGGGGAAGACGGTAAATTTTTAATTAAGTGTGATGCATGTAGTTATTTCAGACCTGAGTGAGCATCCTAGCCAAGCCTAGACACACTGATGAATTCAGTAAGGAAGTCTTGTCACAGAAGTCTTTGCTTTTCATGGTTTCTTAGCTGGCTGTCTATTTCATATGGTTATGATTATTTACGTGTTGTCCTGCTTTAGATAATTCTCTTGTTTGTGTTTGAAAGTGTTGATGAAAATGAAGACAATGAGTGTGGACTAGTAACCCAGGAATGTATTCTGTGCTACAAAAGGCTTACGCAGATTTCTTCTACCTGGTCTTACTGCGGGAATGCTTAGAGACAGGGCATGCAGGGTAATGAGCCAAGACCCCAACCCCTCCACCAGAGATGGGGAATTTGTGGTGCTCCAGAGATTGCTGAACTACAGTTCCCATCATCCTTATCTACTGGCTAGCTGGGGCTGATGGGAACTAGAGTCCGACAACATATTGAGGACGTCAGGTTCCTCATACCATCCTACACAGCTGTGAGCAAAAGAAGAGATGAAAGATTAACAGGAGAAATGGCAAACATTTGTAAATTGAAAGAAGGAACTCAAGATTGGAATGCTCAGGAGAAAAAAGTGAGTGAAAGTAGGAGCTGAATAGGTAAGCTAAGCAGCAGATTAAAGAGGTTGAATGGGAAACAGGACAACTGCGAAGGAGGGCATTGCAAGAACTAGGATATGAAAGAATTAAAACATTGCCTAGAATTTTTGTAGCCAAAGAATGCAACTTAGACAAAGCTGAACATGGAAGAATATGGTGTTTCATTAGGCCCTTTTAAAAATAAGGATGTCAATTTGTATTTATTTGCCCTGTGGCTGTTTTTTATTGCCTTTAAAATAGTTCTGATTCGTTTTGTTTTGTTTTTTAAAATATGTGCATCCATGGTATATTGTTCATACACACGCACATTACATATCCACTTTGAGTACATGCTGATATTGAAAAGCCAGGTTTAAATAAGGGTTAGAGCAAAAAAGCAAAATTATGCAGGAAAATCTAACGACAAAGAGAAAATAGCAGAAGGTGGTGCTGGGCAGACAAACAGTTTTAGAAACTTTAATTTAAGAGAATGGCATGAGAGCCAAGAAGACACAGCATGAAAACATCCTGAAAGGTGTGAGAGAGAATGAAGTGAAAGATCACTGGAAGAAAGTTGCAGATAATCTTTCTACAGGAAACTGCTATAACTGGTTTTTAAAAATAACTTTTTATTCAGTTTTATACACAAGTATCATAGGCATAATAAATTATACAAATAAATAGACCAAGCCTTCTGATGTCATTTGTATATCACAGAAATGGCACAACAAATTTGCAGTAATACCTACAACACATGGTTCATTATTAGTGGTCAGTGTATAAGTTCTTGGTTTAAACAAAAAAGGGAAAACAGGATAGAACACAGTTAATAGATAACACTCAACATTGCATAGCTAAATGCCTTATCAAGGGTTCTTGTGGTAGTGCTGAGATTAAGTATGAGTAATAGCCATTTACCAATGAAGCAATATAAAGTGTTGGTATATTGATGAACGTAGGAGGAGGGTCAAAGTGTAGAAAATAATTTTATGTTTAAATTTAAATTTAGATCAGCCAGACTGAGACAAATGCTGATGGGGAGGATTGTTCATTTTCTGGAATACTGGCACATGTTATTAAATTAAACCACACCGCAGAAAACCATCTTTCTGTCAACCATAGTTTATTTGTTAATCTCTCAAGGAGGGCTATCTCCCAAACTGTTTTGTACCAATTGCCTGTTGTGCCAGAAAGGTCTTTCCAGTCACAATAAATTGCTTGCTAATTATTTTTTATGTAAATCCAGATTGCTGTCCTGAAATATATTTAATAAAGCTAATTCTGGTTCAACTTTGAATTGTTTTGTTATTTTATTAATTTCTTGGAATATCGAATTCCAGAAAGGCTGGAGTTTTGTACATTCCCACCACATGTGGAGAAATGTACCAGGTGTAGAACAGCCCCTCCAACAACATGGTGAGTTGACAGGATGGATCATTGCCAGCTTCTTAGGGGTTAGGTACCACCTACATATAAGTTTTAGGGTTAATACTCTACTGAAGTTCACAGCTGAAATTGCGTTCCCACTGATGTTTAATAGGGTCATCTGAAACCACTGAAGCACTAAGTAGAATTTTATAGATTGTGCATGTTATACCTGGACCTTGTCCTTCTGTGGATATTACAACTCTTTCAAATGGGGCTAGTGGTCATTGGGCTGCTTTACTGGTAATTGGGTTAGCCAAGAAAGTGTGGATTTGGTGGAGAAGCAGCCAAAGAGTTTGTTATTTTCCTAGTTTAGTCCCTATTTCTTGGTGTGATAGTGGTGTATTTCTGTTATACAAGTCACAAAACCAATATGGACCTTTTGCCCTCCATTCAGTCACATCAAATTGTTGTGAAGTGTGAAACAAACCCTGGTTTAAGGCTGACTGGAAAAAACCCATGGTAAGTCAGGAACCCTGGTTTATTGTGACATGTGAGTGCACCTGCTCAGATAGTACTGTACAGTCCAATATTTTGGAAGGAAAACTGAGAAAATAGAACAGTAGTTACGTCACAGTTGTGTTTAGACAACTTGTGAGTTTTGCGTGTTTTTATTTTTCAAGGACAAGGAGAATGATGTGGCTGGCTTGAATGAAGGCGTAACAGAGGCAGAAGATAGAGGCTGAAGATATAAAAGAAGATAAAGGAGTAGAATCATGAGAATTCAAAAAAGTAGAGAAAATAAATCTCTTTTCACTGAAATGATAGCAGCTGTAATATATTTCCCAGCATGTTGTGTTTGAAGTATCATTTGATGGGCCTTCCTCCTCCCAATGAATCAGATAAACGAGCATTTACACTTGGCGTAGTTCAATATTAGGTACTCTAAATGAGTCAAACAGCTAGATTTGTACTGCTGGCTTAGGATAGCCTCAAAAACTCTGCAAAGGAGCAAATCCTAGAAATGATCAATATTTCAATTACTGCAATACAGTATATGTTGCGTAAATGGTGCATGTGCTCTATTCCGCTTCATCTTTATGACTTACACTTTGATTTATGCCTTTAGCCTGGCGTGTATCAATCTACGTAATCAGTTATTAGTAATATATCATTTTTTTAAAATGTAATAAACAATAGCAAAAGACACAGTGCTCCAAGCTGTTTGCCAGATATGCTGAACTCCAAAAATATCATTTTGTTTTTTGTCCTCAATTCACTTGCTAATATATGTCTGCTCCTCCATTACTAACACTGATAGCAAAGAGGTTTTGACCCATCAGGTTGTGATGGGAAGATTCCTTTTCTGTATCGCCCCCTGGTGGTCAATAGAGCTCTCATTCAGCCTTCTCTCTTTCCATCACACCTTTCGAAGTTGTTATCACTATGTCATTACTAGTATATTCCTTGGTGACATATTGTTGAGACAGCAAACATTTTATTGAGACTTCGGGTGAAAGAAGTGGAACTCAACACCAAGTGATGTGGTTTTTTTGTAACTGGTGTGTGAGAAGCCTTAAGACCTGCAGACTGAATGGAAAGTTTGAAATGAACAGCAGAGGTTAATTATGCTTAATAATGTTCATAAGCTCTCGTTGACAGTCAGCTTTTGAATGAGTGGGTGAAGGGAAGGAAGTTGCTCCCTCTCAACTCTTGTTCCATTCATGTTTGCTGCAAAATGTAGCGCTCTTCTGTACTTGGCCCCAATTCTCAACTATTCTGGGAGAGCCAAGAAAAATAATGGAGATTAGATAGCCTTGTTAGAGGACCACCTCATACGTTGCACATACAGCATGCTCCATATGATGTGCGGCAAAAATGTACCACTTGGAACCTGCATGTTTAAAATGGTTGCTTGTTCAAGCACACACTGTGGGAAGCTCCTAGGATGCTGGCAGGAGCTGCATCTGGTACCCATTTTGGGAGACTGGAGTAGCCAGACCCAATTTAACTATGGCTAAGTGATACATCAGCTGACTGTGGCAACAATTTAAAGCTGTTTTTGAATATTGTCAGATATGGTTAGCCTAACGACGGTCAACACAAGTGCAGATAATGTTGAGTGATAAAGGTGTGCGAATTTACTGTGCAGAGGAAAGGAGAGATGAAGGGACAGACATTGCAATCCATTCCTGGTTAAGAGAGCCTCACATGTTACATATCCACCAGATCCTGTTCTCACCAAAAGAACAAGCCTTCTGCTTGCCTGTATATAGAGTCATAGAATTGTAGAGTATGCATATGATTTTAGCAGCTTTTTATAGAATTTCCCTTCGAAGACCTCCGTTTTCCTTCTTTGAAACTAAAACGCTGTAAGCTTCATGAATTCCTGGTTCTAACTGACCAAGGAAATCCACAGATGCCATCCTGCAGCCAATCAGAAGCCACGCTTTGGTTTTTGAACATTTTGGAAGTCGAACGGACTTCTGGAACGGATTCCGTTCGACTTCCAAGGTACGACTGTATTGTGATAACTTTGGGCTCTAACCCAGGAGCTTGATAGCTTGTTTGAATCTGTTGAGGTACAAGGAATAAAGTAAGTTGCCTGGCCTGAATATATTATATGCCTTAATTATTATCAGTATCATAGTACAGAACTTGTACAACAAAGCCGATACTGTCTCTCTTCATAATATTTCATCTGAGTCTCCTTTTTTCTGTTTGAAAGTAAGGCCGCACTTAGGAATAAAAAATAAAAATAAAAATCCATCATACCCAAGGCACCACAATGGATTTTTGTTTTAGTTTACAAGTCAAAACAACACATTTTTCATGGGTTTGATACCAGAATCACTGGGAAAGGGAAGGGGGGTGGGAGGAAGAAACCTGGTTTTAGTTTTTAATATCCGCTTTAGCTTGTGATAAGAAAGATGCATGAAGAGGTGGGAACACATCTTTCAGACTGAGTATGCTAATCCAACAACTGAGAGATGCAGGATTATCATATTAAAGGGATATTGGAAAAGGAGCAAGGTATAAAAATAATGTATTTGCCTAAATTCAGAATTAATCTGTTTTTCCTTCTTGCTGACAGAATCTGTGCTAAGTGTGGCAGAATCTTAGTGGGAGTGAACCAGCAAGAGGATACCTAAATTACTATATTTAAGTCTGTACTGTATTCAAGTTATAGACTTGTTGGGTAGCCATTCCCTGTTCCCAAGGAATCCTGGTAAACGTAGTTCTTTAAGCGGGGAAGGTCGGCATCTCTAGCAAAGAATTCTCAGCACCCTCATCAAACTTAAGCTGAGGGTTCTTTGGGGAACCCGTGACAGCTAAAATGATATAAAATAGGTATAGGGTCTTAGCAAAAAACAGAACAAAACACCCTTGTTTGGGTTTCCTTTTTGGGAGTAGACAGTGCTTTTTTTCTCTTAAAAAATGTTTAGGGGTACTCTCATTTTCCTACTCATATTTAAATACTGCCCCTCAGTGAGGCCAAACTTAGATTCACAAAATGTTTAGGGGTATGCGTACCCCCTGCATACCCCTAGAAAAAAAAGCACTGGGAGTAGGGATTAGCAAATTGAGTGCCCACCCTACTCTACTGATACTCCCTACTGATGTGGATAGATTCCTCCAAGTTGGTAGGCCCACCACCTGCCTCCTTGATCCGTGCCCGTCTTGGCTGATTAGGGAGTGTCCAGATGTTGCGCGGACCCCCCTGGTTGAAATTATCAATTTGTCCCTTGACATGGGGACATTCCCAGGGGAACTGAAGGAAGCAGTGGTGTGTCCACTCTTAAAGAAAACTTCATTAGATCCCTTAGACCTATCCTACCACCCAGTTTCAAATCTTCCATACCTGGGTAAGGTAATTGAGAGAGTGGTTGCTGAACAGCTTGGTAGGTTTCTGGAGGAAACATCGGCATTAGATCCATTTCAGTCCGGTTTCCATCCTGGTTTTGGGATGGAGACGGCTCTGGTTGCCCTAACAGATGATCTCCGTAGACAACTGGATCGAGGCGGGTCAGGACTGCTGATCCTTTTAGATTTGTCAGCAGCCTTTGACATGGTCGATCATGATCTTCTGGACCACTGCCTCGCAGACGTGGGGATACAGGGCATAGCCCGTAACTGGTTGTGCTCTTTTATCTCTGGTCGGGGACAGAGGGTGGCACTAGGGAGGGAAATGTTGTCGCGCCACTCCTTGGTGTGTGGAGTGCCGCAGGGCGCAATTCTCTCCCCGATGCTTTTTAACATCTTTATGCGCCCCCTTGCCCAGATTATCTGGAGCTTTGGGCTGAGCTGTCACCAATATGCTGATGACACTCAGCTCTATCTGCTGATGGATGGCCACACCGACTCGGCTCCGAACACACTGACCAGATGCTTGGAAGCTATGGCTGGATGGTTTCGTGGGAGCCGATTGAAACTAAATCCTTCGAAGACAGAGGTCCTATGGCTAGGTCGGGATGGCATGGGGATGATGGACCAACTCCCTTCTCTTGCAGGGGCCCAATTAGTGCCATTGCCTTCCGTTAAGAGTTTGGGTGTAATCCTTGACGCCTCCCTTTCCATGGAGGCGCAAGTTACAGCAACAGCCAAGGCGACATTTTCCCACCTTCGCCACATCAAGCAGTTGGTCCTTTACCTTTCCCGCCCCGACCTGGCCACAGTGATCCATGCGACGGTCATCTCCAGGCTTGACTACTGTAATTCGCTCTACGCGGGGCTGCCCTTGAAGCTGTCCCAGAAACTCCAGCGGGTACAGAATGCTGCAGCGAGGCTCCTCACGGGGTCTCTGCCATGGGAGTATATTTACCCAGTGCTTTTCAAGCTGCACTGGCTCCCGGTGGAGTACAGGGTCAGATTTAAGGTGCTGCTTTTGACCTTTAAAGCCCTTCATGGCCTAGAACCCTCGTACCTACGGGACCGCCTCTCCTGGTATGCCCCCACGGAGAGCCTCAAGGTCCATAAATAACAACACCCTAGTGGTCCCAGGCCCTAAGGAAGTTAGATTGGCTTCAACCAGAGCCAGGGCCTTTTCAACTCTGGCTCCGACCTGGTGGAACGCTCTGCCTCATGAGACCAGGGTCCTGCAGGATCTGATTTATTTCCGCAGGGCCTGTAAGACAGAGTTGTTCTGCCTGGCCTTTGGCTTGGAGCCAATTTGATTCCCTCCCTCCCTCCCTCTCTTTCTTTTTTCTTTTCCTTCTCCTCCTGCGATGAGGCTACATTTTAATATTTTAATGTTCCATTATTTTAATGTTGTATTTTATTTTTGTTTTTAAGTTGTAATTATTCATCTTGTTTTTATTATTGCTTGTAAGCCACTCTGAGCCCGGCCTTGGCTGGGGAGGGCGGGGTATAAATAAAAAAATATTATTATTATTATTATTACTGACAGCGGTATCACAGAACTCCTCCTGCCTTTGGCTGCATGGGATTTTTCATTTCTGTTTTTCTGCCCCCCCTTTTTTTACCATCGCTACCTATGTCCCTCTTTTTTTCATTTCAGCCACATGCTCCTCTTCAGCCCTTGTATACTACACACACACACACACACACACACACACACACATCATGTGTCTAAAACCTAGCCCCCTGCACATCAAAACAGTTGTCAGACCATAAAGGTGCAAAGACATTTAAATGGAAAAAGGGATGTGTTAAGTCAAAATTGCTGATTTTTAGGGAATCTGCTAAAAAACACCGTTTTAAGTGTTCCAGATCACAAAGGGGTAAATACCATTAATTAACATAAAGATTCCGCTTATTTAATCCTAGTAAAAGAATTGTGTTTTGAAATGCTGTCTAGGTAAAGTCAGTGGATGACCTAGTTAAAAATGTATATATAAAGCCATCTGCATAAGAGAGGGCATAGTTTCATGTTGGGGGGGGGGGAAATGCCTTATTGTAATGAATACAATCAGTAATGTAAATTAGGTAGAGGTAAAGGGACCCCTGACTGTTAGGTCCAGTCATGGACGACATCGGGGTTGTGGCACTCATCTCGCTTTACTGGCCGAGGGAGCCGGTGTACAGCTTCCGGGTCATGTGGCCAGCATGACGAAGCCGTTCCTGGCGAACCAGAGCAGTGCACAGAAACACCATTTACCTTCCTGCCAGAGCGGTACCTCTTTATTTACTTGCACTGCATGCTTTTGAACTGCTAGGTTGGCAGGAGCAGGGACCAAGCAATGGGAGCTCACCCCGTCGTGGGGATTCGAACCGCTTACCTTCTGATCAGCAAGCTCTAGGCTCTGTGGTTTAACCCACAGCATCACCCACATCCCAATATCAAAATCTTACAAGAATCTTCAAAATATTCTGCATTAATTAACTCTGTTTTGGTTAGGGCTTAGAATTCTGCCTTATACCAAGTCAACAATGACATATAGTGGTTCTGTTGGGTTTCAGACAGGAGTCTTTTGTTGGCCTACATGGAGATGTTCAGCATCAAATCTTGGGGTCTTTTGCATGTGAAACACATCCTGTACCACTGAGGTGTGATTTGTCCCCTTGGAAGGTGTACTATATGCTCTTTCCTTAGCACAGAACTACATGCAATGCTCATCACAGCGCTGCTGCCAAAAACAAACTCCCCCATCTTAAATTCTCCTTCCCCTCTCCTGTAATGTTAGAAGTGTTTATGTTGTGACATCACCTTGTTTCTCCAGCCCTGTTCCACATCTTTGGTTGCTCCTGGCAAAGGTGGGGTAATTACACAGGCAAGTGGGGCTAAGGATTATGGGGCACCAGCACAAGTACTGTTTTTCACAGCAGCACCACGTCAGCCATACTGTGCAGTTCTTTTAGGGTGGTTCCAGATGTTGAATGTTTTCCCTGGGCTGATATTTTGGCTTTTGGTTATCTGTGCTGTACCACAGTTCACCCCCAGTTGGTTCCCCACTATGCAAGTACACAGCCATTGCGTTGGACGAGCTGTTGCCTGAGTTCTGCAGCTTGCCTTGATCTTACAAGGAACCACCCCGCCCTTCAAACTCTCAAGTTGCATTTTCATTTTAACTTCTAATGAGTTGCTAATCAGCTGCGTGCTGTCATCTTCCTGGCTTTTTCACGGAAGAAAGCCCTGTAGCTCTGAAAATGAGTTGCAGTGACTTGAGATACCAGAGAAATTTTACAAAGGGCTTCGAGAAATATCTAGGGGCTGTGTAGGTTCTTTTGAGGTTTATTGTTTCCTGCTGACATCCAACAAAGCTGTCGTCTTCTAATTGCAATGTGAAGACTTAGGCAATAACAGGAAAGATGCAATATCTCTCCACTTGGCAAAAAAATGCCAAATGGGTCCAAGGGGAAAGATAGCCGGTGTTGCAGTGCCAGATGACTTAGCGGTTTCTACATTTCGCGCTAAGAGCTTTATCAGGGATATGTTGGCTCCAGTCGGAATGCAGGGCTTGTTCCACATCGTTTGCTGTAACCTTAAGAGATAGAAGAGTAGAAATGTACAGAAGTGCCTGCTGGACCAGGACCAGGTTCAGGTTCCATCAAGTCCAGCATTATGTTTCCAGCAGTGGCTAGCCAGTGGTTTCCAGGAAGCCATAAAAACCTGCTCTTCTCACTTATTCTTCCTGAGCCAGTTGCTTGCTGTGGTCTGGAAGCTAGTTGTGTGGTCTGGAAGCTAGCGTTCATCTGATCCCTCCCAGGGTTATAGAAAGGTTACTGTTGCTCTCCTGGTGCCAAAACAGTATGTACTGTCATGCAGCTGGGGTAACATAATTTATGCAGGGTGCAAATTGCTGCTGCTCTCTTGCTCTTCTGTTATGCAAAATTGGCCCTGCCCCCTAAGTGCTTGGAATGCCTGCCACTTGATAGTGAACCTGAACAGTGGGCATATGAAGAGCTCCAGAAATGTGTCACATTAAAACTGACTACTTCAGGAGTTGGTAGGGGTGGGGGTCAGTGGCATCGCAATGGGGGGGTGCGCCCCAGGTGCCATATCTGTGGGGGTGACAAGATGGCACCCCATGGGGGCTCGCAGTGGTGTGAGCAGCCAGCGCACCACCGCAGCCGCATGTGGAGGATGCTCCGTTCGCGGCTGCAGCCGCGAGCAGAGGATTCCGGCACTGTCCGTACGGTGCTGGAGCGGCGCCACCGGCAAACCACTAAGTACAGCGCATGTTTGGCATCGCTACAAATGGTGCATGCGTCGTACGTAGCGACGCCACACATGCACCCTAGGTAGCGACACCCCGCCCCAGGTGGCACAATGCCTTCATTCACCCCTGGTGGGGGTGGGTGGGGGTGAGAGAGAAAAGGACACTCTTTTAAATGGAGTTTAAAAATTTGACCTGATAAGATAGCAATCCCAGCTCCAAAATGCAAAGGTGTTTCTTTTTTGCTCTGAAAGGAGCTTTGGAGTACAAGACTGATGATGCAGTGGCGTAGCGTGGGTTGTCAGCACCCGGGGCAAGGCAAGTAATTTGCACCCCCTAACCTGTGGATTTGCACCCCCTAACCCTAACCCCCAGATGTTGCGCCCGGTGCGGCCGCCCCCCCCTGCACCCCCCACGCTACGCCACTGTGATGATGCTACTTAGGGCTAGCACTTCATGCCTGTCTGCTTCTCACCTGCTCAGCCTTTATGTTTAGAAATCCTCGGGAAATCTTACAGCTCAGTTAAACATGGGGCACAAAACATGACTTTGGATCCACAGCTCAGTTTCACACATTTCGGATTTGCATGTTAACATTTAAACATCCATTTCCCCCCAACTTAAACATTGATGTTTTGAAGCGTATCTAGTTTTCAAAGCTCAAATTCTTCAAACTTCGGTTCTTTACTTCGGGAGTGGAAATTAATCCGTAGGTGTAAAGGTTCTCCATCCCTGGTCTAAGTGACCGTTTTCCTCCTGGCCACGAGCAGTTGGTTTTCTTCATAATACCTGGAGAAGATGCTTCTTGTATACAGCCTGCTGATGAGGAAAAAAAAGATACAATTGGCATTTTGCCCGTTCTTGCTTCTCTTCTAAAAGTGCTCAGAGATGTTATTTATCCACTGTTGCTCTCATTTGTGCGTTGCATTTTCCTCTACATCTTTAGTAGTCTGATCATTGTTTTCCACTAAGTACGGTCAGGTGCTCTGAGCCTTGTCAAGGAGACATAGACTTGCTATTTGCATACTTGATTTTGATTGGTGTGCCCCCCTCCTCCCGTTTTCTGGCAAATTAGGATGTAGTCTAGAATAGTCTGCAGTAGACTGGGTAAGCTGGTTGGGTATGGCTGCCAGCAAACCAGAAAAACAAAAACAGTCCAGCTGTTCTTATGTCTCTGGCGCAGCTGCCAGTATTTTTGTTTTGTTTGAAAGGCAGAATGCTTGTTTGAAAGGCAATTGCCAGACATTTTGGAGGAAGAGTCAGCAGCAGCTTTTCAACACAGTGTGTGTGCAACTGTGCATTCCCGTACGCTAAGGATTGCACAGTGCGTGGGTGTGCCCAGGCTTCCTCCATAACTATCACCTGCTCCCTGGCTGCAAATGCTTTCTTGGGCTGAGTGAGGTAATAGGAGTGTCGGCAGAGCAGTGTAGCAGATCTGTGGTGGCAACTGAGTGGGTTCCTTTTAGATCCGCTTCTCTGTGCCTCCCCTTCACCCTGTGCTAAAATACAAGCACAGGCTCAGTCCACTGTCTCTGCCAGCACTACCCACAAGAGCAGACAACAAACTTTTGCCAATGGCTTTACAACTGGTTGCGTCTACCAGGCTCAACCCCCTGACCTGCCTTGGGGTGTTACTCATCACTCTATTCAGGTATCAGCCTTTTTAAAATCAAAAGTTGGTAGGCCTTATTACTGGGTCTCAACAGATGGCTGCTTAGCATGTATTACACCTGGCACAAAGCCAAGCAAAATTATTGTGTTCCTCCATCATTTGTTTTCTAGCTCTCTCTCCTTAAAGCTCGACAAAGCATAAATCCCTCTCTTTTTCCTGCACTGGCTTCTGTTGCCAAACAGCAAATGTTTGGAGCTGTGTACACGGCAGGAAGATTCCAATCTTGTGCAATATAAGCTGGAAGACCAAACCCTCTTATTACAGAAAACAATAAGAAATTTATTTTTTTAAGTGGGCATGAAATACACTTATTTTTGTTTTGTTTTGTTATTTTTAAAAAACAGGTTCTGGCCTGACATGTTTCAAACTAAGGCATTTTTTTACAGAGGATATTATCAAGCTGAAATAACAAATAGAGCACAAAACCTTGGGAAGTGATCCAGGCTGCCATTCACTGGAGATATTGAAGCAGAGGCTGAACAGCCACCTGTCGTGGATGCCATCCTTGCATCCTTTGTTGTTGGACCTCGATTGAGCAGGGATTAGGATTCTCCCAACTCTAAAATACAATGGGTGGAAATCCAGCATAGTGCTAAGTGGAGTGTGGGCAGAGGAAACAAGAACCGCTAGTGCAATGAGACTTTCCCACCCTCTCCTATGCCCCCCTACCCTGTGCAGACCCTAAACTTGTTCTGGGCTTTCATATAACCCTCCAACACATCTGATTCAGATGGAAGGAAGATAAAGTGCTTTGCAGTTCTGCTCTTTATTAGCTTTGGGTGATAGCTATTCTACTCCATGAGCTTTATCCTATGAAATGCCGTGAAATTCCATCTTGGTTTTTCTATACTATAGGCAAATGTGTGTGTCTGTGCATGTGTGTAGAATTAGGTATACCTTGGAAAGCACCTTCGCCAATATGTTTGTTTCCATTTCTCCCAATCAGACCCATCCCCCCCCTTTGGTATGATTGACAAGTATGTGGAGCGAAGTCTCCTCAACATTAGCACCCATCTTGTGGAATGCTCTTTCTTGGGTGATTTGTTTGGCACCTTCCCTACTATCGTAGAATGCTGAAAATGTTTCTGGTTTTAAAAGCATTTCCCCATCAAACAAGCTGTATGGTTGATTGTGTTTTAGCTGTTACTGTGTATGCTTTTTTAAATTGAGTGACTTTATAGTTTAGAGATTTAGAATGGTTAGTGTCAGGCTTTTTAATTCTGTATTTTATAAGGAATTGTATTTTCATTATTGTATAGCTAACCTTATACCTCCTCCCTTACAACTTTCCTACCACCCACCACCCCCCACGCTTGTCTCTTTGCTAACTGGGTTATCCCTAACTGCAATATCTGTAACACATGTTTTGAAGGAAGGCAACCCACAGTGGCATGCGGAAGAAGAAGAAGAAGTGGGAAGTGTTGTAAATAGCTGGAAACGTACTTGGCACAAATCTCAGCGAATAAGAATTCACCAATGCGATGTCTAACAAGAATGCAGAAAATAGTGCATCCTTACATATGACCTGAGAGAGTTCAAAATAATTCAGACTATCTGAAATTCAAATAGACAGGATCACAGCTACAAAATCGTAAAGTGGTATGAGCTGAAAGAAGGGCAAAGCAAATTTTGGTAATGATTCAGTATTCAAGGTGGCACAGGAGAGTTTGTTTCCATATATATAAACACACACCTTTATCAAGTTTGGAGCCCTGTTTGCAGTGTAGCCAGTGAGATGCCCATTGTTTGTCCTGTGGTAACTGATATTAAAAGGCATATGGACACTCAAGTTTCAATAAGCTGCTGTGGTAAACACACTGGCTGCATTCAGACGGCACTTTATTTCCCCCCTGATGTTTCCTTACTTGTTAATTTTCACATTTAACCTGATGTTTCACACGACTTAAAAGCCAGTTTTGGAAATCTAGTGGAAGTTTAGTGCTCATTTCCATGTTAATCATTTCGGGGGGGGGGGGAATGACTCATTTGCAACCTCCTTAATCTGGAAAATCATAGGAGTTTTGCACCATCATTCCACTGCTGCACAAATGATGAAATTTGGGGCGGTATCATAGCATATTTTTTCTTTATTGTCACTTAACTGTATATAAACCCAAAAATCCAGTTTCATAATGCAACCGATGCTGCAGTGTAAAAGGAGCATTAGAAATTGGGACGAAAGTGCTAGCATTATCACCAGGAAAACTAACACAATGAACCCTGCGTCTCAACACAGCCATTGATAGATCTATCCTTGATGAATTTATCTAAGCTACTTTAAAAAGCCACCTAAACCAGTGGCTGCCAGTACTTCCCTTAGTTAATTATGAGTTCTGCGAAGAAATAACATTTTTGTGTGTGTCCCAAATCTGCCTCACACCACTTTCATTGGGTGACAGATTTTGGGGGGCAGGGAGAGAATTTGACTTTCTCTGCACAGTACTTACTTTTATAAACCTGTTATGTCCCTTCTTCTTGGTCCCCTTGTAGGAAAACAGCTTCAACCCCTTGATCATTGTGGTTGCTAGTTTCTGTTTCTTCAGAAATGTGGCAACCAGAGCTGTGTGCAGTTTTTCTAATGTGGCCCCACACTAGCTTTTTATAGAGGCATTGTGATACTGACTCTTAACCTCTGGGATGGAATTTGTCTTCATTCTCAACTGCATGCATACAGAATTGACATTTTTCACTGACCGTTCCTGCCTAGTTACAGAAAGTTCAGGCCCCTTCTGTATTTATGTGAAGTTCACATTTTGAAGTTTTAAAAATATATCCAGTGTAAAAAAATCGCTCTGCAGTCAGCTCACTCATCTCTGTGTTAGAGGGAGCTGTGTTGTTCTTGGTTGTTACTGTTGGCAAAGGTTGGTTTGCTTTTCAGACTTCCTATATTTCCCACATCAGTTTGTGTGCTGATCATCTGCCCACCGTCTTTACAGAAAACTCTGGGACATATTTTATTTAGTGTGTTCAGTTGACTCCCATGGCGCCCTGGCCAGATCAGTTGGGCTGTTTGCCCTTCCCCTATATGAACTGAGAATATGGCCTAGCACACAACCTGTGGCTGACCATTGCTGCCTATAATGTCAGCTAAGGTCAGTTGACTGACTGTTGGGAGGTTTCTTCATGACACAAACATTCAGGGAGCCTCAGGGTTACATAGAACACAGTTTGAAAATCAGCAGTCTGTGGGTTTGTGGATGCAACGTGATGCAACCTTGCATAGTTCTCTTCCTTTTTGTCTAGAATGATCCACATTGCTGCTGTTCTTTGACCAGCATGCTGATTTTCTAGAATAACTTTCAGAATTTCATCATTAAAATAAGTCACATTAATTATGTTATCTGGAAGCATGAATCATGAAGTCTGATTCACACTGTGCTGTACATTGCTTTAGTCATTTCACAGAAATGACTACCACATGGTATGAAAAATATGTTGCCTTATTGCTTTCCAGTTTTCTGCAAGTATTCCAATCAGTGTTAAGATGATCCATTTCCTATTGTTTAGTGCTGACTTATGTTGGACCCCCCCCCCCCCGCAATGCAAGCCGGGTTAGTTTTTCAGTCAGTTACAAATGAGGGGTGTGCATCATCACCTCTCAGTTGCATGCTGTGCACCGACCTAATATTATATATGACATCTCAAGAAACCTTTCACTAACTTTTTTTTATCATGAAGAATATTTGGGTCGCCCTCACTTTTCTCATTGTGAAGACTGCTGTAATTGCATTTATAGTTGTGTTATAAATGTGATATAAATCGCTCAAAGATGCTCAGGTATTAAGTGGTTAACCAACTAACTAACTAAAAAAAGTGTTGCCGTGGTCCTGTTTTGTGCCTGCATGATCCATTAAAATATCCTGCCTTTTGTTTGTACTAAATGTTGTTGCGCAAAGTCCAAAATATCATTTTCAGATACAGGGGTACCTTGGTTGTCGAATGGCTTAGTTGTCAAACAAATCGGCTCCCGAACACCGCAAACCTGAAAGTGAGTGTTCTGGTTTGTCAATGTTTTTTGGAAACTGACCATCCGATGTGGCTTCTGCAGCTTCCGATTGAGTGCAGGTAGCTCGTGCAGCCAATCGGAAGCTGCACCTTGGTTTTTGAACAGTTTCAGATGTCGAATGGACTCCCGGAATGCATGAAGTTTGAGAACCAAGGTACCACTGTATTGGGGCAGGTAAAATTACACCTCTCTGTGCTTGTGCAGCGATGTTTAATTAGGCATATCTGTTTTCATGAGAAAGCCAATTATTCTAGCAAAGTCAGACACACATTCATGTTGACTTTATTCTAAACTCAGTACTCAAATTACAGGAGCTGGCAAGAGGGTGTGTGGTTTTCACTGCCTCTGTTCCATTGTTCTCCATTCCTACTTACCTCTCCAGGATCTCTCCACAATGTGCCTCTGTGCCATGTAGCAATGATCTGACATTCGTTGGCTGTGGTGAAAAGTCCTCTGAACTCTCCTGAATTCAAGGCAAATGCGAGTTCTGCCTTTTGACCAAGCATTGTGTGTGATAAAGCATAGCCAAGAGAACATCTTTCTCTATATGAACCTATTGCCATCTCACCAGCAGGTCTTATCTTATTTTCCACCTTTGGAAGCTTTAGTGTGATGTGGTGAGTTCTTTCCCCGAGGAAATCTACCTTTGCCTACATTTAGAAAAGTTTTGTTGTTGTTTGATTATTTGATGTTTCTGTAGGTGATGGTGTATTGCACTTTTTTTTTTTTTTTTGGTACTGCTGCTCACTATTTTGATTTCTGGAGTATAACGAGATAGAAATACTTAAGTAACAGACCTGCGGGTATAAGGCAGTGCAGCTCTACTTATGTACGATTCCAGTTACGACCTTCAGTAGGTGCTTCGACTTATGAACTTTCCTCTAGATACGAACAGAAGCCTTGCCAGCAGCCCGGAGCTCACCCAGCTGGCTGTAGGGCAGCGCTGAGACCTCTGCTGCCGCGGAGAGTGCCCCCATCCCACCCCCAAAGCTGTGGAAGAGGTGCCCCCTGCAAGAGGCACAGCAGGGCGCACTGCATTCCCAAACCCCACCGAGGAACTAACCTGAGGAAGTCCAGAGAAGAACCTGGCCTGGCAAGAAAAAAAAGGGACCCTGGCCAAAGTGAACCAGCTCTTTACTGACCCTTGCCCCACCCCCAACTTGTAGCCAGGTAAGCCCACCCACCCTCAGTGCACTTGAGGAAAAAATAAATGTTATTTTTTTCTCATCTACAATACCATCTTATTTATTTTATAGTACAGTATAGTCATACCTCGGGTTACAGACCCTTCAGGTTGCATTTCTTCAGGTTATGGACCGCCAAAAGCTGGAAGTATTGGAACAGGTTACTTCCAGTGGTCGCACATGCGCAGAAGCGTTAAATTGCACTTTGCGCATGCGCAGAAGTGCCGAATCAGAACCCGGGCGTGCGCAGACGCGCCGCTGCAAGTTGCAAATGTGCATCCCACACGGATCACGTTCGCAACCCGAGCGTCCACTGTACATTGATTATTTCCTTCATTTTATGGATCTTTGGTCTCGTTAGACAGTAAAATCTGTGTTAAATTGCTGTTTTAGGGGGTGTTTTTCATTGTCTAGAATGGATCAATTCACTTTTCCATTACTTTCTATGGAAAAGTGCACCTCTACTTATGTACGTTTCTGGTTATGATCGGACCCTTGGAACGGATTATGGTTGTAAGTAGAGGTCCCACTGCATCTAAATTCAATTGATAATAATAAATGAAGTTATTGAGAATAAAATGGCTGCATTGACAACAAAATGAAGTTTTGCTCTCAGGCAAGCAGATGCCTTTCATGTCTCGTGAACATGATATGAAAACTTAGAATATGGAATGAGTTCAGCGGATGGCTCATCCGGAAAAGGATTTAAATATCTGACTTAATTCCAACACTTCCGCTGCTTCAGACAAGTGAGATGTTGCATTGCAGAGAAAGCAAAGTTAGCAAAAGGCAACAGCTGTGTTCCATAACTTTTACTGAACTCGTACATCATTACTTTTTTTGCACACACACTCATACAAAGCCTGGTGCGTAGATTAATGTTATTGCATTAAGTGCTGGTTATGGTTTTCATGCCCTGTATTTTTATTCATTAGATTTATAGCTATGGTATGTTTACAATGGGACTGGGGGGGGGGGAGAGATTTTCTTTCTAGTCTGCCTAGTTGTATTTATAATTCATTTCTGTAGACGTAAATGCACCTCAGTCATGTATTAAAGAGCAGGATTCATTTATAAGGCACTTGAATGCCAGTCTTCCTTATGATGGTCGTTGTGATCAAGCTTTAGCATAGTTTCTCTTCAGGAGTTGTGACTACTCTTAAGTAAATTACTGGAAGTGTTAGGTTCATCATGAGTGGCACTAATTTTGTGTGTGTTCTGAGGTGCCATTTAAAGCTAAGCTGAAGCCTCTGCTCCTCCACCGAGCGCTCAGCCTCCATTGTGTTCGGTTTCTCTGCATTATTTATCACAAGATAGGCTACCAGCACAGCCATTTTGTACTGCTGTGAGAGAGCTTGCTGAGAGAATATTCGTCTTAATGCTCATCCTGGCATTGGATCACACAGCTGAATGAACACAGCTTTAATTGTTTGGATTAATTTTACTGAAGAGGGGTATGAGAGGATACTTTTTTAGGGGTGGGGGGAAAGGCCTTGAAAGCTAACAGAAACCTCCTTCTGTAGCTAATTGTGCATAGGCTCTCTCTACAGGTTCAGGTGAACATGTGGACCAGGCTGATTGGCATAATCATGCTCCCCCCTCAATGTATCCGTTTCTATAAGCAAAGTGATATAATATACGTCAAACATGACCGATGTGGACAGTTCTCAAACGTCTGTGTGAATAATGACTGTATAAACAAGAGGTGCCATGCAGTTTCTGGGTCTTTCAGAAATTGTATTAAGTACCATATTCTTTGCTCTATAAGACTCACTTTTTCCCTCCTAAAAAGTAAGGGGAAATGTGTGTGCGTCTTATGGGGCGAATGCAGGCTGTGCAGCTATCCCAGAAGCCAGAACAGCAAGAGGGATTGCTGCTTTCACTGCGCAGCGATCCCTCTTGTTCTGGCTTCTGAGATTCAGAATATTTTTTTTCTTGTTTTTCCTCCTCCAAAAACTAGGTGCGTCTTATGGTCTGGTGTGTCTTATAGAGTGAAAAATGTGGTACTTAGGTATTGTAGTACTTAAGTGCAACGAAGATGCTCCTTGAATAATTAAATGGCTAACAATTCTAGAATCCCCTGTGTTGAGATGAATGGAAGTAATGTGGCACAGATACCTGATTTTGAATTAACACTTCCGTTGAAAAATAATTGGTATCTGTATTTGGAGATTGCACTGCAAACTTGTTTGTACATTGACTACAAGCTAGATCTGGAAAACATGGATATGAAACAAAGCAGAAGGTCAAGTGAAAGCAGAAGGAGAAAGGGCCAAATTTAGAGCAGGGAAGGAGGGGCCTCTGTTCAAGCTACCGTATTTTTCGCTCCATAAGACACACTTTTCCCTCCTAAAAAGTAAGGAGAGATGTGTGCGAATGCAGGGGGGAGGCAGGCAGGAAAAGCCCCCAAGAGCCGCACACAAACTCCATGCGGCTCTTGCGGGCTTTTCCCCAGGAGGGAGAAGGGACTGACACCGCCAGTCAGCCCCTTCTCCCTCCTTGTAGAAAAGCCCACAGGAGCCGCACGCTCCTTAAAGGGTGTGCGGCTCCTGTGGACTTTTGCGGGAGGTGGGGGAATTGCCATAGCCGCGCACAGCCTCTCCGGCCGGGAGAGTGTCTCTGGCCGGTCTTGGCTTCTTTGCTCTTTGGGGGTGGGGTGGGGGACACCTGGGCTTCCCCGGCATCCCCGAGAAGCTCTGGGAGAAGCAGACAGGCAGATAATTTTTTTCCCTTGATTTTCCTCTCTAAAAACTAGGTGCGCCTTATGGAGCGAAAAATACGGTAAGTGGGTGGAAGCAATTTAGATTGGGTTGAAAAGGGAATGGGCCCCTGGAAATGGAAATGTTGTCCTCAAAATCCTCCTTCAAAGGTGACTGCTGCTGGAGAGTTGCCATGTCAAAGCAGATGTGCTGCTTTTCTGCTGCTGGGCTCCTGCTGTGTTCTTCCCCCTTGCAATGAGTTCCTTCTAGAACAGGGGTGCCCAAACTTTTTTCAAAGAGGGCCAGATTTGATATGATGAAGTGAACATGTGTGAGGGCTGACCAAGGTTGTTGAGCTTTTTTTTTTTTAGGATTGAAATTGCTGACCACTTGCCCCAGGACATATACTGCCGCAGAGGCTGGATTAAGCCCCCAAAATGGACTTTGGACGTGCCTGTTCTAGAACTTTAGCTCCCTTTGCTCCTCCACTGCTTCCCTTTATTCCCACCTGCATCTAATTCTTGGTTTCTCTGAATTTTGTCTTTAGTTGTTGAGGTCTTAATTTGTTTCTTCTGCCTCACAGGTGAGAGAGTTCAGAATGTGGGGCAGATCCATTTTATAACAGTGAAAAACTAATTTCCTTAAACGATTTTGTATTCAACTTGGTTATCCATTTGATAAATATGCATACCATCACCAGGTTTCTTTTGTGTTTGCTGATAATTTATTTGATATTATCACATTTTTACCATGGCATATTTTAGTCTCTCCCTCCTTCCCCTCCATAAGCCCCTTAGCCTCTTTTACAGTAACATTTTCATTTCTGCCAATTATCTCTCTGCCTCACATTATAGTTGGGGGTGTCTGCTAGGCACATCAGTAAGGATCAAAATGTAAATACAGCACCCTTGTGTCATGCTATTGGATTGGTAAGGTTTCTTTTTATGCTTTGTGCCTCCCATATCACATGGCTTTGGAATCTCGTGAAAAGCTCCAGGAATTTCTTCCAAATCAGTTCACAGTTAGTGTTTTTGTGTCGTTTGTTCTCTTCTTATGAGCAGGTTGATCATTAATTTCCCCACTGTTGGTTTATCTAAGTGGAAAGATATTTTAAAAAATGCACAGCCTTCATTTCTAATGCCATTGCCCTTCTGAGTTGCTTATTATAGGATAGACGGGGGAAGCCCGGTGTGTCTGACTTTTCTGCCTGAACAGGAGGCAGGAGGGAAAATGACCCAAGATCTTGTGACCAGGAAGCCAAGTTCATTGAGGCATGATGCATGATGACAGAATGATTCCAAGATTAGGGCACTGAGAGAGCCTCATCTGATGGAGGCATGATAGGAACTGGGAAGCAGGAAAAGGAATTGACTGCCTTAGAAAACAACTTGAACAAATAAAAAAAGGGGGGAGGACTGTTCTTTTGCAAATCAGCAAAGCCAACATCAGTCAGTGGTCAGCAAGGAATTTTAACAGCCTTGTTTTGAGTTGAGCAAGAGTTGAAGGGCCAGCTATGTGAACCCTGTGCAAATGGCTGATCAGTGTGTAGATCATGTATACAGGAGTGTGAGTACGTATGTTGGGGTTTGCGCTAGTTGGCCCATTCTCTACGCATTTGAGGTGGCACCTACATAGGGGCTTAATGACCTTAAGCTCCACATTTCTGATATATATCATCATTTTTTGTGGCGTCTGCACTGTGCATTTGGAGCCCGTGTGCATCGGGGTATACACATGCAGATCCCTGTGCAGGAATCACCTCAAGAGCATCAGTGGCAAGAGGGTGGAAGAAGCAGGTACAATCTTGATCTGCTGCCTAAAGTGGCATTTAATTCACTCACTTTCTTGTTTCAGCCAAGATGCAAATAAATGGGTATGAGCAGATGAGTCAAAGAGAGATGGAATTATACCAACACATTTCTTGCTGCTCACACCAGATTTGTGTATGTGAGATGCCTTCTGTCTTTTGTCTCAACTTGCATAGGTGAGGTGACCAAGGTGCATAACTTGTTCCTAGTTGAGGTGCTTTAGAAGCTTGGTCTAGCCCTCTTAATTTTGCATGAAGCGTTTGTGAAAATAGGAACTCTGGATGGTCCTCCACCAGAGGCACCTACCTGCCATGCTCAAAATGCATTGAAACAAAGTGGGGCTATTATGGTTTATGTGGTGTCGGCAGGTAAAATTCATTGTCCTGCAGTTAGATGCAACTTTGGTCTGTAAGTGTACTGCTTCAAAAGAGCACTGAGCATGCCCATTACTGAGGAGACAATGCTTTGTTATAGTCCTCCAATGAAGAACTATCAGTTTAAAATTGGACATTTGAGCATATTGTGCCATGTGTTCCTCTAGTAAACCAAGGTTATTAAAAGAAATTGCACATGAAGTGATGCTATGTACTGATTTTTCATGTTGGTTTGGTCTGGATCTTCTTTTCTTGATAACCATGGTGTCATTTGCATCCTGCATTTTCTGGACTTTTTGGTTTTTCATCTTAATCAATATCAATTATGAAAATGGAACATGCCTTGGCAGAACCCCAGCAACATTATTCTGGTACACTAAGCTCAGTGGTGAAATGTTTTGCCAGTACTTAGCATATTACATTTCTGTAAACTTTCATCCTCTGTGATTGTCTTCCATGCATGCTTCATTAGCTTAAGTAGCTTGACTTCTGAGTTGGACTTCCTCCCTCCCTCCCTCCCCCCTCCCTCCCTTCCTTCTTTCCTTGTCTGTCTTTCAATATGTTTTCACTACCCTGTACAAATGAATCTTGATGCAGTTTACAAAGGTATAAATGAAAACACATCAAAATCATTTCAATTAAAAAACCCCCAAATATTTCAGTTATCAACAATAGCATATGACAATAAGATTAACATTACTGGTTAAGTAAAGCTCTTGCATCCACCTTGGGGAGGAAATGTCTTGTCAGTCACACAGTCACACGCATTACTGCCGCTGTCTTCAGTATTGTCCCTTGCAAGGCAAGCAAATAAGCAAAAAAGTGTGATAGGAGGTTAATAAGTTGTAAAAAACTATAAATTGTTCAGAACATGCTCCATAAATGTAGGGGTGGAGGAGGATGATTTTTGCAATCAGTTTCTTGGTACCTTCAAAGTGGGCTCTTCAAGATTTCTGACACCAATATGGTACACCCAACTCTTCATGTTCAAGGGATCTTTCAACATAAACCAATGAAAACTGGTACATTGCAGAAACTTCTGGATAGAGAATGGATGCACCAGCTGTTTCTAGTCTGTGGCACATTTGTTCAGTCATAAACTGCTTTATGCATACCACTGAGATTTCTTTTTTGTTAGATAGTAAGTAAGTAAAAAAGTATGTTCTATCTTATGTCTGCATTAGTCTGCAAATCATTTTTTTTTAATCTGCAGGGACATAATTACTCGCATGTATTTAAATGCACATTTTTGAATGTGTTTCTTCGTTTGAATTTACATTTCTAAAGGCATCTCTCTCAAAATATGTATTTCTAAACACATTTTGATATGTATTTTTAACTGGGAACTACATCACAAAATTCAGAGAAGTGCCGAAATCCAAAAGATAGCTAATTTCTAATCCTTGCATGAGTTTAGGATGTACAGACTAGGGCAGTTTGTAATAGAATCCACAAAGATCACATTCCTCAAGCATTCCCACTTCTGGGGCATGTTGTAGGGTGTGCATTCAGTTTGGGTGCAGCAAGGGCCAGACTTGATGGGCCTCATTGTTGCTATATGTGCGGGAGATTGGAAGCAGTAGGCAACTCTAAGAGAGTAAATAAGCTTATTCTAAGAGTCTGCTATTTCATTGAAAAGCCCCTGATAAGCATGCAAGGAACCCCAGTACTTCACATTTTGAAAGCCATTCATCTAAATCAACCTTCCCCAACTTGGTGCCCTCCAAATATTTAGACTAACTCCTGTCAGCTCAGTCAGCACTTCCTACTGTCTTTATGTAGCCTTTTGAATATTATTATATATATATTCCACTCCTCTTTGCAAAAGCAATCCCAGAATGTACATTAACATTTCAGTCACAAAAATGCATGTAATATTCAGCCATATATATATATATATATATGCAGGTTTTGGTGTCCGTAATTAAGGAACAAAAGAAGAAAAGGCACACTAGCCTGGGAACTTCCTCTCTGCCCAGAACATTGGAGGCTAGACACCACACCCCCTCTACAGTATTTATAGGAACTCAAACATTGAGATCCCGCTCTGTTCCAGTAACAAGAAGCCGAAAGCACCAGCCTGAAGATGACGAGTGAGACCTCGTCGAAACGTCGCCTAGACACCCCAACTTTTACACGGGAAGACACCCGAGGACACCAAAACCTGCATTCCTGTACCCGTGAAAATCTACGAAAGCAAATATATATATATATATATATATATGAATGCTGTGGGAAAAACTGTAGTGAGGAGAAACACAGGAATAAATAATCCACATACATTTCAGAACTAAAAAATTCGCTATGAATTTTGGATCTTGTGGTTAAATACAGTGATACTAGATTTGCTGACACAATGTCAATGAAATGTTCCTCCTATATTTATATCCCTATAGTTTACGTAATGACTGATTGCTCTCATTGTCTACAGGAAAAAATAGTTTTTACTGTTGTGCTCCTCTTTGTAATTTAACTGTCAGTGCTTAGACAGGTGCATATGATCTTGAAGAGAAAGTGCGAAATCCAGTTTAAGTAAAATGTAGTAAAGTTGAAAAACAATTTTCTTAACCTAAGGTGAAATATGAGAGTTGAGCAAAGAACAGTGCAGACTGCAGATGCTGTCTGTCTGTTTATGGAATTTTACACACAGACAGGACTTAAATAAAGGAAGGCGCTCCCATTTAGAGACTGCTTATGGCCACCAAATGCTTACACTGGGAAAGGCATGTTTGTGTACAAAGGGAGAGACCCTGGGAGAGGATCTGTCCCCTTTTCTTCCATATGGAAGGATTTGCAGGAGATTGGGTGGGGACTGGCTGAGAAAGAGAGTACCTCTCTGCTTGTCTCTTCTTTTCTTCTAAGACAAGTGTGGGGAACATTTGGTCCCCCTCAGGCAATCAATCTGTTTAACACTTTACAAGGTAACATAAACATTGTATTAAAAACAGAAGAGTTTTTTTTATCTTTGCATGATTATTGTTGAGCTGATTGCGATGTCAAGCCCAGACTGAAAGGGAAACTGAGCAAGGGGAGGGAGCTGTATACAAACTTAAATAAAAGTTACCCAGTCTCCTTTTTCTGTTCATAAGCAAAGTACAAAATGTGTCTATGCCCACACCATTGTACTGCAAACCGCAAAGCTGATGAGCACAAAAACACTTGATCTAACACATTTTGAAGTGTTTATACATTTGGCTAACAGCTCTCCCACCATCTCGCATTTCTGCTTTGCTTCTCCACTTTCAGAGTCTTCCGAGTCACATCAATTCCACTCTTTCTGTTAACACATCTCAAAAATTGCTCTTTATTCACTTCATGGGTTGATCACCTGCAATACACTTGGGTGTAGTTCAGCTTAACAATGACCCATATCTAGAAGCATTACAGCATTTATACTTTGAAGGATGCTGCCTTGGTGGTTAAGCAACAACCCAAGCTTTCACTCTTCACCTGCCAAAGTAAAAATGATGCTTCCCTGCAAAGGTAAGATGCCAAGACAGAAAGTTGGTAAGCATCATGTATAGAAGTGTAATGGCAATGGAAAACTGATGATTTGAGTAAGGAGAAGAATTAGTTTTCCTCTACCACTGCTCTTCACAATTTTGGGTCCTTGTTTATACTGGAATACCCCTTGCAGAACTCTTAGATCTGTTAATTAAAATTACAGAAACTAAAGAATGGAGATACTGATTTTTTTTCCCATGTAAAGCCAGGTTCCTTTAAATCATGTGAAAATTATGTGCAAGCAAGATACCCACATTTATAGGCTTTCTTCATAGCTGTAAGCATAAGTTTATCCAATGTTCTCCTCAAAACAGCCAAATGAATTTGGTTTGACTGGGAGTGATTGGTTTGCCCAAAGCTAACAACTGAGAGCAGAAGTAGACATTGTATTCAACATGGAAGTGCCTCTTGAAAAGGAGAGCATTCCTGCGTCAAATTATCACTATAACCTTTAGACATTCTTATTGTATTTCCCTGTTGGTGCCAGCCAGTGATTTGGAGAGTAAACATGGAAAGTCATGGTGTTATGCCATGGCATAGATTAATGTGCTCAGTGGAGAACTTGCCATGAAGCTGCCATTTTCAGTGTCAGGCAAGTGTTCAGTATAATATTTACTTGTTCCCCGGATCTCCACAGTTAAAGATGGATTTGAACCCATGTCTCCCTGGTCCACTTCCATCAGTCTGTCTCCTGCTGTGACGGACTACCTTTCTATTGTTTACATAGACTTACAAACATTATTTTGGCTGCCAAGTATTGAGGCGTGGTAGTAGACTTCTATGACAGAACTTGGATTATGGGGGTGGGAGGTTAATAAAACCTTGATAAAGGTACGGGAACACAACAAGGGCTGATGTGGTACATATTGAAGGTTCCATCTCCTGCCCCCCTAGATCCCTTCCCCCAGTTTCTAAACCATTAGCATCTGTGTGCTGGTAATGATGACATCTAACATATGGACACTTATGGCTCCATTCAGGATTCACACTTTTGATGCAGCAAGGATTAATCCAGGATTGTTAAGTTGATTTCTGCTGATGGGGGTGAAATGGTGAGCTTTTACTGGAACTGGTGTGTGCAGCTCTTTCGGGAAGGGGGGAAATTCCACACAAGTTTGATGGAATTAATCTCCTTTCCTCTTTCTGGTTTTGATCCAGGCTGCAGACAGCTGCAGAGATAAAAAAGACCCAGGCAACCAAGTTCATGAGCGAGCAGGCAACAGGAATGGGGTTAGTGCACAGTCAAGAGATCAGAGCAGAGGCAGCATGACTTCAGGGCTTAAAATCTGTTTCTTTTCAGTACTGATTCTCACTGTGGTGCAGCTGCTGGGTGTGTTTGTGTATGAGAGAGAGACAGAGAACCAAAACTGGATTGCTGAGTTTCATGTATAGATAGGATTCAGCAACAGATGAAGAGTCCTACCCTATTAGTCAAGGTCTGTGGGCTGAATGCCCTCTGGCAGAGAGGTCCATTTTAGGAAGGAATCAGAGATGTCCTCTTCTATTCCTCCTCCAACAGGTTGTTGGCTGATGGTTGAGGGTCACAATATACAGTTACTTACACTTCCCATAGTAAGTGAGGAAGGAAAGTTCAAAAGGTTTTTGAAATGATTCTTTAAAATGGGAGGGGAAACTGTGGTGATCCATCTTTAATTATTGGTCATGGTGGCTGGAGATGACTGACGTTTCTCCACCTCTGTTTGAAAACAACCCCTGAGGGATCCATAAGTTATTTCCCTTATGGCGCAGTTTCTCGCAAATTAAGAGATTGTGAAACATTTCCCTCTTATGTATCCGTTGAGTCCAGATAAAGAATGAAGAGCAGCCTTGCAGGAAGGAGGAGCCGATGACAATCTTTTTTCTTCTTCTTTTAAGATATCAATTCAATTTCACTTTCTTTTTCCCAGCCAGAGCTGAAACAGTTTTAATTTGGAAGACAAAGTTCTGGCTTTATCACCTTAATTGTTTCTGCATTACTTCAGCTGCTTTTAACTCAATTAAAATGGAGATTGTGTCTATTCACTGTGCACGAGCCTTCAATACTTGTTTGAATAAGCAATTAGACTGGAAGAAATAATGGGCTGAACAGTAAAATGTCTTGGGCAGGCTTCTTTTGGTTTCCTGGTCATGAGGTATCTGGTGTTCTCTGCCGGGGTTTGTGGGCCTGAAGAGGACTGCCTCAGATCGTTCTGTGTTTCTCAGGGCAAGATAAATGCTTCTTCTGCCTTACAGAGTATTTGTTTGGCTGCTCACAACTCAAATTTCCTGTACAACAGGCTTCCTCAAACTAGGTCCTCCAGATGTTTTTGGCCTACAGCTCCCATAATCCCTAGCTAGCAGGACTAGTGGTCAGGGATGGTGGGAATTGTGGTCTCAAAACATCTGGAGGGCCGAGTTTGAGGAAGCCTGCTGTACAGCTTATGACCTATGAAACAGAATTCAGCCCATTGACCATGTTGAATGGCCCACAAGAGGGCTCAATAAACCTCTTATTCTTGCTTTCTGTCTGGGATGCCAAAATTTGGACATTTTAAACAATTTTAAGCCACAATGTGCAGGCCTATTTTACCCTAAATTTGGAGGCTGTGTGTGAATCACCAGGACAGTTCCTTTACTTCTCCAGCTCTTCCTGGTCACATTATCTTCTAGAGAATTGGTCAGTTTAGCCCAATGTTGTCTCCTTCCAATGGCAGCACTTCTTAAAGGTGTCAGGCTAGCATCTTTCCCAATATCCTTTTTAAAGTGGAAATGCTGGGCACCTTGTGCATGCTCTGCCCCTGACTTATGAGCCTCACCTTTCACTCCTGTTCAACAGTGTTTGGAGAAACCTACCAATTTCTTAGGTTGTACCTGTTGCTGAATCCTTAGAGCAGGCCTAACTGGTGGTCAAGCAAGCCAAGGGAAGCCCACTAATCTTCCTCCTTGTCTATGACCACATAAGCAGGTGGGTTGTCCAGTAGCTGTCAGGCAGTAATACTGCCTCGTTGCATTCATCTTAGGAGGTCACATCTTCTGCAGGGCAGCCATAGAATGTCATCCTTTGCTGAATTCATTGCTCTCTACAGCAATATCCTCCCAGCTTTCACCAGCCTGTTGTTTCTGGTGTGGAAGTAACTGGCATCTAATACCACATTGGGGACTCCTTGAGCATTCCTGACTGGAAATGGCTATGCCTCCAGTCCTCATTTAAGTCCTTCTTCCTAGGATTCCCAGTGCTGCTCCCTATCTGATTGTCCCTAGGTAAAGTGCCTCACGGTGCTCTCAGCTTCATTTGTCTTCTGCGGGGGGTGTGGTGGGATGTTGACACTTGGAAAGGTGAAAGTTACCAGTTTGCTACCCCACACTTTCAAATCCCCTTCTTGTGGAAACTACAACAAAGTATTTAAATAGTTTTGGTGTCAATAGGTTGCACCTCACAGATCAATTTTTAAGGCTGTTGCTGAGAGGCAAATGAGAAGCTTCAGTAAGTAAGGAGAATGCTTAATTACATATGGGAAATATGAAGTTCTGCTGTTTTTACAGATACACTTATTCGGGGGGGGGGGGAGAGAAATGTTTTTATTTGCAAGCATGCTCTTTAGACTCATTTCCTGCTTGACAGCAGTTGATTAGTGGCTTTTGGCAAGTTTCTACCAAAGTTCTTCAGTTGGGGCTGAAAGAAACAGTTTGGCATTTAAAATGCAACCACTGAAAGAGGATGAACTCTGAATCTTGCAGCTGACTGGCAGGAACCAGCCCCGGGGGCTGCATGTTCATGCTGTTGTTTTAAAGAACCGATTCTGTTTTACAAACTAGCAGTGCCTCTCTGGGTGACTGGATGCTTCTCTCTGCTCACCTCGTATATTTGTGAATAAATGGACATTGCAAGCAACACTGGTTTCCAGTGCTCTCTTCTTAAGAAGGAGACGACTCTGCTGAAAGGGATTCCCCAATCCCTGAATTTTGTGCTGCTTTAGGAAGAGTGAAATGTATATGTGTGGGAGCCTCCACTAGCTGTAGATGAAAGAAAACATTCCTAGCAGCTTCTTCAACCTGTTTCTTTCTTCTCCTTTCCTCTCCTTTCTTTTCTTGTTACAAAAAAAATGGGTCACGGGTGTGTGTGTAAAGTACTAAACACATTATTTTACAATACAACCCATTTCTCAGAGAGCAGTTCTAGGCTCAGGGGTGCTCCCAGATCCTCTGGATGATCAGATGGGACCACAGAAACCCCATCAGTCAGAGGCAGGCTCTTCCTCTTCCACTCAAGCTCATGGCCATTCTTACCACCATCACATCCATCATCTCCATCTTGTTTGGATTCAGTTTCAATTTATTGTCCCTTGGCCATTTGATGTTGAACACAGATGCAGAATCAAGATAGCTGCTTAGTTTTGTGTGTGTGTGTTTTGTTTTAAATGTGTAGGGCTGTGTACCTTCTGCATACTGTTGTCACCCAGCACCAAAGTTATGGATGATTCCTCCCTGTGACTTCATATAGATCAGGGATGGGAAGCTTGTAGCCCTCAAGAGGTCCCAACTCAGCATCATTTCTGAACTTTGGCCATGCTGGCTGGGGCTGATGGGAACTGATTGTGCATTTTGGACGTTTCACCTATGTGAAGTCTAGATGTGATGAAAAAGTTGCTGCAAGGCTGACTCTTTATACTTTCATTGGTCCTTTGTCTTATTTTCAAACCAAAAGTATAACTGACCTGACAAACTCATCGTTAGAGACACAGAAATGCATTATTCATGGAAGAAGAACTAGAGTCATCCTTAACTTTAACACATATTGGCAGCTCATTACAAATGGCTTGTAAGCTTAAGTTCTCTCTGTTGTTTTCCAGCTGAGCAAATGTTTGTACATTGCATCATCCTCTTCCTGTATCCATTAGAAAGATGCAGTTCTTATAGTTGCACTGTCTGTTCCTGTGGCTGAGTTTGTACATAGCACAGGGTAGCAGACCAAATTGTATCTATGTGGTGGCTTTCCCCACTTACATTTTATGCTATTTGTGGGTGATATGAAGTTCAAAGAATAGGACTACACGAGTGAGAGGATGGAAGATGCTAAGGTTGCTAGGCACAGTGGTATAACATGGAGGGCGGTGTCCGCTGGATCAGTTGTCCTTGGTGCAAAATTGTTAGGGGGTGCAAAATTTCAACACCCGGTGCTGCCTCAATACAGCTGTGTGCTTCCATCGCTGGGCTCCGTTGAAAACGGCTTCTCCCAAGGGAACCAGGAAGTGACCTCTCCAGGCAATGGAATGACTCTTACTTTTTTATCTCTGTGATTGCGATCTCCTGGGTGATGTGAACACCATTAGGCAGTTGAATGCACATGTGCACTCTGTCCATTTTCCTCCCACCCACACATCCCTTCACGCTGCCCCAGGTGCTGGCAAACCATGCTATGCCGCTGGCTAGGCAGGTATGCAGGTGACAAGTTATCTAGCTAGGGAGGAATTAAATAGTAAAGTCAGGTGGGCCGTGTTGAGAACATATACAACAGTTATTACTCAGGCGATGAATTTGCCAGTTGCTGCTGGACTCTGTTAGATATGTCTTGCCACCTGGCTAGGTTTTTGTTCTTGTTTCTAATTGTTTGTTTGGTGATGATTTGAACAAAGCAAATTAACCCTGTGCACATGCTTGGTCATTATTACATCTAGCCTCAATAATTTCATAGAATGATGAACGACACCTGAGAACATGAAATAGAATGCTCCAGTAAGGCATCATCTACCAGGTTGTCCCCTGATATATTGCAAGATTTCAGCAAGATTTCTTGCAAGATTGTAGCTGCCACTTCTGCTCCCCTGGTGATGGGGCAGGCAGTGTGCAGGTGGGTGCACTGTTTATTGGAGTTCCATCGCTTGAGACGGTTGCCTCAGCTTGCCTCATGGACAGCCTGGCCCTGGTAGGCTGCGTTTTGCACTAGCTGAACTTTCTGGACCATCTTCAAGTGTAGCCCTTGAGCACAATTACAGTAGTCGAGATGGGAGGCTGCCAGAGTGTGCATCATTATGGCCAGTCTATCCCAATAGACACAGTGGTAGCACAATCCTTCATCTGTAGAAGATCGTAAGGTTCAGTATTTGGCATTTCCAGCTAAAACAATCCAAGGTAGTAGGTTTGAGTAAGAAGACCTTGCAAGAGCTGCCACCAGTTTGTGTAGTAGTCAGTATATTCAGTTTCCAATGATCAAGTACAAAGTAATCAATTCAGTTGCTGTACCATTGATGAGTGGCAGATGAACACACGAGCTGGCTGTTAAATAATGTGTTGGAGCTGATAGATACATTTTTGTGTGCTTGTGATGGCTCATCATGCAAGCATTGTGTGAGATGCATGTATGGGAACCAACTCTGATCAGAATGCAACTATCCAGCCTGGCCTCAGCATTTCAGCTGAGACACTGCTCTTAAGTGAAGCGCTGTGGCTGTTTCCTGAATCTTGCAAATTATGCTCCTGTTCGTGCAACCTTAAGTGACATTTGCTGTTAAATTTTAGGGAACTGGAAACATCTGATTGCTCATCAAGCTCATTAAAGTGGTTACATGTATCTGCTCTCATTATTTGCCAAGTACTTGATATTTACACTTAATAGTCTTCCAGCTTTGGAGAAAGGCACGTATTGTCTGATGAACTCATCAGCTGTTTCTCTCGCTTCCCTGATCCCACTACCGTATCAATTTAATTCCAATATTTCCTTCTTTCCTTGGTTTCTTTCTCTTCAAAAGCTATTGCTTCTTGCCTCCCTTCTGTTCCTGAAGGCTTATTTTCCTGAGTCAACCTTTTGTTTAAACAGCAGTGCTGTCAGTTTATTAAATGAAAAAAATATGACTTGGTAGTTCCACTAACTTCTAAAATCTTCAGTAAACTTCTGGGCTCTCTTCCCAAAATGGGTACATTTGTTTTAATAGCACCTCTACACTAATTAGGTGGCATACTTAAGACAATTTGTGCTTTCAAATGATCCAGTTTTAGTAATTTGAATCTTAAAGGATTGGTACCAATATTAGCAAACTGATATATCTATCACGTTGATGATTAGATGATAGTTTATTTGGGGTTTTGGAAAAACATTTGCTCTAGCACTTCCTTGTTCCGAATAAGTGACAGGAAATGTATTTGGCAGAGGAAGCAATAAACATTCCATGAGTATTTACAGGCATATATCAGATTGCTCCAAGAAGAGGCAAAGTTGGATGATTTCAGTTACAAGCACACCAAGTTTTATTTTGTTTTAAAACATGCAAAATCATGCCTGCGGTTACTGAAAATGAATTTCATAGTTCTTTTAAGATCTGTATTCAGTAGCAGGTGGCATTCAGTTGTTTTCTGATACAGAAAATATTAACTACAGAAATTTAAATAAAATCCAAAGTTAGATCATGGGGAGAGAAGGGCAATTTATATGATTAATTTTTTAAAAATTAGGTCTTAGTGACTGCAGAGCATGTTCCTGCTAATAGCTCCAGCTTTAACTTCAGCTCACAGTAGGGCATCATGAAATATTTAAACAGAGATTTCCCTCCTGAATCTGTTGGTGTTTAAGGATGAATATTCTTAAATATTCTTAAAAACGATAAGATATAACATTTACAAAGAACTGGTTTGCAATAAATATTTCATATGTATATAAGTTTATATCTATAAAACGAACCTTTCCACCATTAATAGCCTTGTATACACTGTGCATATCAGATACATTCTCTAAGGAGGGAAGGACCGCTGAGCTCGCAAGGCTGTGCCACCAACCCACTGCTCCCCGCCCCCCGTGAGTCATAAATCATTTCAGGGAAACTGGAACTTATCCTCTTTCTAATTTGGGGGCTTAGAAACAAAAGGTGGGTTTGTCAAATTCTGTATAATATACAGTCCTCTTCAGAGCTAGATCTCTTTATGCTGAAACAGAAGGGCTCTGCCTTGCTCCACACCCTGCTTCTAGCAAGGACCTACCAGGCATGCCCAACAGGTAGATTGTGATCTACCAGTAGATCACTGGATGTCTGCGGTAGATCACTGGTAGATCATTGGCTCCCCCCAAAGAAGCTGAACAACTGTGGCTCCTCTAAAAAAGGCTCAACATTTTACCACCTCCCTGAAAAAACTCAACAACTTTGACCCGAACCCCCCAAAAGGGGGTAGACCACTGCCACTTTTTAACTCTGTGAGTAGATCGCAGTCTCTTGGGAGTTGGCCACCCCTCCTAGTCCAATGCATCTGAGAAATGCTCAAGCAAATGCACTCAACCCTCTCGTGGGAAAGGGCTAAGCTTCCTGAAGAAGGCTGCCTGCGGCCAAGGAGCGCAGCCTGGCCGGGAGGGGTGTGGAATGTGAGCAGGTGAAAGAGATAGGCTCAGGATCCAGGCAGGTGAGGTCCGAGGGAGATGGAGGAGGAAGAAGCAGGCAGGTGGAGGGAGGGAGGAGTCAGAGTTCCATCTGGAAGTGGTGCAGCCGAGGTCACGTCAGGGAGCATAGGGGACTAGTCTAGTCCCCCTATTCCACTGACCGCATGCCACTGCAACACATTAAGTTTACTGGCGGGTGGGGTTGCCAAAGTCATTTTTTCTGGGAATCCTTTCCTCTTTCCACCTCTTATCAAGTTACCTGTACTTCATTGCTAGTAAGCTTATCTTAGGTTTAAGCTGTAAATCTCATTTAAAACAGCCAACTTGTTTTCCAGATTCTTTGTGGATTGACTAAAAGTTTAGCAGCCACTTAAGGCTTCTTATGTAACTCCCCATGAGGGATTTCTTCTTGGGTCCTATCCCACCACCCCACTGTCTGTTATCCTCTGCTCTCACTTGCTGACCTAATTCCCTCCATCCTTCATATAAATTGAATCACAGTGTCATTTTGGAATTATTATTCAAAGGAGACTCTGAAGCGGGAAGACACTGTACCCAGACCATTTGAATAGCCATCAAGTAAAACGTGACTGATGTGAACTTAGCAGTAAATGCTCACTTAATCGTTTGCATTGCCATACCGCTTAATAAGTGCCCATACTTGATTACATTTTCTATGTCTACTGTAATTATTTTAAAAATAATTTAGCTTAGTACAATAAATATGGCAATGATTATTTTCCATTTCTAAATGCCAGCATAACAGAAGTTAGCTGGAATGGTAATGGTATAAGAAACATTACAACTGTTTTAACAAGACCTGTTTAATTGAGCTAAACTGATGGGTCTGAAATATACAACACAGTATGAACATTTGTTACTGTCTCATTTCTGCAAAGTGTAGTATGTCATCTGGGTGAAGCAAGGAAAGAGGAAGGGATTGGATTTGGAAGTGGGGGACTAGACTGCAATCGGTAGTAGTTAGGCAAGTTGGGCAAGACTTGAGTTCAAACCCTTTGCTATGAAGCTATCCGGGACACCCATGATTTTTCGATTTACTTGCCTAGGATCCAGGACAAACCTCTGCTTTTCAGAAATTGCCCCTGGACGTCAATTCTGCCTTTGAAGTCCCAGTAATGTCTGTGAGAACTTGGATGTATGGCAGCCCTAGCTAAATGAGTGACCATCAGTTTGCTGCTATTTATAAGCCTAATTTAGCTCCTATGTTTGTTGCACAGCACAGATAAAATTTTAGCAACTCCACAAGGTAGAGAAATTATGCTATTATTATGGAGATAGTATTGTTTAGTCACTAATTCCATAAATAAAGGTTGCAGTTTGGACTGATCTGGGAGTTTGCTTTTGCACTATGATTACTGTTCCTCTTTAAGACAATGAAGACTAAGTATGTTGTGACAGTTATTCTATAAGACATGCACAGCATGGTGTTAGCTCAAAGATGTTTGAAAGAACAAGCTAAAAAGCACTCTTTCCTAAACCAGAATCCCACAGCATAGCCTGAATGGAAAAATATATTTGCTTGTTTTGCTAATGCCACCACACCTTTCTGGATGAAGGAAGCAAGTGATGTGTCTAAATATAATATACCTTTTGCTGAAGAGGGCTTCAAGGGTTGCTATGAATTTATTCCATCCACACTTCATTCCAGAATGTGATGTGCTTTCTGAAAAGGCCTGCTTTTATCAAAGAGTTTAGAAGGCTGGATGAATCACTGAATCATCTGTAAGAGGCCCTGTGCAATCTGGCTGCACATGCTGTGTCTTTTTAACAAGAGGGACACAGAGAGTATGTGAGGTGTTTGCATTTATAGGCAAAAGACGAAGAGAGAACAGCTGATGGAGTACGCTTCGCAAGGACATAGAGATGGGAAGTCAGTCTGAATTGATCAATACTGAGATTAAGGAGCAGAGGCAGCATGAGAGTAACTTGGAAAAGAGAGCCTCTACGTGTAACGCTCAAGCAACTGAAGCAGCCATTTTGGGGGGGAAGAAGTAGGTGAATTCACTTCTCTTCTTATTGCAAAAGCAGCACAAAGCGAAGACCAGGAAACACCAGGCAGGTTATTTTAAAAAAAATCCAAAACCACACAAAAAAGGATACAGGGATTTCTCCACATATATTAATAGATCCACAATATTAGAGATGTTTGTTTTATTAAAAGATCTCTGAAATGTTCACAATCAGGGCCGTTGGCTGTTACATGACATCCACAGATGATACAGTAAGTGACCACAGCAGGGAAGATTCTATCCCCTGCCCTTAAAACTGCATGATTTGTAAATACAATATAAACCCCAACAACTTGTGGGACAGTGATTAGTTTCAAGACCTATAGAGAATGTTATTCTTTTAGCTTGGTTGCTAGAACATGAGACTCTTAATCTCAGGGTTGTGGGTTTGAGCCCCACATTGGGCAAAATGATTCCTGCATGGCAGGGGTTGGACTAGATGATGCCCGTGGTCCCTTCCTCAACCCTATAAGTCTATGTAAACAATCTCAACCTGAATAAAGAAGGTTGTTCTCCATAGTCCAGGAGGCATAAGGTAGCATTAGGCACTTGGCAAACCAGAAATCATGCAAAGCCAGTTTGAATTCATTGTGAATGTGATAAGTGAATACCTCCCCAGTCATGGAATTTCCTGCTACCAAGTTTTAATTGCATTGGTTTTTATGGATTTATGCTTAATTTAACCTTGCTTAATTTTTTTTCATTCTCATCACATTTGTTGTACTATCTGCCTTGCTTTCCTAGTGCGATGACTAATGCTATGCAATAAATTGACCTTGCAATTGATAAGAATAATGAAACTCAATCAAGCAGCTGAATGTATGGATGGTGAGGTAATCTGCTATTACTTCATTGGGCAATGCAGTTAGACATCTACAGTCTGAAGATGGATGTCAGAGCTTATGTGCAGTGCAAACTTCCACTGTTTGCCCAGAGTCTGACAAGAAGCTTCATTAGGTTTGACTAGTGGCCCAAAAGGATGTGAAACTTGAAGCAGTCTTGCAGTATATATTATGGTTAGATAGGCTTAATAATTCTTAATGTTTACTTTTCTGAATGTGGACAAATTACTGAACTTGTTAGAGCAGGCATAGGCAAACTCGGCCCTCCAGATGTTTTGACACTACAATTCCCATCATCCCTGACCACTGGTCCTGTTAGCTAGGGATGATGGGAGTTGTAGTCCCAAAACACCTGGAGGGCTGAGTTTGCTTATGCCTGTGATAGAGTAATAGCCAAAGGACACATTATACTTTTAGTATATTGATACTTGTTCTCAAATGAGGACAGAAAGATGCAAGCTGCAATGGAAATCTTGAGGAAGGATGACCTTAATAGCAGCTACAAGGTACAGCCAAATACCAGTCAAAAAGACCTACCCCAGCCTTAGACAGCATGCTTCCTTCAAAGTGGCCTTAATTTACAAAGCTTCTTCAGGTGGTAAATTAGCGAGAAGGGATTATGAGCATTCCCACAGGAGGCAAGAAACACGACATCTAGAGACAGTGAGGCTAGGTTTTGGAAACTTGATGGTGAAAAGACATGGCTGTCCCCTGAAACCATATAAAGGATTAAAACATTCAGATTATTTTCTGTCAAGATTACAAGCAGAGAGTTTTTAACTGGAATCAGCAACTTCTTCCTGTTCCCGTGAAGCAACAACCAGTAGGTGTGGAAACGACACCTGGGAACTCATTTAATCAGACTGTTCCAGAGTTAGCTGAACTGACATTGATGTCAGTAATCACATCGTTGCCCATTCTGCCTGAGTCATTCAGAAAGTGTTGTGATTTGGAGATGTGACTATTCAGTTAATGTCAAGTTATTAGTGGTATTGAAATAATTGTTTATTTTAAACCAAAAGTGGTGCTTGGAGAGCAGTGAAGGGATAATTAATAGAATGGTTAGTCACCAGGTGACTTGACTATCATGGTTGTTGCTAGTTTGGATTTAGTTTGGCACATCCTTTGGCTCCAGTATTCTTGTTTCCTTTTTGGACAGTGAAGAATGTGGCTACCATCCTGACTGGTGTTTTTTTAAGCCTTGGGTAACTCCCAGTGTATACTGTCATTTGCTCTTTGAACTAGTTGCTCTGGACTCCTTTCTTTCTTTCTTTCTTTCTTTCTTTCTTTCTTTCTTTCTTTCTTTCTTTCTTAGAAACCATTGTATTCTCTAAACGGAGCTAAAGCAGCACATAAAGTCTCCATTTTGCTCTCACAACAAGCTTGTGGAAGAGCTTAGGTTGAAAGATGGTGAATGACCCAAGGCCGTCCAGTGAGCTTTAATGATGTGCACCTTTGAATCTTTTTTCAAACAAACTAGGATTGCATTGTACTACCTTATGCCTTCCTATAAACATAGCATTTAGTGCATGCCCAGCATAGCTGTTGCATAACTGAAATATCCAGTGTTGTTTCCTTAAATTTCTTCCTTTCTATTTAATATGTTCCTTTTTTAGCTTCTCTGGTAGATAAGGAAAACCATGCTTCCTTTTCTGTTTAGCACAGCACACAACAACTTTCCAATTATCTTGGTGGCATGGCTCCAGAAAAAAGGAACAGATTTTTCTCTCTAAAAAGGGCTTTCCTAGTCTAAATTGTTGTTTTTGTTGTACTGAAGTAGTCATTAGGGAAGAAGTCAGGATCTGTTTTTAGCTTTTTTTAAGCTTTAAACTTGGCTTCCATGGCTTATGAGTGATCTGCCTTCCTTTTTGGAAGGGGAAATGTCATAAGTGAGGCCTTTGGGTTGAAGTCGCATTTCCTGTCTTGCTGTGTATGAATAAGTATTCGTGGATTCACCAAAGGCAGAGTATGGGATGAAATGCATGTTTCATCTGCAGCCTTTCTGGACGTGACACAGAGCAAGTCTGAATGGAGATGCTTTAATACAGCTGTTTCAGATATTTCAGTTTGGTTGTTCCCGTCCAAGTGGAGTACAGCTGTTCTATGACTTCATTCTCATAAGCCGTTTGAAATATGTGACAACTATCAGCGAGAACAGCCTCAAATAACCCTGAAGGTCCTTTTCACGCTGCATACAGAACTAGCCTCCCCATTCCCTTTGAAGTAGACATGGGGGGTGTATTTCATTTAAATGAATTACTGTTGTCAGGAGTCAGGCCATGCCTGGCATTGCAGAATGACTAATCCTGCTAGCAGTAAACAAGGCTAGAGATGAAGTGATGCGGGACTGCTGGTCCTTGGGTTCTGATGTCCTAATACAGTTCCTAATAATAATAATAATAATAATAATTTATTATTTATACCCCGCCCATCTGGCTGGGCCTCCCCAGCCACTCTGGGCGGCTTCCATAAAAACCAAAAATACAGTAAAATATCACACGTTAAAAACTTCCCTGAACAGGGCTGCCTTAAGATGTCTTCTGAATGTCAGGTAGTTGTTTATCGCTTTGACATCTGCTTGAAGGGTGTTCCACAAGGCGGGCGCCACTACCGAGAAGGTCCTCTGCCTGGTTCCCTGTAACTTGGCTTCTCGCAGTGAGGGAACCACCAGAAGGCCCTCGGCACTGGACCTCAGCGTCCGGGCAGAATGATGGGGGTGGAGACGCTCCTTCAGGTATACTGGACCGAGGCTGTTTAGGGCTTTAAAGGTCAGCACCAACACTTTGAATTGTGCTCGGAAACGTACTGGGAGCCAGTAGGTCTTTCAAGACCGGTGTTATATGGTCTCAGTGGCCGCTCCCAGTCACCAGTCTAGCTGCCGCATTCTGGATTAGTTGTAGTTTCCGGGTCACCTTCAAAGGTAGCCCCATGTAGAGTGCATTGCAGTAGTCCAAGCGGGAGATAACCAGAGCATGCACCACTCTGGCGAGACAGTCCGCAGGCAGATAGGGTCTCAGCCTACGTACCAGATGGAGCTGGTAAACAGCTGCCCTGGACACAGATTTGACCTGTGCCTCCATGGACAGCTGTGAGTCCAAAATGACTCCCAGGCTGCGCACCTGGTCCTTCAGGGGCACAGTTACCCCATTCAGGACCAGGGGATCCTCCACACCTGCCCGCCTCCTGTCCCCCAAAAACAGTCCTTCTGTCTTGTCAGGATTCAGCCTCAATCTGTTAGCTGCCATCCATCCTCCAACCGCCTCCAGACACTCACACAGGACCTTCACCGCCTTCACTGCCTTCCTATCCCTACCTATAAAGCTGCAAGTGCCATGAAAGGGGCTAATGGCCAGGAGGAAAGGCAGTAGGGATTGGGCACTCAGCCGAAGCCTGTTGCAGCATTTGGGACACTCATTCCTCCATCTGGGGTCTGGTGTTGCATTCTGGAGAACACATCTGTGTGAAAAATGTTCATTGTGTAGTTTAGACACTAGGTCTCACTGGACTTAGCTGGATCTGGGAGGAAACAGGATTTTTCTGTTGCTGTTCTGGTCTTATCAGGGAGATGTATTAAGAGCTCTCATCGTTATTTCTGACTCATATGTCCTTTAAGCCTTCCATGACAATACCTGCATGCTAGAGGGGATAGAGAAGTAGGAGGTGGGATTTGGGCACAACTGGTGACAGGGACTCAGTACTGTACTTAAGCATCCTTTGATTTTAGTTTCAAACACTTTCTGTGCAGATCGGATAATGAATGGCTTGGAGACAGATTTCTTCCAGTTGAAGCTGGCAGTAAAATTGTCTCCATTCCAGGGGGTGGGGTGGGGGGGTTCAGAGTAGGTTAACATTACTTGGATCCTTGCAGCCTGCAGGGACTTGAAACCCGGGCTTACCTTCTTCCGTCATCTCTTTTTCCAGCTTATTGGCAGAATAGGAGAAAGGCTCTTGGCTTGCCAGCAGCTCCTCCTGCAGATGAAGGGAAGTTATCAGCACTGTCACCAGCTGTGAAACAGGAGACATGGTTTTCAACAAGAGTGCTGCTGATGTGCCTGAAAATAGATCCAGAGCTTTTCCCCCAAAGTGTCCAGAACTGCACTTTGAAACACTCAGTTGAGACTGTGGTTGGTACTAATTTCAGCCCCCGGGGAATTGCAGAACATAAAATGTTGAAGAACTCTTAATTCTAGCTGTGGTGTCTAATATGTTGATAACTGAAAACATATGATAATAAAGGGACATTTATGTTTTGTTTTCCTTTAGGAGGAAGAAGAAAGGTTCTCAGTGTCTCATTTTCAGCAAAAAAAACCACACCCCACAACACATGTACAAAAAGCCTTTGTCTTCCCTATGCAGACCAAACTGCTCTGCTTAAATTTAACAGATGAAGGAGGGATGTGTGCTATTATAAAGGGAATGCAAGGCAACCAGCTGCAAGCGGGAAATTATTACAGTGTACATGTAACCACTTGGCAAGCAGGTCTTGCCAAGAAGCAAGGATAACCTTGCTACACTTCTGCACCTTAGGGAAAACCCAGGAAGTCATGGGAGTGCTAAGACTTTCCCCACCTCTCGGCAAGGCAATTCAGCTGACCAGTTTGTGAAGTGGTCACATGCACATCATAGTAAGTTACCATGTAATAAATAGTTGTTGGTATTTATCACTCAGCATTCGAAACTCCCATTGTTCTAGGCACGTTTTGCGATTAGGAATTTAATTAGCATGAGCCGTTTCTGAGCTCTGGGCACAGGACTGCACCTAAGATTTCAGATTAAAACTGCAGAGTGGAAGGAAAGGAGGACCTTTTTCTGCCTCCCCACTTCCAGCCACTCTTTGAAGACTGGAGAAGAGACCCTCATAAGAACATTAGGGGGCAGGCAAGGGAAGCATGGCTTTGTTTTTTGCAGTCTTCAGATGAGGACTAGGCTATGTGAAAAATGAATATAAGATTTTAGCTACAGTTCATTCATTTTCAGCTTTGTATTCTTGTTATTAAAAAAGGTGCACCTAGATATTCTGTTGTTGTGCCCATAACCTAGGTTTAAGGTGCCATTTAGCTCCTAGCTTTCATATCTCAGTTTTTAACACTGTTATCACTCTGGTATTTAGATTCTATATGGTTTTTATCTAGGACAGGGAACCAGATCATGATGATGGACTACCACTGTCATAAGCCTTGACCATTGGCCATGCTGACTGGGCTGATGGGAGAAGGAGTCTTAACAACATCTGGATTGCTGGAAAAACATTATAAGTTGTATGAATGTTAAAAAAACGCACCCTATAGGAAATTCCAGCTTCAGTAATGTTAAACTAAAGAAATGGAAACTAAGGTACAAGAAGTCAGAGATAGAATAATGAAACAACTTTATTGTGTTAAAATGAAAATGTACATGATTTGGGTTATAATACATTTGAAATTGGGTAACATGATAAAATGAAAGATACAATAAGTATTGAAACAAGTTAACAAATTGCTGATGTTATGTATCACAGAGAATGCAGGGTTGGGAGGACGCGGGGAAGTCCAGTAGATTTGGAAAAAAGAACAAGAAAATTTGTAATCTTCTTTTTCTACTCTTATAATATGCTCTTTATTCTTTTTTCTGTATCTTATAAAACTAATAAAAAATATTATAAAAAAAAATGGATTGCTGCAGTTTCCCCATCCCTGGTTTACGGGATGCATTTAGGTCATTGCAGAACTGCAAATGCATTACACACGCCAGAGGTGGAGGTCCTCTTCTTCAGTTGATGAGGCTGAGGACTCCAAACCAGCAGGGGAAGGTCATGCAGGGCCAACCCCAGAAATGAGCCTGTGGAGCCAGTGCCTCTCTAGGCAGAGAATGTGGCTCTATCATCCTTGGACTTTGAAGGACTACATTGCAGAAGACCTAGTGAGAACAGAGGCTCCACCACTTTGTCGCAGTAGGAGACTGACTACAAAATGTTATGGTACTAAGGGTGAGGAGCCCAGAGGGTCTGGGTAGGCCCAAGGATTGGAGGAGCCCACTGCAAAACCTGTCTCTTCAACTAAGGTGTGCAGTTGAAAAGAATTATGGGGAGGGGGCAGGAGAACAGTCTGATCTTCTGGTTTCTAGCCCAAAAACAAGATACAAACCAAAATCTGAAGAGGTGCTGGCCATTGTACTTTAGAGTAATAATTTGCTTTTCAAGGAAATACTTTGGGTGTTTCAGATGGCTAAACATTTTGCAAATATTGTACTCTAAGTGGTTTTGATAGGTGTGCAATTCTGTCTGCCTAAAGAGAGACATAGAACTGCTGTGCCCATGAAGGAGGGATATGCCCTAACATTTCATAATTGGTTCAGCCTGCATTCTGATTTCCTCCCTACAGCATTTCAGCCTAAGGGTAAGACAGCAATTTTGGATTCCAGCTATGACTGTGCTCCTTGAACAACTACTTTGAAGTAGTTGTAGTGAGCTCCAGATGAATTATGTGAGAATAATAACCCAGAAATAAATGGTTTGAGGCTTGAAACCTAAGCAGGTTGCACAGGAGAAAAAGAGTATAGCTTCACATTATCCAAAGCAAGCTACTACCCATGGGAACCATCGTTTGATGGGGGCATATTGTTTAATAGTGCAATGCTGGGAGTGAAGCCATTCTTTTCCTCATGTCATGTTGGGTATAGCTGTATCTTACTTCCTCAGGACCAGGGTTACAATAATAATTTCCCTTTCATATGAGGAAGTTTCATATTTTATACTGGGATGGGGAACTGGGTCTGCCCCCCCCCCCACCAGAGCCAACTTTGACAGGTGGTTCAGACCACTGCCCTGTAAATCACCTGCTATCATAATGACACCAGATGATCAATACTTATTAAAGACCAGCCCCAAGGCAGCATGGAACATGATAGCTGGTGCTGATGGGAGTTTTACTCTGAAACATCTGGATAGCAGCATATTGGGATAGGCTGTAGTACTGGATGCAGACTCTGTACATGTTGACTGTACTCTTCTTTCTGGATCATCATCGAGGCAAAAGCAGCTGCATTGCATGAAGTACATGTGTTTGTTCATGAGGCATGCTCTTGGTTTATATAACTGGACAGACTGAGACAGTTTTTAAATAAATGGATTCCCTATACAGTCATACCTCGGGTTAAATACACTTTGAGTTGAGCGCATTTGAGTTTCGCTCCGCAGCAACCCGGAAGTAACGGAGCGCATTACTTCCGGGTTTTGCCACTTGCGCATGCACAGACGCTAAAAATGACATCACGCGCATGCGCAGAAGCGGCGAAAAGCAACACGCATGTGCACAGTCCATAGATACGTTTACCTCTAGATGCAAACGGGGCTCCGGAATGGATCCTGTTCGTATCTAGAGGTACCACTGTACATTGGTTGTGGTTGTTGTTTGCTAATATTTCACCTTGTATATTCTAATGGGAATGATTTCACTTTTGAATTCTTCAGTAATGCTTGTGATGATTTGCCTGTTTCCCATGATCCAGCTGAAATTTCTTAAATCCCATTGATTTCAGTGGGAGAGAATTAACAAGTTTTAATTGAATGTAGATTGCTTCTGTTCATCCATTCGCTTCTCCATACTGTGAGGAAAGCAGTGGAGAGCTGAGGGAAGAGTGCACAGCCCTTTGACCTTCTTCCAACTCAATTGCAACAAGTATGACTTTGGGTTAGACACTGCATTGCCCAAAGCTGTATCTTGTACGTCCATTGGATCAAATCTCAACACGCTCACTGACAACAGCTCCTGTGATACCAGTAAAAGAGACAATTGTTTTTGATGGGATGGGTGCTGCTATATAGATTTGCTGCCCATAGGGACATATATGGGTTATTTAAAATGTCTGTGGTCCTAACTAACCATTATTGGAACCACTGTCTCATTGTTTCTTCAATAATTCTAGGTATTCAGTGAGTGATTTATTTCGTTTGCTGTGGTTTATAGCTCTTTAATACAGTATGGAACAAGATGAATTTGTGTAGAACAAGTGGAAGTTCATTAATGTTTGTGAAAAGCTTTTTCTCATAGTGTACATTTGGGGGCTTGAAGAGAGGAGGAAGGCTGGTCTGAAGCCCTGTATGTTTCTAATAGATAACCAGAGTGCCTTCTGTGCCATCCCAGGACCTCCAGCAGGATTAGTACCACAATAACCATTTCTTTCTTTCCTGCAGAAAAGAATAAAGGTGTTCACATGCAATGTTCAATGAGTGTACGATCTGTGTACCTATGTATGTACAATAGTTGAGCTGTCCAAATAAATAAGTGCACACAATTTCACACAAACACTTGTACATGTGTATACAGAGCTTGTACCTGTGTTTGGTGTAACCTATGAACAAGCCTGTTGACTCCTGGATTCCCAGATGCTGGTCAACACATTTTGAGAGGAAGAGGTTCCAGCTTCCTTCTCCCTGTGACGTGATTGTTGCTGAGAGGAGCTGAGCAATATAGACTTTCCAGTGTGACATCACTGATAGCTGCAGCTGTGCACTTTTGTCTTCCTTGGCTGCTTCACATATTTTCGTTTTCATCAGCCAAATGGAGGTAATCAGTATTTTAATGCATATCTGTAAACTCAGCCTTTCAGCTGAGACTACTGCTTGCCTGTCCAGGGCACTGATATCTGCCGTAAGATGGCATCCATATACAGTGGTACCTTGGTTTACGAACTTAATCCGCCCCGGAAGTCCGTTCTTAAACCGAAACTGTTCTTAAACCGAAGAGCGCTTTTCCTAATGAGGCCTCCCACCGCTGGTGCCCTTGCACCATTCAGATTCCGTTCTTAGACCGAGGTAAATTTCGCAAACCAGGACACTACTTCATAAACTGAATCGTTTGTAAACAGGACTGTTCTTAAACCGAGGTACCACTGTACTGTATTTTTGTGTGAGTTTGAAAATGTGATATAAATTGCATTAGAAACAGAAAATTGTGGGCTCTTGGTGTATTGTAAATGATTATGGGTTGCAGTTGACTCCATAATGAATCAGGGGTATTTCTTACGACTGTGGGTGCAACTAGACCAGACAGTAGGGGATCTGTGATTAGGAAGTTGCCTTACACCAAGTCCCATCACTGGTTAGTCTAGGTTTTCAGACTAGGATCTTCCCAGCTTTGCATTGAGATGCCAGGAATCGAACCGAGGGCCTCCTACATGCACATAGTTCTCTGCCACTGAGATATAGAATCAGTTGGAAGGGACACTGCGGGTAATCTAGTCCAACCCCCTGCAGTGCAGGAATCTCAGCTAAAGCATCCATGACAGAAGGCCATACAACCTCTGCTTACAAACCTTCAAGGAAGGAGAGTCCATCACCTTCCGAGTGAGTCCATTCCACTGTCAAACAGAAAGTTCTTCCTGATGTTTAGTTGAAATCTCCTTTCTTGTAACCTGAATCCATCAGTTCAGGTCCTAGCATCCAAAGCAGGAGAAAGTAAGCTTGCTCCATCTTCCCTGTGACAGCCTTCTAGTTATTTGAAGATGGCTGCCATACCTCCTCTCAGATATGGGCTTTCCCCTAAGTCAGGGTGCTGTGGTGCTGTAGAGAGAGCGTTAACCTTTTCCCATTGTGCTGTTCTGTGCTGAACCCCTACCCCCCATTGTAATTCATGTCGGTTTTTCCAACCAGGGCAAATAGCAGGTGGGGGTGTGGAGGTTGGATTTGGATGGGGAAAATGTGACTGTGATTGCTAAGACATTTCTCTTGTGCCCCAAACTTCCTGTATATACAGTGGTACCTCTGGTTACGAACTTAATTTGTTCCGGAGATCTGTTCTTAACCTGAAACCGTTCTTAACCTGAGGTACCACTTTAGCCAATGGGGACTCCCACTGGCACCTGATTTCTGTTCTCATCCTGAGGTAAAGTACTTAACCCAAGGTACTACTTCTGGGTTATCGGAGTCTGTAACTCGAAGTGTTTTTAACCCGAGGTGTTTGTAACCTGAGGTACCACTGTACTGGATGTTCACTGTGTGCATTGAGTGCACATAGGTATCCCTCAGTAAAAAAATACACCATCATCCAATATGCCATTTATGCAAGCTCAGTGTGCATTTATTTAGTTCTCTCTGTAATTAATATTATTATTTAACTGTACTCCTGATGGGGTTTTTTAACATCATCATGGGACCCCTTTTTTGTTAACTGATTCAGTGTTCAAAACATAGTAGCTAACCTTGTTCCCACCCTACAACAAGCCGTCTTGTTTTTTAATCATAAGAGTCTTATTTTCAACATCCTTCTATATTTTGGACCATCAGTGCTGAACAAGCTTTTAACTGAAGTAATTAAATATGGTAAATATGCATTTTGGCCTGGCCCATAAAATGCCTAGATGTTTATAGAAATCTATGTTGCTGGATTCCAGCCCTCCCTCAGCATGTTCATCAGAAAGTTCCATGCATAAAATGGTTTGTTCAGAAATAAGCCCTTTAATCCATATTTTCTTAGGTTGCTAATTATAACTTACTTAAAATAGCTGTGTATTAGAATGGAAACCAACGTATTTGACACTTTATCTCATAGATGTACAATACAAGTTGCACTTTTAAAATGCTATTTCCATCTTTGCTTAAAACATGAAATGCCTGGGATATGAAAATAGTACTTTTGTGGTAATGTGTACAGTGAATAGCTCAGTTACTGCTTCTCGGATGTAGCTAAATAATGTATATTTGTTTAAAATAGCTGGAGTAGATTGCATGATTTTTCTGTTTATTCCTGCTGGGCTGTGTGTGTGTGTGTGTGTGGTTATAAACAGATATACTGAGTGAACTGAGATATAAAATAAAATGTAATAATTGACAAAACAGAAACTGCCATTTCGCTGTCCATTTATTTGCTGAGTGCTTAATGGGAAAGATCCAGTTCCTAATTTATTTTCATTCTTTGTAACTGATGTGTCCCGGCGTACCCCTTGCATTTCAGTCAGTGTGAAGAGTGTTGTGATAGCTTCATGACACAGAAGTAATCTCTAATACTCCCCACCCTCTTTTTTTTTTTTTTTTACGGGTTTCCTTCCACTGTTTTTTCCTTCTTTAATTTACAATAAAACACACCATCCTGCTAGAGCGGATGCTTAGATCTGAGAAAGGGGCTGGACTGGATCTCATTCCCCTTTCCCAGAAATTCCATTGGGGCAGAATGTGTGCTTGTTTCACGAGTCGAGAGCAGTGGGTGGGGCAGGACTGGGTGGGTGGGGAGCAAGAAGCGAGTAGAAAGCTGAAATGTGTGTGGTGGGGTTTACTGCTGCTATTTGTAGCTTCCTGTGAGCAGGCAGTTGCCTAGGAGATTGCTGGCACAATCCCAGCATCTACTTGCACCATGTTAGACTCTGAAGAGAAGGCTGCAACAGATCTAGTGACAATCATTATAAGCTTCCTGAGAAAACACCCCGAGGGCTTTAAAAAGGTTTATATTTCCGCCACCTGTTTCATTGTAACATCTGCTGTTCAATAAACAGAACCGGATATATATATATATATATATATATATATATATATATCCCAATAAATGTGTCTTTCCTTATTTTGTTTTCCTAGGGTTAGGCCAGTCTGGATCCATTAAAAACAGCAAGGTTATTTATTCCCTTCTCAGCAACCTTGCAATCCTCCTTTGAGTCAAAGCTAATTAGCCATGATCGTAAAGAGCTTAGTGAACTGTGGTGATTAACCAGCTCAAACCTTTTTCTTCCCCCTCCCTCCTTCTTTTGTAGGTAAGTGAATGTGGCATTGGCCACCCCTGACTTCACTTAATCGCTTTCTTATTGCTGATGCCCAGTTATGGAATAAAAACAATAAGTCACTAGGGAAAGCTTGACATGTAGGTATTGTGGATACACCTGGAGTATATATATTCTGAGGAAGATGGTAAGTGCCTGTTTTCCGTCTTGGCCTTACTTAGCCCATGACCTCTTCTGAGGGTCTGAATTTGTTGTTGACACCTATCAACGCCCTCCTGGTAATGAGCTCTGTTTCTCTGTGCTGAAAGGGAGGTAAAAATGAGAACCGCTTTGCTAGATAGCTAGCTATTGATTTTTCTACAGATCCTTCCCAGATTGCAAGGTTTCACTGGCCAGGAACCCACTGATAGGTGTCAGCATTTTGCTTCAAATTTCAGTAATTTATTATAGAAACAAGTTAGAAAAGTCCTAAGCGAAGTCTTATTAAGAAAGTATTTTGAAACTAGGAGTGGGGGAAGCTATGCGAGAAGAGCTCAAAACTAGGCCTTGGTCAAACGAGATAATTTTCAGTTTAAGAGGTGTAACATAATGTTTGGACTTGGCCAGCATTGCTGTTAAATACAAAGTGAATTGTGATACTTTCCTCTTTTTCTGACTACATGGCTCAGTAAAGTTTAACCAAGTTTTGTTTTTTAAGCTTTATAGAAACTGATTTGTTTCCTGTATTTATCCAGTACAATATTAATTAAACACTCTGGCTTTATAATACTGCTACCCCTAAGTAATTATAGGCACCAGTATCTATACATTCTATGTTTCCTCTTTATAATAACATCACACACCTAATGTACTATGTGTGAACTTTTACTATTTTATTCTTCTTAGAGACAGCATTAACCTATGTGTTTGATAGCTATTTAAATTTATCCATATAGGCTGTTCAACTATCTGAATTTGGTCTTGCATGCGCTGTTAATGTATTTTCCTCCAGCGATTTGACATCTTTTCTTTACTTCTCTTCTCAGCAGTAGTTAGAATGTTTTCCCCGAAACCAAAATTAGCATTAAGATTCATGTAAATCTCAGTGGTTTCACCAGAACTTTAAAAGTAACTTTAGAATGGTTTCATCTATGCCAGGATTCATATTAATTTCACTTCCAAGGCAAAAGCTAGTGAACAGTCTTCAGAAGTGAACTTGACCTGAAGCAGATACATAATAAGCATTTAACAGCGAAGCTAACATCAGCCTTAAAATTCAAGACAATTTAAAATAGTGTTTGGAGCAGCCCTTCAGGTTTCTCAGATTGGGGAACTTGACCCTGATGGTCGTGGATGATGGTGATGGTGATGATGATGAACTGTGCAAAATGAGGGAATAATACAATTTAATCTGACTTAAGTGGAAGTCTTGCAGCCTTGTAGTCTGAGAGTAGTAAGATCTGTGCTTCTAAACTGCGGCTAAAAAGTGAAGAGCTGATTTATAAAGTAGTATTTCTGACTATATCTTATAAAACAAATACTGTTTTCTGGTTCTTGCAATATAAAGTCACCCGAGAGGTTGTATTGTCAGAAACATTGCTCTAGTTAACGCGTCACAGCACATTTTCTGATTATGCAGTTTTTGGCTTGGAGAGAGCTAAGGTGTCTTGTCTGACCACAATGAAAGGAGAACATGATTTATGTTCACCTGCAATACTTCCATGGTTTGTCTTTCAGCTGAGTGTGAGCCTCAGTGTATCTGGAGAAATGTTTCAGAAATTTTGGTAGTAACCTGTTCATAACGTTGCCAATTTGTAGTATAGCTCAAAACATTTTTTTAAAGGTACAACTTAATATGAAAACAATATTGTTTCCCAAGGATGCTCCATGACAAGTTTGACTCTGAGACTTTTGATCAAGAGTTAGTTTGTGGAGGTTCATGGATATGATATATTTGAAAAAAGAAAATATTGACTAGGATCTAAGGAGCTACTTAAAATATGCCCATGGGCTTGGGCATGCCCAGTGAGCCCCCCCCCCCATTTTTCCCTTGCTCAGCTGAGCTCCAAAGGATCTTTGGAAATAACTCTCAGTTTCATAAATAGTTTGCATTGTGACATGTTGAAGGGTCTGCTATTCAAGAAAGCGCCCCACCTTCCCTTGAGTGTATGGAAGTAGTTGTGGTTCATTGTATCTTGGTCATCACTGATATGATGCCCATAGTTAGGAAGAGAGTTATTCAGTTTTCCTCCTCCAGTATAGATATATTCATCCATGTCATTTCATGATGAAGAAACCTAGGAATGAAATTAGAGTCTAAGTGGACTTAAACTGTTTGCCGCACCATAAACAGTTTTCTCTCTCTAAATAATGTGTTGGGAAACTTGTAGTCCTCTAGATGTTGTTGGACTTAATCTCTCTGGATATTGGCCATGCTGGCTAGGACTACTGGGAGATGGGATGCTCCCCAACTCTGCTCTGAACTATGTGGAATTTTAAACCTGCACCCATTTCCTTTCTCATTACAGTGTCAAGAAGTGGTTGCCTTTGGCTTCATTCTGATTTCTGTTTTCATTTTGCACCTTAGGGCTTAAGCTGTGGCTTTGGTCTGAAATAATGCCATATTTGGAGGGAGGTTGGGAATACTGTATTTTTCGCTCTATAACACACACCCGACCATAACACGCACGTAGTTTTTAGAGGAGGAAAATCCGTAGGCATGCCACCCATAGGCATTTCCTCCATAACACGCACAGACATTTCCCCTTACTTTCTAGGAGGAAAAAAGTGAGTGTTATGGTGCAAAAAATACGGTAATTGTTCTGTCTTCCTGAAAGCAGAACTACAGCCATTGTAGCATTTCATGCTCATTGGGGAAACCACCGCTATCAAAGCATGCATGCAAGCATCTTCTCATTCATTCATAGTGATGGCTGGTTTGGAATTCTGCTTAGGTTTTTGCTGAGGGTTTGTCCAGAGTGGATGTGGGCACCGCTGGCTCCCAGGAACTTCATCTGCATCCTTGTGCTAGAGATAGTCCCAGATCGTAGGATTGTACAGTTGGTAGAGATCCCAGGGGTCAACTAGTCCAATCCCCTGCAATGCAGGAACCACTGTTGATTGTGGCAAATCCAGTTGCTTGGCCTGGGCTGTTTTTTTATCAGCTTGGTTTTCAGTTGGAGGGAGGAAAATATGGCCAATTAGCTATATCAGTTTTAGAGAATTAAAACATTATTTCAAATACATCAACAAACTCTGAACGTTATCATGGCTGGTGACTTTAACAAACCTAAGTATATTCAAGGTTTGGGAGGCACTCCTTTTGCATAGGTTTTCAGAATTTGCATAGGTTTTCAGAATTCTTTTCCAACCCATGCTGTGAAATTATTTATCTCCCACTACTCTAGTGTAACTTTGCTCTTTTTTTAAAAGAATGTAGAGGTACTCTTGTAGTACCTTTGTAGTACCTTTTGAAATCCCCTCCCCCCCCACATACACACACCAGATGACCCTTTTAAATTTTTTAATTAGTCTGTGGATGATCGAAACAGCCCACACAATGTTCTATCAGGAATTGTGCAGGAATTCCTTTGTGACAGCCACCCACGCTTCTCCTTTCCATGTACATATTGTCATGAAATGCTCACTTTGGGGTTGGTTGCCAAAATTAGGCACCCAGTTCTTAACTTTGTGCAGATCTCCCTTTCCTGCCAATGAATATGTTTATTCTCCCTTGAATATCTGTGCACGTGGTGGATGGCTAGTTCTGCACCTAGTCATTTGTAATTGCATCAGGAGTTCATTGGGACTAAGGGTGCTTCCATATGGGTGTTTATTGTGGGCAAGCGATCTTCATGCACATAAGTTTGGGTTGTGGGGTTTTGTTTTTGCAGTGTCCACATGACATCATCCATCAAAACTGTTGCCAGTACCCCCCTCACCTCTCTTAATTTAATCTGGGTTTATCCTTGGGGAAATCTCCTCCTCTAAAAAAAATATATCAATAATCAACAACCATTTTGCAGAATCTGGAAGTTGCCTGCAATGAGCATTCAAATGAACTGGGGAGCAAAATTATGAAGGAAGTGTATGAAGGAAGCTATGCATTAAAAAAACAATAACACCTTGGCAGAAGGGCATCACATTTTCAAACTGGAAAATAGTTTTAATGCAAACTCCAGTCTGGAGCTTTGATCCTAGAACTTCCATAACTTAGAAGATAGCAGTGGAGGGGGAAAAATACATTGCCTCAAAAGTGCCAGGGAAGAACATGTAGCTTGTGTGCCCTAGACACTTCTGGCATCCAACTGAGCACAGGACTGTAGCCACAGTGCCTGCTTTTCTAGAAGGGCACTTTTCTGCTTGCTAGCAGCATCCACCAAAGCAACATCGGACTGCAGCCAAAGATTTGGTTGGTTGTGTAAAATCAATGAAGAGACCAAAGTTTAGCTTGGCTTTGAAGTTCATAGCCACTCTCCTGTCTCATTTTTCTCCCAACTTCACATCCCTTCCTCTGGCCTTCTCTTCACCTCATCTCTTTGGACTTCACCCAGTGCTTTGATCCTTCCAACAATCCTGCTTCCATTAGTTTTGCTACCTGCTGAAGCTCTGCCCTGCATAATAGACCCTGCCCTGCTTCTTATTTGCAGTGGTGCCGTCAGGGTAGGACTTGGGGGCAGAAATCTGAGAGTCCATGTGGCAGAATGAGCAGGATGGCATCCAAATGCAGCTAGGCTGACTTATCCTGCATATCGAGGGAAGAAATATACAGTACATTTCCTTCTAAGGAGATCCTCCCTGCTGCCACAAAAGACCATTGAGTGCAGAGTTCAACATTACCTAAGTACACCACTGCTTGTTTCCCCTTCTTGCCTAGTCCCCTTTGGCTGCTCTCCCGCCTCCAGGATCTTTGCCACTCAGTGATAGCAAGCTTTTACCTGCCCTTCTCCCAATCCCTGCCAGAGCGTTCACAGCTACAAAAACAGAAGGGCCTGGGCGGATGTCAAAGAGAGAATCATAGAATCATAGAGTTGGAAGAGACCACAAGGGCCATCGAGCCCAACCCCCTGCCAAGCAGGAAACACCATCAGAGCACTCCTGACATATGGTTGTCAAGCCTCTGCTTAAAGACCTCCAAAGAAGGAGACTCCACCACACTCCTTGGCAGCAAATTCCACTGTCGAACAGCTCTTACTGTCAGGAAGTTCTTCCTAATGTTTAGGTGGAATCTTCTTTCTTGTAGTTTGGAACCATTGCTCCGTGTCCGCTTCTCTGGAGCAGCAGAAAACAACCTTTCTCCCTCCTCTATGTGACATCCTTTTATATATTTGAACATGGCTATCATATCACCCCTTAACCTCCTCTTCTCCAGGCTAAACATGCCCAGCTCCCTTAGCCATTCCTCATAAGGCATCGTTACCAGGCCTTTGACCATTTTGGTTGCCCTCCTCTGGACACGTTCCAGTTTGTCAGTGTCCTTCTTGAACTGTGGTGCCCAGAACTGGACACAGTACTCCAGGTGAGAGAGAGAAATGGCATTTTCTTTACTTTACTTCCCTCTCCTTTTGCACAATTTGCTTTTCTCCATAGAATGGAAGGTGTAGGGTCAAGCTCTCGCAACTTGGCGCACATTCAAAACAGCTTTCCAGTTTGGAAATTCACCACTCTTTGTGCCTCACCAGGGCTTTTTAATTAGCATGCCTTTCATGCTAATGCATTATAACACTTCTATCATCTTACTTGATTTCCCCCCTTCATTATAGTGCATTTGCAAGGCATTCATTTAATTAGCTTAATTGTAGGCTGCAACAATTTGTCTCCCACTTCCTTCTGCAAGGAGGTTCCCCATTTCATACCCTTAACAACTCAACCCCCCCCCCCCCGCAACAAGAATGAAGTCTGGTAACGTGGCTTGTTCGTTTTCTAAAGTTGCCAAAATTAAAGTTGGAGACCTTTACAGTTTAACATGTACACTTATGCGGAAATTTGAGTACATTATCAGCATAGCTTTTAGTAGTGGATCTTATATTGGTGAAAAACGTAAGAATGGAGAAGGAGCCTGTTAAGGAATGCAGCTAATGGGTTAATTCTCCATGAGTCAGCAGAGATAACTCATCCCCCATAATGCACTTGCAGGCATCTTGTGACACTCTTATCTGGGCAGATTTGGAAAGTAACTTTGTGTATAAAAGGGCTCAGGTTACAGAATACTGTGTGGATCGTGAATTGTTGAAGACTTTCTGTTGGAACAGGGATACATGTGAAGAATTTTGTGAAGAGATTGTCTGAGGAAGAAGTTGGAACTTAAATCAGGACTTGGCTGTGGCCTTTAACACAGCAAGGACTTTGAAGCAAAAAGCCTTCTCTGGGCTCAGAGAGAGAAGACTATTGTAACATCTGCAAATAGTGTGGATATGTATGTTGGTGTTGGCCTAGTACAGACAACTCCACTAAATGGCTGTTTTCTGTGGTAAGCTTAATCGCTTCAACTGAGCTTCTGCAGCATATACACCCAACAACCCCAACAAGATCCCTCCTGGAGCAGACCAAAAGTCTATCCAACCCAGCATCCTGTTCTCAGGGTGGCCAAGCAGATGCCAATTAGAAGCCTCCAGGCAGGACTTGAATGAGTGAAGCAGTGTTCTCCCCACTTGCAATTCCCAGAAAGAGCTATTCTCTGGCAGTAGAGGTAGCACACACAAATAAGTGTTATGACTAGTTACCATTGATAGCCTTGTCTCCCATTAATTTGTTTTTTTAAATAATCCAAATCAGGGGCCATTGGTACACTTTTTGGGAGCAGGTCCTACAGTTTAACTATGAGCTGTGTGGAGTACTTCCTTATGTTGTAAGCCAAAAATGGCTTATCTTCTGAGTTTACTCCAATAAAACTCAGAGATGAGGAGTTAGGAGTCCATTGTTGTTTATTGCTAGGCAGTAGGTTACAGTTTCAAATTGTTTTGCAAAACTGCAACCACACCCAGGGGTCCAGGCAGTGGTATTTATAACATTTCAAACAAAGGATTTCAATTTTCACCGATCATGTACATCATTACCTCATTTCATGTTTAATACACATGCGCAATAAGCATTGCTAACTAAGCTTTGATTCTCACTGTGATCTGTTACATTGTGTTAGTATGCATGTTGGGAACCTGTGTTATGCGTAGCCATTTGCACCATGGATCAACTTATGTTCTAGTTTATGAGCTGTATCTTTGGGATTCACATATTAGCTGTACTTCTGCCCCAGTGGGGGTGGCAACTTGCAAAATCGTCAGTTTCATAAAGCAACAGGTTACCATAACTTCTGTATTAGAAGCACACTCAAGAATTTATAGGGGTTCACATTATCACATTCATTATGGCCCTTTGGACCACCACCACATTCCCCCCTTTCAAGCTAAAAGGTGAGAGATTACTCGCACCGTTCAGCTAGACCCTCAGGTAACTCACTTTGACCCTCCTGAGGCAGTTGGTGGTATTGCAAAAGTAACTGCTTTGGGGCTATGTTTTTGGGCTATATTGGAAAGGATTTATATACAGATTGTCACCTAAGTTTGGTACAGGGTTGGCACCGTTCCCTTTAGCCAATAAGACCAGTGCCAGTCCCTCTACTAACATCCAAAAATGTATATAATTGCCATTGCCCTATTTGAATGTGGACGCTAATAATACGGGAGTGTTTTTAGATTTGGAGGTTAAGGCTGAAGAATCCTTAAGCTTCCCCTTCTGCGTAGAGCAAACCAGCTTCCAGAGTGTGGTTGCAGCAGAGGGCCGTTGTCTCATTGTCTGTGGCCAGGCTCTGTTACTAGGTAGAGCCTGACGCAGGGGTCCTGTTGGTACAAAGTCAATTCTAAGTCAGAGTCTTGGTCCTAAGCACATGTCCTGGTGCCTACAGACCAAACAACCAAACCACATTAATGTATTGCTCTAATTGGTAAAAATGCTAGGGGACCATGTTCTTGAGCATGTTCACCCCAGTGCCCACCCCCAGCTCCAATAGCAGATCCTTTCCCCCCTTTTTCTTTTTGTCTCAAATTGAGACAAGCCCAGTATAAGAAAAGCCCAGTAGCAGCTGCTTGCAAAATATGATGGCTTGCAGCATACTTGACATTGTGCCATATTCTGATGAACCTTGATACATACGCCATAAAAAACAAAAAAATATTGCATTATTAAATAGGTAATTGGAGCCATTATCTCTTAGGTGCTGTCAGTCAGTGGCTAGTTGCAAACCATTAGCTCTAGAAATTACAGTGTTTTGATATACGCCCATGGAATTTTCTAGGCAAATATCTTAGAGAAGCCTTTTGTCTTGTTTATTTTTCACTACAGATTACTCTGCTGAGCAGCATAAACAACTGCAGGCACCTCCATCTTTCCCTTCTAGTTACTCAGAATGCATTGCCGCTATGTGCAATCATTAGAACCAGTGGTTGACAAGAATGGAAGAAACAGATAGCTTCATTTTCTGCACAAAAGCAAAGATAAAAAGCCAGTTCAAGCCTGGACTTTTTACTGTCACGAGTCTTTTCCTTTTATTTTCACGGTGACCGGGTAAGGCACACTCAGTTCAAGCCTTCAGAGATCTATCTGCTTTACAGCCAGACAGAGAAGCTCTTGACATTTTTACCTCTCTTTCACTGCCAGGAGCAAAACATGGCATTTACCCCAAGAATTCTCAAACCATTATATTTAGCCCTTCCTATTGCAATAAAAGCATTTGGGGTTCCTGGCAAATAAGAGAAAACAAATATGAACAGGTTGTTGTCTGGCCCTAGGGATGTGCATATCACATGCACATACACAGAAGGATGGATGTTAGGGAGGAACTCATGTGAGGAACTCTGCTTTACTTAAAGGCTTGCAGAGAAAAACCCCAGCATTCTAGCTTGGACACTCCACTCTCTGGCATTGCCATGATTAGGAAGAGCAGTGAGATGTCTGGCCTTTTGTCCCAATTGTAAGGCACTGGGGTTGGGGAGTAAAACACTCCCCGCTCCCAGCAACTGAGGAGGGGTGGGTTACATTGTAGGAGTATTTTATTTGGTCCCTATAATGGGCTGTCATAACCATTGTGCTCTTGCTGAGAGAAGCCTGTGTGACCCTTCAAGCCAGGCTAAGGGGGAAGGGATGTCCTGAGGCTGTGTCCTTAATTTAGACTACCATAAATAACTCTTGTGCAAAGCCCTGACCCTTCGAGGCTTGAAAAACACACCTTAATCGTTTGTAGTCAGGCTGTGAATGAGTTCAGTTGCAATGCGATTCTGCATCCATGTTTCTAACGCCTTCCAACTACTCCACTTTTGCACGTGTATAATTTTGGTGCTGTTTCTAATACCCTTTCCCTCTCCACTTCTTCGTGAGCTGGCAGTGGGGAACGAGCCTCTTAACGGAACTTAGCTGTACCTCTGTTGAAACACCTGGTACACATTTGTGTTTGGAGGTTTCATCCATCATACAGGCAGGTCTCTGCCCCCTGTCGTGCAGTCTCTTATTCCTCCCCCTCCTCTGTGCACAACAGTGATGCAAATACCCAGAATGCCTGTCATTAAACTTTTAGGACTCCCTGCCCAGAACAATATATGTGCACGTCTCCATGACTGGTTAAGTAAAGGAAATTCCTCAATGCCGCCAACGTCTTCTCAAAGCCCTTCCTGACCCTTTTCTCCTCCTACATGTCCCTGAGCTACAGGGGTCATTGGCTGGTCTACCTGTCTCTTTCTAGCAGAGTGAGTGGCATTAAGACACGTTCTGTGTGGTATCACAGGACAAACTGCTTCTGGCCACAGTTCTCAAATAACTTCAGTAGGAACCGTTTCAGCGTGGAACTGAATGCTTAAAAGCAGCACGGCCCTTCTATGGAAAACGGCAGCTCTGGACCAAATCAAACCCCCTCTGTGGTTTTGTAAAATCTGGCAGAATTTAACCTGTGACCTGTAGTCATTAAATACAGTGGCAGCTGACAAAATGTGGAGAAAGTTAAGACACCCAGATACTGCATTGTTTGTATAATATATTATGGAGCAGGAGGATGGAACTCAACAGGGAAATGCCATTTTCAACAACAGCCTTGCATTTCTTGTGGCATGTAGTTCTTTCCTTGGAATAACCAGTTTGGGGAGTTCCATCATATATCTTTATTCTTGTCAACAATCACTGAGACTTGGGCATCTTTTGTGATCATTTCCCTTCAACCCTCCACTATTAAAATAGTGGCATTTTGTAGGGCTGTTGTGAGAATAAAAGTGGAGGGCAGACAGTGTGTAGGAATAGTAGACAAGAACCTAAGCACTTTTGCAGAGTGGTTTATATGACAGTGTGTTATGCGCATTCTTATTTAGAATTGCTCCTGTTTTTCACAGTCCATCTACTGTGAAATGCCCGACAAAAAATAGCATGAACTCCAGTCACCTACTCAGTGTACCAATTAATGTGATGAAATCACATCATTACACACCCCTGCATCATTTTTAAAGTTAAACTAGAAAGGCTCTAACTTTGAATTTGTGCTTCATTTCCCCCCTTTTGTAAACTGACTGAAGTTTTCATTTTGGATTAAAACATCATTTCCTGCAGCATGTGCATTAAGTAATGATCCAGTAGATGCAGATAATTTTGGAGTAAAGTCTTGTGGCTTTGCCCAATTTTGGCCAACACTGCTGTGTAGCATAGAAAAATGGTCTACAAATAGGTAATATTTAAATTGACTGAGTTCCCCACAATGCTTCACATTTATGAAATAAGATGCATTTTCTTTTTTCTTTATTTTACACCCCACCCCTCCTTTTGAGCATCTTGGTTTAATTTGGAGAGTGGTTATGGGGTTTGCAAATGAATTTGACACACATAAAACTTGACAAGCAAAAAAAAAGCAGGGGGTGACCCTTTGCTTTCTGTGGTATCTAAATCTATCTGAAGTAACATCCTATCTCACCGCCAAGTGCTGCCATCTCTGATTAACTCTTCTTTGGTTGTGCATTTGGGTAACCTCACTGTGTAGCTGAATCAATAACAGCAATTCAATCTGCTGATGCCATATTCTCCAGACTATAAAAATTTCCCCTTGAGAGTGCACTGGCCAAGCTAAACCCCTGGGGAGAGGTGAAGTAGCTCCTGAAGGTGACCTAACCCTGATCTTTCCTCATTTAAGTCCATGTATATATTTACCACATGTGTGTACCACCCGCCTTTAAAGGGTGGAGTCAACTGGATTTTTCCCCATTTTGCTTAATCGTAGTTCAGTGATGGAGCATGTGTTTTGCATGTAGAAGTTCTCAAGTTCTTGAGTTTCAATCCTTGGCATTTCTAGTTAGCAAATGCTCAGGGAAGAGGGATACGAGTGATCCTCTGTTTGAGCCCTTGGAGAGCCACTGGCACCTGGAGTAGTCAGTTTTTAGTTAGATGGACTGGTATGAGACTCAACCATGTGGACGCAGACTTTAGAGTCAAACTTGGGTTTCCCAAACTTCGATCATCAGCTGTTTTTGGACTACAACTCCCACCATCCCTGACTGCTGGTCCTTGTAGTTAGGGATGATGGGAGTTGTAGTACAAAAACAGCTGGTGACCTAAGTTTGGGAAACCCTGCTTTAGACTATGGATTGGCCAAATAGATAAATCACCCAGCACACATCATTCCTGTCCAAGAGCCACAGTTTCTCTTCTACTAGTTTCTAATCTTCAGTGTTTTCAGACTCTGCTGATACTGGTGCATAGGATGATTTGAGGGGAGGGTATTTCTATACAGCTTGATAAGCATACAGATGTATAACCCAGGGTGGGGTGGGAAACACTGCATTTACAGTACTTGGGAGTCCTAGGCTATGCAGGCTTACTCAGGATCAAGTCTAATTCGGTTCAACTGGACTTTCATGTAGGCGTGTATTTGGATTACAAGCTTGCTCATAACCAGAAGTCGTCAACAAACTGAATTTGTGCCAGCTGATGTATTGTCACTTGTTGCACTTCTGATAAGCTGGCTTTCGATGAGTGTTGCACATGGTGCTTTAAAAAAATGATGAAACAGTTCTCTTTAAATGGCTTGGGCTTCTCATTTTAGGAAAAATAATCAATTTGTGCTGTGGCAACTATTGCACCTTATGCTATGTGTTGTTGTTGTCTTTAAAACTAAACATGGACACATATTTTTATTTAGCTATTTTTAAAGCCTCTGTGTGACAAGAGAGTAATAAATGAAAATAAATCCAGAACAGGAGTGTATGCGTGCGCGCATGCTCATGTGCACAAAGGAAATCAGACATTTCTGAATTCATTCCCATTTCTGACATTGTTAGACAAAAATTACAGCTCTTATCTGTGCTGTGTAACCATGGCTACCATGTGATTACTTTCAGCAGAGAATTATGTACGAGTATAGGAGACAGTGGCCTTGTTTCAGCCTAGACCATATGCATTTGGCTGATAACTATGTTAATTGACTGCAATCCTTATCAAGGTTGCACATTGGGGTCTTTTAAATAGGCTGAGATTTAAATCTCTACGTCGTTTCCCATTCTTACATGGAACAAACATTGCTGCTTTTTGCTTAAATTGTACATTGTACATTATACAGTCAAATGAGACGTGTGTATACATGGACATGCACCTTCCAATCAAGCACACCATTTCCCATATTTATAAGAGCAGAAGTGTTTGTTGTCAGAAACACAGTGTTGAACTGGAAGAAGCAGCTGTGTGTCAATCCCACAACCATCCATAATGTGCAGCTCAACTTACTAGGTGTCACAGAACCACATATCGCTGCCACCTATTGTAGAACACATAACCAATAACTGGCTCATCTTCCATAGCAAGGATCACCACCACTGGCAAACATGTTTGCAGGGAGGAAGGGGTTAAGGTCAGTGCCTGGTAAGTGGCAGCAAGGAGCCATTCTGAGCAGCACTTCAACTGACTGTGTCCTATGAAATTGTGTGCATGTACCAGCTTTGAAGCTCAGTGCTCTTCTTAATTATGCCTCCTTTGGAGTGGTCACTGTGATAGCAAGGGCTGGGAGTGCTGGCCGTTTGTTAGAACCAAAAGAGAAACTAAGACCTTTAATTTGTCAATTGGACAACATCCATAGAAGCCATTTTGAGCAAATGGCAAGAAGCCCAAGTATAATGGATGTCGCACTGGGAGAGCTGAGAAGCCGCCTTCTGTAAACCTGACTCTGAAAGCCCGTATTTCATGAATCTGGATCATTAAATGCAGCCTAGTTGCATATGAGCATGACTATTTTGCTTTAGAGTTTTATTTTCACTTGTTTGTTGCATATGTGATCTGTCTATCTGTCTATCTATCTATCTATCTATCTATCATCTATCTATCTATATCTATCTATCATCTATCTATCTCTATCTCCTTTCCTCACCCTCAGTCATTTTTTTCCTGGCACTCTAAGACCTCACCAATATTGGCAGCAGCAAAAATAGGGGAACGATAAACCCAATGATTTTTTTGGGGGGGTGAACCTCAGCAGCCTGATGGGATGTAAATTGCCCCCCTTATAGTAGACTGAAGCAATATGTAAATAAAACATTACATCTGCCAGCCAATTTGTTATTTCAAAGCAAATGCCAATAAAAAGAAAACATAAAGATCACTGGCAATTCTGTTTGATACATGATGTGTTTTGTTTCTCTCACAATGCTCAACTGTAAAAGTGGCTCAAATATTCAAAAATCATTTGTACCTGAGCATATTGGATTGTGGCAGTGCAGGAAAGAAAAACTGTGTGCAATTTAGTGTCTGTTCTGTGTAAAACTAACAAACACTACACCATCAAAATTGTTGAACCTGAGGAAAGAAACTAACTAACTAACTAACTAACTAACTAACTAACTAAATAAATAAATAGTTGAACCTGTTGGTCCAACCCCCACTTCAAGTGCCATATTCTACAGTTGGAGGGGGGATGTGCTAAGCATGCTTGAGGAGTTCTGCTTCTGTGGATTTCAATACAAACTGACCTGTACCTCCCAGTTTGGGCAAATAAAACACTGGGTTGAAAAAGAAAGAAAGAAATGAGATAAGGTCCGTCCAGGGACAGGACGAGAAAGTTGGTTCAGAACAGAAAAGTTAAAGAGATGTTTTAGAATGTGAAAAGGGGAAGTTGGCCATCTTAATGAGATTTAAGAGGAAACGTTTCCGAGCACAATTCAAAGTGTTGGTGCTGACCTTTAAAGCCCTAAACGGCCTCGGCCCAGTATACCTGAAAGAGCGTCTCCACCTCCATCGTTCTGCCCAGAGACTGAGGTCCAGCGCCGAGGGCCTTCTGGTGGTTCCCTTGCTGCAAGAAGCCAAGTTACAGGGAAGCAGGCAGAGGGCCTTCTCGGTAGTGGCACCCGCCCTGTGGAACGCCCTCCCACCAGATGTCAAAGAGAAAAATAACTACCAAACTTTTAGAAGACATCTGAAGGCAGCCCTGTTTAGGGAAGCTTTTAATGTTTAATAGGTTATTGTGTTTTGGTGTTCTGTTGGTGGCCGCCCAGAGTGGCTGGGGAGGCCCAGCCAGATGGGCAGGGTATAAATAAATTGTTGTTGTTGGCCCAGCCAGATGGGCAGGGTATAAATAAATTGTTGTTGTTGTTGTTGTTACTTCAGGAAAGTGAACAATTTGTAGGAGGGCAGAATTACACCAGATGAAGAATCATAGAATCATAGAGTTGGAAGAGACCACAAGGGCCATCGAGTCCATCCCCCTGCCAAGAGAATGTAAAGAAAATATAGAAAGCTGCAAGTCCAACTTTATAATTGGAAGAAGTATTTTGTGAATTGCCGAGTCAGAATTGGGGATCGGCATGGTTTGGCAGTGTCCCAGGGCTCAGAGGTGCTTCTTGCCACCCTCGCCACCATCACTGCTGCTTGTTGCTATCACTCTGAACAGTCACTCACCTTGGCCCCCTCCTCCTTGTAAAATGTTTATCCAGAGGTAGTGGCACTTCTTATGGAAGCTGAGGCGACACTTAGCTCCATTCTGTGGTGGGTGGCAACGTCCCCTAAGATGCAACTGTCTGATGTCATCACACATGGCATCTTGTGGACTCTACCCTTGCAGCCATCCACTGTAGAATATACCAGCTTGGTTCCCCTAGTAACCATATATGTGTCACCACATATTCGCAGGAAAGAGAGGGTTCAGGGGAGTGCCAGGCAATGGCAGCAAACAGCCATGCTGCATGGTGACTCTGATGGGAGCAGCAGCACTTGGCAATGGACCAAGTTGACAGAGGGCCTGCCAGTGGCACCAGGCCGAGGACCCACTAAAGACTGTCACTGGCCCTAATAGATTATATTTGTTGAATAGTAATCTCGATTTAAAGGCTGATTCAGCATTCCACACTAATAATAAAAGGGTCCAGAAGGAACAGTAGGCCCTGTGGCACATTAATACAATTTCAGAACGGCCATCAGACAACTCGATGATGAATGCTTGGGAAATGATTACAGAATTGCTCTATATGCAGATAATGTTCCCCACTGCCCAGACAGCCTGAGGCAAGTCTATTAATTAAATTAATGGAAATGTTGGAAGAGTACAGTAGTTGGTTATGAAGTTAACACAAGAAAGTTGGGCATAATCCAATATTATCAATAAAGAGAAGAAACAATATACAATAAAAAGTGAAAATACATTAAATATCCATATAACAACATTTCAGGAGATATACACAATTTGGTTAACTGTAACCATTTGGTTAAATATTTAATTAGATATGCTGCTATGCAGAATAGCAGAAAGTTTCTATGAAAAGTCTACATTAAAGATCTCATGGATGGAAAATTCTTCATGGTGGGAACAAACGTTTTGAACAAATGCTTGCTTTTTACTTCACAATGACAGTTAAGATCCCACAAGAAATCCAGGACATCATTAACTGTTTTTCCCCAGAACAATATGATTCCTGGAATTAAATAATGAATTATGCAACAACAACAAAATACTAATGAAGTAAGGCTAGCTAGCAGTTCAAAATCAAATTAAATATTCATGGTGTTATATTGACTTCTGTCTGCATGTGGTGGGTAGCAAAGCCTGTTAAGTCATGCTGGGCTACTGAACAGAAGGCCCTATAGCAAAATAAAGGGGCAGACAGAGGAGCAATGTCAAACTTAATTTAATACAAAATGCCAGATTAAGTAAATATGAGATAAAGATAGCAATAATCAAGGTCCCACCAGAGTCTCCTTTGTGTATGTGGTTTTGTATCATCAAGCCTTTCTGATGGCTCAAAGAGTTATTAATGTTGATGGGAAAGAGCAAATGCAATTAGAGTTTGTGATTTGCATTTGTTAATCCCACCCCCCGACTTTTAACAAATTAAGCAATAATATACAGACCCTTTCTCTAGCCTCCCCAAGTAGCACATTTTCAATAGTTACTAGTCAGGAATTTTGTGGCAAAAGTGTCAGTAATTTTCCTGTGCTTGGGGGCCGGGGGGGGGGGAGTGTTATTCTAAAGCAGCAATGCTGCAGCAAGCAAAGGCTCTAGCAGCTCAGTCAGCTGCTTGTGGCTGGAAAGCCAAACAGGAAGTATGTGACTGTTGCCATGGAAACAAAGGGGCAGTCCATTCTCCTTATTGAGCACAGGATGTGAGCTCAGTGTGTGTCATATGACCTGTACAGGATGTACATGGGTGGAGTTTTGAGTTTTCTCTCTGTTTGTTGAAGAGAGCAGACATCTTTTACTGTATGACTGCTAAAGACAGGAATAAAAGCATGTAGTTACATTTCTGTCTGTGTCTGATTCCCCTCCCTGGGGATATGCAGGGAGGAGGAGGAGGAGGAGAAGCAGTTGGTGTGTTTTTCTCACAGCCTGAGGAAAATCGCCGGAACGGACCTCGTATGTTTTTCCTGCCAGGAGTCGCCGGAGGGAGGTCAAAGGAATTCAGCCGGTGCCTGTATAGATAGGCACATAGCTCTGATCGGGCCAGAATTCCAACAGGGAGATCTTGCCAACATGGAAAATCTGGTTTCTTTTTTAAATGATCATATCACAGGAACATTGGAAACTGCCTTCCACTGAGTCATTTTATTGGTCTGTCTAGCTCAGTATTTATTTACAACAGTGGTATGAAACTTGTGGTCCTTCAAATGCTGCTGCACTCCATCTTCCACCAACCCCCAGCAGAATGACTGGTGGTCTGGAATGATGTGAGTTAGAATCCAGCAACACCTGGAGAGCCACAAGTTGTCTACCTCTAGTTTACAGTTTGCAGTGGCTGGCAGCGGCTCTATGGGGTTTTAGAACAGGGGTCTTTCCCAGCCTACTCAGAGATGTCAGAGATGAAGCTGGGACCTTGTGCTCCACCTCTGAGCTACAGCTTTCCCATTTCTCAGTATCTATGCTGCATAGTAATGATAAATCCCAAAGAAAATTAAGCAATTACTTGCAGATGGCGATATCTATTGGGTAAGGGAATTGTGTCAGGCAGATCTATCAATAAACGTTAGGGTTGCAGTTGAAATGTGGCAGGATTGTTTTAACCAAATCTTGTTCAAATTGCATTACATGCCAGCGAGAATTAAGGAAATTATATAGTGCTGCTTTCAAGGAGATGTTAAAGATGTGATGCATATTAAACGGGGGTTTTGTGTGTGTCATATTTGGTGTTAATGTAAAACCATGCACACTTTTCTTGTTTGAGACATTGTGAACAGTTAAGATATTGTGGGTGATATACTTTGTCCTACACCACAGGCTCTGTTTCTAAATGAGAAGTAGAAATAGAAGTAGGTAATTTATTAGTGCTTGCTGAAATGATACAGCAAAGTACCAGAAGTGTTCTTTTGAAAGAAAAAAAACAGTATCTGTGGAAGAATGGTGTGGGAAGGTGTGGAATGTTATGATTATGTGTAAATTAACTTCCCTGTTTAAGGCAAGATCTGCCAGTGTTATTGCCAGGGCTACATTTTTAAAGGCCTGGGGGAAAACACACTCATGTGAAAATGTGCACATGCAGTTATTGTCAGTATTGTTAAGTAAATAACATTTATGCATTACAGGCACAGTGGGGTTGTTTGTTGTATATTTGTACATTTACATTGTTTTTATTACCTAAAGTGGGGTGGGGGATGAAAATGTGATGGCTGCTTGGGTAGTATTGCTTTGTGCTTCCTGTAGAATGCTGCATTCTGGTTCCTGCTTGGAGATGCCTGCAGTTGCTGAACATTGCCAGTAGGAGAAGTTGGCCATGTGATTAACTGGAAGGGGAGGGCAGTGAAGAGATTTACAAAACAGGAGGAGGTCTCTCACTGTGTGTGTGTATACACATGCAGGGCTTGGGAACAAGGGCTTCTCCCTCCTGCCATTGCTGTCAGACAACCCCATGTCTAAAAAGATGGGTTGCCACTTGCAGAAGGACATCCTTGACTTAGACTGCAACCCTAGCCACACATTCCTGAGAGTAAGTCCTGTTGAGTACACAGATCATATGGTTGTGCTGTATATCCTTAAGCCTTGAACAGATACATGCTTCCAAATTCAACTAGCATCCACAGCCTCCAGGGCAATTATTTCCACTTGTTTTAAAAATCATGGAAGTGTAACTTATCGTTGAGCCCAATTCTATGCCAGATCCTGGTTTTCTTTGCACTGTAAAACTGGGAAAGTTTGCTTGAGATGAATAAGAAAACATAATTGGGAGAACAATAACAATATTGTCAGGTATCATTTAGTAAACCAGTGATCACTGAGTCTTCTAGGAAGGGGCTGATAAACCACAGCCCAATTGCTATCAATTGTAATACAGTGACACATGGACTCGGTTACATAAAATGTGCGATTTTGCATTGTTCAGCTGACATAGTATCTGTGAACTCTTAAAGACTCGGATTTCTCATAAACTGCCTAATTAGTATTTTAATTACACCCCAAGACCTCCTCTGCTTTAGCTTAAACCTTGTATTTAAACTTTTTACTGAAATGGGGCCTTTTATGTTTGTTAGTACACAAATAGATTTCTAATTAGCCAGCACTGGAAAAAGCGGGAAAGATGGTTTATTACCAGGAATGGTTTGAGGATAGCATTCTCTTTAAGATAGGAGGAGGTTGCTTTGATTTTCCATGACTTTGTGCAATATCACTTCTCTTCACTTTTCTTCTTTTTAAAAAATTACTTCATCAGATTCCTGTTTGTACTTGCCAGTTGGCCTCTAATCAAACAGCAGTGGTCAGAAGTATGAATGATAGGCACCATTAAATGTTTCCCATGCTTCAAACTAGGCATTGTCTTTTGATGGGGGAAGTCCAAGGACACAGCATTTTCTCTCAACTAATCCTCAAAAGCCTGGGATTTCCTTCATTGAAATATTGTGGGGTATGAGAACTCTACCTTGCTAGAGTAGGTAGTTATGTACAAGGTAAACAATGCAAATATTTGCTACTGTTCCATACTGATTCTGGAGAAGCACTTGTAACAGGCCTCAGGATGTCAAATGCAGTGTCTGCAGGACCAAGGAGAGCTCCCAGTCCTGCTTCAACTAGAACCATTGCTCAGCTGAGTGCTTAAGCACCAGAACAGATCTGATGCCTATCCCTTGCTCCTCAGCTGTGTGCTGGAAGGGACCTGTTCACTTAAACTTTCCATAGCCTTTAGGATGTGTTTTCACCACCCCAGAAGGCAGGACTGGATTTACCGTTAGCAGACTAAGGTAGCTGCATCAGGCAAATGCTTTTGGATGTCATGGAATGGTAAGAAATTATTGTTTGTTCATTATTGTTTTTTTGTCAAGGAAAGGGGTTTTCTTCACAAGGTGACAAAATAACTTAGTCAGCTGTGGACACCATGCTCCTTGACTTGGAATGGGGTGCTGTTTGCTGCTCCACCTTAGGCAGGAAAATGTTTTGGCTTGAGAACATGCAAGTGACATTTATTGAGTTATTTCCATAATGGCTCTGCACCTGATAAGTCTCAGTTTGTGTGTGTGTGTGTGTGTGTGTGTGTGTGTGTGTGTGTGATATCTATCTATCTATATCTATCTATCTATCTATCTATCTATCTATCATCTATCATCTATCATCTATCATCTATCATCTATCATCTATCATCTATATCTATCATCTATCTATCTATCTATCTATCTATCATCTATCCATTGTCCCTCTCCTTCAGCATAAAGTGACCTCTGGGTAGCTATCAAATCATTACTGACCTCAACAGCAGAATAATGTTCTGCAGAACATCCTCTTCCTTTGGACAATGTTGCTATTTCTCAGAGTGCACGGAATATGGGGTGTCTGATAAAGCTTCGTCAAACTCATTCTGCTGTCTGCATTTGGGGAATCTGAAGCCTTCTTCAGAAACAGATAGTAATGGTTTCTTGCAAATATTCCACCTACCTCATATTCAGGGTATAGTTATATTGAGGATAAAATATCTTGTAATAATAGGAATGTTGTGTTCGGAAGATTTCTTTCCAGCAGTGAATAGTTTGAAACCTGTCAGACCTTGAGCATCTAACACTCCTGTCAGCTCAAGGTAAGTTGAGTGCAAGGAAAATGTGTTAATAACCCCTTTCCAGAATATGATTTAAATATCTTTATGTACGTATATTCCACACATGAAATATGACAGAACCATTGCACTTGTTCAGTACTAATGTGACAGAGAAGAAAAAGCAATGAAGACATCTCAGCAAATGTTGGCTACTCAGATGCATCCTGATATCATTGTAACATAATAATTGCTTAGTGCACTCTAGTTAAATCATGGTTGAAATGTTTCAGACACAATGTTCTTGCAAAAAGTACACGTTGTTGTCTTTATGTGCCTTAAGTGCCTTTAAAAAATAGGGAGTCATTACAGCAACAGGATACAGACCAGATGCAACAGAAATCCTGGAGAATTCTCTGTAGAGCCATCATTCTCTTTTTGACATACTGGCAGCAGCCAAATGTTATTAACTTATTCACATGGGAGGCCATTGACCTCTCCACACCTGGCTGTAACATCTATTCTTCATGAGAAACGCCACGTAACAGTTTGCAAAGAGATGTTTGGCAGTGCATAGGCAATACCTGCTGAAATCCCAGTAGATTTCCAGTAGTTGGGAGAACCTCAGTGCCCAGGATAGCTGCTTATGTCTCCCCTGTAAGTAGAAGAAGTAGATTTGTTTTGAGAAATACAGTGGAACCTCGACTTACATACACCTTGTCTCGCAGATGTTCCAAGTTGTGTCTGCATCAAACCCGGAACTAAACACTGGGTTTGCCACAATTTGTGCATGCGCAGAAGCGGCTGTTGCCATCTGCACATGCACAGAAGCGCACTACCACCGAATACGCATGCACACAAGACGCCTCTTCTAGCTTCCTGTTTCGACCAGCTGACGCACCTCCGGAAGGGATTATGTCCGTAAGTAGAGGTTCCACTGTAGTACAAGTTGTATAATCTGCAAAATAAGAGAAATTCAAATTTTAGGATGCAGCTATTCTTGTCATGGAACTTGGGTCACCCTGGTAGAAATCGTGTGTGTGTTATAAGAATGATACTTATGAAGGGCAGGGGGGAATGACCCGAGGTGGGGGCAAAAGTGAGGGGAAGAGCATCAATGCAACTTTACTGGAAACATTTTATTGGGAAAGGAAGGGTGGCACAGAAAGGAAATGAAGCTGATTCCTGAAATATTTTGCAATTTCATTTAAATGAACCTCAAATATTTCACTGTGTTGTGCAATGTATTGATCCATGAAGATGAAAATATGCATTGAACAAACCTGCAGGGGAGAAAGAGCACCAGGCACTATCCTGCTTGTACATTTGTTTTTGTCTTAAAATATGTCTTTAAAACACAATCAAAGAGAAAACACTTAATTCCTCATTTCATCTAGGATCCACAGCTCCCCATTTTTTATTGTGAAATGAACCTGACTTTTTTTAAAAAAGCAGGCTGATAAAGTATGGCTGCACTTAGATGGATTTTAGATGTTGACCACCTTATATATCACTTCAATTTTCACATGTCTCTTCAATGTAGCACCTCTGAATTAAATGGCTTTTCTTCTTGCAATTTTTTCCACCTTGACATTTGGTGTTTTTAAACATTATTTTCATTTTTAATGCTTTCAAACAACTCCTTATGTGAAAATGTTAATAAGCAGGCTTGTGAGAGGGCAGTACCACCTCAACTAGTGAACATGCCAATACTGTAAATTGTTATGGCTGTTCTATGGGGTTATACAAAATTAGCTGGTAGACTGGGGTGGTAGAATTCTATATGACCACCTGAGACCACAAGTGGGGAAATGCCATATTTTGAATTCTCCTTTTCCCAGCTCAAAACAATACACTATGTGTTAACGCATCAGAATGAGACTCCCTCTTTGATGGTCTAACTTGTTACACAAGAGCAGGAAAAGATTTCCATCCCAGATACGTTCTAAATGGTGCTACAATCCAGTATTCTGCATACTCCTTCTTCAATATGCACAATTTACAGAATAGTATTTCTTCAACCTGAATATCAGAATAGAAGGTGGTCCAGTTCTTTAAAACCAGAAGTGCTTTGCCAGATAATTGTGTTTTGTATAGTCAGAGAGGTGCAGCTTCTGAAGGTTTTGTGGTTACCGCTTTTGTTTGGCACTTCCTTTTCTCAAAAACCTTTTTATATTGAATCCGGTAACACCATGAGCTACTGTTGCTGTGTAGTGCTTAATTCTTTCCAGGGCCTTATTCTGTCATGCCAGTATTAAACATTTTGAGTCGCTTTGTCTAATGTGCCAGATCTATGCTTTACAGTAAGCCTCTAAAGAGTTTCACTGAGTTTATTATGACATCTAGGGATACTATGTCTAGAATCCCCAAATCCCCACAATGCAATTTGCATATTATGAAAATAAAATGCTCTACTAATCAACTGATCTCATCCACCACATTAGCCTAGCTAAATGTATAACAGCCTGAATTATTTTTGCCAACAATAAAAACAAATGAGTAGAAAATGCCCCCCCATTCTCTGAGTGTATGCTCAACATTCTTTCTAAAAATGAGACTTTTCCTACCAGTTTCCCAAAGGTTGTGGGTTGCCAAGGGCAGCTGTTGAATTTCTACATGCCTCTCCTTCTAGGCCACTGACCTCCTCTCTTCATTGACTCTGGGAATAGATAATTTGCTCCCATCACAGCTGGCTGGGATAGGGGAAGCTTTCCATGTGAGAAAGAGGCCTGAGGACATTGAGGGGGTAAAGTATTGCCCTTTATCCAAATGACTGAATGCCTTGGAGGAAAATGTTAATATTCTGCAGAAGCTGATAAAGCTAAACAAGCAAGTACAAGTCATTCCAATGCAGGCTTCTGGGAGGAAATGCGCAGATTGGCATCTTTAGATCCTACGGATCCCTGAACTTAGTTCATTATCATTCTTTCTTAGAAAAGAAACCAAAAACCCACCAAGCTACTGCTAGAGCAGATTCCTAATTTTAGAAGGATTACTCTTCTGTGTTAACATGATCAAAATAGAACAAGAAGAGGATGCTTAGACTACCATATGCAATACTTACCAGTTTCAGAAGGATGTAGAATTACCTTCCTCTGGTAGGAGGTCTGGCCTGTGATGGTTATAGCCTACAGTTGGCCTCCCAGATAGCCAAAGAGTTGAGAACTTAAGATGAATTCTCCCCACCTTGAAACTACTTTGCACTCCTGAAAGAAGAAAGAGAACTGATACCTCTGGTGATGGAATGGGTGGGCATATATTATTGGCTGCACTCTCAGCTGACAAAGATGGAGAATACTGTGAGCAACAGGCACCTAAGTGTCTCAAAAGCCAGTGGTTTCTCTTGACAAGAAGCCAGAGCACACTGAACCAGGCTGGGGCAAGCCTTGGGTGCTCTAGGCCAGTGTTTCCCAACCTTGTGCCTCCAGATGTTTTTGGCCTACAACTCCCATCATCCCTGACCACTGGTCTTGCTAGCTAGGGATGATGGGAGTTGTAGGCCAAAAACATCTGGAGGCACAAGGTTGGGAAACACTGCTCTAGGCAACCCTATCATGACTCAAGGCTGCTGTTGTCATCAGTTAATGTGGGAGCAGGAGAGGCTGCTTACCATTTGTAGTCCCTATTGTGACAAAAGCAAGAGAGTGGCTGACCTTGTGCCTCTAGGGATTGCCACTTGCTTATTGCCTCCTTGTTCTCTTTCAAGGATCCAAGCTCAGGCAAATGGAAAAAGAAATCTTGATCTTTCCTTAATAATTACTGCTCTTCGATCCGTGCTGTGTGAAAATGTCTCTGTCATGATTCATATTGTTGCCACTCTCTGTAAACCTAATTGATCATTGGTAATTGCCTTAGATCAGGTTAGGCCATTTAACTTAATGTTGTCTTCTAGGGGCTGCTGTGCCTGCTTGCATTGCTCACCCCCCATGCCTGCCTGCACCCACACCAGCCCTTCAGCTATCTCGCCCCAACCCCCATAGCTCATCCCTAAGATGCTCGCATCTCACCCCAGACCCTAGTAACTTGCCCAACTCCCTTCCCCATCCCCTCACAGCTTGCCCCCAACCCCTTCCCTCATCCCCACACAGCTCACCGCAACCCCTCTATAACTTGCCCAACCCCTCTTTCTCCCTTCCCCAAGAAACCTGGTCCAAAATAACACCAGTACATGTGTATTGTCTGTGCCATCAGGCAGTCAATAATATTATTCTGAGATGCATCCTTTTAAAATGATAGAGATGCAACTGGACTGGCAAAGTTGTTACAGGGCCTAAGCTCTTCCAAAGTTAGCTCACAGATACACTATTTTGATGAGCCATTATGTGTTAGATAGTCCTCAGGGGCAGAAAATGACCACATGGCTTATTATAACGTGTATTTATTTTTTAATATGTGCTGTTGCCTTAAGACACACTTTTTGCTAACTTGTGCTGTCGTTGACCAAGATGCAAATTGACTAGCTGCTACAATATGCTTTGTAGTTTTGCGAGATGGGGATAAAAATAACACATTAAAAATTGTGAGACCTCAATTAAAATAACACATGGAGAGGATGTTAAAGTAATGTGAAGCACATTATTGCATGCATGTTGAGAATATGCCCTCCTGTCAGCATCACTGGTGTCAACAGCCAGCTAGAGCGAGCTCCCTAACGAGAGGTTTCTAATTAGTGTCTCCCCACCCCCTTGACTTAGATACCAAATTAAATGTGCTTTATGCTCTATATCGTGCACTATTATGCTTTAAAAGGATTAGATCTGAACAACAAGAGGAATTATGGATCCCAGCAGTGACTTCTACAACTCTCATATTTGACAGTGAACCACAGGCACTGAAGGACAAATGACTGTCCAGAAGTGGTAGTAGTGGGATGCGGATAGCATAAGACTGCAGGGATGGCTTCAAAGGTTGTGGGATCAGACATTTGCCAGTGTCCCAAAGCAAGCAAAGGGCCCAGTGCCCTCCCCCCACTCTATGCTGCCATCTTCTTCTTTGGCAATCACTTGTACCCAAGTAAGATTGTCTTCCATGAATGTGGTCTTAGTGGTGTGTCTGTAAGTGACTGTGGAGGCCAATGCTGGATCCACACATTCTTCCACAGTGGGGATATAGGTTTCTGGGTGGGAGTTGATCGTGGTGAGGATTTGCCAAACGTGCCTTCCTCTTAGCAAGTTTTACCTTTCTTCCTGAGTTTGTGCTTCTTCAAAGTCCATGACACCTTTGGTGGAGGCTATTCTCCAATTGGAGCGCTTACAGGCTTACCTTTGAAAGGGCATCCCACAATGTCAGAGGCAGAATGAGAGAATTCTCAGTTTGTACATCCCACCTCACTGAGGGGACCCCACTGAGAACTTTCACGAGGGGCCCCCCCAAAAAAATCTGAGTTCCAATATTGACTGAACCACAACTGTGGTGGTGGAAAGGCCTCTCACAGAGAAGGGTTCCAGTGGCAAGCTCTGTTAAATCTCTATGAATATGGTGGGATGTGGAGAAAGAATGAGGCTGTTTCACTTAAAGGTTCTGTTCACTATCCACTTAAATGCAGCTTGGGAGCACTTGCGTTGACATTGGTGATTATCATGATGAGTCACAGAAAAACAGCAATCCTTAAATGAGAGAGAGGCGGCGTTCAAATATAATTTGATATATATGTTCCCAGTTTTTCCAGCAATGCCAAATCAGCTGCATTAATCAATAGCTTGATTCATCCCAAATAGCTCACATCGTGCTAGTGGACATGTGGGCAGCTTTTGGGAAACGAAAGTGTCAGGTGCAAGTTTACTTAGCTGAGTTATTCTGTCTTGTAGGTAAATATCTCGTTCTTACTGGGTTTCTTCTAAGCAGACCGAACAGAAGCTAACTTTGAAATCCTGCCACCATCTTAAAGCTTTGACCATGATTTGAGAAATTGATCACATCATTCCCTTAACACGGGGATGAGAAATGTGTGGCTATTCATATGTTGCTGGTCCCCCAACTCCACCTAAGCAAGATGAGAATGCCTTGAAGGAAACAGGGAAGTTCTGAAACCACCGGATAGCTCAGTTGGTTAGAGCATGGTGCTGAGAAATACCATTGTCACAGGTTCAATTCCCATGTGGGACAGCTGCATATTCCTGCATTGCAGAGAGTTAAACTAGATGATCCTCAGGGGTCTTCCAACTCCACAATCCTGTGATTCTATTAAACACCATAATGAACTCTGAAGCTTCTGTGACTGATACCGTATTTAAAGGTTTTAACAGCCACAATGCTGAACCATAGTTTTCCACTAGCCATAGTCTACATCTGCTAATTGTTTTAAATTAGCATTTTCTTCCAGCTGTCTGTGTCTTCCAGCATTTTTGGCCAAAAGAGTGAAGTTCAGGCAGGTCCATCAAAGGCAGTCATACCATAGACCATGATCTCAAGACCCTGAAAGGTCACATGACACCAGAGGACCAGTCTGGTGCCTCTGGATGAAATGAGTCTCCTAGAACCGCTGTGCTCTCTTACTTTAAACAGGAAAGTTCCTCGCATCTTCCTCTGTGCCCACCAGACTACAGCCTTCAACCTGATACTTTACCTTTACCCTGCTTTTCTTTGACCTTCAGCCTTTTTCCTTCAGTCTATTTATCTACCCCTAGCCAAGGTTTTTGCCGGCCCATGAAGCTGGATACCTGAAACCTAAAAAGAGTTCAATGAGGGATTTAATCCACAAAGGTTATTTTAATTTGTTAGGGGAGCAGAAGTGGTTTGTGGGATGATCTGTTTCTCCCCTCTCATTTTGCTAATGAAGCTCACAAAAGTGACCTTGGAACTGGCCCCTGAGGGATGCCACTTATTTTGTGTATTTTAACACAATCCATGATTTATGATCCCTTTTCTGGTGTCTCATGGGGGGGGGGGGCTGAATGCTTAAGCTGCTTGAATTTCAGCATAGAGAGTTTGTTCAAATGCTGCTGTCAAGCTTGATTTTCTCAAAGCTTCACCTCATGACCCCTTGGCATTTCAGGGAGACATTTTGTGATAGCATAAATGGGCTCCAATAGGCATGTGTCAGAAGCTTCTGGGTGGGGTCTGTGGGGTTCATTCTAAGGACCGTTAGACCAGAGGGATAAACACATGCTGTTCTCCACCAGAGTTTTAAATGCTGAGTTGTTTTGTTGCATTTTTAAATGGATTTAATAATGATGACGATGACCACCACCACGACATTTTAATGGGATTGTTTATGGGGCTTCAAATTCTAATGTTTGTGCAGTTGACTTTTGTAAATCACTTTGAAGCCTATTTTGGCATTCAGCAGTGTATACAAAATACTCATAGACTCCTTAACTAGGCATTATTCTTATTTATTAAATTTACACATTGCCTAACAGAAGATGTCTTTAGATTGTAAATTGGGTCCCAGGTGAGCTTCCCTGGGGAGAGCATTCCAAAGCCTGGGATGACATTGGCCACCACTGAGCACTGGCTATTTTTTGTCTCACTACCCTTAACATTACACTATAAGCTCCAGGAGACTGGGCAGTATCTCACCTTCGGGGTTCTTGAAGGACACTGGTCATGTTACTTGTTTGCAACTTCCAGAACTGCCAGTGTCTCGGGATTCTTCATCTTGGCTCCAGTGTAAGTCAGCAGTTTCCCCTGCCCTAGTTTCCTTCATTTTCAGGGGTATGTTGAGACACATCCATCAACTGCTGTTGTAGCTGGAGATTAAGCACTGAATCAAGATGTGCTACCTATTAAAATGTGGAGGTTTTGGTTTCCTTGGTAACCGCTACATTATAAAACAAACCCCAATAACAACAGCAACAACAACAACACTGATGGTTACTTGTAATTTTTCCCCCTCCCCACCCAAAATTAGTAACAGAGCCACACAGTTTGGAAACAGTTGTCATACATAATATCTTTCTGCAAAAAAAACCCGTATTATACCTTAAGGTTGTCAAAACTGGATGAAAATAAATCTCTTGGTTGTGTAACAGTGCCTAACACCGCAGCTCTGAAATGTGAAAATACATGCACTTTAGGCAATTCTTCCCTCTCACTAGCTTTCCCCTTCCACTTCATTCTCAGTGATGGCTCTTCCCTGTGAAAACAGAAACCGTAGGGCTCTAAGATACACTTTGTGATAGATTCCATTTGTCTGGCGACTATGAGCTAGTGTTAATAAGAGAAGACGGAAAAGCTAAAGGCCCCAGGGCAATCTGCAGAAGAAAAAGTGAATTAAGGTTAAGGGAGAAATGTGTCATCCTCAATATTAGCTGTCTTTCAGCTGATCGTCCATTGAATTTGTGTTGTGCATACGCACGCACACACATGCACACACACAATATGTTTTTAATTTTAGGCCTGCTTTGCTTTTTGAAAGAAATTGAGAGTACTAACTAGAAATACAGAACTCAGATGCTAATACAATTCCTTTACACTGCACAGGAAGTGATATGTTGCATTGTTTCTGCAATTTCCACTGTCCGGGGAGAAGCAATGCCAGGAGTTAAAGGTGTGAAAAGCTTACGGCTCCCTACAGAAGAGGGAAAATTGTAGTGTTTGAACACTAGCCATTTCCCCATTTTGCTTCTTTAGACTTTATTAATTACACTAGAAAATTGACAGTTTAGAAGCATGCTTAGAAGAAGGACATTTACACTGCAGGATGTTGGCAGGTGTGCTCTTAAAGATTTCAGGCGCACACCCATAGGACAAAAATTTGCATAAAGCGTATGCATGCTAATTGATGCGTATATATACAAATTTAGAAATAACTACTGGAATGGGAAAACCTGGGTGCTAGTTAAGTCTCAGCTGGTGACTTAAATGGAAATAAGGTGAAAAGGCTTCCATACTATGCCCTGATCCTTCCATTGTGGAAGAAAGTACCACTTCCACTGGAGCTTCCTTCTGAGTTAACAGCCTCTCCCCAAGGACGCTAAGTGAGTTTTTGTAAGGAGAGGGAGAAACATAGGGCCAGTGGCAAGCCTTGGAGCAAAGGGAGACTATGACACTTCAGCCTGACCTTTCAGAAGGTAGTTGAGCAGGTATATGAACAGGTGGTGCAGGTCTGAGATGGGTAGCTGCGGGGCAAGTAGATGTTGCTGCTCAGCCATTTCGTGCAGATCTTGAACTTGTCTTCCTCATTCTCCCTCTGGGTGATGGCGAGCCTCCAGATAACATTCACCCAGCAGCACCAAATGTGTATGTTCAGTCTTCACCAGCAAGGCGTCCACACGGCCAAGACAAGGTTGTCGCTGCCCAAGCATGCCATGACACCACCTGGGAACATTTGCATCCCTCTTATAAGCAGTTCTGCCCCTGCCGTCCGTCTGGGTAAACTCATTCTCTCACCCGCCCACTAGAATTATTTGGCAGAGCTGCTAACTTGCTCCCATAACCAACAGTTTAAAGCCTCAAATGTCATTGGAAAATTACTGTTTCGGGTTCCTAGGTCATTGTAATTGCCTGTAGAGGCAGCCATTTCCCATATACAGTGCCCTGGGAACAAGGAGTTTCCAAGAGGCATTTGGACCAGGGTGGAGGAACCAGTTCACAGGATGTGGCCCAGTGCCATTGTAGCCTTCTCCCTTCCTGCTTCCACTCTCCCTCCCACATAGCTGAAGTGTGGGGTGATGGCACTCACACATCCTCACACCCCCTACAGCTGCTTGGTGGACTTGGAGCAGAGAAACATAAAGATCACAGAGTGGGCCAATGGATTAACAACACCCTGGTGTTGTATATTGTGTCCCCATGGGACTGCCAGTGGAGTTGAGGCCAGAGCACCCAGCAGCAGAAGTGAAAAGCAGGCATTCTCTTCCTTGCAAACCTTGTGCAGCATTTTACCATTCCCCATAGGGATGAATGGCAGCTCATTTACTCTTTCCCACACAACTAAGTGCGGGTCTTCTCAAGCAGGTTAATGGCACCCGAATAGCCCCATTCTTTGCTCCATTAGTTGTCCTTGCCAGTGTGATAGGGCATTGGAAACTAGCTGTTGCGTAGAAAGAAAGCTGTCACTGACTCTCAATGCTTTTTTATGGACAAGCAAGAAGTAGTTGTATATGTTAGTTTTAATAGAAGCAAGGCCCAGATAGTAAGTGTGAATAGCAATACTGTATGATCAAGAATATTAATGGCTGAATCTGTCTCATTTGCTCTCTCATTTAAAATCTGCTAATCTTCGAAAAACAATAATATGTAAACTGGGATGGTATATCCTTTTCCATTAAAATTGTTAGATGACTAAATGTTCATAGCGGTTCTTAATTATGTCCTACCAGTTTCACTGACATATTTCTGTTTCATTTGTGAATCTTTGGTCCAGGGCATTTTTACTCATGTTGCATGTTCTGCTCCCATTCATATGCCAACAAATCCGGCAGTCATAATAGAACTTCTAGGCTACATTCTACTGCATCTTTTCCCCTTCACCTTTTAGAATGAGGATGTGAATCCCCCTCCCCTATGCTGCTGTTTGGGAGCTGGGGAGGGGGGGAGAAGGTTGCTTTTGCCGCTCCTTGTTATTCTCACTGAGGCAACGCACAAAAATGGCAGGCATGTTGACCGAAAGGTAACAAGGAAATGGCCTGCACTGTTGGCGTTACAATGATGTCACTGCATGGAAGGCTGTAGGGCAATTGTAGCCTATTAAATCAGCCAGGAGGAAATCCAGTGGAAGAAAAGGGCAAAGGGAAGGGAAAGGGTGTCTGGAGGACAGACATGAATTGTAGTGACAGGGAGGTTGTGCCTTTGTACATGTATACCTGCAGCAGTAAGCAAAACCAAACCAAAGAAATGAATGAAATTCCTGCTCTCTTTTTTTTATAAGTGAGGTTTAGGACATAGGAAATACAAAATCTTGCCTTGTTGAGGCAATATATTCTCATGGATCTGGCTATTTTCCTCTGTGGATCAAATTGTTTCTTTGCAGCAACTATTGAAAAGTGTTGCCCTAAACATTAAAGAACCTTGCTTGTTCAGACCGAAGACCCACCTAGTCTGTTCACATACTAGCCAAAAAGATACCTATGGGAAGTCTACACGCAGGGCATCTCTCCCACTCATGTTCCCTGATGGGAGTCATGATGCTTATGATACTGGAGGCAATATAGACATCATGACTCATAGCCATTGAAAGCCTTGCCCTCCATGAATTAATCCTCTTTTAAAACCACCTGATTTGGTGGCCATCCTATCCAAGAGGATGCTGTGCTAGACAGACCTTTGGGCAGGGCTCTTCTTCTGTTCACTGTAGGTATCTACTTAGGTTTCCTCCCCAGCATTGGACTTTTGCACTCTTAACATGTTGCTGGAGTGTTTAGCATTAGAGGTCTGCATGGCCAATGTCGCTGTGCCTTGCAAACCGAAAGCTGTAGTGAGTAACAGAAAAGAAACTGCATGTGGTTCTTCAGTGACAAACTTTTCTTTACCACTTGAGGTTTTCTTCTCTTACCTCTTCTCTAGGTTCACAGAACCACAGGTGCACATGGGGAGCAATAGTAGTATTTTGCTTGCCGGTTCACATGATCACTTGATGTGGAGATATTGAGTGCCCTTACAATCTTATAGGACTGCTCTCTGTTTGGTACTGCATTCACTTGATGCTAATGAGGACGCTATCTGTAGCCATCTGTTCCACATATCCAAACCATTGTTTATTGGATTTAAGGAAAAATAAATCTGATTATTTTAACAGTGCAAATTTTCTCTGTTGGTATGAACAGCTGGGTGTGTGTGCAGGAAATCACAATTCTATGCTGTCAAGCTCTGTGCTACAGCTACAACTCCATTACCTCAAAACACAGTAAAGTCATATGCCAAAAATGCAATGCAATTTGAATTCTCAAGACTATAGAGTTACCTGTCAGAATTGGTTACATTCGCTTTCCGGTTGTAGATTCTGTGCTGCTAAAGAGACATATTTTAAATAAGTCAGTGGATCTGCGCCAAAATTAATTCTGAAGGTATTCTAGCACCTGCTTGATTGATTTGCTGCAGAAACCATGCTACAGTTTCGCAGATCTCTGTCTCCTCGTCTCATAGCAGGAGTGAATGTGAGAAGAGTGGCACCACAGACGATGACACCATCAATGACGACTGTCTAGCAAACTGAATTTCTTTGAAAATAACTGTCAGATTGAATTCTTTGGGAGCCTACACTTGCTAGACAGAGATTCTGTGGGAGCCGCAATTGTCAGATATATTTTCGGGCAAGCCCACGCTTGACAAATCATGTTGCTAAGGAACGTAGGAACAAAGGAAGCAGCCTTGTACCAAATCAGACTATTGGCCCATCCAGCTCAGTATTGTCCATGCTAATTGGTAGGGATACTACCCAACCCTACCTGGAGATCCCAAGGATTGAACCTGGGACCTTTGCTTATAAAGCACATACTCAGGCACTGAGCTCTGTGGTCCTTTTCCTCAGGGAAAAGACCAGCAGTTGGCTGATACTGTGTCAAGGCTAGCTAGCCAACAGGAGCTGCTTGTGCTGTTTCTAGAGCTCTGTTGTTGTTGTTTACTTAAAGTTCTGTACTGCCCTTCATCTGAGGATCGCAGGGCGGTTTACCATATAGCAGATGACAATGATGATTCTCTCTCTCTGCTGCCACATGACAACTCTCTGAGCACAGTGAGAGTAAAAACAACAACAACAACATGGCAAAAGTGGAGCGTCATTGCAAGCATTTTCTTGTTTACTCATCTGACTACTGCCTCCCTTCCACAAATCTGTTTGCTTTTAAATGCAGCATATCTGAACAGGTATAACATTTTACAGATATAAATATTAAAGCCTTGTGTACTGAAGATTTCCACCTTTTTATAGACCGTCTCTGTTCCTTTATTGACTACCTGATAGGCAGTGATCAGCAAGTGAAACCTTCCTTATCATCACGTCTATATTGCAAGGAGGTTTGACAAGACGTTTTGCAGCTGTTACACAGCTGTAAGAGAGATACAGAGCCTCAGCCCATTTCTCATTTTCTGATGTACTGTATCTAGGGGCTTCCATGTCTGAAATTAAGAAACTTGTGGTGATTTTTACATCCAGAAGCAGGAGGTGAACAGTGAATAGTTTTTCACCATTGCTCTTCATGTTTGTAAGGAGGTATGCAAGGCAGTCTTTCTGAGATCATAGCAATTCAAGTGAGGGCTCTCATTTTTGTATTGCTCCCTTGCGTGCATTTTTTTAAAAAGCCTCTTTGCATGTGGAAAATTAGCATACCCGGGAAAGGACTAAGCTTAAAAGCTTTCTGATGTACACCATATGGGAGAACAGGGAGCATTAAAAAAACCAACCACAATGCAACCTTCACCTGCAGTCTGGAGTGGTGCATTCTAATAAAGACCCTACCATGTGATTTTACTGGATGTGCCACTCAGTTCTTCGAATGTGATTTCCCCCCTAGAGGGATTCCTGAATGGAGTGATCTCACAGCTGGGGACTTTAGAAGTGCCACGCATCAGATTGAAAGGAGACAAATTGGAGAGGCACTGGCAATCTAGAAATAAAAGGCAAGTCAGAGGAGCTGGTTCCAGCTTAATTGCAATGTGCCTTCCAGGGTTGTTTTTGTTTTATTTTATCTTGCTGTGAAGACCATTCCCACTACCAGCTGTGTAGGACTTTGCATGGACTTGTAAATCTGAAAGGGGTTGCTTGGCAAAAAAAAAAAAAAAAAAAGAGGAAAACTCTGAAATACATGCGCCTGAAAGGGCTTGCAAGATCATAAGAAGCTTCCTTATACTGTCAGAGAATCTGCTCACCTAGTTTAGTTTTATCAGTGCTCACTGGCCTTGGCTTCCCCGGGTTTAAGACAAGAAATATTCCCAGTGCTACCTGGAGGTGCTGAGAATTGAATCTGGGACATTCTGTATGTAGAGATTGTGCTCTGCCCCCGAGCTACAGCCCTTGTGCTTGTGTCCAAGAAGAGGCATTAGAATAGCCGCTTCAGAAACATGCATTTCTTATAAATCTGACGTAATGTCAGACCTAAGAAAGAGAATCTTAATGTTAATCCAAATACTGTAATTGGTGGTGTCATTCTTTTCCAGAAAAATCCACCTACGCATGAAAAATGTATCGTTACCCAGGTGTTCACATCTTGTTAGGATCCTCAAGTCTAAATGCATTATTGCTGTTTTCAGTGATTCACAGGCATCCTTTTCTTTAAGGGAAAAAAAAACCTCAAGAGAGTGACGGAACTGATTAATTTTGCTGAGGCGAGGGGGGAGTGCAGGCAACACAAATAGTTTAATAAAATTGATAGATGTGACATTTGGGCACAATCTTTTTGCTATTGTCACCTAATTTCCTATTAGGATGTACAGGTTAAATACTTAATTTTGTTTGAGGGAGAAAAATAACCTTAGGTGTATTCCAAAAGCTAGCTATGAGAAGGATTACCAAGGGGGAAACTGTTTTATTAATATTATGTGCTGGGAGAGCATATAGAAAGGGTTTACTGGGGATTTATTGGGGTGACTTCATCCTAAAGCTCAAAGGGGAATGGCTTCAGGGAGTGAGAGCAAAGCTTGCTTCATCCTGCCCTCTTAATAGCAACATGGTTCATTTAGATAGAACCGGTGCTTTTCTTTCTTTCTAAAAACAATGATTAGGGGTACTCTCATTTGGACTCAATAAAATCACCATTTTATAGTTCAAATTGGGAGAAATAAATACAATAAATGGACAAAAGTACAAAGATTCACAAAATGTTTAGGGGTATGTGTACCCCTGCATCTCCCCCCCCCCAGGAAAAAAAAAGCATTATATGGAACACTTTTACTTTCACGTTCTGGAGAGTGCAGTTGAAGCCTGGCAGGGACTGGCTTTCAGAGGGAGTCATTTAGCAGCAGGACCAGGCTCCAGGTAGTAAGTAATTCTGTTCTTCAGCACCTGGGAGAGCTGCTAGTGTGAGACAAGGTCCATGCTCACTACATCCCCAAGCAAGGCAGAAAGACTGCGGAAGCACCATTACTTAAGCAAAGTTTCAGAGAATTTAAAGGCACAGTACTCTGGCACCACTAAATAAAAAATTTGGGTGAAGGGGGAGAGAGAGAAGTGGATCATGCATGTATAAAATATTTGGGTGCTAAATGTACTGTACAGACAGGTGAGACAATGGAGGTGTGTAGGTTGTGCGAAAAATGGGTTCTCAGTTTAGTCTGTATGAATTTGCTCCTGTGAGCATGTGGATGATGACCAAAGTAGTCAGAATCACTTCATACAAAAATTGTTAAATGATAAATGGTGAAAAAATGTAAATATTCCTTTAGAACAGTGAAAGCATATGCAAAATAAACAAGGCAAAATAAACAACCCCTGCCTAACCGAAGTCAACTATTAGACAGGCTTGTCTTTGTCAGATGTGAGAAGAACGGTTGCCAGTTAACCAGAAGCAAGCTTAAGGGTTATGGAGAGCTCTTTAATTTGTCTGACTGAATTGCTTAAGATACCTAGTGAAAGATTTAGATATTGCATGCCTGAGAGGTGCCTGAGTGGTAACAGAGGTTCCCAAATGTCAGAATACATGCGTGATCTTAAAAACCTTTTCCCATCAAGCCTTCAATTTAACCCTATAGTTCTCATCCACAACTGTAGCTCAGCTTGCACATAAGCAATTGCATTTGCTCACAGCCATCCTTCATTATCTATTTTCTTTCCCTTCTGCCTCTTTCCTTTGATTCCACCACCATCAGCATTTGGATTGAAAGCTCTTTGGGTTGCCTTTAAAGCGCCGTGTGCAATATGCAAATGATGAATAATGATTTGGCACACAACTTTTGATGCCAAATGTAAATTAAATGTAAGTAAGTAAATGTAAGCCTTCTGAGACTGTTTTAAACACACACACACACACACACACACACAGAGAGAGAGAGAGAGAGAGAGAGAGAGAGAGATGCTTAGTGCACCTTGTTAAATAATGTTGCCGTCACTCATCACTGGTAATCCTTGTGGTTCATGCAGTGTGAACTAAATGCTATTGGCAAATACTGTGCACCAAATAGTGGTAATAAGATCTATACGGTATCTATACTGAGGTGCGGGGAGTCATAAGTAGCACTAGAATCCAACTAAAAATTCACAAGCATTTGAAATTCAATGTATCAGGGTGGGTGTCATGAGCAGGCCGGCAATAAGTCACAAGGTTGGCAGTGAAGTTAACTCTTTAATCAAAGAAACAAAACAGCTCAGGCCTAAAGAGCCCAGCAGCTCTTTGCCCTAGATCTTGCCCCAGTGAGGCAGTTGCGATGACTGAAGGTCTCCACCTCCCCACAGCTCTCCAGACCTCTTTCTCCCCAAACAATATGAGACTTAGATGCCTTGTCTGTTTGCTCCACCCTCTTCATACCTCTGTGGGTTCTGGGAGACTAGGGGAGCTGGTTGCAGCAGGAAAGGAGAGACTCCCTGGATTCTTTTGCAGCCTGCCTCTTCTCTGCCTCCTGGCCCCCTGCCTCCCTTGCTTCTGAGTCTGGACTATTCTCTAATACAGCTTCTTACTGCTAACTAAACCCTGTTACCTCTTCAGCTTCCGACACCTCCCCCTCATCCCAGTCAGCTCCCTCTGATCACGCATCATCCTCCGTCTGTCTCCAATCCCTGGGTTCTGAGCCTTCTTCTCCTGGGAGTTCCCTTGAGAGTTCCCCAGCTGGTGCCTCCCACCACCCCTCTGTATCCAGCTAGTCCATGACATTGTCTTACCATACAATTTTCAAATATAGCTCTTTGAATCTGAATTCAGACTTTGAATATCATTCTTGCTTCGCCCACTCACTACCACCAGTTAACATGTGTAGGCTTATTGGCATCTATATTTTGATTTTGGCAAAGGTCAACACACAGTCTTATAAGTTGTCAGGTGTTGAATATTAAATACCATTAAAGGCCACAGCATGTCATCAGGTACTCTCAAGGGTCAGCTACTAATTACTGAAGTGATTGATATATGATTGGATGTCAAATGCAGTTAACAAATGTTTTGAGAAACATTTGAATGTTTAGTAAATGCTCGTCTCAAAAATGTACAACACCAAAGCTTGCAGAAAAGAATTTTGAGAAAGGTTCTTGGAAGCGAATTTTTGTTTGTTTGTTCTTGCATATTAAGTAATTGCAATAGTGTGAAAACACTTCCAAAAGGGGTGCTGAAAATTTGAAAAGCCGAATGAGGATCCAGCAAAAAAACAAATAAAACCATCATGTTTTCAGAAGCCTTAGGTTCAAACTAACAAAATAGCCACACAGCTCTAATTATGTGCAGCTACGTTTCTTTGTGGAGGAAGGAAGGAAATTTAATCCATTTAGAAAGGCTGCAAAGACAGCCGTTGTGCCAAAGGCTTGATGCAGTGCACTGAGCCAGCCCTTGTCAATTCTGGCTCTTAGTGCCAGGCATCTAGTTGTCTCTCTAGTGGCTTTCTTTGTGAAGATAACTGGTCCAAGAGGAGAGGATGTAACCAGCAGCAACCACCCCTTGAGGATGCTGCCAGGCAGAGGTTGATGATAGAAGCCATTTTGTACAGAGCTTGTTTCATGTGTGTTAATAGTTCCCTATATGCCTTTTGTACTGCTGCTTTTTTTTTTTTTTTTGGCCTGTGTGTATGTCTGATGCTTCACTGTCTCTCCAGCATTAATGGAAAGAAGCTAAAGTTGTTAATCGGGAACTCGAGCAGACACTGAAACACTTAATTGAACTGAATCCCTTTTGCTCATTGTTGTCAAAGCTTGTGGTTTCGAGAACCCGTTTGCTTCATTTCACCCACACAGATTTGATCTGGAGACCCCGCAGAGTGTTTTGAAATCACATCTTGTAAGCTGTGTTTGATAGCAAATCTGCCTTTCTAAATTTGATGGGATTTTAAAAGGATGTGCTTTGCTGAGTGAGGATAGTTTACTGAATAGTTCCCTAAACTCCTAAAGCAGCTCAAATGAATCGTAAACATAGTTGGAGATCTGCAAATGACAGTTATGGGGCACAGATCTCTGATTACCAGATGACAAGAAGGATCACACAAGTTTCTATTATAGGGTAGTTTAATTTCAGGGCTGAAATGATTAATGAAACATAAAATACTGAAATATCAAAGCAGTTCTTTTTTGTCAGTCTTTTCCTGCTGAATCTCACATTTTTGAGCTTCAATAACCTTTTTGGAAAAGGAAGTGTTTACTTATAGCATTAGACAACACAAATTTGTTGTAGTTGATGATATAATATGGATATTTCTTTTAATGCATTTGGCCATAATGTATACATTTTGTTTATTTTCACAATGCTTCTTAAAAATCTCTTCCTGTCCCTTGCTTTTGCAGTAATAGCTTGCGTCTCACTGGGTTTCTTGCTTTCTTTTTCATGTGATTTTACTTTGTGCGTAAAATAGTGGATTCATTTCGTTTTCTGTCTTACACAAGCTGATAGTTGTATATGCGTCAGCTGTGGCTGTTCACTAAACAAGCATTTCGGTATAAAGCCAGTGCTAAAATACAATCTCAGTGCTGTTAAAACACAACTCTGTTTTTGTAGCTTTAGATGAAGAAATCAGACAGGAAGACCTACAAAAAAATCTCTGTTAGTTCAAGCCCTGGATGTAAGTTGCTGTTTACGGTTTAAATACACCTTAAAAAAAAAAAAAAAAACCATTTTGAGAAGTAAGGCAATTTTGCCACCTAGTGGCTATTTAGACGCATGCCAACAAAGCATGAACCTACTTGGTAGTATGGAAAGTATTTTTTTTCTGTAATAAAACCTTAAGGTTCTGTGCTTTTAGAACAGCTAATTCTGGGCATGTCTACTCAGAAGTAGGTCCCATTGAGTTAAATGTGTCTTATTCCCAGGTGAGGGTGAATAGGATTGCAGTTTATAACACATACTCATATGAGATATTCTATGAAAATATAGATACCATTCAAAATGTAATGTTACCCTGTCAATGCAGAATTGCCCCACAATTCAGTGAAATAATTGCAACTCACACCAATAGCGTTATTTAAAAGCTGTTTCATTGCTTGCCGAAGTGTCATGTTTTGCCTATAGAAAAATACATCACAACAAACTTACCGTATTTTTCGCTCTATAAGACGCACCAGACCACAAGACGCACCTAGTTTTTGGAGGAGGAAAACAAGAAAAAAAAATATTCTGAATCTCAAAAGCCAGAACAGCAAGAGGGATCGCTGTGCAGTGAAAGCAGCAATCTCTCTTGCTGTTCTGGCTTCTGGGATAGCTGTGCAGCCTGCATTTGCTCCATAAGACGCACACACATTGCCCCTTACTTTTTAGGAGTGAAAAAGTGAGCCTTATAGAGCAAAAAATACGGTACTTCCATATTGTGAGAAGAAGCTGCATCCATTCAGGAGTAAGAAGGGCCTCGGATGATGACCATAGGGTCTGGGTCGGTTCATACAGGAAGAGGCGATTCTTGAGGTATTGTGGTTTGAGCGTGTCTGACAAGAAATGAGGAGACCCATATTTACATTTCCACGCAGCCACAGTGCAATCCTGGGCTAATCACTATATTTTAGCCTAACAGTAACCCACCTCAGAGGGTGCTTGTGAAGGAGGCTCTTCTCTGTTGTCCTCCTCTCAGAGGTTAGATGGGTGGTGACTTGAGAAAGGGCTTTCTTGGTTGTGAAAACTCATGTATAGGATTCAGTTCTCCGAGGGGCTCACCTAAGCACCAATGGTTTTATTCAGTGGGTTTTACTCAGAATAGACCCATTGAAATTTACGGGCATGACTAACTTAGGTTACTTAATTCCAGCAGCTCTACTCTGAGTAGAACTTAGTTCTTCAGTGGGAACCTTTCAATTCCCAATGGAAATGAATGAGAGTTGTGGTCGTGGTCTTCCCCCTTCTTGCTGAATTATGTGCCCCCCAACCCCCAGAGAGGAGACTTATTTTCTAAAAAAACACACGCAAAAACCACAAAACCATACATGGAAACATTAAAAGAAACTCGGCTTGTCACTTTTTGCTTACTGCTTTAAAGTGGTAAAGAAGCATGTTCATAAAATCCATGTCTTGATGCCACAATGTGTGGAAGCCGTAGTTAAAAATGGGGAGGGAGCCCGGGAGGTTTTGCAGAATAAAACCCCCGGATGACCTCCTCTATGGGAGTAACTGAAGCAGAGTGGCACTGTAGCAGTGCAAAGTGCAAATACAGAAACCAGTGATAAACATATTTGGTGTTAACCGGGGACTCCCATTGGTTCAGGATGGCAGAACGGAGAAAGAGTTCTTAAAGCATTTTCTCACATGATGCTTAAACAGCTGAAATCAGTCCATATTGTGAGCGGCAGATTTACATTGGCTGCAACGTACATTAAATTTCTTCTCACCCATTTCCCATTCCACATTAACAACTCAGGCATAACACAAGCCAGTATGTGAGAAGCTTAGAGGTGCATTTTAAGCTTCATGTGTGAAAAATGCCTGAAGGGTTTTTCGGGTTGGTTTCCCCCCCTTTCTTGCAGATATGAACTACCAGCATAGAGCAAGTGCCAGAATGACAAATTGAATTCTTGGATGAATTAGCCAGGGTATTTCCAAGAGGGAAGTATTCATACTGTAATGCCTCATTTGGGGGGGGGGGACTGTCTTGAGTTTGGGCAGCAAGAAACACAGGGCTGCTGCTCAAACTGGGCAGGTCTGTGTCACGTTCTCCCCCTATGTAACTTACCATGCAACTTTCCCCATCTCTTGACATCATTTCTGTGGTGCAGTTTTGCTGCTCCCATTAGACAGTGATGTGCAATGGGAGCAAAGGTAGCAGAATGATATTATGACACCGGGTAAGTGGTGCTACATGGTATGGAAAGGGAAAATTCCTTACCGGGGTGCTATTTTGGATGACAGCCTCATGCAATGTCATGCCCATGTCATGAAAAGTGGGAATTGGTGCAAAGAGGAACTGGGGTTGCTGGAATGGAAAGAAAAACTGCATTGGAGTTGGAGGGGAAACTGCTGATTGTTTGGAAGCAGGTGGCTGCCGACCAAAGTATTGTGTAGACTGTAGAGTATTGTGGGTCCCATGGCGCTGACTAGGGTGGGGCTGATAAGATCTGCTGGAAGAGGATCCAGAGGCTGATGGTGAGGGGAGCATGAATAGAGAGTTGGGGTGGCCTTTGTTCCACTATTGCCAGACACCACAGAAGGGGATGGAGAACCATGTGAGCCAGTTCCTACCCCACCTCTGGAGAGTAAGGTCCCCGGCAATCAGTGGGGTGACAGATGTCGCAGCCAGATCGCCCTCACATCCCTGCCTGGGCTACCCTCTCTGCCAGCCAGCTAGCCAGAGCACAGAAGCAGACGCATATGGCGGCTTCCTTTCGTCCCAAGATGGATGCCATTTTGATTGAGGTGATCAATGCATGCTTAGTTAGTTGTGGCCATCCGGAAGTATATCATCTATAAGTACCCTTCACTGTTAGAGGGAGCTAGAGGGAGGGGTCATTCAGCAGGTGAAAGGAAAAGGAGACTGTCAGAGCTGCCTCTAGGTCCCAGCTCACAGAGGACCAACGCCCGGTTGATGTAATGTACAAAAGTCTTTATTGAAGTTTAGTTTCCATTTCAAACCCCAGAGCGTGCAGCCCTACGTCTTGACTCTAGATCGGCGAAGTCCCCTCTGAGTCACTATCCCTTCCGCACCAGTTTAAGATCCTAGCCCGGCTCCACATCCTGCGCTGTTCCTTCCTCCTCTGGGTCCTTCTGCCCCCTGGGGTTTCCTCCTTCCTGGACTCTTCTGACGCTGACCCCCCTGAGTCTTGCCCTTCCTTCCGGCGGGCTTTAGGACCTGGCTCCCTATCCGGGCTACCTGCTGTGCCGCTCGCCTGTACATTTGAACTTGGTGCGCGCGCCCAGCCTGTGACTTTCCTCTTGACCGTTTCCCCGCTCTCCGATGGAGGCGTGGTCAATCCTGACTCATCTCCTCTCTCTGGTGGTGAGAACACTGGTCCCGATGCCTGGGACTCCTCCCCCCCACTGCGCTCTGGTGGGGAAGCTGGTCCTGATTTCCAACTGCTGCTCAGGGAGTCCCTGCTGGCCCCTTCCTTCTGGGGTTTCCCCCTTGGCACCCCCCTTGCCCTGGCCATCGGCGCTCCTTTCTGTGAATCTTCCGATTCGCTGGAGAGACTCGTGGAATCTCTCTGACCACTGTCACTGCCTACACCCCCCTCGGATTCCTCCTCCTCGCTCTCCATTTGCTCCATCTCCTGTGTCTCTGCTCCTGAACCCCTGACAGAGACCCTCAAAGCTTTGTGGTGGCTCCGAATTGAGGGAAAACAGCCCCCAAATCCAGGAACCAGAAGCGGAGCTCTTCTTCAGCATCCAGCCAAGAGCAGCAGGTGAAGCTGAAAGACATCCTCCTGTTGACCTTCACCCACGAGCCGAAGGACACATCCTACAGCTTGATCAAGAAACAGGTTTTTCCAGTATTACCCAAAGCTGAAGGTGGACATCAGACCCCAGTTGCTGAAGAACACTCTGCAGAGAAGGGCTGGTTGGAGCAGAGGGAAAGGAGCTTCTGGAACTTTCCAGCTGAAGAGTAAGGTCCCCTTGAGAGCCAAAGAAGTGGGCAGCCTAGCGCCAGGGGTAGCTCAACCAGAGGTGGATAGAGACTTGGAGGGACTGACTCAGTTTGTGCTTCTTGCCTGGGATAAGAACTGTGTGAATTATCCGTCCTTTAAAAGTAGAGTGGGAGAGGTGTGTCAACTGTTGGGACGACGTCTTAGTTATCACCTAGTCATGACATCTGTTGTAGACTTACTGTACAAATCCTGTATCCTGGGGTTGTTGGTTTTTTAGCTAATGCTGTGAGCATGCACTGATTTCTTAAATAAAGTTTTTGGATTTCCTTGAGCTGGGAGTCTAAGTACTGCCTCTGGGGAGGGGGTTGGCAATCCAGAGCAAAGAGATTCTCTGCACCACAGTTCCCACTGTACCTCATTCACAAAAGGAAACACTGGCTCTGGGGTGAGCACCTGGAACCCTGGAATCTCACACTGCTCAAATATTGGGGGTGGCATGCAACAATGTCATAGTTAGAAAGCAAGAAATAACAATCCATGTGTGAATACAGATAGGTAGCCATGTTGGTCTGCCATAGTCAAAACAAAAAAAAATCCTTCCAGTAGCACCTTAAAGACCAACTAAGTCAGTTCTTGGTATGAGCTTTCGTGTGCATGCACACTTCTTCAGAATCCATGTGTGATTACAGATATATCTGCCTGCCTGCCTGCCTGCCTGTATATTTAGCCACAACATCAACCAAAGGCAATTTATTTAGTAAATAAAGGGGAAATCTTATATTTTGTTGCTCTAATAAATGAGGACAGTGATTTTTAGCATGGCGTAAGTGATACATGCATCACTTTAATCTGATGCTTAATGTTTTAGTTTATTAAATATGCCCAGTGTAAATAACAACTCCCGTGATTATCGCTTTTCATTTCTGAAAAGCAGTTGAGGCACTTCTGTGTCGTTACTGAATTATAGATTGTCTTGAAAAATGATGTGCCAGAATTAACTCTAACATAAGTATGCAGTTTTCTCAGGTTAATTTTGAGTTGCCCCAAATTTAAATGACTCCTATGCATGTCAACAGGATGATTTGGGGTAGTCGGCTTGATCCTAACATCATTCTTTGCATGTCAAAGTCAGCTATCTTAGCTGGATGTCAGAGCAGGGCCTGTGTGGTCTCCATCTCAGGGTCCATGAAGACAGACATGGAGACTGTGTGAATCATGATCACTGTGTTGGCAAGTTGTACCACAACAACCATCTGAATTTAGTGGAGCCATGAATGGAAATCAGATTAACTGGTACATTTAAATGATTCTGCATGGGTCCAATAGACATTAAAGTGCAATCGGTAGGTGTGCAAGAGCAATATGGATAGGATTTATGCAGCCTGTGTGTGTGTGTGTGTGTGTGTGTGTGAGAGAGAGAGAGAGAGAGAGAGAGAGAGAGAGTTCCACCACCCACAGCATGGTGCTCAGGTTCTGGTGTGAGATAAAAGTATTGCAAACTTCTCAGAACCAGGGGCTGGGTCACTATCAGGATCAACGTTTAAGTAAATAGGAAGTCACCCCAGAAGCCAAAACAACAACTGTCAATTTCAAGACAGGAAAGTCATCAAATATGAGGTGATTGGTTAGAAGGGTGTTAGAAGGGAGAATCAGAAGGGATGAAACTCTCCCAAGACACTTGGAGGTTATTTAAAATCACAGTAATGGACAACGGCAGTGCTATTTTTCTAGAAAAAGAGGTGCCGGAACTCACCATGAACGCCTCCCTTGTTTTCTTGTAATGGCAATGGTGCCCACATGAGAGTTGCTGGAGCTGAGTTCCGGCTGGAAAAAAGCCCTGGACAAGGGGTTAAGGTAAGCATGGAGGACAGGCCTATCAATGACTATTGGTCATGATGATGCGATGGTACTTCCTGGTTCAGAGGAAACATGCGCTGAATAACTGGGTTTTCAAGCCCTGCTTGGGAACTCCCCAGGAGCATTGGATGGCCCCTGCTGGATTACACGGACTGTTAGTCTGATCCATTTCAGCTCTTTTTATGTTGTCCATAATAGGCACTCTTAAATCATGGTACACAGAATGGGAGAACTAGGAACAGAGCGGCTATTACTGTTCTCATGCATGGCTGCCCAACCTATGAAACTGCCATAACGCCAGCAAACCCTGCCTGATTTCCCTGCTGCATTGGTTATATTAATCCTTTAATCTCATAGTTTGCATTCAGGCATACTGGACAATAAAATAAAGGAACCATGGCAGTCTTAAGCTATTTGGGCCAGTTGTCCTTCCATATCATCGAGAGAAATGAGAGAAGAAAGAGCACCAGTAACTTAGCACACATCTCATTCACTCTGGGCATCAGTCAGAATTGATTGCAATGATTTGCCTTGCATTAAAAAATGTTTGATTTGTTAAACCAAGGCAGGTCATTACAGTCCATTGTAAATTAGTTGTATTGCTAATATATTGCAAACATCAAAGCAACAAAGCCGGACCTCATCTGCCCCACCTGCAATGAAACATATCTCCTGTATCGACCTCTACAGCTACAGCAGGCGCTGTAACTCTCCAGTGGCTTGACCCCAGAAGGCACACTTCCGTTGTCTCCTGAGACAGACAGATGCCAATGACAACAACCAGAAAGAAGTGAAATATACATCTAAAACCTTGGAAGATATACACCTGGGGAGAAGCAGTTTTAAATAAACAAGTGATGTGCTTTTGTTGTAAATACTAGGAGAGCTTGCTCCTATTATGGAAACAAGAAGTTCCTATTCAAACTGGCTTTGTTAGCCACAGGCAATAATACATTATCAAATAACAGAGCAGTCAAAATCAAGGCTCCATCAGGCTGGTGGGGATTTGGGTGGAGCGGAAGTGCTCCTTCACCTGCCCAGCTCCACCAGTCTCAGCAGGCAGCAGGAAGCCCATCTGGGAAAGAGTGCTGCAGTGCACCTGCCCAAACAGCTGGTGGGTAGAAGCCAGTGGAACCCCTCACCCCATGAAACAGGGCATTTTGGAAGCAGAAGCTCAGGCCCCTGAGAGCTGATGAGGCAAAGGAACTCCCTCCCCCTGCTCCATCCCCAACCCTGTCCTGGCCAATGTGATGCTGCAATGGGACTCAGCTGTACAGCTGCAAATAAAAGGTTTTAAATGTGTTGTGAAGTGCAATATACAAATGTGGCACTAGATGGCGAAAGTGAGCTATGCAAAATTCAATGTATTTTCCAAAACTTTTTTTAAAAAAGCATTTTCACAGTGTTTATTATATGTGTGTAGATTCCACCTTGGTCGCACTGCTTCATGAAGCCTCAATGCTGCTGGCCAGAGGTTAGGATTGCAGCCTAAGTCAGTTAGAAGAGTCATGACTGCTGCAAGTGTTCATCCACGATAGTCAAATAGTAAGGAATATATCATTCCCCGCCCGACCTCAAGATGTTCCATGTTCTTATTTCTGTCCCTTGAACTTCCTCCAGCTGGGGAGAAAGGAGCATCTCTCCCCACTGCATGCCACTGAAACCTCCATATCGTCTCACTTCCCAAACTCCATCTAAATATGTTAATTGTTTGAGTTTCCAATTTATTTCAGGCTGATGGAAGGGAGTAGCATTTGTCAAGGGATGTATGATATTCTTGCCACACTGTGGAAATTCCTGTAAACTAACACAGCATAATAATACTAATAACAGCAGCCCATAGTCCCAGATGCTGTTTCATATGCATCCAGTCTTTGGCTAAGAACCACTTTTGTTGGTGCTTAGTACAGAGAGTTGGGCTCTAGAGATTCCTTTTATGTTCCGCATGAAGATTTTGCAGTATTACACATGAAGGAGCTTCTAAGCCAACATCCATATTTAATGCAACACATCCGTTTTTTAATTGTGCTTAGCTTTCTTTGTCTAGTCTTAACCACATTGGGAGGCTGTCCCTCGCATGTGCCTGGTAAGCAATTTATTTCACGACTCTCACGGTGCTGCCCGACAGTATTTATAGGTAACAATCAATCACTTTTCAACAGGCAAGTCCCCACTGTGATGATATAATACAGCTCCATGTCACATAGACCAATCAGATCAGAACCTCTGGAGGTTTTGAGGCGCAGAGGAGAAAGTATTGCCAGCAATACTCAGCAGAAGAAGGCCAGAAAAAACCTCAGTTTCTGCATATTTTGCTCTGCAAGATTATTATTATTATTTAAGATAACAAAATGCACTATAGAATTTTATGGCTATGTAACGATTGACGATGGCTCTGACTGTTGTGTGGAAGCAGTTTGTACCAAGACCATTATTTTATTTTATTTTTATATTTCTTAGACATGGGCACAGTCCATCTTTCTTCAAAAGCTTTATGAACAGAGCAGGCGTAGTCTTTCCTGTGCCCCTGGCTTGGGTTTATTCCAAAATGAGTACCCAGCACTGCATTAGAGCTTGGATATGTGTTATATCTGCCACAGTGATGTTGCCAAAAAGGGAATCTCTATGGACATCCCCATAAGATTTAGAAGCACCTTTTAAAAAAAATTCTCTTGACTGCCTTACTCAGAAAGGCCACAAGATGGTAGTGCTTCAAATTTTCTTGAGAATACAAAGTGTGAAATGCAGTGAATCATTTCAGAAGTGTCTCTTCAGCTGCTGGATGAGATGAGAAGGAAAGGAAACATAGCTTGGCATCTTGTTCAAAATGCTCCTTTTTTCTTTTTTAATTCTGTGCAGTGGGGTTGCTTTGCCGTCAAGGCTGCTCCTCACACTTGATGAGACAGTAGCAACTGACTAGTTTACTTACATGTAAGAGGATACTCACAATCGTTAACGAATGACTCCTGCATATTGAAGCAAAGAGCAAATATACACAACTACTTGGCATTTCAGAAGGTTATTTTCTTTTCTTTTTAATTTTTTTGGAAAGTTTTTATTGTTAAAATAATTCAGCATTAATACACACATATTGCGAATATACAAGCATACAAACATACATTTCATACAATCATTAAAAATATTCAAACATACCTACATTCAGTCCCACAGATAATTCTTTTTCCCATCACCATCCACCACCCCTCACCCCACCTTTGTGTTAGACTTCCAATCTACTCAACTGCAATTTCTTTCTACTTCTATTACATTCTTTCACACACCTTTAACCTAATTTCATGCTTCTTTTTCTCTTACACATTGTTATCCATCTTATTTAGTATTTCAGTATTTAAAACGGAACTTGTTTATTCTAATAGGAGTTCTGATTTTTCAATATGGTTTTGCAAGTATCCTTTAAACACCTTCCAATCCCTGTCTATCTTCTCTTTTGAGATCCTTCCAATTTCTCCCATTGTTTTGGATATATTGTAGTACTCCAATAATTTGGCAAGCCACTCTATTTTTGTTGGTATAATGCCACTTTTCCAATTTTTCGCAATCAATCAGAAGGTTATTTTCTAAGTTACAATCATACTGGATTATCAAGGTCAGACCTTAATGAGTCATCCATCTATCTATCTATCATCTATCTATCTATCTATCTATCTCTCTATATCTATCCTATCTTCTCCAAAGCAACACTTCAAACCCGTAACGTCCAAGGAAACAACTCTTCCTACTTCTACAGTCAGGGGCGTCTTGCCCATAGAGGCAAGTGGTGCAGGGCACCAGGGTGCCAAGTTCTGGAGGGCGTCAGGGAAGAGGCGGAGGCTGGATGTGGCACCTCCCAGCATCAGCTTGCTGCCCTTGCCTGCCTCCGCCATGCTGCACCGAAGCAGTGTGCGTCCGGAGCCTCCACCTGCCATAGCCACTGCGGCACAGGTGCCAGGGAAGAGGCAGAGGCTGGGTGCAGCACAGCGCCTCGCAGCATCAGCTCCTCGCCCTCGCCCGCCTCGCTGAAGCAGCGCCGTGCCCAGAGCCTCTGCCTCTTCCCCACCAGAGGAGCCGCCCTCCAGCTGCTGCCTGCCTCCTCCAGCCCCGCAAAGCTGCCAGCAGTGCCGTAAAAAGGCCGGCAACTCTGGGAAATGGGGGGGGGGATGGCGCTGGATATACTTAAGACAGCCCTGTCTACAGTTCTGTACTAAGGACCCTTCCAGATGTTTGGAGAGAACATACGGCTTTGTGCATGTTCCATAAGATCCTGCTGAAATCCTCCAACTTTATATTGCAACTCTTCTGGGGTTCTTGCTTTTCCCCCAATTGGTTCTAGTCGTGCAAGCGAGCCCCTCCAGGTAGCAATAATGTGATAGTAATGGGGAAGAATCGCAGAACAAATAAAGTAGAGTGGTTTGTAGACGGTCCATTATATAGGTCAGGGGTCAGCAACCCGCGGCTCCGGAGCCGCATGTGGCTCTTTTACACCTTTGCCGCGGCTCCGGGGCGGATAGTAGTGAGGGAGGAGACGCATTGTGTGCCCCGACACTCCCCACTGTGGTGGGCGCTGTACTGGCTGTGACGTCGCATGCGGGCGGTTAGTCACGCACCGTCCTGACGTCACCTTCCCACCCGCTGTCAGATTGCGGCTCCGGAGATATATTTGTTTTAAATGTCGCAATGGTTTTGCGGCTCCCAGTTTCTTTTTCTTCGGAAACGGGTCCAAGTGGCTCTTTTTGTCTTAAAGGTTGCAGACCCCTGATATAGGTCCTAATGCACTGTGTTATTGTGTTGGTGATGTGCTGCAGAATGCACCCTCAAAAAATGAAATGAAAGAAAACCCTTACCAGTCTGCAGAAGCCCTCAGTGTTTTGACTGGTGTTGATATGGCGGCTTTGTACTATGTTACCTCTGGCAGTACAAGATTATGCACTGACAGTACAGGTAGGTCATCTAATATTTTGCAAGAGCAGAGTAGTCGCTGAGGGATCCCACAGTGGTTTTAATGGTTCTTTGGTTGTTCTCTTTTTACACCATACAGTCACTGAGGCTACAGCTTGAAGTGGAAGACTGGCACTGAGGCTAGGGGTTCTTTAGTTGTATTTCCCTTCATACTGTTTTTCCCCCTGCACATAAAAAACCCAGCTGGTTTTACCCCCTCTGTGGCAGACCCTCCAAGTGTCCCTGTTTTCCAGGGGTAGTCCTGGATTTACAGAAGCCGTCCCGGTTTCTGATTTGATCCCAGGATGTCCTACTTTTCCTTAGGACGTCCCTATTTTCATCAGGGAAATGTTGGAGGGTATGGAGTTATCCAACCCCCGAGCCAAGGAGATAAGTAACTATACAACCTTTAGAAGACATCTGAAGGCAGCCCTGTATAGAGAAGATTTTAATGATTACTATTTTATTATAATTTTATGTATGTTGGAAGCTGCCCAAAGTGGCTGGGGCAACCCAGTCATATGGATGGGGTATTATTATTATTATTATTATTAATAGGACGTTCCTATTTTCAACTGAGAAATGTTGGAGGGTATGCTGTGGAACTACACACACTGTGTGGTTCTGCCCACTGCCCTCACTTATGCAGTCGACAAACTTGAAACACACAGCTCCAGACAAAAAGCCCAGCTGAGCTCTTCTCTGTGGCATGTACATTTTGGAACCAGGTGCCTTGATCATGAGGGATTCCTTCATGCAGTCAACCAAACCTGGTAAAATAATAAGTGCTTAAAAGCCTTCTCCAAAGGGTGTTGGTGAATAGGGAATAGGGATTGATCGTTTTAACAGGCAATCAAAATGAATTCAAAATTTGTGTTGTGCATTTGCCATTAAGGATTCAGTTAAAGTGTACTCTGTGCAGTACTCTTGGCCATGCCTACTGCTTGGAAAGAAGGTTAGAAATACCTTACAGACCCCAAAAGGCTATATAGCTCAGTGGCAGAGCATCTGCTTTGCATGCCGAAGGTCACTGGTTCAATCCCCGGCATCTCTAGGTAGGGCTGCTGTGAACCCGGAGGAGCTGCTACCAGTTGGTTTAGACCAGTGTCTCCCAAACTTGGGTCTCCATCTTTTTTCCAACTACAATTCCCATCATCCCTGACCACTGGTCTTGCTAGCTATGGATGATGGGAGTTGTAGTAAAAACAACAACAACTGGAGACCCAAGTTTGGGAAACACTGGTGTAGACAGTGCTGAGCTAGATTGACCAATGGTCTGACTCTGCATGAGACAGCTTCCTGTGATCCTAAGTGGCTTCTGGCAGGGCCTTTTCTCTCACCACCCCATATAAGAAAATCTCCTCCTTGCTGAAATACGAGAGCCTTCGTTTCATCAGTTATTCAACTGAAAACAGACTAAACATCTGTTTAGTCAAGCATTCCCCTTAATTTGAACTTCCTAATCTAATTGTTTTAATTTTTCTTGTAACTGTTTTAATTGTTATGCTTTTTAATTGCCCTGTGGGGTTGTTGTTGTTTTTTTTTTGGTAAATTTTAATTATGGATATTTTTATTGTTTCGATGGAAGTGTTGTATTACCTACTTTAATTTTGTGTGGATTTTATAATTTTACATGCCATTTTGGCATGTAAGCAGTATATAAATTGATAAATTATGGCAGTGACGCACGCATACCTTTGATTCTAGCCTCATACACATACAGCAACTATGGAATTTGCCCCAGGAAGTGCCCTGTGTAAATCAAAAACTTGCTTCCAATATTTTAAACATTAGTTGATCAGATACAAAAAGGTATCTTATTGCTATTCTATGCATTAAATAGCCTAGAATTTAGTTGACTTCCAGGTGAAGTGTTTGGGTGTAACTGAAACACACATTTCACCATGCAGTGTTGCTACAATAAAAGATAAAAAAACGCTGCCAATTTGCCTCCTTTTTTGCTTTTTTCTGCAGTTGCCTGCCACTCAGGCTGGGAGCTTAAGTTCCCAGAGGCACTGGCAGTGTTGCTAAGAGCAGAATTACATATCGCACAATTGCACCAGGTCCCCAATGCTGATTCCATCTTCTGAGATCTGATTTGTATGTAAATACTCAGCAATCACCTCCAGGAAGAGAGAGATGGGAGGCTTCTTTTCATCAGAATCTTTTGAAGCATCCTCACCATGGAGTTTAGCTGTACTGGGGTTTCCGGCCAGAAACTGGATTGGATTGGAAATGGTTTGCCTTAAAGATGAAGATTATTTGCACAGCTGGATTCATTCCCCTCTCCCAGTTTTCTTCTGTAACTAATTAAAATTATAATGAGGCTTAGACTCTTTAAAATACCAGTAGCATCATCCTGACCTCTAGATGCCGAATATTGCAGTGTGGCTTGTATGTTTGAGAGGTAATTATGCCCATATAAATCTCAACATACTCCATTTAAAATTGCAAAAAGATTTAGGCAAAGTCATCTTCCATTTCTGAAGTCTGTGCTGGATGTGATCTTTCTTTCCCAACACCCTGACCAGGCATGCATAACCTGTGATTTTCCAAACCAAATGCAGCCTACCAGCTGTGTAAGGTGACCCTGCAGCAGGTCAGTAAGCCGCCTGGTTTTGCTGCCTGCCTGGGACTGCAAACACAAGGTTGGGTTGTCAAGTTTCTGTCAGATTACAATGGATGACTAATAGGTTGTGTTCATCCTGGTAGGGTAACAAGTTGTGCATGGCTCTTCAAAGCTCTCTCTTTTTAAAGCATGCTAGTGACTGATACTGGGATACAGGTGGCGCTGTGGGTTAAACCACAGAGCCTAGGACTTGCCAATCAGAATGTCGGCAGTTCGAATCCCCGTGACAAGGTGAGCTCCTGTTGCTTGGTCCCAGCTCCTGCCAACCTAGCAGTTCGAAAGCATGTCAAACTGCAAGTAGATAAATAGGTACTACTCTGGCGGGAAGGTAAACGGCGTTTCCATGCGCTGCTCTGGTTCGCCAGAAGCGACTTAGTCATGCTGGCCACATGACCTGGAAGCTGTACACCGGCTCCCTCGGCCAATAAAGCGAGATGAGCGCCCCAACCCCAGAGTCGGCCACGACTGGACCTAATGATCAGGGGTCCCTTTACCTTTACTAGTGACTGATACACGCACCATCATAACAGAGCCGTAACTAGGAGGTGGTGAGGTGGGCTTCCTTCAGGGGCACAGGTGGGGGCCCGCTCAAAATCGGCTAATAAATATGTCTATAAATAAAAATATTGATTATTGTCTCATAAGAAAAGGTTTTAAATAGAGGGTGAATTGAATTGGGGGGGGTGGAGGAGAGGCGGAAAGAAGAGCTAATTTATCAGTGGCTAGGGGGCGCAATCTGGACAAATCACCCAGCTATGGCTCCACCATCTAAGCAACACCATCTCCGCCTCCAGGTGCATTTCATGCACAGAAATGCATTATATCAGCCTCAGGCGGGAGCTCCTTGTCACCAGAGGCAAAACTGTCAAACATTAAGCATGAGGACCCCCAGTGCTTGCCCCTTGTTCACAAAGTTTCTTCTCCCCTTGAAGAACATAGGAACCACCTGCTCCCCACGCTGCTTGCTAAAACAGGAAAATGGCTTAGTTTTGCTTGTGGTGGTGGTGGTGGAAGAGAATGTGTTGGCACAGTGATCTATCACAGGACAAACCTTTCCCAGCTCTTCTTCTCTCTTTTGCCCATCATGCCTGTTGCAAAGAAGAGAGCTTTGGAGCAAGGAAAGAAAGGTTCTTCTCCAACATCCCTGCCATATATCTGCCAATTCAAACCACTTTTAGAAATCCAGCAACAGGAGCTGTCCTTAAACACATAGGTTTTGGGTAGAGCTGGAGTGTGACAAAAATTCTGCCTTTATCTAAGTGGTAGCACAGAACTGCTTATTCTTGTATTAAAGGAGAATTTTATATGCCAAATCTAGTTTTAAATAAATATCAAGATTTGGGGTAATTCAGCAGAAAGAAGAGAAAACTAAAGAAAATTGCAACAGACATTTAACTCTCACAGTGCCATTAAACGTCAAAATAATCTGCGCCATCAAATTGAATAGTCACTTCTGCTTAGTGGTATCTATAAATGCGTTTGAAAGATGATAGTGCATCCAGAAATATTTCATTTTCTGTTTGTGTTCCACAATCATCTTTGGAAGGCAAAATGTTCTGCCATTTTATATTTGAATACTAATGATATGTGGTTTAATTGTTAGCCACTTTGAGTGCCCTTGTGTGCATGCAGGAACATATAAATTCATGCACCACATATATACTGGAATCACCAACATGATGCTTGGGGTTGCAGTGGTTTCTCTTGTTCTCTTGACACCCACAAAATATCTGAGACTTCCCCATCTCCCATTGCCCCCTTAGTCATGATGTAGTTCCCTTTTTCTCCCTTGAAAAGTGCATAGGGCTGAAGGACAGAAGTGGCCAATGGGGGCAATGATCAAAGGACTCACCTAAAAACCCAATTGTGCCCATGCACCTAGAAAGGGTAGCAAACCTTGTATACATTGGGGATAAGGTAACTTGAGTGGTTAGTGTACATAACAGCTGGCCATTGTACATATTCACCTTGCCTCATGGAGAATGTGCTTCTAATCTGTCCATGTAGAGGGAATTGGAGCTTTGTCAGGGTCAAATCCAAAAGTGAGAATTCTGGAATTGATATTGAATGCAAGGGGGACTAAAGCTGTATGCAGAATCATCGAAATACCTTTACATATTTATATACTGAAAAAGGATGTGTTCATTACTTTCCAGGTGAACATAAATGTGTCTGGCCTAACCATCCCACTTCGTTTCCTGTCCTACTGGCTGTGTTCCTAGCAAACCCAGGCCTAACCTGGAAGCTTCATTCAGGAAGAGGTGCCTAGTGGGAGGCAAGCTACCCTGGCAGATGATGTCTTGGCAAGCATCCCTTGTGGTATGCAGGGGGATGTAGGACATGCTCATTATCACAGTCTGTGGGGCAGTGGCAAAGTCTTGCAGACTCAAGAGCACACCTTTAGAAATGGGGGACATTTTTCAGCTGTATTCCCTTTGGGGCATAACAGTGGAGGGCAACTGCCTCGGGTGGGCAGAGCAGTGACTGTAGATTTCGTTTACAGATAGGTAGCCCGTGTTGGTCTGCCATAGTCAAAACAAAAAAAATTCCTTCCAGTAGCACCTTAAAGACCAACTAAGTCAGTTCTTGGTATGAGCTTTCGTGCGCATGCACACTTCTTCAGATACCAAATGTAGATTTCGTGTTTGTTCAGCTAATTTCTACACAGACTCACACACTTCTCTCTCCTCTCCCTCCATTCATGCGAGATGCATTAGCAAAGTTTAAGGACCACATCCCTGCTGAGCAAAAGGGCTAAGAACAGGTCTGAAACAGAACCAGATAAGAGTTGGTTGAGAAGGCTGCATTTGTCCTCCAGACAGGATATTCTTCATCCCTGGCCTAGACAATACACCTGTAACACACACAGGGATTCCTCCGCAGGCAAATCAATTTAGAAAGGGTGTCTTGGTGGTGGGGCTTTACAAAGAACTGCTAGAATAACACAGGGAGCTATATTGGTGAACCTTAAAGCAATTCTCCTTGCTTAAGACTGGTAGCCAAGATGATGTTGACTTTTTCTCTATTTGGACTAAATACATGAGAAGAGAAGACTCCTTGGAAAAGACCCTGATGTTGAGAAAGATTGAGGCCACAAGGAGAAGGGGACAACAGAGGATGAGATGGTTGGACAGTGTTCTCGAAGCTACCAACATGAGTTTGACCAAAGTGCGAGAGGCAGTGGAAGACAGGAGTGCCTGGCATGCTCTGGTCCGTGGGGTCACAAAGAGTCGGACCCGACTAAAAAACTAAACAACAACAAAACATTAATTTGAAACCTGGGCATTGTTTTTTCCCTCTTAGCTGTTGGGCTGGGTAGAAACAGAGCTTGTCCAAAAAGAAAAAGAAAGAGTGAAAGAAAGACATTTCTAAAGGGTAAGCAATAAACCTTGGCCTTTGTTCAACACTGAGCACACAGAGGCTTTCCGGCAACAAATCTCTCAGTGACTGAGCATCCAATCATTCTGAGTCACCTCTAAAGAGAGACTTACTGCAGATTGCTGTGTTGTGTTAATGCTTTTCTGTATGTTGCTTCAGAAGGACAGTAGCAGCATATGATTTCCCCTACCCACCCCTAAAAAAGTGAGAAAGGAAAGACTAAGCAGACCTTAACAGAAAAGCGCTCTCTCTCTCTCTCTCTCTCTCTCGCTCTCTCTCTCTCTCTGTGTGTGTGTGTGTGTTGTGTTGTGTTGTTGCAGAGCCTTGCCTCTCACAGTGGATGACATAATTTTGTTCTTAGCTGTTCTGTAAACTGCTTCCGGTTTTTCAATAGCTTCCTTGGCCTCAGGAAAATTATTCCAGATGGGGTCTCGAGCATTGAGAAAACTGATGGTGTGATTATGGAGTTGTGAGTACGATAATCTCTGTGTTGTATCATTAGTTTTTGTTTAGTTTCACCTGTACTGTACTCACCTAAAAATAAAATTCTGTTCATGGGCAATCCAACTTCTGCACCAATATCAGCTGAATCCTGCAGCCTCTATGGAGTGTGCCTGTTCATGTAGTTTCTTTTATTTTGTACTGTTTATTCTCATGTGCCGGAGTGGAGGAGAGAGACACACAGAACTGCATTCACTGGGTGAACTGAAGCAGGATTCTTAGCAGGGGTATTGTAATAATAAATGGAAAAAAATACATTGCAAATGACAGTACAAGCCACAGGAAAGCTCTCCTGAACATGCTCAGTCAGTAGAGTATGAGACACTTAATCTCAAGGTCATGGGTTCAAGCCCCACATTGGGCCAAAGGGGGTTGGACTAGATGATCCTCATGGTCCTGTCAAAATCTACACTTCTATGATTCTCTTAGCCCCTCTGAAATTAATGGGAGCTGCAAAAGAGGCCAAGTTTTAGAACCCTGCCCATCCAGAGCTTTGCCCTGCCTTTGCTTATGTGTGCTTCCTTCCCATTGAAGAGCATGGGAGATATTGCCATCAGATTCCCTGTGTATGGTTGAATGTGCAGCTCATCTCTCTTAAAATCTAACAGCAGCTCCATATGCATTTAGACTTATGAAAAAGACAAGTAGGCACATAGTCAATCTTTGGAGAATGTGGTGGTGTTACAGTGGTACCTCAAGTTAAGTACTTAATTCGTTCCAGAGGTCTGTACTTAACCTGAAACTGTTCTTAACCCAAAGCACCACTTTAGCTAATGGGTCCTTCTGCCGCCACGCCGCCGGAGCACGATTTCTGTTCTCATCCTGAAGCAAAGTTCTTAACCTGAAGCACTATTTCTGGGTTAGGGGAGTCTGTAACCTGAAGTGTATGTAACCCGAGGTAACCACTGTACATGAGGAGGACCATTGCTTGGCCACATTGCTCCTGCACCACCTTTCAGTGCATGGAGGGGGGGTCATGTAAAATCCACCCTCCCAATTGCTTATTTCCATTAAAAGTGAAGCTGAACCATTTTGGATTTCTACCAGTTTTTGATTTGCAATTTTACAGTCTTCGGGGGGCAGGGGGGCTGGCTAATGTTCTTTTGGGTCTGTGTTCTGGCGGTTGGGCATCCCAAGGTCTGAATTATTATACCCACTTATGCAGGAATTACCCCATAGGAGAAAAAATGTATATTTGCTTTGGAAATTACCTTTTGTTTTAATTAAACATTGTAAGAGATGGTTTGAGCTGTGCCTCACTTTAAGTGTTCAACTTAACAAGCTCTCAAGGCACTTTTTGAAAAGTTTACTATTTAAGTGTAAATTCTCAGGTGTCCTGTCCCCCCCCCCCACCTCTGCGCTAGTTGGCAGCTTATCCCTGCACTCCTGTCAAGTTCCAGGTCCCTTGCCAGGAATGTGTGCAGCTTGATTTGAGAGTCCTTGGGGAAGCCAACCTCTCCCTCCGCACCTCTGCCCCCGCTACCTAGGTCAGCCTGACAGCCAGCCAGCAACAGTGGCCTTCCAGGAAATACACAGCATGCCAGAATCTGGGGTGCTGTGGACGTATACCTATGAATAGAAGGAGAACATAGGTAGGATGAGGCCACTCAAATCCACATCCATGCATGTTTCAAAAGGCTCCCTTCCTCCCACACAGTTGCCAACTTTTCAACTGGTCTCTGTAGCCTGTCAGCCAGTTCTGTCGATTTGTTCCAACCATGGGTCATAACAAGATAAAAGAAGATAGGTGTGCATTTCATTGTCTCAGGAATACTCAGCTGCACACCCATCTGAATATTTTTTGTTTGACCACGCACTTGAAATCCTTCCATTCTATATACAGTTATTCCTCACCCACTGCTGTGCATCTTGATTTATGCTGCTTTAGATCTAACATGGATGGGTGATTCCTTTCAATGTGAGCGCTTGAATTCCCCAGAATTTTAAAGGGGCTCCCATCCTGTTAAATAAATCTTAGGCTGCAATCCTATACCTAGGAGTCAGACCCATTGAATGTTGTGGGGCTTACTTCAGAGGAGATATGTGCATCATTGTGTGGTCAGTCATTTAATTATGTAAGCATATTAATGGAAATAGGAGGGTGGATTTTACATGACTGTCTTAAACTTGCATACAAATAGGACAGTTTCCTTGAAGAAGAAGAAAATGCATTATTTATTTGCTTTTCGCCAATGTAGGTGCCATCTTTTAAAAAGCATTTTTGCTATGTCAAAGGAGAGCATGTATCTCGTCTAAGAAGGCACCTGCTCTGATTTAAGAAGTGTTCTGATTTAAAATAATGATTATTTTTAAATCTGTTACCCCAAATTAATCAGAGCACCCTTTGAATCAATCAAAGTGTTTTCATCAATTTCAGCAGGGATTTCACACACACGTTAATCGCATATTTGCAACCATAAAAGGTGGAAAGCTGCTTTTTGAAAACAAAGTTGAAATTCACATAGCATTGAGTTCCAAATGGATACGTCAGAAGCCTGTGGCTAAATAATACATTTTTGTGCTTCTCCAGAATCACATTCCTAACCATAGACTTTTTGATCAGAGTTGGTGACAAACTGGATTGCTCTGCTCAAAAATGTTAACTTTTGAAGTTATATATGAAAAATATTGAATATAAGGCACAGCCTTCAAGGTCAATAGAGGACTCCAAAAAATTTGAAACTAATTTTCTTATACAAAACAGCATCTTGCTATAATGGAAGGTGGAGAGAGTAATGCATAAAATTTGTCTTCAGAAAGGAAAACTAGATTGTGATGACAGGATCTAAGATGGAAAAGACCTATTAGGTCATCTTTTCTATTGCTCTGACAAGGGAGGATTGTTCTGTTCAGTGCACTTTTGAGTGTTTTAGCCAGTTCACTTCCAAATGTCTCAAGCAATGAGCTGTTCCTTGCAATACAATGCTTAAATGCAAAGCTACCATGAGAGGAAAAAGCTCTTCAATGTTCTTGAGTGCCATGAGGCAAAACCAGAATTAAAATCTTATTAAACCACATTCATTTTCTGGTCCTTACTCAAACATTCTTCTAATATCCATATACAGTGGTACCTCAGGTTAAGAACTTAATTCGTTCTGGAGGTCTGTTCTTAACCTGAAACTGTTCTTAACCTGAGGTACCACTTTAGCTAATGGGGCTTCCTGCTGCTGCTGCGCCACCACTGCGCGATTTCTGTTCTCATCCTGAAGCAAAGTTCTTAACCCAAGGTACTATTTCTGGGTTAGCGGAGTCTGTAACCTGAAGTGTCTGTAACCTGAAGCATCTGTAACCTGAGGTACCCCTGTATTGCAGTTAAATCTTATAAGAAATCTTATTTTACATTCCTAAGATCTGATATTTTTATATGCAAATCCAATTGCCATAGCCGGATGTGCTTCAAAACCTGCACGACTACAGTATAAACAGATTGGGTTGCCCTCCTAGATCCTCCTTCAAGAGGAATAGCAGGACCTCAGTGTAGGAAAATGATTGCTTTTTTCTGCAAAGTACAGAAGGCAAAAGTGAAGAGGAATATATATGTGTGGCAGAGCTGAAGAGAATACCCACAGCCACAAATATATGCATTATTTTAAAACATCACCTTATCTTCTCATTTCACCATTTAATTTTGAAAGTGATTCCCCCCACCCAAACTTTGAGTTTGGGCTTTGGAACAATTGTCTGTGTTTTGAAGTTCAAGTTCTTAAGGACCACTCCCCCCGCCCCCTATTTTGGTTACTTGTTGGTTTCTTCTTATGAATATTTTGGCAGGCATTAAACATAAACTCTCATAAGCCACGGGCTGTCAATGATGAAATAGAATGTCGTCAATAAATGCTTTTGTTGAATGCTATCACCTGCCTACCTCCCAGTGCTGTCAGATCTCAAATGCCATTGTGTGTCATCTATCCAATAGCAATTATCAATATATCAAGCACTGGAACTTGATGACTGTAAGATATTGATATAGAACTAACTATGAAACCCTTTGAATGTGATCCTGGCTGTGTGACAGCCTCTCTCTAGTTATATAGCCTTTGTATTTGAGAAGAGATGCTGGCTGCTGTGTGAAATACTCACCCGAATTCTCAGTACTCAGGTGGACGGACCATGTAGACATTGATCCAGCTATGCAGGAGCTAGTTATGGAAAATCAGATCCTGAACTTCTAGGTGTGGTTTGTGGCAAATATTTGAATATTGAGATGATACCTTGGTGGGGATATTTAGCATCCATATTTTCAAAGGAGCTTTTGGGAGGGGTGTGTGAAATTGATTTATTTCAGCTCTGAGGCACAGTTCTTCTATTCACATTCATCATGCAGCAATATTGGAGTTCTAACAAAATAGGTAATCTACTTTCATCAGTAGATGCTCCACATTATCGCGCATTGATTATTTAAAATGTTTAGGATCATCAAGTAACGTTATAGGTACTCCTTGGGGCATCTCCTTGGAACTGAAACGGTACACGTGGTCTTTAATGGATGCCTTCCGTAAACTAGCTGTACTACTTGGGGTGGCCGCAAATCACATTTTGTTGGCATACTGAACATTTAATGGGCAGAAATGACTAGCAGGACCACGGCGTCAGTTTGTACGTGTTTATTGCGGACGGGAGAACAAATCTGTACAAGTTCAGCTGGCATGCAATGAGCGAAAAAGTCTAAGCTGGAATGAACTCTTCACATTGGGCTGAATGTAAACTGAGTGTCCTACTTTAGTATGTCCTCTAAAGATAAGTGAATTAGGCACCATTTTCTGCAGTAGCAACAGGATGCTGTTTCTGGCTGGGAGAAGGGGTTGTTAGATGCATTGTAGTTACTCGCATAGGTCTCTGCAAACTGAAATGCTATAGAATCTGATTGCATGTGACATGGTGCAAGACCCTGATCTTGTCAAGTAGTTCCTGTTGAAATTGAGTTTTGATAGAAGGTCCTTTTGAGTATTGGGACATCAGCCCTTCTATGTTATAAATTTATGAAAAAGGGGGTGAAAAGGCATCATGCTTCCAGATGTCTTGCCCAAGCAATACACTCCTTAAATGAGCAGCTACATCAAGCTCTTGAATGGGGCAACATGCTGCAATTTGCTGGACACATTAATATTGTTAATACATTGTATTTCATCTGGTATTTTAAGGCTTTGCCTCCCTTTGCTTTGTGTCTTCCCCAGGCTTTTGTTTGTTTTCTAAATTTGTGTCCCAACTTATTTCTGAAGGCAGCTAATTTCTGTTTGGGAGGATATGGGGGGGAATCCCTCCAAAATCCACTAAAATAGAGGGTGGAAACAGGAGTAAAAGCAGCCAAGAAAATTCAGTTCTAATTTGGGGAGGACAGAGGCCAAAACTATAAAAGGAACTGGACACTATTAAAAAGCTTTCAAGAACAGAAGTGGCAATGCCAGGTGACAGACTCCCCCTCCCTCAAGTGCCAGTCTAGCTTGTAAGGTCTCTAAGCAAGAATTTCAGCATCTTCCTTCTCTCTTCCACACAAGAGGGAATGTCTCACTGAGATCATATTTGTTGTGTCACATGCATGCATCATCCAAAAATAAAAAGAATGCTTTTCCTCACAGAATTGTTATTTTCCTTATGCAGATTTGTGTAGCTTGTGCTCTTGACTTCAGAGATGATGTGGGTGGCAATTGGAGACTGGACTTTTTCTGACTTAAAGAGATCTCCTCCATTTTCCTCCTCAACAACACTCTGCTTCCATGAATGCTGTTTTTCACCAACCATTTCACCAGTTGATTTTACATGATGATGATGATGATGATTATCTGCTTTAGTTTTTATGTTGTTTGATTTTTATATTGATTCTTAAGTGCTTTTATTATATTTTTCATAGCCTTGGGTTCTGACTTAATTTGAGAAGTATGGTAGCCATTCTAGAAATAAATGAATTTGCCCCATGTTTTCATACACAGAACCACAGCTTTGTGTGAATAATTATTTAATCCAGAATAACTGCTATTCCTACATTGTTGAGGTGGGGTCATCTGTTACACTCTACATTGAATCATAAATTACTAGAATTGCCCGGTGTTGTAGCATTTACTCACTGTATCATAATGGGTTTGGTATCTCCACCCCCATAATAAGCATGCACTGAAAAAGCTTTTTTTTAAAAAAAAAATTAAAAGTCTATTCTTACAATCACATCATGAGGGAAACACACCAGTGGAACACACATGCATCCCCATAGTTACAAATTGGGGGGTGGAAGTAATCAGGGAGGAAGTAACAGGGAAGCGCCATTGGTACCCAATGAGATGAGTCATCATTGCTGTGCCAACCTTGTTTCCACATCAGTATACTTACATATTTTAATGCCCTGTGTTTAAAAACAACACTGCTCCCTTTAACTAGAATAGAGAACAGTTTGGACTTGAACCTTTCTCCTTGATGAGTTTGCATCATGCTTGCAGGGAAGGGGTGGGTGGAGGGGGTGGGGAGTTCAGGATTTTTTAAAAAAGTGAGAGCACACTACAAAAAAAAAAAAATCACCCCTCACTTTTGGCCTGAAATGGTACAGCCTATTATGTCAGCTCAAGATTCTACTCAAATGAGCAGATGAGCTGGTAGAAATGTTTTGTGGGCTCAGCTTACAAGGCTGCACCTAAGAATCCTTTTCTTGGGAAAGATGAATATGTAGTCAGCAAGTACACTGTGCACAAAATTATTTCAGGAGAGATTGCTAAGTGCTAGGGAGCCTTGCCCTAGAACTGCTTTCAGAATGGACCGGGCATCCTTCAGAGGACTCATCACTGTCTCAAAAGCAGCACTCCCTGACCTTGAAGCATGATTAGAGCTTGTATGAAGAACCACTGTGGTAGTGACTTTGTGCCTGATTTACAGCACTGTGATGCAATTGTTTGCATATATATTTCTTAGCTGCATTTTGTATGCTTCTGTTGTCTGGAGCTTAGACACCATCATCGTAGCTGACGGGGGAGGCTGCTACATTTGATTTTGGGATTTTTTTTGGCTGCTGTCCCTGGCTCCTGCGTCATACCCAGATCCATTTGCTTTGGGTAGATTGACTTACTGATACTATTGCAGATAGAAGGATTCTCATACAGTGTTACTGTTTTCTGTTTATTGCTCATGAATAACAAATTGTACATGTTCCTGAATAAGTGACATGAACGTGGGCAAAATATCGGTTGAGCTGAACCACAAGTAAATAGGAAGCACTGTCATGGCTGGTGTATACACAAAAGGCAGAAAAGAACTGACTGGATCAAAGCAAAATTCTGTCTAGTCCAGAAGCCTTGTCTTAACTCTGGCCAGACAGCTGCCTCTGGAACCTCACAAGCAGGACATGAAAGTCCTAGAATCTAGTTTATTAAAAAAAAAATTAAAAAGATTGGTATTTTTGGGTATTCTAATGTCACTTTATGTGTGTAAATTTAATGAAATTTCCCTCTACAAATGCATGCATTTGTTTGCCACTATTCCAGCCTGTTTAATAAATAAACTGGGCTTGCAGAACTTGTAGCCCGCCAAGCTGAACGCAGCCCCCCAGACACAGGTATCCAGCTGCGAAAAGAAAAGAACAGGTGGTTCATGAAGCTGAATTTCGCTTAGTGGGTTACAAGCTGAGTGGACCTAAAACGGAACCACGACTTGTGTAGACTTAAATGCCATCATTAATTTTGTACTGGAGTTTGTAAGAAGTCCAAAGTTTTGAATATTTAAAGCAAAATAAAAATAAAGTGCTTTCTATCTAACATCTTACATTCTTACATTCATTCATTCATTCAAATAAATATATACATACATAATTTTATTTGTATGCCGCCTTTCCACAGTTAAAACTGTGCTCAAGGCAGCTTACAGCAACACATCAAAAATAGTCATAAACAATAAATAAACCATTCAAACATACACAACCAAACTGAACAATTTCCATCTAAATCACAAGAAGATCTAAAATAAAGATACAGTCGTACCTCGGGTTAAATATGCTTCGAGTTGAGCGCGTTCCAGTTGCTCTCCTCGGCAACCCGGAAGTAACGGAGCGCGTTACTTCTGGGTTTCGCTGCTTGCACATGCGCAGACGCTCAAAATGACATCACGCGCATGCGCAGAAACAACGAAAAGCAACGTGCATGCACGCAGATGCGCCGTCGCTAGTTACGTTTACCTCTAGATGCGAACGGGGCTCCGGAACGGATCCCATTCGTATCTAGAGGTACCACTGTACCAAAAAAAAAAAAAAAAACCACCCCACAGCAACAACCACCCTCAAAGCACCCAGCCCAAGTATCTATTCAGCAGCCTCTATTTTTGTCGCTGGAGTCAGTCAAAGCCACACCCTCGCAGTCTAGGTAGAAAAGGCCTGCAAGGCAGGGAGCAGTCCTTCCAGGACTCACAGCCAATGTGGTCTCTTGAGTGTAATAATTAGGTCAGAGGAGCTGCTTTCCATTCTGTTTTTGTCAGAGTAGGCGTAGAGCTGCATAGCACAAATTCATTATTTACACATCTTACCTATCTTGGAAGTGATGCAAGAGCAAACTTCAGACATTTCTGGAATGTCGGCTGCAATAATATTATGCAGTTGTTAAAGGGTGTCCCATTTTGATTCTTTACCCCATCCTCACTAATAAATATTAATGATGTGAAGTACAATAACAACAAAGTTAGTTCTTTTCTATAAAAATAGATGACACCCATGAGGTGTATACTTCTAAAGTACAAATGCAACAAATTCGTGTTTACAGAGACTTGTATCATACAGGGTTGTTCATTGGGAGTCTGCCCTGGAGCCAGAAGCAGTGTGTTAAGTGTACCTAAAGTATACATAGTGGTGCCCAGTGGCTTCCATCAGCTTTGGCTGATGGCCCAGCTGTGCCCTTCTCTGGACCGGGATAGCCCAACTTCTCTCATCTAAACTCTGGTAGCCTCTAGATTAGATTACTGCAACATGTTATACAGTGGTACCTCGGGTTAAGAAATTAATTTGTTCCAGACGTCTAATCTTAACCTGAAACTGTTCTTAACCTGAAGCGCCACTTTAGCTAATGGGGCCTCTCAGTGCCGCCGCGCTGCCAGAGCACGATTTCTGTTCTCAACCTGAAGCAAAGTTCTTAAGCCGAGGTACTATTTCTGGGTTAGCGGAGTCTGTAACCTGAAGTGTCTGTAACTTGGAGCATCTGTAACCTGAGGTACCACTGTACATGGGGCTGCCTCTGAAGACAGTTCAGAAACTTCAGTTGGTGCAGAATGCAGCAGCCAGGCTGCCCACCAGGGCAGGATTTTGTTGGCAGCTGTCTGTCTTGAAAGACAATGGGGTGCCCTTATGACGTACCCACCACACAACTGAATAATGCACCACACTCTCTTGTGGGGAGGGGGGCACCTACCACCCACCCATAAATTTTAAGAGGCAAGCCTTTGTGGGGGACAGTGTTCCTCACTCTGAGGTGAGGAGGCAGACAGGCAGGGATGGGGGATCCTCTTTTAAAGCCCTTCTTTCTCCTTCCTGGGTTTTATCCCAGGTCATGAAAAGTTTACAGTGAGCTTGAAGGAAGAAGTAGTTGAGGAACTGTTGCTCATCCAGCTGAGGTGGAACTCAGATTTTGACATGGTCCACTGAGCATGAGGAAGGCAAGGTTATGCACCATTAAAGTCACATATAACTTATAGAACAGTACTTCTTAACCGTGTGTGTGTGTGTGTGTGTCATGGACCCCTTTGAGAATCTGTTGAAAGCTGTGGACCTCCTCCCCAGAAATATGCACTTTTTTTGCAAGATTTTATTGCACTGGGATTTTTTGTGTGTGGCCAGTTCACAGACTCCCTGAAGCCCATGCATGGACCACAGGTTAAGAATCCCCTGTTCTAGAGATTCCCTTTTTGGCTTGTTATTTGGGCGAAATGCTATTGCTTTATCAGGATCCATTTATATTACATTAATAAAACTTTATGAGAGTTATATCTTAGGAATAAAATATTATCTCACTGGAATATGCTATGTAATAATAATAATAATAATAATAATAATATCTTTATTGTCATTGCCCCCTCTCAGGGACAACGAATGTTATAACAATGATACTGTGTGTGATTAGAATACAGTATGTGAAGCACCTTTCTTTTATTTAACAAATAGAGGGAATTTCCTGAGCCAGATTTCCATCTCCCTCTCATGAATCACTAAACTTGACATTAAAAAAAATCACCGGCTCCCTCGGCCTGAAAGCGAGATAAGCACCGCACCCCAAAGTCGCCTTTGACTGGACTTAACCGTCCAGAGGTCATTTACTTTACCTTTGTTACAAAGGTATCACATGGTATTTTATTATGTTATTCTACATAATTATGTAGTTTTTATATAGCTTAATATTTACAGCTTGTAATGTTCCGTGATCCTTGCTGTTAGGTGTCCTGTCCTAGATCTGGAAAGCCAGTAAAGATCAAATTCTGCCAAGCTGTGTTCAACATGCTACACTTGGTTCCAATTCTGTCTCCTCCCATGCAGTGCCATATTTTATCCTGGCTCTCCCAGCCCTTGGTCTGTCTTTGGGACCCATCTTGGAGCAGAGTGGAGCAGGGGACAGACACAGATATGTTTAAAATCAAACGCTGGGTACCCTAACAAGCCCTAAGGAGAAAGGAAGAGTGTGAGAACTCTGTGAGACCATACAGACCTGTGGTGCACTTTTAAGGTTCTGTGAAGGCGATAGGGAGGACCCCAGAGAAGCCGAAAACCTATGAAAAACCAAGGATGGGCACCATTGGCCTTCAGCACCACCAGTCAACACCAGACAGAGAAAGACATATGGCTTGCCTGCATTGCGCTGGTTAGGGAAGGATAAAGAAGTGGGTCAGCACTCTACTTCCTCTGCCAATCAAGATGTGTAGAGGGAAATAATAATCTGGGAAGAAGGTCAAGGAGGAGCGTAGCTTCTGCCTCTGCGAGGCTTGGGGGTGGGGCAACACACAAATAATTCCTCTAGTAACCCCAAGGGAAATCTCTGCTTGAGTCCTTTGTCACAGACCCCGGGATTCCAGAACTGTATTTAGAGCAAGGAGATGCGATCACAGTGCCCCTTAAAAAGGCTGCTACTTCTATTTCTATTTGACAAGTTGGTTCCTTCCTTGTCTGGTTTCTCTATAGCCCTGCTATTGTAAACAATAATGCCAGTGTCTGTGTATGTGAGCAAACACAAATGCTCACTCACAGAAACACACACACATATATAAATACATTGTGTTGATACAGACACAGTATGGTCTCCCTCTCTCTCTATATATTTGATATATGCATAATTTTAGATGCCAACAGATACAGAAAAACATGTGGTACAAATTGTCTTGATCTCCTTTGAGCCCATGCTAGTGGAAAATGCCCCCTGCAGGTCTTTTTATACTGATGCTATTTTACCTCCCCTAATGAATATTCAAAAGCTGCAGTCACTGAGGACTCAGGTGGCAAAAATAGCAAGGTGATCGAAGCAAGCCCTTCTATAAAAGCCTACGTCTACATTGCTCAGTGCAAGGAAATAGGGTTTGTTATACAGATTCCTGGCTGTGCAGGGGGGTGGGTTCTGTTTCCCCCCTTTCGATCATGTAAAAGAAAATTGCCAGGAAATTTCCTATGAATTTGAGGCCTGTTTCGTGCGCTCGCATGATCACATCTCCCCCCTCCCCCCTCCCAAGATGTGTTGTAATAAGCATGTGTTTCGAAAAGAAAGGAAGAATAAGACAACAGTGCTTTCTGTAATCCTTGCAGCAAGATCGAACATTCAGCATAAAGGGCACGCTGTTAAGATATAGCAATGCATGCATTGTTTTCTACATAATGCAGTCAGGGTCTCCATGGTAAAATGAAGGGGGGAGGAGAAATATATTTTTTTATTTTTGTAACCATCAGCAGTTAATCTAAAGTGGGAGCTGCTCCATTTCATTGTGGGTTAAGTGGCTCACCATGCAGAATTAAGTGAGGGAGTATAAATCATAGCCGTTGTTTTTGAGGGGTGGATTTCTAAAATGCATGTGAGGATTTTTGAAGAAAAACACTGATCCGACAGGAGTTGTTGCTCTGGAGTGTTTGTAAGAGGAAGCCATCATTTCCAGCATACCCCCTTCAGTGGAATCACTTAGACACTTCCAGCTGGTGGTGGGGGATGCAGCCATAATACAGCTTTCTCTGTCCCAGCTGTCTTTCTCGTTACGTTAAATGCATTAGGATGGCTGCACTGTTTTGCCGAGCTTCAGGTACAGAAAGGTACTGGAAGAGAAGTTGCAAGCATGAATTTGTGTAGCATCTGCCAGCTTCGTCAAGACCTTTGAATTGTGAATGTCTTCCTGGCTCCAGCCACAGCTTTTCTTCCAGGCATTGCTTGTGATGAGAGCTGGTTAAAGGTGCCTGAGGATATCACCTTATATACCAGGAAGGATTGTTGCAAAGGGTGTTCTTAATGCATTATGGCTCACGCAGCATCACAGCTCAAGAAAAACAGAGATTTAGAACTTAACGCCGAAGAAGAAAATGAGAAAAAGAGAAAACATAGGAAAAGATCCAAGGATCGGAAGAAAAAGGTACCTTTATTTGTAACAGCAATTTCTTTACATGGATTCCTTTGTTTTACTTTGACATCTCACACTGCAGTGAGAGCAGAGATGTGGTACGCTTGTAACTTGGTGACGGTGGATAATTGTTAAGGCTGTGAAATGTCATTGCAAGCCAAAACTTGCGGTGGGTGGGGGTGGGGGTCGCTTTGAAAGGCAAATGTTTCTTTTTTTAAAGTCAGAGATTCTAGATTTGTTGCAGTGACCAGCGCAGGTGGTGGGCATTCTCTCCACCCCCCACCCCCCACCCCGGCAGATTATCACATTGTCTTGAGATGTGAGCTTGTTTTATTTCAGTGCAATGGAAGTCAGTTTAAGAAATGGCAGTTTTGCAGGTTAAACAATTAGCATCTGCGTAATTCTCACGTGAGGATAAATAGTTGGTTTGTGATCTGTTGGTAATAAATCTGTGCAGAAATTCTGCTGGGGCTCTCTCACATGTTCACCTTTGAAATAATCCATTAATTTCAACAGAAGTCACTGAATGTGCTGCTGCAATATGTGTTTTTTATCTTGACGGCCTATTTTATGGGGAAATAATGCCTAAATCAACTGTTGTTATAAACTTTCTTTTGTTAGGTTGAAATATTGGTGTGAGATTACTGAGCCCCGTTCCAACATCCCCTCCCCCAGTAGTGTTGTAATTACCCTGGGTGCAGAGGTACTTGGGGTAAACTGAGTCCTGGGCATGCCAATCTAGTGTGTGCTAGCCCTTGCTGAATTTTGACTGAAGCCAGCTGGCTTCCCCCAACGTAAGACTTGAAACACAATAGTGGAAAATAAGAGCAGAACCCTAAATGAAGACGCTGTGTGGGCTTGCCCTTTAAGAGGACGCCTTACGCACCAGAAAAGGGCCCTGTGGTGGTTTCTTGGTGCTTAATAGCTGTGAATATTCTTTAAGGAAAAGATACAGAAGCAGCTCAGATGCCTATAGTCTGAACACAGGAATGAGGTTATGTTGCATTTTCATGTCCCTTTGTGATATTCCCTAAGGGACGCATAATCTAATGGGCTCTGAGCACTGATGCATGTGTTTCCTTAAAGGACACATTGTAAATTCCTTCTGTACATATGCGCCTCTGTGGCTTGGGTGGCAGCTTCTCATTTCCTCAGCTTTCTTCCTCCCCACCCCCCTTCTCTTTTCACTGCAAAAAGCAGTGCTGAGTGTAATGAGAGAGAAAAGGCACTAAGGAGCCTTCTGATACAGTAAGACCGTTAGAAGGCTGTATATAGATGGCTGCAGCAAAGTGTGTACTGCAGCATGAAGGTTTATGGGTATTTCTCCCATTTAAAGGGGCATGAGCAGGCTTTCTGTTAAATTACTGCTCTTGTCTCCTTTTCTGCATAGATGAAACTAGGGGGACAAAATGCAGCCCTAAGGGTTGATTTCCTGGCTTTTCCACTTGAAAAGCAAGGATGATATAGATGTTCATGATCCCCACCCCCAAAGTTTATTTTATGCTTTAAAAATGAAACCAGGGTCTCTTTCCGTCCCGCCCCAAACACTCGCAGGAATGCAGTCTTCAAAAAGGGTCACCCCTCAACATGCGTCTTTCTCTCTGTGTGTGCGTGCATGCGTTTTTGGAGTCAGAGTTGAAATTCATAGCCTCCCATTAACTTTCTTACAAGGGAGCTGGGTATTTTCTTTCAAGTAGGCTTAGGTTTAACAATAGCAAGTGTGTGGTGCCTTTGTGATTATTCATGTTGTCATATGAGCAGAATATAGAAGTGGAGGAGGCAGGGGGTGACCATGCCAATAAGTGCCTCTTGATTCAGTGGTTTAGACAATTGCTATGTCGACAGAAATGCTTTATTGTTTATACAGCATGATGTCTTAGAAGGGAAATCTCCTAGCAACCAGGGTGGGACATGGCCAATTTTTTTTAAAAAAAAATTTGCAGTCATCATAAATGCCATGGATTTTCTTTCAGGATTGTGTTATGGGAGAAAGGTTTCAGAGTAGTGAACCTGCCTTTTGGGCAATATATTTTTTCTCTTGGTGTATGCTACAGACATGCTGAATTTATTTAAGAAGTGAATGAGAGAGAGAGAGAGAGAAGGAAAGAACCTGGGGGTTAACTTTGGTGCATTTGCAGATCCAACCAGGGTGCATATTGACTGTAGCAACAACCATTCTGACCTTCCTTTGTGCAGCACGGAATCCATGTCTCATCTCTCTGTTCATTAAGGTGGTGGTTTAGTTTCTTTTTAATTAGCAACCCCCCTTTTTTCTCTGTGAATTGTGAGTCACTGCAGATAAGACCCACCAGCAATGCTGATGCTCAAAGGCTAACCCTTTACCTGAACCGTATTAGAAAAAACCCTCTGGGAGGCTTCCAGTCATATTAAAACACTGGTGATGGTTAGAATCCCTGGGCAATTGAGGCAACAGAGATTTAGCCATGTGATGGTTTCAGTTTGCAGAACTGAACACAGCCTGTTAATAACAGCACCAGACAGACATGATTCCCATCTAATATTAGGACTGCAATCTTAGGAAGCAGTTTCACCCTCTTTGTATTTTAAGTCTGTCTTCTTCTTCTTCTTCTTCTTCTTCTTCTTCTTCTTCTTCTTCGAATACAATTCTCCCCCAGGTTGGCTCTGAAAATGCCACCAGACCACCTAACTCTTTTCAGATAATCTAGTAGAGTTGAAACCAGTGAGACTTCAGTTAAGTGCTTTAGGAAAGAGTGTTGCTTATTCCTACCTCCCCAGTTCAGGTGTACAAAAGAGTCGGTGAATCAGGCCTGTCTTATGTAATACCCCTGTCTCCATTGCCTGTCTCTGAATGGACCGCACAAAATGTCATCTTCTGCAACATTTGACAGATGAGAATATACTGCTGCATACACCCAGGGGGAGGAGCCCAAGGGGCAAGGCCTTGTAGATTGGTGGGTGGAGCCTGGGTGCAGCTAGGTCTCACAAGGGCGATGCAAGTGCCATGGTATCATTAAGAATTATATATGCCAACGGGTGGAGGGGAGAGCATTCTAATACATTTTAGTAACCAGAGCTTAACCAGAGGTATGGATTTGGGTGAGTGTGGAACTGTGAAGTATCAATAAGGAAGACAATATTAACAGTTCCCTCTCACCACTTTGTAACCCAAAGGCGAGTTACAAAGATGGCAGGAGAGACACTGTGAGGTGGCTTCTCAGATGACCACAATCCTCATAATCTGCAGCAGAAAAGAACCTACAGGGCATGTAACTGGTCGGGGGAGAGGGAGCACGCAAATCTTCCCTTTCTTTGTAAACAACAAGTGCCATAATTTAAATGGAAGTCTGGCATGTGATAAGGCAAAGGAGAAAGGGGGTGATGGGCAGGAAGGAAAGTCTGAACCCTGAATTGAGTAAGACCCTGTTGAAATGGGGCTGCAATGTGCCCAGCCTTTTTGAATGCATGTTAACCTCCTCGCTTTCCTATACTCAACCCATCTCTGTGTACAAGCATAACGGAGACAGCAACTCTCTAGGGATGTGAGTTGACTGAATAGTATGTATGTATGGAAGGGTGGGGACAAGGCCAGCACATTCGTGGGGAAAGCCAATACCTGTGAAGTGGCTGTGACAAATTGGTAGCCCTGGTCCCCCTCGTTGCTCGCCTCACGGCCCACAGGCTCTGCCGCCACCACCACCACCAACCCACCTGGCGAGGCTCCTGCAGAGCTCTCCTCCTCCTCCCTGACTCACTGGGGAAAGGCCAGGGGGGTCCATCTAAGGCGCTCTCCCAGCTGTCTCACCCAGAATGAGGCAGGCTGGAGGGGAAACTATTGCCACTAGTAACACGACAAACCAAAAGCAGAGGATGAGGGGCCAGGAGGAGAGGGGGGGATGGCAGTGCTAGCAGCATTTATTGGGAGTAGATGACTGAGGAGAGAGGGAGGGGTGGCAGAGCAGTGGGGGAGAGGGAGAGGAGGAGGCTTGGGGGTGGTGCCAGCCCTTGTGTGGGTGACTGGTAGGAGGAAATTGGCGGCGGGAATAAAATATTATTTGGCATCGGATCCATGCGGGCTTGTCTTTTGGCTGCATTTCAAGGCATTGGGGGCCAGTTCAAGAGACTGGGGTATCCAAAACAGAAAAGCCAAGCAATTTTTTTCTTGTCTGCTAGTTGTCCTAGGATACATTCCTCTAGGAAACTATATTATCCAAGTCTCTGTGAAATGAATGGAAACATCTCCCATTCATCTCAGTGGTCCTTCCATATCAGAGAACTTCCTGGTTGGTTGTGCCCCAGGGTTCAGGTGTCCAGGGATCAGTAGCTGCCGTATACTGCCTAATCAAAGGCCCACCTGTGATAGAACGAGATTAAAACCATAGAGTCATAGAATGGTAGAGTTGGAAAGGACCCTGAGGATCATCCGGTACAACTCCTTCTGCAATGCAGAAATATGCAGTTGCCCCATACAAGGGTGGAACTTGCAACCATGGCATTAGGAGCACCATGCTCTAACCAACTGAAATAATATTTCATATTTGCGCTTCCGGAGAATGCCAAATCTAAGCGCAAGTTTAATATAGCATGTGTGCCTGAACAGGCGGAGAGTCTAATGTGCAGGTTGGACACCTGTTGTGGAAGGTGAGGTGGGGAGACACCAATTCAAACTGGTCAAGTCGTTGGCCATGTTGCGTGTCACACTAAATGATAGCTCAGCCAGATGTGCCTGAGCTGGAGTGGGCATGCTCTCCCAGCTCCATCCTCCTGGCCAGGGGGAAGGGAGAAGCACACAGACTCCTTATGTGATGTGCTTCTTGTTCATTTCATACTAAAACCAGACATTAGCACGATGTGCAATTGTGGCCACTTTGCTGCAGCCTCACCTGTATCTCACAGGGTTTTAAGGAACAGTAAGCGAAGAGCTGCAAAATGTTATAACAACTCTATGGAAGTGGTGATGGTGATAGCGAGTAATAATTAAAATATGCTGGCAGCTCAGGGGTGGCTGAAGAAATTCTCCTCACTTCCCAACCCAGAATACTGTATTCCAATATTTAGGGGCACATCCTGCTCTCAGTTTCATGAGCAGTGTGAAGAGTTCAAATATTTAAAAAGGGTAAGAAGTTATCCTTGAACATTTTTGTTAAATGGCATACATAGTAGTAGTAGTAGTAGTAGTAGTAGTAGTAGTAGTAGTAGTAATTTATAATTTATACCCCGCCCATCTGGCTGAGTTTCCTCAGCCACTCTGGGTGGCTTACTTACTCAGCTTTCTGCGAGCTGTTTCCCACACTACAGAATTAGCTAGTTCCCATGCTGCTATATCACGTCTGTAGTGTTCCCCTCAAAATTTGAAGTACTGTAGTCCAAAGACACAGAATCACAGAATAGTAGAGTTGGAAGGCACCTCAAGTATCATCTAGTCCAACCCCCTGCAATGCAGGAAGCTCAACTAAAGTATCTTTGAGAGATGGCCATCCAATCTCTGCTTAAAAACCTACAATGAAGGAGCATCCACTACCTTCTGAGGGAGCCCATTCCACTCCCTCCCAAACTCCAGATGTTTAGTTGGAATCTCCTTCCTTGTAATTTGAAGCCATTGGTTTGGATCCTACCCTCTGGAGCAGGAGGAAACAAGCCTGCTCCATCTTCCCCTGTGACATCCCTTTAGATATTTGAAGATGGCTACCCTATCAGCCTCCTCTTATTCAGGCTAAACATATTCAACTCCCTCAGCCATTCCGCATAAGGCTTTGTTTCCAGACTCCTGATCATCTTGGTTGCCCTCCTCTGCACGTGTTCCAGCTTGTCAAGGTATTCTTAAATTGTGGTACCCAGAACTGGACACAGGACTCCAGTTGGGGTCTGACCAAGGCAGAATAGAGCGGGATTATGACATCTTTGATCTGGACACTGTGCTTCTCTGTTGATGCAGCCTAGAAGAGCATTACTTGTTTTCAGAATTTGATGCCTTGGTAATTTTGTACTATTAAAAAAGCTAGTGTTCGATACTCTTGGTGACTGGCCAACATTCTTTGGCTGGACTCTCATCCCCATTCACTAATGTTTATGCCGTTAAAAGCATCAAGTTCTAACTTGATCAGGTGGTTGTTAAATAGAAAAGCTGGTATATAATTTACAGACTTGATGCTTTACTATGAAGTACTCATGGTTTTGATATTTTTTATGGAAATAATATGAGCAATCACGTTTGGCCATTTGAAGATGTAAGTGAGGGATTCCTTGGCTGGGGATGTTGTTTTTAGCAGGGCCTTTTAAATAGATACTCTTTGGTCTATTTTGAATGTTGTACTGTTATTAGCTATGGACAGTTCCCAATCTAGCAAGGCCAGGTCTTGCAGCACTGATAGTGCTAGATCATTATTTTATTTTATTTTATTTAAAAAACAATGGAGTATATATTTTGCTACAATTCTTCCTTTAATGTTGCATATAATAATCTCCAACTTTCTTCCAGTACTTTAAAAAAAACCACACACCCTGAAAGTCACCTTTTGTTTCTCTCATTATTTCTTGATCTTCTTTCCTTCTGTAATTATTGCCCTAATTCTCTTGTACATTTCAATCTGCAAGTACTTGAATGCAAGTACTTCTTACTTGATATATCAATTTTATTTTGCTCTTCATAGCCCATTTTCAATGTGGGTGGGCTTTTTTTTGTCATTCCGCTGAATCTGCACTTACTCACATTTTCAATTATCTCTCACTAAATTGTGTGGCCAATTTTCTGTACTTCTTTTCCATGATATATCTTCAGCTGCTGACACAACTATTGTTTTGTTCTTTTCTCTGTGTTACTTTCACTGGGGTTCTGTGGACAAGTCCTTTCTTGGTTCCCGAGGGCTCCTTTTCTTTTATGTGAGACATAATATCTAAAAATAATTATCTCCCCTCCCCCCTTATGCCTCCTTCTATGGCAAAGAGATGGGGCTATATCCTTCCATTCACTGAAGACCCATTGGTCCAAATGAATGAAAGTAGGATGGAGGCATTTTTCATAATAAAAAAATTCCCACTTTATTGTCCTGGCTCTCATCCTCAGACAAAAGACTTGGACTCTTGGTTTGGGAAATTCCAGCAGTTTTATTGAGGTCAGCACTCATTCTGGCCCCATCTTACTTGGCATCACAGCATTTGGGTTACAATGCTCCATGCCACCTTATATGCAGTTCCAGAGGATACCCTGACTCTCTGGAGCAGATAGAAGTACAAATGGCTGCAGAAGGAATGGAGAACCAGCCACATTGCCCTCTTCCTTTCTCCATTCATGGAAGCTTCTTCTGGGTCAAAGAGTCCTCTGGGAGCAGAAGGGACAATACTGGATACAAGCCATGAGTTTATTCATTTATTTTTCCCAGCTTGACTATGTAGTCCTCCAACATACTGGAGGGTTTCAACAAAGTTCTGCTCGGTTGAGGCAACAGTAAAAGGCACTCAAAAGTACAGTGGTGTGCAAACATTTGAATATGTGACAGTTATATCCCTCCTCTCCTCCAGGGAGGTCTAGGTCCTGTATATGGAATAATCCCATTTTACCTCACCACAAACCTGTGAGGTCGACTAGGCAGACAGAAAGCAACTGGCCCTCTGAGCATCATGGCTGAGTGAGGACTTGAGCCCAAACATGCCTAGTCTAGTAACACCCACTACATTGTATTGGTGCAATTATAACTTGGTGGTGACCCAAAGGCAACCACAGTGGTCATATAAATGTGGAGTAGGTAATTGTTTTGGAGGAGGATGTGAAGAGCAGGCCATTTTGCTGCTCTTACAAGCAAGATGTGACTGAATTAGCACTTTGCTTCCTTGGCACCTTTGGGAAGAAAGACAAAGCAGATGACATCTTTCTGCCAAAATTGGAAGATGGCAAAGCCAGGACTGTCTACCACATTAATTAGAAACTGCTCTCATTTCCTTATGGTTCAAGGCAGATCTTTGGTATCTGATCTCTGCTTCCTAAACTCAGTTGCATAGGAGAATTACTCATATGCTGCATGTTAAGATATTTGTGTCTGTTCAGAAATAGATTGGGGGTGGCGAGTTTGGGAGGGAAGGATATATTCATGTTATTATCCTTTATTTCATTTCCTTCTAGAAATTTTTTTACCACCGTCTTGTTCACAACCCTTGGCATATTTCTTCAAATAGTCATTTGTTTTCAAAGTGGTAATAATGCAGACCCACATGTTAAATTTTTATTAATTCATTCATTCATTCAATCAATCAATCAATCAATCAATCAATTTATATTCCCCCCCCCCACACACCCCAGCATTTTCAGAACTAAGCCAATAGCTTCCTTTGATAAAATAGAGCCTCAAATGATGATTGCAGGGTCTGGGTTGGTTCATATGGGGAAAACCAGTGGTATTGCAGTCCTGAGCTGTTCCAGCACTTTGAATTGGGCCCAGAAACCAATTGGCCACCTGTGCAGTCGGGTCAGTATTGGTGTTATATGCTCAAACTGCCTTGCCCTGGTGAGCAAGAGTTCTACTCCGGCTTAAGTTTCTGAACCATTTTCAGGGGCAGCCCACATATAACATGTCACAGTTATCTAACCTAGAGGTCACCAGAGCATGGATGGCAGAATGTAGGCAATCCCTGACCAGACAAGGGAGCAGCTGGGCCACCAGCTGAGCTGATGGAAGGCCCTCCATGCCACCAAGGCCAATTGAGCCTCCAGTGACAACAATGGATGCAGGAGTACCCCAAGCTACATACCTGCTTCTTCAGAGGGAGTGTAACCCCATCGAGAGTAGGCAATCTCTCACCCATCCGCTACTATCATTCATTATTTCTGAGATGCTAATGATAGTTAATATTTATACTGTGATTTTTTTTCTAAATACCCAACTTCCTTAGCATTCTTTATCTAAATAAACTTTGCAACAACACTCCATGGTAGGCTAAATGGTGTAGCTGAGTGGCACTGGATAGGAAGGCAGGCCGTCCCCTAACACACATCCAAGCAAGGTCTTTGTGACTCCACCCACACCACCAGGCATTTGAGCAGAGGCAGCATTGCTCCACTGAGATGAAGATGATGATGATGATGATGATGATGATGAATTTATTATTATTATTTCTACCCTGCTCATCTGGCTGGGTTTCCCCAGCCACTCTGGGCAGCTTCCAACAAAAGATTAAAAATACATCAAAACGTCAGTCATTAAAAACTTCCCTAAACAGGGCTGCCTTCAGATGTCTTCTAAGTGTCAGATAGTTATTTATTTCTTTGAGTCTTTTTTGCGATTCTGAGCAATCACAGATGCAGTAACGTTATTGATGAAGAGCTTCTCTTCATCCTAGTCACAGTGACAAAATCACATGGCCAATCGAGTTTGGTTATGTGACAGAATCATGTGAGGGCGAATGCTAGCTGCTCAGGTGCCGGGTGTGGCGCGCATCCTGCAGCAGGGGGCGGGGTGAGCTGCCCATGGGGGCAGGGCACGCTGCATGGAGCCTCTCCACCGTCTCCCCCTCAGCTGTAGGGTGGTTGAGAGAGAGGTGGAGGGCAGACTCAAGTCCCACACAGCCATTTCAGGCAGCGCAAAGTCTCAGGCACTCTGCAGGCCCTGTGGTAAGTGCCAGCCCCTGCAGTGTGGCGCTCAGTGCCAGCCGTGTTTTGTTACATTTGTTGACTAACTAAAAAGTTCAGGGAGCCCAATTTTTAAAAAACTCATATTTTTGTCATTTTGTCACCCCCCCCAGTGATGACACCCAGGGTGGTCCGCACCCCACTTCCTCCGCCACTGGGCAAATGAAATGACTTCAGAGTGAGTTTAGTGCCTATTCAGCTTATGAGCTTCCCGTAAGCATGTGGTAGGCCGCTGTGAGAACAGGACTATGGTCTAGATGTGTCTTTGGCCTGATCCAGCGAAGTTCTTCTTATGTTCTTTGCATTCTTCCAGATCGGGAAGCACTGCCTTTGTTCTGAATCGGATTCTGCTTTGCCTCAGTGGTATCATCACATTGCCAAACCAAATTGGCTTTGGGATTATGCCACTTGGAAGAAGGTGATCTGTTGTTGAAAGGAAGCCGGGAGTTGCGGCTGTGGACAGGAGGAAAATCGTAAGAAATGGATACACACTCTGTGGGTCTTTCAGGAAACTTTTCAGGAAGCTGTCCTCTAATCCGATTTCTGTCATTAAAATGTTCTCTGGAGATCATTTAGCCCATCCCTGCAGATAGGAGTGTGAAAGACGACTTGCCCACAGTCACCTAGTGATTTCATAGCTGAGCTGAGATTTGAACCTTGGGATTTGAACTGTTGAGATTTGAGCTCACAGTTTATACTCTTAGCCGCTACAATATGTCAGCTCTTTGTTGAAGCCTCTGCATTGACTTCTTCTTAAATTCAGCCATGACTAACATTGCAAATGACGTATGGCAGCCCATGTCATCCTGCCACTGTGTTGCATCTATTGAAAATCACTCCCAGCTCAATGTATGGACTCATTTTGTTAAGGTTCCCAGGCTACAATGTAACTTTTCATGTGATTGACCTTCCAGTTCACCAACACTTTTTGATAACCAGACGTTTAGCCCTCTCAACAATATGCTGCATTCATTCCACCCACACAAATTCAACGTTAAGGGTTTTCTTTTCTTTTTTTAAAGCCCCTCCAAACCCTCAGGGGGGGAAACCCCCATACCCCAAGAGCTGCAGTGTGTGATGATGGACCCCTTTCTATGACTGCCACCTACCAAGGTCAAATTGCAAAAGCAGTATGTCAATATGTTGAAAGTTGGCAACTGAGTCTTGATTGTTGTCTGAGCTACATGGTACATTGGCTGTTATAAAGCTCTTTTATAAAAATCAGTAATATTTTATTCGTAGATATTAACTTATGCTTTTGTGTGTGTTTATCACTGGGTTATATCTAACACAGTGTTTCCCAAACTTGGGTCTCCAGCTGTTTTTGACTACAATTCCCATCATCCCTGACCACTGGAATGATGAGAATCATAGGTCTAAAAACAGCTGGAGACCCAAGTTTGGGAAACACATGGTAATACTTCCATCAAGGGAGGGAATTCATTTTTTTTGTGTGGTTCCCACCATCCCTGCTGCATTCCAATCCCTAAATTTGCTCCGAAGGGTTCCTTAGCCCTCTTCAAAAAGTTTGACATTTCTTGTTTCTACAGTAACCTACGAATGCATGTTGTGAATAAACCAATATACGTTTAGGCCAATTGTATTCTGGAACTCTTGGCTCATAGTGAATGTATGAAAGTTGAACCATGCTGGGGAGAAGGGTTCTGGCACCTTAAGGACTGGCAATTATGGCATAAGACCAACAATTATGGCAATTATTTATTATGGCCTACATTTTCACACACCAGAGTCCATTTCATCCGTTACAAACTCTTTTGCTGTGCGTACAACAAACGCTCTGAAAGTTAAGTCGTTCCTTTAGTTCTGAATAAATATACTAAAAATGCAAGTTAAAAGACAAGCTAGAAAAGGCTTTCCTTTGTACACTTTTTCAAACTTAGCAAAGAAAACCTCTTCAAGGAGAATTTATGGATGTGTTGAATATATTACAGTCCAAGGTTTTCCTGCCATGATTTAATCAAAAACAACCAGGACTTTGAAGCTGTGAAAATAAAAATTATGATAACTGAAGATTGCTGTTCCGCTATCGGTAGATGAAAAGATAAAACAGTAGTTGAGAGAAGAGATTTCCTATGACAGTGGGAATGCAATCAAAGCATCTATATAGGACAGTCCTCCATAGGAAGGAACACATTTTTCCACTGAATGCTGAAATATGTTGCTTTCAGCCTTATGAGGAGTGGTTGACAGAATTGGGTATGGTAGCTTGGTAAAGTGGAGACTGGGAGGAGATAGGATAGCTATGTGCAAATATGTAAAGGACTGTCACATTAAGGTTGGAGCAAGCTTGTTTTCTTCCTGTTCCGGAGGCTAGGACCTGCGTTACAAAAAATGACATTCTGACTAAACACCGGGAAGAACTTTCTGACAGTAAGAACTGTTTGACAGTGGAACAGACTCCCACAAGGGCTTTACCAGGTATCTTCCTTTGCACTGCTAGACTCTTGGCTTTTGGACTGCCTCCCAAGTTACAGATTTTAACTTGTTTGCTGCCTGCTTGACTTAGCCTTGCTGCAGGTCATCCACCTGTTGCAACTCCCTCCCCCAGACTCAAGCACCTGGCAGCACTGAATTCAGGAGTTCAAAAGTCGAAAGCATGAAACTGATAGGCTGGAAAGCCAAATGGCCTGCAGTGAAAGGGAGAGCAAGCAGCGGCGGAGCATATGCCCACGCTGGCCAGGACGGACGCACTCCCGAGTGGTGTGGGGCACAGAGGGTGCCCTCCCAGGCGTGGGATGGCCACTCAGGTGCACGGAGCAGGGGGCGCGGCCTGCAACTGGGGGCGGAGCATGCTGCCCATGGGGTGGAGGAAGCTGTCGATGGCGGATGTTCGGCACACTGCCTGCCCACGGCTCCCAAGCCTCCCCCAACCTGTCAAAACGAAGGGAGAAGGGAATGCCACCGGCAAAGTGGCGCAGCTCCCTCCTTCCCCGACGGCTCGGGGTAGGCTTGGGAGTTGCGGGCAGGCAGTGTGCCAAATGTCACACACACGCCCTCAACGAAGACACCCGGGGTGGTCCACCCCCACCGCGCCCCCCTTCCTCCACCTCTGAGAGCAAGAAACAGAAGCAGGACCTTGAAGCAAAGACTATGGCAGAATTTCACAGGGAACCCAGAGGCTCATTCCTGTGACTTGTGAAAATGTGTTATTCAGATAGCATACACAAGAACTTGGAAGGCGCTGGAGTGAGTAGAGACTTGCATGCACTTCAGTCAAAGTCCCACTTTCTCTCTCCATCTTTGTAATGCCTGGAGACAATAACGCAAAACAGAAAGTGGAGCCTTGCCATTGGTCAAAACATCAGATTATACAAGGACTTGGTTCCTTAACTAATTGTATATAGGGCCTATACCAGGCATCCCCAAACTCTGCCCTCCAGCTGTTTTGGGACTACAACTCCCATCATCCCTAGTTAACAGGACCAGTGGTCAGGGATGATGGGAGTTGTAGTCCCAAAACAGCTGGGGGGCAGAGTTTGGGGATGCATGCCATAAAGCAATAAAAAATATTGATTCAGGGTTCCACACTTAGATTTGTATACCCTCGTTGTTTATCATGGATATGCAACATAGTACAATAAACAGTTTTACAAGGTTTGGTTTGGTTTGCAATGTTTGTCATGGGCCCTGTGGTGCCATTCAAAATGGGGCAGGAAGGGCAGGATCTGTCAGAGGAAGAGGGAGCAAAGAAAGTTCAGGTGGTGATGCGGGGGGGGGGGGGAGCGGTTCCTGCACTGCTGTTGCCAGAAGTCCCAGCAGGGGAGGGGAATTGGCCGAGCAATTGGCAGAGTTGGCTGAGATGAAGGCAGAGTCAGAGATTAAGACTCAGGTCCTGTTGTCAAGGTCTCACTATATTAACCAGTGTGAAGAGACCCAGCAGTACACTCTCCCCTTCCCCGCAAGATGTGCTCACTTGCAAGTACAACCTTCTCTCTTTGGATAAGAACTGCATGGCTCACTGATTCCCCCCACACACACCATTATTTAAAAACAGAGTGGGAGGGGCATGTCAGGTGTTGGGACATCTTTACTTATGCCTAGAACTATGCTTATGAACTGTTGAACTGTGTCTCCTGTACTTACGAGTTGATGCTCAGACCATGTGCAATAAAAGCTTTGGGATTTCTTCCCAAGCCAAGAATCTTTCATCTGTGGGTGGGAGCTGTTTTGTTTTTGTTTTTAAACAATTTTTAAACTGTTCTTTGCTGTTTTTATTGCATGGAAGGTGATTAATTTAATTGTATGGAAGGTGATTGATTGATTAACAACAACAAGAATAGTACTTAATACTGAAGTACCTGGATTATAGCTATTTGTTTAACAGGACATATAGTTCCACATGGTTTTTGAGGAGTTGCTTCACTCTCCCTGATGTACACAGACCGTTTGTGAAAATTGTTGGATGTGGTTTTCTTTGGTTTTTGTTTTTAAATCAGATGTCCAGTTTTGGAATCGTAATGCATTTGACTTGGCAACAGTGAAGTGAACAATATTTCAGAGTAATTTCCTACAATTCAGGTTGATGACCTCTGCCTCCTGTTATTCTACTTGAAGCTAGATTTGAGAGATCCTGGTAATCTCCCCTATTCGGAGGTCCAATTAGGAATAACCATTGAGCAGATACAATAAATTCAGCTTGAAAGGCCACATGCACAATCTGCCTTGGGTCAAAAACCCAAGAGAGGCTGTGTCTAAACAAGCCTTTCTATAAAAGCTTTTCAGATGGTACATTCTGCTTCAAACAGTTGTCAGACTCCAAAAAGGTACTGTACTTGCCTCCCTCCTCCCCATATGGCCCCAGCACTTTTAAGTGCATAAGTGGCTAATCAAAGCAGATGATGCATTTTAAAAAAAAAGGATGTGAAAGGATGTGAGGATAAGTATACCTGAAAGCCACTCTCAACAAAACAAAAATGGCCCCACTGATCAAAGAGTAACATTTTCAGTTACACAGGTTTTGGTCGATGAGTTTCAGGAGTTAATTTAGGGTTTTAACATCAAAATAAACAACCATGTCAAATTTAGGGCTAGACACAGAGTTACTATTTCAGGTTCTCGTTTTGTTTACCTCGTTGCACAAATTCATATGATATGAACATTACTTATCGCTTGGCCAGAATTTAGCAGAATCACAAGATTCATAAATCTATTCCTGATTTTAAGTTGAATTAAACAAAGAAGAGTGTACCTGTACCGAGGGCAATAATGGTGGCACAAGGCAGGTAACAGAATTTATTTGGGTGCAACAAAAACATCAAAAGAAGCATTCATAAGCTGTGGAGGTAGGCGAAAATACTAAGGAGAGTGGAGAGTTAAATACTAAGGAGAGTGGAGAGTTTGAATCCTGACAAGACAGAAGTACTGTTTTTGGGGGACAGGAGGCAGGCAGGTGTGGAGGATTCCCTGGTCCTGAATGGGGTAACTGTGCCCCTGAAGGACCAGGTGCACAGCCTGGGGAGTCATTTTGGACTCACAGCTGTCCATGGAGGCACAGGTCAAATCTGTGTCCAGGGCAGCTGTTTACCAGCTCCATCTGGTACGTAGGCTGAGACCCTATCTGCCTACGGAGCTGCCTCGCCAGGAGTGGTGCATGCTCTGGTTATCTCCCGCTTGGACTACTGCAATGCGCTCTACGTGGGGGCTACCTTTGAAGGTGACCCGGAAACTACAACTAATCCAGAATGCAGCAGCTAGACTGGTGACTGGGAGCGGCCGTCAAGACCATATAACTCCGGTCTTGAAAGACCTACATTGGCTCCCAGTACGTTTCCAAGCACAATTCCCACCAGATGTCAAAGAGAACAACAACTACCAGACTTTTAGAAGACATCTGAAGGCAGCCCTATTTAGGGAAGCTGTTAATGTTTGATGTATTAATTACAGTATTTTAATATATTTTTTTGAAAGCTGCCCAGAGTGGCTGGGGAAGCCCAGCCAGATGGGCGGGGTATAAATAATGAATTATTATTATTATTATAACTGTACCTTCTAAATGCGCCATCATCTCAAGCTGAATGAGGGGGCCCAACGCAACGTACTGACATCACACATGTGATGTCATGCAATGTCATGAGGAGCCAAGGGGCAGAGTCGAATGACCTCTGAACATTGAGGGGGGCTGGCCTCCTAAAAAACCCCCACAAATGGGGGCTTCAAAACTGCCTCGGCCCCTAGGAGCTGGTGCGTATGGTACCTTATAAGACAAAGCTTTCCAGCCACCTTATCCCAGCACGAAATGCATGTGTGTTCCTGCCTGAATGTCTGGTGCGTGTGTGTGTGAATGTATAGATGCTGGTGTCACTGCATGAGTTTCATTATCCCAACTTCAGTGTGTAACAGCATCTTACATTGATGCCCCTGCCATTTCAGATCATGCTACCGTATCTTTGGCTATGCAGTTAACGAATGGGGCCAAAATCTCTGGTTCATCGTATCTAAATACTGTACAGTCATACCTCAGGTTGAATGTGCTTTGGGATGAGCGCATTCGAGTTACGCTCCACGGCAACCCAGAAGTAATGGAGCGTGTTACTTCCAGGTTTCGCTGCTTGCGCATGTGCAGACGCTCGAAATGGCATCATGCACAGAAGCGGTGAAAAGCGACGCGTGTGTGTGCAGACGTGCCGTTGCTGGTTACGTTTGCTTCTAGATGTGAACGGGGCTCCGGAACAGATCCTGTTTGCATCTAGAGGTACCACTGTACTTTACTTTTGAATGATTAAAATTCTGAATGACACATGGGGGCTGGACTTACGGAATATTCTGAAAAAAATTAGGATGCAACTTCTTAAAGAGATATTGAATGGGAATCATGTAAGGCCTTTGGTGCAGTTTCAGAAATATTTTTAAATATATATATTACATTTATATACTACCTCTATCTTTGAAGGATCTCCCCCCCCCCCACCTTCTCATCCTCACAACAACCCTGTGAGTAGGTTAAGCTAAGAGATAGTGACTGGCCCGAGGTCACTCAGTGACCTTCATGGCTGAGTGAGGATTCAAACCCTGCCTTCCCAGGTCATAGTCCAACACTTTAACCATTACACCACACTTCCAGATTACTTCAAAATATAGGGGCTGCAGCTCTTTTTGTTTGTTTGTTTGCATTAGGTTCTCCTGCAGCAAAAGGAAAATCTTGTAAAAGTATTAAAATTAAGAATGTCATTAAGCTTTGGAAAGTGCCGATGCCAGATGATATAAGGAATACACAAACTTTATAAATGGCTATTGCACTTTTGTAAAATAGATGTTCAGGAGCTTAATGAGCTGTGGAATGGGGAATGAGGATGTGCTGTACAGGTGGGCATGCCCAGTGGTATATTCATTTTGGTCTGAAGTTCTTGTCCCTGTAAATTTTGTACTAGCAAAATCTTCAATATTTGCAGATTTTCAGGTACTTTTAAACTGCATTACTATAATGTGGAGATTAGTGGCAGGACAACAAATGTGGGTTTGCGAGCTGTTGCACCTGCCAAGAAACTTGCACTCAGAGCCTGGAAGATTAAATACCTACTTGTCCATTACACAATGCTCTGAGGACTTGACCGGCATTGAACATATTTTGTTATAAATGCCAAGCTAATATGGATACTTATTGGGGCATCTGGAGGGCTTATATCAACTTAGATGTATAATTATACAGAGATGTACTGATTGCTATTGTATTCTCAATGACAGAGCTGACAGAGTAAAAAAAAAATGTCCATTTTTAATCTATTTCCCACCCACTCCCTTGGTTTAATTTGACCTTTAAGAAAACATATAAGAAGGATGGGCACAGAGCCATTTGTGAATAAGTGAGAATTATTTCTGAACTATTGGAATAATTTATATGGAACCCATCCAGCTTCAAATGTAGCATCCAACAACTTTTCCATTACATTCCCCCCCCCCCCCCGCCGCCCCGTTAGGCTACAGCTTGCTAGGTGGCATTTTTCTGATTGGGAAGCTTTCTAGCATTTTATTATTATTATTTTAAAAAACCTAATTCAGTTTGCAGCCAGTTCTACTGCACATTTACATTTGCGTTATATTTAGACTGATTTAATAATGGCTAGTTACTTGGCAAGTACAATATCCATGTCTTACTTTTAAAAGAGAAACATCTGATTCCGTGCCCAATCTTTGTAATTCCCTAGTAACAGTGTGCTATAAAGAAAAGTGAGACTGCGCAACAGAGATGCGTTAGTGGAGAATAGCCCTATTCAGCCTCCACTGACATAAGCCGGCTTCCAATGAGAAATAAACCAATTTCAGATGTTTCAAGAAGTACCAGCAACTGCCCAGTGCTACTGCTTTTTGCACTTCCATTTTGATATGCAACTGCTAGCCTGTAATGGGGGAGGCAAAGCAGGTTTAGATTCTCTATGCATTTCCCATGAGGAGAGCACAAAAAACCCCAGAACTATGAGACCCACTCACCCACCCACATACCTGTCAGCAGTTCTGTTAATGTCTGACATCATCCACATTGAAGACTTCAAAGACTACTGAGATCTGTATCTATATATAGAAAAGCCAGTGCCTTCCCTTTCATCTCCCACACTACTGGCATTCCATCACATCCTAGCATATTCTGACCAAAACAACAGAGCCTGGGGTCACAACAATGCAGATATGGGCTCGCTTGCTTTTGACTGGGGTCCAAGGATTGATGTAAATAGGCTGGGACTCAGCTAGCATGGTGATAGTGGGACTCTGCCCCTCCCTCTTCCCTATAAGTGAACAGCTGTTCTTAACTATGCTTTTCAGAAGTGTTTTGTGGAGGGAGCAGAATCTGTCCGTCTTCCTAATTCTGGGTGGTCTGGCCTCCTCTGACAGTGTCCCTGTCAGAGTCCAATGTGTAAAGGTAAAGGTAAAGGTACCCCTGCCCGTATGGGCCAGTCTTGACAGACTCTGGGGTTGTGCGCCCATCTCACTCAAGAGGCCAGGGGCCAGCGCTGTCCGGTGACACTTCCGGGTCACGTGGCCAGCGTGACATCGCTGCTCTGGCGAGCCAGAGCCGCACACGGAAACGCCGTTTACCTTCCCGCTGGTAAGCGGTCCCTATTTATCTACTTGCACCTGGAGGTGCTTTCGAACTGCTAGGTTGGCAGGCGCTGGGACCGAGCAGCGGGAGCGCACCCCGCCGCAGGGATTCGAACCGCCGACCTTTCGATCGGCAAGTCCTAGGCGCTGAGGCTTTAACCCACAGCGCCACCTGCGTCCCCTCGAGTCCAATGTGTATCTGTAGGCAAAACACAAAGACCTTGACATGAAAGCCTACAAGATATAGACACTCCCTCCACAAACATTCCACTTAGTGTAAGAAACTTTGGGTTGTTGTTGTTTTTTAGTTGCACCATTCTTCTGCATTCTAAATGAACTTCAGGCATTTGTTCAATGGGTCATTTCCCTTCTTTCATTTTTCTTCTGAGATTATGACTCCCACAATAGGTTTAGGTTGCAATTATGGTGGCAGGGCTGTTTCTAGGTGGGGTTCCATGAGGTATCTAATTATCCCAGGTGTTTCTGGGTGGGTTGTGAATCTGAGGAAGTTGAATTGTGGGATGTTCTAGATTAATGAGTTGTACATTAGTTTTGAGAATCAAACAAGTTAAAAAATACTTTATCTAGAAATGGTTGGAGTAACTGAAGGGTTCTTTGGATGGGAAGTTAATTGAATGGCATTCTGTGACATTTACATCCTAAAATTGCATCTAATACACATAATTTAGCACAGGCATAGGCAAAGTCAGCCCTCCAGATGTTTTGGGACTACAGTTCCCATCATCCCTTGCTAACAGGACCAGTGGTCAGGGATGATGGGAGTTGTAGTCCCAAAATATCTGGAAAGCCGACTTTGCCTATGCCTGATTTATCATATGCAGATCTGTGGCTCTGGGCTTGTGCCCCAATTTGCACAGAGGAGCATCTGAGCCAAGAACCTGATTCCCAGAAGTCCAGCTGTCGGCTGTACACCTTTGCTCTCTTTGGCTGAACTGGGCTGCTGCATTATTAGGGACTTTGGGAAGTAAAAACCCAAGAGGCGGGAGACACAAGAATTTAATCTATGGTGCAAGTACTAGTCTCGTGTTGCACTGCTGGTCCTGTGCCTCATTTCTGTCTGTCTTTTCCTCTTGTGGGGCTTTCTCTCTCTTTCTGTTTTAATTTGACACCTGTGATGGGCTACCTGGGATTATAAATAAGCATGTGCAAGAAACCACAGTGAGGACCCATGCCTCTGGCATCAAGGATAGTCTCTGGGCCAGAAAGTATGTATGATTCCTAGCTAAAATGAGGCCCCTGTTTTTCTTATTTTAGAAATGCAGCAGTGTTTACTGCTCCTTACAGTATCAAGCAGCAGATTATAGAACTATTCAGTCATGGGCTCTCTTGACCTTCTGTTTTTCCTAATGAACAACCTGTTGTTGATGTTAGCACAGTAAACATTGCATTTATCTTGCTCAATTGCCTTTCGATTGCGTGGCTATGGGAGATTATTTTGCACTGGCAGAATGTAGCCTTAATGGATAACCTGCTGGTTGATGGAGAGGAATTAAAAGTTGCCCAGGCTCAATGCTAACATGACTATTCTAGTCAAAAAATTACAACTTTGTTTCTCTTTCCCCCACCCCCACCACACCAAATATATATTCAAAGAATCATAGAATCTTAGAGCTGGAAGAGACCCAAGGATCATCTAGTCCAACCCCCACAAAGCAGGAATCTCTGCTAAAGGACCAGGACAGATGGCCATCCAACCTCTGCTTAAAAGCCTCCATGGAAAGAGAGTCCACCACCTCTTGTGGGAGTCTCTGTTCCACTGCCAAACAGCTCTTATTGTCGGAAAGTTTTTCCGAATGTTTAGTTGGAATCTCCTCTCTTGAAACTTGAAGCCATCGATTCGAGTCCTACCCTCCAGAGCAGGAGAAAACAAGCATGTTCCCTTTAAAAGAGTTAGATTCAGCTTCAGTTTTAAACCACACATTTTCTGCCTTGCTATGGACGCAAGCAGCCTAACTTCCTTGTGGGTGCCCAAATTAACAGAACCAAGTCATAGGATTCATATCAATCTAATTCTAGTTGCTTGCTTGCAGTCACACTCAATTCAAGGTGCTACAGTGGCACAGTATATTTTAGGGCAAGGGTAGCCAGTGCAGTAACCACCACATATTTTGGACTATGATACAACGTATTAGAGCTAATGCGTGAGGTTTTCAATTGGGACTCCTGTCGTTTACATTTTTTACCTTGACAGTTGCTTTGGGGAGCAAAGAGTGTTTAAGAGCAGCAGTGCTGTTATGTGTATGTTTCTACGCCCATAGAATCATACAATTAAGTTGGAAGGGATCCTGAGGAAGACATACAGCTGCCTGTGTTCTGTTACTCAAAATACTGGTTTTAATATGTTATTTGATATATATAATTTCACTCCACCATTTTGCCTGGAAATTAATTCCGATAAACAAATGTTGCAGGTCTTAGTTCATAATGCATTTGGCAACTCAAACATGTACCCATTTCTATGTCCCTGCTCTAGTTTGCCTTGTATACTACTACTATAACCCTGTTTCCTTAAATAAATTCTTGTGCAGAACTACAATCCCCTGTGTTTAAATACCTTTTCCATGTGGAGCAGCAGCAGCATAAATAATTTATCCTTCATCCCTGCCTTCATTAAATTTAGAATTCACTTGTGTGCGTGGCATGATCATGCTTCCTGAGTCTCTGTGTGCAGAACTCATATTCAAGTGTGTAAGAGAGGAAATCCATGGGTGAAAAAGGTAGCACGGCCTATTTAGGTTTCAAAATAATTCTTATAGCTGGGGGGATGGGGATGGGATGGAGGATATAATTATTTCCTGGTGCCACCATTCCCACCCCCCTCCTCCAAACTTAGAAATGAATACGGCAATAGTCTGTTGCAGTAATAATCATATTTATTATTTATACAGCACTTCAGTGCCTAGACACTGTGAAGTAATTAATGTGCAACATACCAGTCATGGATGATAAAATGTGATTGTGCTTCAGCACCAGAAAAGCCCAAAGTCTCATGGCCCTAACATTTTCTTTCTCTAATGTTGAATGCACCGTGGCTTTAATCTTTTCATAAGATTCTTAAAGTGAGAGACGTTAAGAGACTAAGGTAGCTGAAATACCATTTAAAACCAGGGTTATCCCACCCACCCCCTCCTTTCATCTCCTTTCTTTTCCTCTCCCCATCCCCGCCACTGAAGAGAGAAACCCAACACAATCATTATGCACAGGGTGTAATCTATGAACAAATGACATGGTGGAATTAATGAACAATTAACTATGATCATATGTTATAAGCAGCCCTGATTAGAATCAACACCCATGCCTGCATTTACAAAATATCTCTCTTAATTCTCACTCGCACTGCCGTTTGGCTTCAGCACAGTCCTAATTCCTTTTTCGGCCTATAACCATACAGTCATTTCCTCGGAGGTAAGGCTTATATCATTTAGTTTTCATAGCAACCAGACAAAGAACCGTTCTGTCCTATTACCAGTTACATGGGTGCCCACGTGAGCACAGGCATAGCTATCAATGCCAAACCGGAAATTATTGTTTTTCGTCCCTCTCGACCATCTTATTAATTTTAAAGCCTTTGTATCTCCTGTTTTGCCAATTGATGTATAAATTAGAGTATCTAAAAGAAACAGATTCGGGAGAATATTCACATGCAATGGTTGCTTGATTTGAGGGGGAGGGAACTGGAGAGGGGAGGGGAGCCTTTGTTACAGCGTACGCTATGCAGCACAAAATAAAATTACTGTGTTCTGTAATTTACTGCTTTATTAAACCAGACAAGCATAAAGTGAACCATAGCAATCCCATCTGGATTTTCAGTGGGTTCCCAGTTTACTACATTTTCAGTCTCTTTCTGTTAATATATGTTAAGTTTAAGTCATGAGTTCTTTTTAAAGTGCACATTGAATGTAGTTTTGGAAATGAAAGCAAGGGTGGTGTTTTATTGTGGTTTTTGTTTGTGGGGCAGAAAATTCATTGCTTTTATTTAAAGGGAGCATCGCCTGACCTATCATAATGTCATTGGGAACACACAAGGAGGGGTCTAAGAAGCTGCAGTGCAGCAGCAGTAGCAGCAGCAGCAGCCAGTGGTAGAAATTTTGCATGATCCACAGCCATTTCCTTCACCCACCATCCTCCTCAGCACCCTGATCACGCTGAAAAGTGAAACAAAAGAAATGTTTCCATGCATGTAGCTAACCAGGAGCATTGTGGCAGAAGCTTCTTAGCATTTTTATCACATTGCTTGGCATCCTGCAGTGGAAAAGATGTGAAGTTATAGGAAATTGCAGTGCAATAGCGATATACACAAAGAGCTTCCATTTTGAAACAGTTTCTGGATCTCCCCTTCCCCTTCCCAGCCCTGGTTTTAAGTCTAATACACACAAATTCCTTTGTTTTGCGTAGGTTGTGAGGTGCAGAGCATTTTAAAAGTCAGATAATCTTTATTTAAGCCCAGCGTTCGAAACTCCCATTGTTCTAGTCACTAATTTCATTAGCGTAAGAAGTCTCTCAGCTCAGGGCGCAGTACTGCGCCTAAGATTTCACATTAAAACTGCACAGTGGAAGAAAGTTCTACATACCCACTTTCAGCCACTATCTGAAGACAGGAGAAGAGACATTCATAAGAATATTAGGGGGGCAGGCAGGTGAAGCATGGCTTTGTTTTTTGCAGTCTTCAGATGAGGACTAGAACCTTTGAAAAATGAATACTGTACAGTACAGTGGTACCTCAGGTTAAGTACTTAATTTGTTCTGGAGGTCTGTTCTTAACCTGAAGCACCACTTTAGCTAACGGGGCCTCCCGCTGCCGCCAGAGCACGATTTCTGTTCTCATCCTGAAGCAAAATTCTTAACCTGAGGTAATATTTCTGGGTTAGCGGAGTCTGTAATCTGAAGCATCTGTAACCTGAAGCGTATGTAACCCAAGGTATCACTGTATATGATTTTAGCTGCAGTTCATTCATTTTCAGCTTTGTATACTTGTTATTAAAAGAAAAAGCGTGCCTGGACATTCAATTGTTGCGCCCATAACCTAGGTTTAAGGTTCCATTTAGCTCCTAGCTTTCATGTCTCCGTTTCTGACACTGTTTAAGACACAGCATTGATATATAAACAATTGGGCTGCAAACCCAGGCACACCTGGGCTGCTTAAACCTAGTTGATATTTTGTGGGGATGAGCGGTATATTTCATAATAGTTGGCTTTCTTGAAAGTCCATTTTTGGAGTACTGGATTTTGAAATAAAAATGAATCAAATAATAGTAGAGGGAAGAAAGGATGTGAAAAGATAGGGGTAGGAGCTAGAATAGGAATTTAGGAGAAGGGGGTAATCCCGTGGAATGTGTTGAAGACGGAAAGCTAGAGGGAAAAGAGACTGAGAATGGAGGAGGACTGGGAGGAGGCAAAGAAAAGAGGTGTTTATTCCCCATATCTGCAGTGGTGCTGCGGTGGTGGGGCTTTGGGGCAGAAATCCAGTGCCTAACTTAGCAGAAGGAGACAGTTACAGATAGGTAGCCGTGTTGGTCTGCCATAGTCAAAACAAAATAAAAAAATTCCTTCCAGTAGCACCTTAAAGACCAACTAAGTTAGTTCTAGGTATGAGCTTTCGTGTGCATGCACACTTCTTCAGATACACTGACTTCTGTTTCAGTGTATCTGAAGAAGTGTGCATGCACACGAAAGCTCATACCTAGAACTAACTTAGTTGGTCTTTAAGGTGCTACTGGAAGGAATTTTTTTTTTATTTTGTTTTAGCAGAAGGAGCAGAAGAGGCCCTCAAATACAGCTAAGCTGCCTTAACTCACCTTGAAGTAAATGGCATAGTACACATTTCCATCTAAAAAGGGTTGCCCCCCCTCCCTTGGCCTTGTAAGACCTTTATGTCCAGAGTCTAATGTTACTCAGCCAGAGCTGAGGAAGACTGAAGTTCACATATTGATTGGAAATAGCCAGGCGAATCTTTGGCCACAGGCCTTGCAGCGTCTTGTAAGGCAACTAGTCTGTGTGAAGACAGACAGCTAAATTTAAAGCCAATCTTTTCTAAATTAAGGCTTTAGTTTCAAAGGAGAGGCACAGAATTCTAAAGGCATTAGTCTAATGCTTTCTGCTGAAAGGCAGAACGGATGTATTGACTTTTGGAATTGTCCCACTTAGTTGCCGGAATGAACCGACAGACGGACTTGGATTGTTGGCGGTCTCCTTTTTGTTAACCGAATATGCATTGGGAGTAGGCAAGGCATTGATGGTGGGGTTAATTGAGTGAACCTAGCAAGAGAACTCATTGACTTCAAACTAATAAGGAGAAGCAGCCAGGAATGCTACTTGAAACGTATGGACAAGGGGCACAATTCTCTGAATTATTTAGAGCCCTGTTTTCTAATCATCTGATGCCTAGGACACACCAGTTAATTAGAGCTGGGGGCATGCTTCATGCTTGCACCCAAAAGCTTTACTTTTTGAATACTTAAGAGTAAGAATGACCCATCCTCAGAGGAAACTGCATGGTATGGCTTAGTATTACATGCAAATGGGTCACTAAGCTATACCATGGCCAAAGGTGAACAAAGAGGAGGTAGTGGCTGCTTTACTTCTCCTCCAATACTTTTGCTGCTGGCGCACTTAGCCATGGTTTGGCTCACCATGTTGCCAGAACTAAGGCTCATGGTTTGTATCGCTACAGGCAACCCTGAGCTGTAACTAAGTTCTCTGTGCTATTGGCTTATAGCTTGTTGTTTGTGGATTGCAAACCATGAGCCTGCACTGGGACAACACACTATCCAAACAGAGTCTTCGTTATTGCTTGAGTTACTGTTCTAGATCTGTCTCTGCCAACCGGTGGAATTATCTATCCAAGGCATGGTGTCCTCCTCATCTGCACCAATGGAGGCTGATTGGAAGAAGGAGAATAGGGTCACCACAGACAGCAGCCTCCTCTGCAAGTGGTTATTTTATTATTTAAAAATAATAGCAGCACACTAGGAATTTGAGATTTATTGCTTTTGAGGTTATATATGGGGCTGTGGTGCACTTATTACTAGCACTTGTCATGCAAGTTCTTATGCTGTTTGACAGGTGCATTGAATCTAGAAAGGCCATATAATGGTTAAAGTTACCTTCGATATCAATAACACCAAATACAGGAAATATGCTCCTGAGAATCCCCGCAAGCATGGTGTGCCATGTTGTCCCTCCCCCCTTCCTCTCTGCTTGTGGCATATTATGAGAGCGAATATATTGAGGTTTGGGGATCTGCCAACCCTCAAACCTGAAACTTCCTCATCAGCTGCAAGGAGCTACCTTGTAGTGAGCCACTCAAGACTCCAGAAGGGAAGGGTCAGTATTATACTCCCAGATCCTAGCATGGCTCCACCACCCCATGTCAAATGGTAGTAGTCTGTTGGTTCACCTGGTTCCAAAATCAAGTTGTGCAGCCTGGTTCTAAATGTGTCCAGTTTACAACAGGTGTGTTCGTTTTTTGCCTGGGCAATGATGAACACCTAGTGTGGTCTCTCCTTGCCAGCCAGCCAGCCCTCTTATCTAGTCTTCCAGCTTATTCTTCTGCTAGCTTTCTCCTGTATCCTTGTTACTGACTCCTACTAATGAGCATTTGTGATAGACTCTGGCTCCAGACTGACACTCTTGTGCTCCATCAGTATGCTCTTGTCTTAGGTTCTGCCAACTTCCCTCTGTGGGATATGCACCATTATTCAATTCCAATCTCTGGTCATATTCCTGCTAGGAATTGTATTTTCAGCCCTTGGCTGCTTTTATCAGTCTTTCCCCAAACTTGGGTCTCTAGCAGTTTTTGGACTACAACTCCCATCATCCCTACCTAGCAGGACCAGTAGTCAGTGCTCCAAAAACAGCTGGAGACCCAAGTTTGGGAAAACACTGGTTTACATCGTAGTGTTTTCTTGTAGGTTCTTGCCTAGGGAAGGAATAGAGCATGGTGGCTTTGTAATTCTGCAGCTGCCAAAAATCACCACCTGGGTGTGTGAACTGTTCCCCAATGACATGTTTCTGATCCATTAACAGAAGATACTGTATCACATCTGTTTGGTCATCATGATTATCACATTTTAAAAGCTGCCTGTATTTTTTAAAAAGCATGTTGCATATTCATCTTTGCAGTGGCTTTGACACTGCTAGTATTATGACTCATTCTTTATCTACAGTAGATCAGCAGCATAACCATCACGACGGTGAGAAAGGCATGGCATTATAAATTAACTATTTCCCTTTAAAAGGCAATAGTTAATTTATAATGCCATGCCTTTCTCACCGTCGTGATGGTTATGCTGCTGATTGCTACTTTTAAACCATTTTTTTAAATAAAAAAATTCAACTTAAGTGCATCAAATGGCCAAGTTTTGTAAAATGAGACAATTTTGTCATTTTATTTGTTGTCATACAAAGGTTTCTACCTGTGTAATATAGGTGGTTGCATTAGGAGCAGCTCTTGATTTTTGGACATGGTAGTTGTTCTGAGTGAGAATGTGCATAAACATTCTTGATTATTGTACCCAGCGGCACAAAGACTTGGAGAATGTGGACAGTGTGAATAGGGAATTTTGTAAATTGCCCTGTCAACGTGCTTAGTCTCCAGGTGGAGAATGTGCAGATTGAGACAAGACAGTTGGGTAGTAAGCAAAGGAGTCAGCCAATGCATGCATTCTCCTGTCGAGACCTATGTCCATTTCTTGGGCAGCATGCAGAACAAAGTTGGGGGCTATCAGATTGCATTGTTGGACATCAGCTGGCAATTATTTATATCAGATGATGGACCTTTTTTATCTCAAGGCCTATGGCAACAAGAGAGAAGAAACTATCACATTAGGAGGGACTGGAGTTAGTGGGAGCTAGCTGGCTGGCTGGCTGGCTGGCTGAAGAGAAAGACCCCCATGAGCCTAGGCTGCAGGCTCTTAGCTCCCCATTCCTGAGCTACATTAACCAATCTATAGGTAATATTTACCGCTGGTGCTGCCCTCATTTCTTTGTGTGAATGTGCATCATCACTCGTCAATTCATCCAGTCAATTCATACTAACCCAAACAGATTGTGAAAATGATGACGACAATTGGTTAATAAATTTCCTTGGGTGTGTTCAGATTTAACACTCCCCGTTGCTTGAGCAAATTAGAGTGGTTATGGGATTGTGTACTCCTTTACCCAACACTCCCGTTTCTGGAGAGGGAATTCTTATCATTAGCTAATTAAGCATTATGTTAACTGTTCCTGAATGCTCTTGATTTGGTTACTTGGATTATTTTCAGTTGATGTGTTATTTGGTTTTACTTCAAGCTACTTACATTTGATTCGGCATAGGGCAGCACCCTATTTTCCTAAATGAGATTTGAAAACAGCCTGAAACCCTGGTTGAGTCCTGGTTAAGTAAGAGATAGTTAACACTGCTGCCACTGTATCTCTTAACCATGGTTAAAAGGTTGTAAGTATGATTTCATGTTCCAGAAAGGACTGCAGCACCCACAGTGCTTAGAGCCCCACACCCCTCTTATCTAAAAGCAAGATGCAGGCATATCTACAATGGTTTAGGCAATGCTAAGCGAAAGAACCAGTGTGATTCAGAGCAGGAAGAGGGATGGAAGAAGCAGGCATCGTCTGTTTTATCACTTTGACAGTTGCTTTCTTCTCAAAGAAGCCAGCAGATTCCTGTATTTGTGCTTGCTGACTGCACTCAACATATGTTTTGGGTTCAGTTGCTGTTCAACCTCTAGCCATCTGTGCAACATGACCTATAAGGATGATTTATGGTCACTTTAACATCCCAGAATCCAAAGTGGCAGATTGACAGCTAGGATGGAGCCAAGCCTTGCAAGTAGGCCTTTAAGCTTAAAAGATGGAGAGACCTCCCTCTAGTTGATAAATACTTAGCCTTCAAGAAAAACAAGTACATCGGTTTGGAGAATTTCATCAACTGCAGTATGTTGCATTTGAAATAGAATCAAATCAGATTTTAATGTTGAGATAGTGGTATGTATCCGACAAAGTTGTCTCATAAGGTGTCCCACTTGCCCAATGGAACTTCCTCTCCCCACCCCATGTGCCACCTACACTTCCCCAATCTGCTCTAGAGGGTTTAGGGAAAATGTCAACCTTAATTATAGATGCTCTACAAGTGGAAATTTAAATGCATGGGATTTCACCTCCCATGCCTTGTCTCTTCTTTCAGAAATCAACACCTTGGGGGGGGGATACATATTTGTGTTTTGTCTTTTATCGTCTCAATGTGATTACTTTATTGTTTCAGGGTTTCACCCATAAATCGCGGTCTGTGTGTTTTGGGCTGTGGGTAGGGATTTCTCCAATCATTAAACAATACACAATAGATTCAGTATTAGTTTCCAGCTGATGATGAGGTAGTGCAACTGGAGAGATTGTCATCAAGTAGAGGCTCTGGCACTTGGTAGTACACAAAAAGGGCCCAGTTCTGTTCTGCACACCTGTGCTATTCACACTGAAGTTCATTGGCGTTGTGTGTGTAAGCTGTAGTTGTTTCTTAAGCAAAGGCTATTGTTTTTTCATTGAAATGGATAAGGAAATAGGGAGAGGCATAAACCCCCAGTTTTTCCGTCATGCTGAATCTTCAGGTGGCTGTTCTGCATGGGTTTGATTTGAGCCCTTCACTAAGCATGTGCTTGGAGTTTATGTCATAGCATGCAACATTTTATAGCAATGAATGGTGGCGTGTAATGTCCATAGTACATTATTGCAATACTGTATTATCTGCATTGCTTTTAATGGTTTTTATACTACTACTGCTACTACTACTACTACTACTACTACTACTACTAATCAATTCATTATTAACCACATTCTAAGCCACTGTCTCAAGGCAAGTGGACATATCCTGGCTTCAGATTGCGGTTAAGGAGGAGAGACTCTAAGAGCAATCCCAGGTTCAGACGACATGTTAAGCTGAACTTTGGCTTGGCTGCCATGTCATACTGATCTAAGAAGCCCAGGATGGAGCAAGCTGACTGCAGTCTCCTTCTCAGAAGCCAGCCAATTTGCACTAAGCCATGGTTTGACGTGGTGGGATTTGGGAATGCAGCCACTGAGACCATGCATGAAAACTGCCCTTAAAAGTCTTCCTTCTTTTTCATTCATTTCCAGATTTTACATTATATCAAAGGAAGCTCCACAGCAACCTTCCATGGGCTTGCTCATGCTGAGAGTTAGTGCCAAAGACCATAAGGGGAATTTAATAAATGCATGGAATTTGAACCCAGGTTTCCCCCAGACAATCTTAGTATCCTGTCCACTGTGCCATGCTGAATGACTGTTTAAATTTGAATGAGTGCATTGACAATTTTTTTGACATTGACAAACAATTTTTAAACATGCATATAATGTTATGCATTAAGAAAATAGCACAGTAGAATTAATTTGTAGCCAGTTTTTCTGTTTAATTTAAAGGACTTGGTGGAGAAGGCTAGAATCTGGTCAGGGAATCCCATCAATTTGCAAAACTGAAGCAAAGGCTTTGAGCAGAGTATTACGTTACTTATACTATATTTATTTGAGGCTGCCCAGTAACATGGCACAAAATGATAAAATACATTTAAAGTAAAATAACTCAAAATAACAATAGAATAAAATCGTAACATATATTCTAAAATGGTGTTATATCAGGGTACTGCATTGAATGTAAATTCTTATTAGTCTTTGTTTGAAACAGAAAATATTATTTTGCATTATATTAAGTACTGATGTGGAATGGTGTTTGCTTCTTCTTTTCTGCTTAAGGTTTTTGAGCAGTGACATTTGGAGGTATCCCTGCTATTTAGCTGATATTCTATAGGTTTGTTATTCTTTTGTACATTTTGTTCCTTTTCCACACATCTCTCACCATCCCCTTTCTCCAAATTTATGGCAAATTTCAGAATGCAGGGTCCTTGCAGCAGGGACCTAAACTTTTTCACTTTGCAAGCACCATACATTGATGGCGCTCCCTCTTCCTCTCTGTGCGTACATATACAAGAATGACATTATGGCAATGCATCATATGGCTATGAGTTTGTGAATGACAGAGAGGCAGAAAAAAGTAATGTTCCGACCCTATCTCAATTTTGACAATTGGGAGAGGAAGGTGAAGTGACAAGATATGGATGTGAACAAAGGCAATCTCATATACAGTGGTACCTCGTGATGCGAACGGGATCCGTTCTGGAGCCCCATTCGTATCCCGAAGCAAACGTAACTTGTGTCTGCGCGTGTGTGGGTCACGTTTCGGCGCTTCTGCGCATGCACGTGATGTCATTTTGACGGTCTGCACATGCGCGCGCGGTGAAACCCGGAAGTAACGCGCTCTGTTGCTTCCAGGTCGCTGCGGAGCGCAACCCGAATTTGCCTAACCCGAAGCATATTCATCCCAAGGTATGACTGTACTTGGGCTTCCCTTTAGCTGGGGATGATATGAGGTCTAACAAGTTGAGCCGGAGCCATTGCAGGAAATACAGGTTTTGAGGAGAAAGCAGTATTTTATATTCATTTTGCACATTTGCTCCAATATTTCATATTTTAGGCACAAACTTATACTGTTCTTGCATATCTTTTCTTTGGACAGGCACACCAAGTATGACATAATGTATGAGACACAATGAACTAGTGGGATGTTCCTTCTTTTTCTGCGGAACAGCCTGTGATATCACTGAAGTGAATAATTCTATATTTGGCTGAGAGATATGTCAACTGCAAATCTCATAAACACAGCAGATGCCCTTCCTGGCCGACTGCCAGCAGTGCATCTGGGGACTTATTTACTAGTTATTGCCAGATTTGGTGGAGCAAAGGAGAAAATACATCCTTGCTGTCCCTTATTTTGTACATCTTTCTTTAAGTGTTGACCTGCATTTTTAGCCTCTGGGACTTCCCTGCCATTAATGACAGTGGGAGATTCTATACATCAATATAATTCTGGCTTTAGATTTTGTTCCTCATCATGTGAAAATAATTTGAAACCAGCTTCTGGATGGTCCATGCTTGCTTGCTTGGATATTTAAACATGCTATTTTTAAAAACAACTTAATTCCACTCTTTCTTACACCCACACTGTGTGGATTTTAAAAAAGAAGAAGTAGTAATTAGGGTTCTGCTGAGTTATATGTGGGTTGGTGTCCATAGTGGGTGGGATTTATCTCCTATAAAAAGAGAAGAGCATTGATTCTGAACATCTTGTCCTGAATTCATCTCACACAGACCATTTTACACATTACAGTTTTGGGTGAACCGTGTTTTAAACTGTCAATGCAGCAAACATGCATTTCCAAATGCAAGCGTTGTATTAGAATGCTCATGAGAAAGTCAAGGTTGGCTGCAGCTCCCAGTGCAATGTATGCTCAGCTGAAAACCTGGGTTTGTCCCTGTATAATGTGTGCGATTGGCCTTTCATTCCCAGGGAGAGAACTGTTAAGTGGCTCCTGGTTGTGTTCTGGGGGGGGGGGAATACCCCCTAAGAGTCTTGCTTGGGGTCATTGGTCATTCTCTTTTGGCCATGAGAAGAAAAAAGTGCAGATATTGAAACTAGCTGCCCTTGGAGTAATTCCAGGGTTGGGCTAGTTGCTTTACTGTGTGGGTCATGGGAATTTCTGGGCACCCTATCCAGTGGTCCTTCCTTTGAAACCTTGCTTCAAGAGTGCATCCAACACATGCCTCCAACTCCACAATGCATCTTTATATCTGGGACCCTGGCAGAGAGAGTGAAGGAAAGCAATGCTATCATCAACTCTGCTGAGAAGCTAACTCTGTCAGGCTTCTCCTGTACCTTAACAGAAGCCATTTCATGTGACTACAGCAGAGGGCCGAAAAGATGGGAAGCAGGGCCTCTCCACTGGCTCTGCTGAGAGACCAGCAACATCTGGCTCCTCCTATTCTTGAACTGTTTGCATGCCAACCTGTAGCTAAGAAGCAGTACCTGAACTTGCTTTTTTCTTCTTCCTCCCTCACCATTCATTTTCCTTTTCTGTCTTGTCTTTTAGACAGTTAGCCAGAGGGGCAAGGCCTGTCTTATTATTGATCTTTCTAAGCTGCTCTAGGAGCCTTTTCTTTGGTCTGAAGAGCTGAGTAAAAGCCTTCAAATCAATAACACCCTGTCAGTGCTATACCACTTCCCATCTGTAGCACCATGTCAGTATTAGAAGTATGGCTTACTCTGCGTTTTTAGTGGGGCAGAGTGCGGGGCAGAGCCTTATCAGCTTTTCTGGTGCTTGGCAAGTATCCGCTGCCATGCTGGTGGCTTCCTCCTCTTTCCACACATCATGTATGGGATATTCTTTCCCCCTCCAAGATGATGCACAGCATCAGCACTTTTTTTTAAAGATTATGAAGTTCCCAAACCTGAACTTTCCATTCTGTGCTTAAGGCAGTGGTACTAATTTGTCCCCTCTTGTCCTCCGTTGCATGTTGTGTTGATACTATGTAAAATGTAAGCATTTGGCTTATGAGCCAATTAATTCATTTGCCATCTGCGCCAGCGATAACTATGATACAAATTCTGTCTTTGTGCCTCCCGAGTGGATGTGTAATATTTTGTTAATGAAATAGAATATTGTTACAACAAACATGGGACGAATTATAGGAAGTGTGTGTCACCGTTGCCTTTCAGGCCCGCAGACTAGAGGGCCTTCGGACACTGGAGCCAGAGCCTGAGCTCACCGCTTGCCAAGCCTGGGCTGAATCCACCCAGGCTCTCCCTGGCCACCTATTTGTCTTGACGAGACATCTGTCACGACAGTGGCAGCTGCCATTGTGATTGCTGTCATTCACTCACAGCATTTGCCCTGTGCATGGGCAGCAGAATGCAAAATGGCGGGCACAATGGGTACTGTGGACAATGCCATTTTTCATTGCACACAGTAGTTCCATTGTACCAAAGCATGGAAGGGGCCACAGTGCTCAGCTGAACTTTCAGGCTTCTCATCGATGAAAGATGAAGGCCAAAGAAGACACGGATGATATCAGTGCTGTAGGTGGCACAGGCAGCAAGGTTTATGATGCTCTTGGCCAGGAATTTGACAGTCCTGGTTGGCTGGCCAGTGGTAAGGCCCACTCTCCCACCCACCTGTTGTGTGCTACACTCATGTCTGCTCTCCAGCTCAGTAGACCAGAGGTGGAACCTCAACCCGAGGCATGGAGTGATGTGAGTGTACTATTATGTGCACTGAGGTGGTGCTGGCTGATAACTTTGGACTTTGCTTTTGACACAGTTGCACAGAAGGTTGAAGCAAGAGTTCTGAAAATCTGAGCAGGGAAGAATTCTCGCCAAGATCAACCCTGCTGGTGAGATTTCTAAGGTAGCTTTGGCCTGTGCCCAACTAGAACACATCAGTGTATCCTCCAAACAGCATTCCCACTGACGTAGCTGATAGTACTTGATTTACTGTGTTCCAATGACATCTGATGATATAGAAGGACTATGAGGTGACAACGGGTAGAGCAGGCATAGGCAAACTCCGGCCCTCCAGATGTTTGGGACTACAATTCCCATCATCCCTCATCACTGGTCCTGTTAGCTAGGGATGATGGGAATTGTAGTCCCAAACATCTGGAGGGCCAGAGTTTGCCTATGCCTGGGGTAGAGGGCAAGGTAGCAAGTTCTTCTGATATATGTAGTTCATTGTGTGGCGTACTTGAAAGAAGCGATAGGGACCAAATTATGGGAGAGCATGTAAACCAGTACTGTCACCGCAGAATAATAACAAATAACAAAAAAATAAAGGCAACCACCCTCATTAAGCAAGGGACATATGCAGATGGAAGCAGCTCCTGCACACATATGACCGTGATGATTTGGGAAATACACATGTAGTCTGGACGCAGCAGTCCATGTAGACGTGTGTCTTAATTGCATCACATTGTGATATATAGAGTGCACGTTTCATGCCCACTGCGATGCAGATGGAAATGTCCATTCCTATGATGATCCTGTTTGGCTTGACACACGTATGGCCATTTGTGAGCCAGAAGTGAATTCCTAATGGATATGTGTCTGGATCTTGACTTTCACACAGACAGAGTAAATGTGGGTGTTCTGCCTGTCTGGCCTGCTTTTCACACCTAGGATTCTGAATTTAAATGTGACTTAGGTTTTTTATCTAGGGAAGGTGCAGCTATTCAGCTTCCATGCAGAGCTTTAACTGGCCTTGGGCCCTAGAGGCAGATCCTGTTACCAGAAGTAGGATGGTTTCGGTTTTAAAAGGGGTGGAACTAGTAGCTCTCCTTTCTGCTTGCTGCACCTGAAGGCTGTTTGAGGGGCTTTGCTGGAGTGCTCCAACTTGGGGTGGCGATGTGGAAGCCATGTGGTCAGCAGGCTCAGCTTGGACTTTATGAAATGGCCTGGATAGAGGAGACATTTGAACTACGTATGATAGTTCCATCATCTCCACAAAGCGCAGAAAGGTATTTATATAAATATTCCTTTATTTTGCTATTTTCTTGCAGGATCTTACTGCTTCTTTTCTGCAACGAAGCACTTTTACTTCATAAGGATGTTATGGCATGATTTTAGCTGCCTATACTGCTTGGTTATGTGCCTTCTTGAAAAGTACACCTGTTTTTAAGATTTTGAAACCAATGTTACCTATCTTCATAGGCTGCTGGTGGTGATAATAATAAAGAAGCCGTTAAGCCCCTGCATGGGCTTGGATTAAGCGTTTTAAAGTCAAACACTGCATCTGGTGCTGTTAAGGCAGTAAAAAAGAATTGGTCTTGAAAATCCATAACCATCTCAAAGAGCTGTAAAGGGCTGCAGGCGTATTGTTGAACATAATTTACATCTGTATTGGGGTCACTGCTAGTGCAAGTGTAGAAAACTTGTTTGAAAGAGATAGCAAGCTTGGGAACCATATTGCAACTTTTCTTGAGATACCACTTATTCCAAAGTGTTTCTCTTCTGCCGTGATACCCCTCAAACCTGTCAGCTCTTGTTATTTGAGTCTGCAAAATGATGACAGTTGAAAAGGATGTTGTGATTCAGTTTACTTCTGGTTTTAATATTTTGCAGTCAAACAGTCCAGGGGTTGGTGGAAGGTAAACTAGGGTCTGCTGGTATGGTGATTTACAACAAAGGGTGTGGTTTTTAAAATCCAAGTTGTTGAACTTGTCAACAACACAAAAACCAGGCGTCTTTCCCTCATACCTGCTGAAGCAAAGATATCTCATGGAGTAACCCGGATTGGACTTCTGTTCATTTGTGGTTCCCAAAACAAATTCCTAGACTCAGAATGTGTTCAGAGTCACCCCAGTCTTTAAATCTTACTGTGTATATTTGGCTCTGGTTCACAGTGGCATAGCATGGGGGGTGCAGGGGGGGCCGGCCGCACCGGGCGCAACATCTGGGGGTTAGGGTTAGGGGCGCAAATCCACAGGTTGGGGGGCGCAAATTACTTGCCCCGGGTGCTGACAACCCACGCTACGCCACTGCTGGTTCATAGATCTTGGGGTTCTGCTAAACCATGTGGAACTGATAAGCCTGAATTCTGTCACTTCTGATGTACCATATTTTTCGCTCTATAAGACGCACCAGACAATAAGACGCACCTAGTTTTTGGAGGAGGAAAACAAGAATTTTTTTTTACTGAATCTCAGAAGCCAGAACAGCAAGAGGGATTGCTACGCAGTGAAAGCAGCAATCCCTCTTGCTGTTCTGGCTTCTGGGATAGCTGTGCAGCCTGCATTCGCCCCATAAGACGCACACACATTTCCCCTTACTTTTTATGAGGGAAAAAGTGAGTCTTATAGAGCAAAAAGTACAGTAGTTGGTCATGTCTATTTGCCACCATGAAGGTTAGAACAGCGTCTTGCTTCATATAGTGGGTTCTGCTTCCAGAGTCCCCAGTGCAAGGCCCTATGGTTCTTTGCAGAGTTTTGTCTTCCTAAACTCAGCCAATTGACAGCTTTTTGATAGAAGACTGCACTTTAAAAGTTATAGGGATGATCCCATGAGCTACATGAACGGAATGTTTTGAGCTATAACCTGGAGAGGTTTGCTGAATTTCCTTCAGTACGTTTCTGTCACAAATGGCTTTGCAGAATGTTAGAGACATAGTTCCAGAATGACAGGTCCATGCCAGAGATAGAATTAACTATATAGCAGTGACATAATCAGATCCTTCAGAATGAGATCTCTGAATTCCACAATGTTGATAGTGCATTGAGATCTAGACTCAGTTGACAATGGTTTAGGTGCCTAGCAATCTGAATGGAAACATACAAGAGAGATAAATATATAACTATGAAGCACACTGGCTGTCTTCCCCATTGGTTTCACTCTGTGTGTGTGTGTGTGTGTGTGTGTGTGTGTGTGTGTGTGTGCTGTCGTTGTTATGGTGATGAATTTCCATGTCTCAGTTGAAAAATGCATTATCCATTTCAGCAGCAAAATAACAAAGCTAAAGCAGTTGAGAGAGCATTAGACTGAAAATCTATTTTGACCCTAAGATTTTTTACATGCTGTGCTCCTGGATTTAGAGGAGCCGCCATAGAGCCAATGCTTTCCACACAGACGTACTGGGTTCAATCCTTGGCATCTCCAGGTAGGACTGGGAAAGACCCTATTTGAAAAGATGGAGCGCTATTGTTCCGTGTAAATTGCACAGAGCTAGATAGACCTGGTATCTTCTGAAGTCTGCCCAGCAGGCTCTCCCCATGCTAATGGGGTATCTGTCCCATCCCCACCAACATTCCAGGCCGTGCTTACAATCCTCATGGCAACCATCAGTTCCTGAGCCCTAACCCCAGTGCTCTTGAATGCTCTTAACTATATGTTCTCTATTCTCCATGTGTCTATATGCTCCGTTCATTCACATGCAACAGCCTGTTGATTTAAAAGCCAAGGTGGTGACTGACCTTTTGATTAAAGATGCACTCCATAGTGTTCATGCACACCAGTGCCATCAGGGTGGGACTTATGGATAGATGTCCAGGGCTCCATTCAGCAGGATGAAGAATAGGGCCCCCAAATGCAGCAGAGCTGGCTTACTGCATTTTGAAGTAAGTGAAGTACAGTAATACATCTAAAGGCTGGGGGTGGGGAAAGACCGTTAAGTGTTGCGTTTAAAGTGACCTAAATGCATCACTGCTCCTATGCATGCAAGATGCATCTACTCTCTTTTTGATGATATAACTTCTAGGAAGAATATGAAATCAGAGGTCAAAATTAGGAACAGATTTACTAAGGACAATGCAGCTTTTTACTCTGTAAATAGGAGTATTTGAAGCATTGGTGGTCAACAAAAGAGGTTTAAAGCTGTCTGAAGGCAAATTTTAAAAAAATGTAGTGTTGGGAAACACTTGCCTGCGAGCGCTTCAACTGGAGAACAACTTTTACCAAAGGTGTCATGGGCTTTGAAGACTCTCGAACTTAGGAAGCAGGGGAGAAACATGCTAAGAGGAAGGCACACTTGGCAAATCCACACCGTGATCAACTCCCACCTGGAAACCAGTGTCCCCATTGTGGAAGGACGCGTGGATCCAAAATTAGCCTCCACCGTCACTTATGGACTCACTGTTAAAACCGTGTTTATGTAAGACAATCTTACTTGGCTATGAGTGATCGCCAAAGAAGAAGAAGATTTGAAGCTGAAGATTTCAGGCTGCTGTGCTGGTTGAAGGAGGCTGGGCTAGCACTGGTGCAGCAGATTAATCTATAGGGGTTTCCTCCAGGACTGGGCTGGCATCAGAGATTGACAAGACCCACAATCCAACAGAGGGCCCACTGCCAATCTCCAGGGCCTCCCGACCATTGCTTCCTGTTAACTCGGTCTCTCCAGGGGAGCAATAAATGCTTCATGCCTTGTCCCCTCTCTTTCCAAGAGAGGTGGTACCAGTTGGACACACACACAGAGAGGCAAATGAATGGGGACAGCAACAATGGCAGGGTGAAGGGGGCCCCCACTGACAGCATCTTGTATAAGCACTCCCACTCACCACAAATAAAAATATGCAACTGGCAGTGGTTTCCTCATTGTGTGTGGAGGATGTAGAAGCTTCAGATGATGTGATGGCTTTAGTTTTCTGGCCATAGTTCTGCTTCAGAGTTTGCATGCGTTAAAATCCCAGGTTTAACACCAGCACCTCCAGTTAAAAGCATGTGAGGTGGCATTAGTGGAAGAGACTTTAGAAAGTGTAAGAATTTGGCTTCTACACCACCTGTTCTCACCTATTACCCAGGTGAGGAAACACCTTTCAAATAAAACATGGATCCAGTAGAATTGCAGCAAGCACCACCAGTTAGGGACCTGGTTTATTAACTGTTGCAATAGGACATCCTTGCCAACCAGTTGCTCAGCAGCCCCGGTTAGAAAAGACTGCCCAGAGACAGATCAGAATGAAGCTTATATAGTAACAGCAAAGTAACAAAGAGTCATAAAACATCAAACATTCTTCTACATACATCAGTAAAGGTTACAGTAGGTCAAGGGATATAAAGAGACATGACCCCACATAGGTATCAACTTCCTTGGGGTGTTCCAATACATGCGGTCTCAGCTTACAACTCACCGGACAGTTGTGGGCTGCTGACATTCCTTTCCCATATCTGTCCCTGGAACCTCTCAAGGAGATGCCGGTGCTAACTCACAACAGACGTAAGAAAACATCCTGTCATTTGTGCCATTTGTGCCAGGGTCAGATAGGAGAGGTGGAGTGCATCGTAGGAGGGAGGCATAGAAGTCACAAAATGTAGGTACTCAGGAATCATTCATGGCTGCATTCTAGCCAAAGGTTAAATGCAATTAATATTGAAACTTCTTATAATAAAAAAACTATACCCTGGGTCTCTAATTCTTACATCAAAGGGCTACTTCCTGTTAGAGCATATGCCACTGGACTAGACCATCTTCCCCAACCTGGTGACTCCAGATGTTTTAGACTATAACTCCATTCAGCTCCAGGTGGCACAACTACTGGGAGAAAACTGAACTTAGATGGACCAGTGGTCTGATCTGTATAGGACAGCTTCATTTAAAAAAAACCCCCTGTATTCCTGAAAAGGCCCTGCATCAGAAGAAGGCCGAATCACAACTTGTTTTAATCATTTTACAAAAGTTATGAACAAGGACTTCATGTTATTTAGCATTGGGTGACCAATATATTCTAATAAATGAAAACTGGAAAGGACTTAGGCTTGCTCACATCCATTATCCTAGTAGACTCGTCCTTTTTCTGTGCTTTATCCATTCTTTCGCAGTTCAGTGACTTTTTTTATATACAATTGCTGCTGATGCTTTTTTGAAGCATAGAGCCACATGATGGGCTAAATAAAACACAACCACAAAAGAAACAGATTCCCCCCACAATATCATTGTTCACACAAAAAATGCAAAACAACAGCACATTTATATGGTTATTAGTTAATGTTCTTCTGCAATGTTATGAAGCTAGTGAGATCAGAGCACCAAAACAGTGGTGTGTGTTTTTTAATCCACTTTATTTTTAAATGCTTTATTTCTAGACTTTTCTTTCTTTTCAAAAACCTCCTTTACTCTGCGCACAATCCAACGGGTACCATGAGCCTGAAAGACTGAAATCGCACTCTCCTTTTTGACTTTTGGGAATGGTGTTGGCAAGGACTACTGGTTCAAAATGCAAATGGGAGTGACGGGGAGGGAGAGGGGGAGAGAAGATAATCATGACTAATCAAAATCTCATATGTTAACATGCTTTTAATATTTGGATGTTGTAAATAAATAGGCTTTTGGTTATCACTGTAGTTAACTAGGACTCAAGGCCAACCCTATCATTGGGCAAAGTGAATCCACTGCTTCAGGTAGCAGATTCTGGGGGTGGCAGCAAAAGAGAAAGTGGCAGAAAGCTGTTGGAGGACATAGCTCTGTGTTCCAGTTCTGGTCTGCTGTTCCCAAGAGCAGATTACAAACTCACCACCCGTCCTGAAGTCATTTCAACTACCAGTCTCATAAACTTCTAGACATGGAATGAGAGGGGAGCACCATCTTGCCCTTCCATTTAGGCAGGGGGCGGGGGAAGACTTGGGTTGGCCCTGCTAGGGCTCTTTGCAGTTTACCATCCTTCCCTGAACATACACCGAATAACATAACAGTGGGTATTTTGTGAGTAATTATAAATAGACGATGATTTAAGGAGCTTATCACAAGAATCAGAATTTCAGTAGAATCTCAGGTTAGCAGCATCTATCACTGTAGCTGTTTGGTTGTCGTTCAGCAGAGCTACAAATGGCTTGTTTTAATCTTCATGTTTTATCTGTGCTTGTACATACGCTAGTGGTTTTCTACAGTGCTGATCACTCCACTCACCAACCTCCCTCCCCACTTTAACTTACACCCCTTACCATCACTAACCCCACTTTTCACCTTCCCAAACTTATTTTTGAATCCACTTCTATTCTGCAGCTACACTTTGAATCCTTGTTTTTGCATTTGCTCCCATGCCCATGTTTCCCCTCCTCCTCCTTTTGTGCAAGCCCCTTGCACACAGACAACCCTGTGGGTAACCTCCTGCATCTTCACCCTCCCACACATTTCAACTGCTAAGCATCCTTTTCTTTGTCTGCCCAGATCTGAAGACACCAGCCCCTCCTGTTCTGCAGCCCCTTTCGTACCCCCACTTTCATCTTCCTCCCCATTTCCATCACTTCTTTTCACTTCTTCTTTTTCAAACACCCTCTTTTAGCAACAAACCCCCCTCCCCACCTGCAAATTGCATAAACAATACCACCTAAAGATTCTGTTCAGAAGCCTCTGCTTTTGTAGCTGGAGTCAGTCCGATCCCTCCCAGGCCAGGCGAAAAAAGGCCTCTGGGGAATGGAGCAGGTCTTCTAGGACTCACAGCCAAGAATGGACAAGGAGTTACAAGGCAATTGAAAAGATTGGGGAAGTGCTTAGCTTCTATGTAGGGGCCAGTCTTCAATATATGACAGGTCTGGATGTTGCAGCCAGGCTGTAGACTCCATGGGTAAAATGCATACTCTTTGGGTGCCTTTTGGCATAAGCCAGCTCCAAGGCCCATGAAAGTTGGCCAAAATGAAAAGGGGGAAAGTCTGGTGAATAATAGCAACTGGCACACATCAAGCACTAGATGAGAAGCATTAAATCTCCAGGTCCTCCCAGTGCTCACACAGACGTTGCCAACACGGCACAGCTGCACACCACAAGAGCAGGTGAAAACTAAAATGTGACGAAGTGGCTGATTCCTCATGCATAATACATCCCTCCCAGAGGCATTTGTGCACCTGCTCTTCATTTAGCTTCTTGTTGCTAACATTTTAAAAGCTTATTGAGGCAGGTACCAGAAAGCGGATGGTCCCAGGGCTTGCTCACACCTTTTGTTGCAGTGTACCTTTGCGAAACCTGGAGGCGTACCTCATCATTTTTCTTTTTACTTTCCGTTTTTGAATTTATTTATCTTTTGAAGATTACATTCTAATATTGCATTAATATAATACATATTCAGCAGTACATATTCAACAGGGCAAACTGCATAATGAACTTACGGAATTAGATAAAGTGTATAATAATACAGAACAAAAATGGGCCGTTGTTTTCATGATGGACTGTGCCTGTTAAATGAAAATCATTATTTAAGACAGTGAAGGGAAACCTGTGGCCCTCCAGATATTATTGGACCATGGCTCCCATCACCCCCATGTATTGGCTGCACTCGTCTGAGGTTGATGGAATTTGGTAAATTGCAAACCTAGCCTTTTTTTTTAAGCGGGCCACATAATAACAATAAATATGGATCATTTCAAAACAGGTTGGGGGCTGCAGATGTGTCTGTCTTGCTGTGCACTTGCACTGAAAATTAAGAATGCTTAATCAACAATATAGAAATGCAACTTTCACCCTTAACAGGACTGTTGCAGTCCTTGAATATCTCTGGTCATATTGCACAGCACATGCTTAGCTGTGAACCAGCCCCTGTTAAAAATTATAAAGGCAAGCTTATTTTTCTTGTTCCTCTTTCAGATGTGCAGGCTGGCCATTTGCACCATCTCAAACACATAGACCTAATAAATGCAGTTTCAGATCACTGATGTGCATTGTACATGAAACTGCTTATTTGTGCAGAAGCTTGTGTGACAAGATGCTTCCCTGCCACTCCTTCCATGTGTTACTGCCACTCATAGTCCTGCTTTCTGTATGGGATGGCATTGAATACACTCACATGTGAGCATGCCACTCGCATGTGAGCATGCACACACACACACACACACACACACACACACACATATATATATATATATATATATATATATATATATATATATGGTTTGCCGTTCGGCATTGCAATTTGAGAAATGCAAACTCAAAGCCCTTTTGGTCATGTGGAATGACCTTATTGGTACCTGAGACTCAGTATGGCAATTTCTTTTTAAGATTCTCTGTATTGAATCTCTCACATGTTTTACCATTTTTTTACCACACTGTTCCTATTAAGAATGGTAAACCAAGGTGCGTTGACAGGTATAGAAAATAGGATTTGTATTTCAGTAAATATTGTTTTCATTTACCATTTTGTTTTTAATTGAACATTATGGTTGTTTTGTTTTGTCTTGCTGTTTGTTTGGCATGCATTCCTAGGAGACCTAGAATGAAAAGTTTTGCCAACTCAGATTTGCGCCATCTGAACAGGATAAACATTCAACAGCTATAAGCATCACTATCATAATTCCCACCCCCTTTTTTTGGTACAACTGTTGTGACCCTAGTCCAAAGTACATATGACATTAAATGTACCTTTGCATCCAAGGGACAGGTTGTTATTTTTTAATGGCAATTGCATCCACAATTATGCCAATCATGCAAATAAAATGGAGTCTGCAGGGGGCAGAAGAGAGAGACCCACGTACGCCGTCTTGAGCCTCCTTGGAAGAAAGACAGGATATGCATGTAGAAAATGAAAATAAATAACATAAGCTGATGGGAAGCAGAGAAGGACGGGGCTCCTGAGAAGGTTTTCCTGCCCAGCATGTCAATTGACACCTGCCGGAATTCCTTCTTCTGTACGATTGTAAAGGGCAGCGGTGGAGGAAGGCACTTGGGCGCCTGGGGCAGCGCGCCTGGTGAGAGGCGGGGGACACCATGGGGCCTCCGGAGTCTGCCTACCTCCACCCACTCAGCCGCCCTACAGCTGAGGGGGGATGCAGCAGGCAGACAGTTTGGGCAGTGTGGAGCTTGCGCCCGCCCAAGCCACTGTTTCTCTCCCAGGAGAGACTGCTCGGGCACGCTGCAGGCCCCGCAGTGAGTGCCGCCTGGCATTTTGTCACCCCCTCAGTGGTGACACCCAGGGTGGTCCATACCCCCCCCCTTCCTTCGCCCCAGTAAAGGGATGGGAACCCTCCTCTGCAGCTCCTCACCTTCCTAATGATGAATCATACATTTCAGCTGTTGTGGGGAGGACATGAAATCACATGAGTAAGGTCACTCGGAGGCCTATGAGCTTTGTCCTGGCAAGCAGTCCAAGATCACTTTTACTTTATTTAAGCTTGTACAAATACCCCACCCCCACACTCTGAAATCCCTGCCTTTGGTGCTCTCTGGAACTCGGAGCTACTTCATACAAGGCTAGGCATCCTGCAGCATAATTTGTCACAGCCTGCTGCAGGAATGCAGGCAAAAGTTCCGACCTTGCTCCCTGCCTCTGCCAGTAGCTCTCTATCTTTTCCTCCCTCTCTTTGCTCCCACTCAGCCCCGAGACGGTGGGAGAAGGGGGTGCAATGAGCTCTGTTCCTTCCCCTAATTTCTCTCTCCCTTTCTTAGCTGCTCATTTAGCTTGAGGGAGGTTTGCTTTCCCAGATGTGTGGGTGATGCTGCAGAAGCTCGTGTGGTACACAGAAGGGAACGCTGCAGCGAGTAATAGCTCTTCAGGGTGTGCCTTTGTTTGTACTGAGCCATCAGCCATTGCAGTAGGGGCCGAGGAGGAGGAGGAGGAGGAGGCTGTTTTACTTGTGCGCTGCTGGAAAATGTGGGCCTTGGCTGGAATGCAAGTCACCCAGCTGTCCTCTGCTCCTGGCAGGATGTCAGAAACACTAGCCATTGATGTGTGGAGGGATCGCCGCCTGCTTTTATGCTGGTTCAAGAAACCACTAGATGGCCCCCAGACAGCGCTTGGCCTTTGCTATGGCACACCTATTGTTCTGTTCATCCAGCAGGCTTTCTGGAGGGGGGGGGAATGCTTTGGTTATAGAGGTGGGGATGGAGCTGAGAAGGACTGTTGGGGCAGGGCTTCCCCCTGTGGCAGGATCTCCTCTTGGCAACTGATTCCCATGCCCCTCTTATGAACTGCTAGCTGCTACTCTGGCAGAGCCTCGGTTGCTCCACCTACTGAAGTTAAAGAGCCACATGTGGTTGCTTGGGAGAAGGTAGCCTTAAATAAGGGTATATAAATATATTAAACAAAGGGTTTCCTTAGGACCCCAGGATATTCTGGAGCTAGATTGCAATCCTTTGGAAACTCTGTTGAAATCCTGGGATGCCCCCAATTGTGATTCGCAAACCTCTAATAGTTCCTCCAAGTGTCTCTATTTTCCAGGGACTGTCCTGGATTTACAGATGTAGCCCCTGGTTTCTGATTTGTTCCTGGAATGTCCTGCTTTTCCTTAAAGGTAAAGGTACCCCTGCCCATACGGGCCAGTCGTGTCCGACTCTAGGGTTGTGCACTCATCTCACTTAAGAGGCCAGGAGCCAGCGCTGTCCGCAGACACCTCCAGGTCACGTGGCCAGCGTGACGAAGCTGCTCTGGTGTCCCAATTTTCATCAGAGAATTGTTGGCTGGTAAGGAGTCACGCAACCTTCAAGCCAAGGAGACAAGTAACTATACAACCTTTAGAAGACATCTAAGGCAGCCTGTATAGGCAGGCTGGTCAGATGCTTGTGGTATTATTATTATTATTATTATTATTATTATTGAATAGGTCGTCCCTATTTTCATCAGAGAAATGCTGGAGGGTATGCTCTTAGGCTCCTCCAAGTTGTCCATGAGACCTTAACGAAAATAGTTAGCATAGGGGGAACGCAGAGTGGCTGAAGATTTCTGTGGCAGACAGATTCCACCATAGCTGGGTGATTTTCAGAGCTCCAGGGTTCTCAGTCAGAGATGTAGTGCTGCAATGAAAAATGATGAAGTTGATAATGCTTGGGCACTAGCAATGATTTTAATTTTTCTCACTGAGAGTTAGCGTTATGTGACATTATAGTTTTCATAATATCCAGTTGCTTCCTTGAACTGCATCAGGCAGGCACACAGGCGGTGGCCTTTATTGTGGAGCCTCCAGAATGTCAAGGATATTCCTGTGGAGGCAGGATAAATTTAGGGCTTTTTTTGTATACTGTTGCTTCTGTGGGGATACTTTGAGGTAGACGGTAATTATTGTTAATTCTGTATCTTCTGGCTAAAGGTCTCAGGTACTCAGAGAGATTAATGAATATCCTTACTCTTTTGTCTGTCCGTCTTTCTCTCTTTCTTTTAACATGAGCAAGAACATGCTTGGTGCTGCTCTAAACTATTTCTCTTCCTTTCCTCCCTCATCTCCTTAACCCTACAGGAAATACAGTATTTATCTGACAATAGTCTGTCTAAATCATTTGGCTTCAGCATTCCTCCCTCTTAATTGGCTTTTGTAGCTTTTTCAGGAATTATGGTATCAGATCACTTTTCCAAGATGCTGATCCTGTGATTCTCAGCCAGTGATCCTGGTTATGTAAGAGATTTTCTCAGCTTGCAGTTTTCTTACCACAACATCTCCTGACATCTTCGAAGAGTAGAGGCCTTCAGTAAGCTGAAAATCTGTTTCCTTCTGACCTCTCTTCTCTCTATCCTGCCTCCCACCAGCCTTGTGTGTATATATGTGCCTATCAGTTCAGAATGGCATTTCATGCAGCTAACAAAGTGGACTCTGATCCCCACAATAACTTATGTCCTAATAAGTTTGTTAGGTGCCACACAAGTTTGTTGTTTCTTATTATTTTGGTATCTCCTGCATTCTAGGTTTCCTGCTGAACTCTAGGTTTCTGAACGAACTTTGGGCTTCTCCACATATAAGCATTATTCAACTGTTAATCCACTTTTTGCCATTCAGAATAGACTGCAGTAGCCCATTCTTCCACATATATTTAAATATGCATATGAAGGGCACTTTTGGTTTTTCTCATTCATACCAGTAGGTGTTCTCTTTTGTGTTTGTTCTGTTATGCTGAATAAGATAGCTGCGTTTGCACCTTGGGGTGGGTTTTTTTTTTTCTCTCTCCCCTGCCCAGGAAGTGTGGAAAACCACAAAGACAGTTAAGTTTCAAACTGTCAGCTCATACTTTTCAGATTGCTGTGCAGTATCTGGTTTGCATGATATCCATCTATCCATCTATCCATCTATCCATCTATCCATCATCATCATCATCATCATCATCATTTATATATAGCACAGGAGTGCACAGGAAGTAGTTACATGCATTGAGAGGAAAGGATTGAAAGCATTGAGGAAGTAATGCGTGTGGAAAGGGAAGTAGTAGCAGAAAGTGGTGATTGATTCACCCGACTCCCAAACAATGAAAGAAAACATCTGTGAACCTGATAGGAGTGGTTTGGAGCCCAAATTCCCACAACTTACTCTTACTTTATATCAGAAATGAGGTGGTTGGGTGTTGAATTGAGGATTATGATAGAGGGGTGAGCAGGCAAATCAAGGATGGGAGCAGAGGCCTGCCACTGTTTGAGGGATCAGGGTTACTCACCATCACCAAATGCATTTCCAAACCAGGCAGTTGTGCTGGAATTTGGGGCAGAAGTCCAGGGCCCCAAATGCATCAAGGTTCACAAACTACATGTTGAAATAAGCTATATATATATATATATATATATATATATATATATATAGGTTTTGGTGTCCTCGGGTGTCTTCCCGTGTAAAAGTTGGGGTGTCTAGGCGACGTTTCGACGAGGTCTCACTCGTCATCTTCAGGCTGGTGCTTTCGGCTTCTTGTTACTGGAACAGAGCGGGATCTCAATGTTTGAGTTCCTATAAATACTGTAGAGGGGGTGTGGTGTCTAGCCTCCAATGTTCTGGGCAGAGAGGAAGTTCCCAGGCTAGTGTGCCTTTTCTTCTTTTGTTCCTTAATTACTTGAGAGATACCTTGAGTGATTTCTTGAGTGATATCCTGAGTACCACTTAGGTGGGTCATTAGGTGTGGATTAGTTGCTAAAGTCTTTGTGTCTTGACCTCTTGAACTTTGTGAAGAGTTTTCCTGAGAAGATGGCTGTATTGCACTTAGTTGTGCTTTGGCTTGGCTTCGTGTATAGGGGCGAGCTGTGGTTTTGTGGCTTGTGTCAGCCAGATCTGTGTAGGGATTGCAGGGGGGTGCAGCATCCGGAGGTGCCACCATGGATTGGCTACTGGATGGTGTCAGTAATTCATCTGTGGAGAGGGTCTGGGTTTGGGTCTGGTGTGGTTGATTGGCGTTGGCGTTCTGTGTGCCTCTGGATCTGGTGTCAGTTTTTGTGGGGAGGGCTAATTTCCAGATGTCTGGCAAGCGGGATGTGTCGTCACGCTTGTTCATGTTGTGAGGGTGTTTCTCTATCTCGATGGCTTCCATGATTATTCTCTTGTGGTGATGTTCCGTGTTAAAGAGCAATTTGGAATCTGCAAAATTAATTTCGTGTCCTGTTTCTTTCATGTGTTGGAAAAGAGAGGAAGTTTTTTCTTCTTTTTTGACGGCATTCTTGTGTTCTGCGATACGTGCATTTATTCGTCTGTTTGTTTGTCCAATGTACGTGGCTGGGCAGACTTTGCAGGGTATTTCATAGATCCTTGGTTTTCCAACTGGATTTTATCCTTGGGGTTTCTGAGGATATTGGCTATTTTTTGGTTGGTGCAAAAGGCTGTTTTGATATTGTGTTTATGGAGGATTTTGCTAATTTTATCTGTAGTGCCCTTGATATAAGGAAGGAGGGCCATGCCATTGTTTTCTTCTGTGTCATGCCATTGTTTTCTTCTGTGTTTTCTTCTGTGTATAGCTCGCCCCTATACACGAAGCCAAGCCAAAGCACAACTAAGTGCAATACAGCCATCTTCTCAGGAAAACTCTTCACAAAGTTCAAGAGGTCAAGACACAAAGACTTTAGCAACTAATCCACACCTAATGACCCACCTAAGTGGTACTCAGGATATCACTCAAGAAATCACTCAAGGTATCTCTCAAGTAATTAAGGAACAAAAGAAGAAAAGGCACACTAGCCTGGGAACTTCCTCTCTGCCCAGAACATTGGAGGCTAGACACCACACCCCCTCTACAGTATTTATAGGAACTCAAACATTGAGATCCCGCTCTGTTCCAGTAACAAGAAGCCGAAAGCACCAGCCTGAAGATGACGAGTGAGACCTCGTCGAAACGTCGCCTAGACACCCCAACTTTTACACGGGAAGACACCCGAGGACACCAAAACCTGCATTCCTGTACCCGTGAAAATCTACGAAAGCAAATATATATATATAATATACAGATTACCATTCAGTTCCAGCCCCACCTATAAGAACATGAGATCAAGAGTCTTCAACTACCTAACTGTACCACTAAAACCAGGTGTGAAATCAATGCTGAAAGATTGCACTGCTGCTTCTTAAAGGTAAAGGTAAAGGTAAAGGGACCCCTGACCATTAGGTCCAGTCATGGCCGACTCTGGGGTTGCGGCGCTCATCTCGCTTTATTGGCTGAGGGAGCCAGCGTACAGCTTCCGAGTCATGTGGCCAGCATGACTAAGCCACTTCTGGCGAACCAGAGCAGTGCACAGAAACGCTGTTTACCTTCCCGCTGGAGCAGTACCTACCAGTATTTATCTACTTGCACTTTCTGGTGTGCTTTCGAACTGCTAGGTTGGCAGGAGCAGGGACTGAGCAATGGGAGCTAATCCCATCGCAGGGATTTGAACCGCCGACCTTCCGATTGGCAAACCCTAGGCTCAGTGGTTTAGCCCACAGCGCCACCCACGTCCTGCTGCTTCTTACTAAGCTCTAAAAATCACTACGAACTAGCCCTTGAGGGAAAACGTAGGATTGATGTGGTTCAGGAGGAAACTTGTCCAGATTCTCAGGCATGAATGAGCAAGCAAATGGTGCCAATACCAGAAAAACTTGGCTAGCATGGAAGCAGCCATGCACTGGGGAAAGATGTTCCTCTGGTCACCTGGCCGTACGGTGGCTTTGGGCATCCTAATGAGAGGCAGCTAAGAATGCTGCAACTTGGCCCTCTTCCAGATGTCAGGTGTGTGAGCTCCACATGCATTGAGAACTCCCCTACAGTGGTGCCCAGCAAGACGAATGCCTCGCAAAACGAAAAACCCGCAAGACAAAAGGGTTTTTCGGTTTTTGCGTCGCTTCACAAGACGAATTTCCCTATGGGCTTGCTTCGCAAGACGAAAACGTCTTGCGAGTTTGTTCGCTTTTTTCCTAAAGCCGCTTGAAGAGGTGCAGTTGCGACGGACCGTGCTTCGCAAGACGAAAAACATCGCAAGACGAAAAGACTCGCGGAACGAATTATTTTCATCTTGCGAGGCACCACTGTATTTCACAATGAGTTGCTAAACAGAGGCTGTTCAGTTGCTCATTTTAAGGCTTTGACTTAGACTGTGCTTTACTGTAAACTGCACTGGTATCTTCTCATGCCTTTTGAAATATGATATAAAAATTGTTGGTAAAAGATGGTATAGAAAATTAGCAAGCAATAAATCCCCCAAGGCACCCCTTGATTTTATATTCGGGTAAATCCAATATGAACACTTTCTGCCCAAGTTGCTGCAAGACTCTCAAGTAAGTCTTCTTGGTGTTTATTTCCCTTCCGTAATGGATAATGTATGCAGCTTTCCTGATTACCTAGTTCATAAGCCTTGGAGCACTCTTTAATTCCCTCCTCAAGGGTTTGAAGAAATGCAGTCACAGGCACAAATGAGCTAGACTGTTTGAGTAATGGTTGCCATTTGAGTAATGATTCCCTGTTGTTATGACAAAATTGAGCATCATTTGAGATGTAGAGCTGATTGTGAGGTTTCTAATTATCTCATGACCTTATAGCTCTGCTTCTGCAGAGATCAAAAGAATCCAAGAATACAACTTGGAGGCAAAGTCATAATTAAGGACTGAGGGAGAGTTGGTGACAGCGCCAAAGCAATGGAATTGCAAACCCACCTGATCACATCTAGGATTGCTGATAGGCCCAAAGCAAGCCTCCATACGTATGTATATATATATATTTTAAAAACCCACATGTGGCAGCTGCTTCACTATCATGTCCAACCACTATTTGTGAGTTGGTTTATGAGTACTTCCAAATTAGTTGGTCTCCACTTTCCTTCCTACTAGGAGAGCAATTCAAGGGAGCCCAGTTTTGAGGTAGAATTTGACTATCATAACATTGAGGCCACCACCACTCCCCGTCCCCAATATGCACTGAAGGAAACCTTGATATTATTAAAAAATAGTGCATAGACATGGTGGGCCTTTTGTGATAGCAGCAGGTAAAACCTTCCCCAATTTGTGAGGAAGAAGAACTGTCAAGCCTCACAGCTTCTCAGGAATTCCCAAAGCACTAACATTTCACTGGGTCTGTATTTTAGATTGAAATTGTAGGTTTTGATATAAAAGAAGTTTCAGTCAATGCGTTTTACCGACATTCCAAAAGTCTGTCACATCAAATTGGATACCATTTTCCCTGTATCAATATGGTGATATAGCACAAGACCACTTACAGTTAACAGTGCTGCCTAATGACAACTTGACATGCCTTTGACTTCATAATATCTATTTTCCAAAAATGCATCGCATTGTTTCCAGCTGCTGTTGGCTGCCTTGTTTTCAAAACATACTGAGCAGCCACTGTTCATGTTGTGTCCCTGCAACTCTGCTTTAAAGCAGCAACAGAAATGATGAGTCAACTGTATCGTAGAGACCTTCTGAAACCATGGTCACAGCTTAGGGATGAAGGAGGATCTATATGAGGAATTAGCCTACTGCATGTAGGTAAAAGTTTGCATCCATTGCTCTGCCTTCTGGCCCTTTCCACCACTGGCATGAAGTTGCCCAGCAAGGAATGAAGCCCACAGCCTGAAAAACGGGTCCCTAACCCCCTGACCAGTGTATTCTAAGAACGTTTGCCATGGTCATCTTAAATCAGTCATAATAACCATGCAAATGTCATCAATGGAGGTGAAAAGTGCCATTAAAAAAACAACAATAAAGTAAGAGCATTTGTGCCTTGAACGCATATCGCAGTGAGCAGCGCATCGACCCATTTCATCACTTGCAGTAGACTCCTAGAAGTATAGATGCTCCTTAAAAATGAAGGGAAGGTGGCTTCTCCACGCTCTCTATTCCCTCTTCAAATAGCATCTCTGGAAACCACCAGCAGCATAATAAAGAGAACATTTCTTTTCCCATCCTCCTTTTATGGTCTGATTCCCTCTGTGCTCTAATTTATGTATGCACGCTGTCACATTTCATTCCATCCCAACCCAAAGAAATCGTAAATTGTCCCAATTGATGCAAGGTTCAACATAACAGTGGGTGGAACGAGTCAGGTATAGTAAATAAGGAAGAAGTAGTACAGTAGTAAATAAGGATGGGAAAGTGTAGTAGAGGCTTTTCTGTGCAGCTTCTCCCCCTGCTAGAATGAAAACGCTCCTGGGAATTATTATCGTAATGCCACCTCAACAGCTGCCAGAGACCATGAGTAAACTTTGGAGCAACTGACAGGGAGGACGAAGCTGTTTTTAAATGCCTTGGCCATGACAGAGGAAGAGGGCTTCCCTGTTAGCAGCTGCCTCCTACTATAATTTCTAATTACATCTCTTATACAATGACAGAGGAAGGCAAAAGGCGCCTGAAGAATTTCCCCAAGAGGCCCTGGTCCATTACATTTGGGGACATAGGGCACTGCTTTCTACTGAGTTAGACCACTGCTGTCTACACTGACTGGCAGCAGCTGTCCAGGGTTTCAGGTGGGGCAAATTCCCAGTTCTACCTGAAGCTGCTGGGGACTGAGGCTGGGGCCGTCTGCATACTGGGTGCGCAGGTACGGTCCTTCCCCAAAGAAACTTAGGTGTTAACCCAGCACTTGGTAACAGCTGTGGGTTTTCTTTGCATGGCTCTCCAAAGCAGAAATGTGACTGACTGCTTTAGCCTTGTTGGCATTTTGTGTACGCTTTGGTTTTGATAGACACTGAATCCTTTAGTTTGGCAGCTCCTGCTCTGGAACTCCTTCTCATTGACTTTAGACAGGCACACACCTTTGCTGTTCTCTTTTTGGCACCTGTTAATTTTTTGTTGTTGTTGAAGCAAGGCTACCCAGAATGTAAAGTTGACATGCATTTTAATCTGCAATTTTAGTTTACAATGCATATTTTTAACACACATATAATAAGAGATGAACATATATATGAAATTGCTTAACCTTGACCTTTATTATCTTTGTGTTGTTTGTTTGTAAATTGCTTAGAGGTTTTATTTACAATTAAATAGCATGCAAAATATGTTAAATAAGAATAAATAAATAAGCAGCTGGTTAGCCGGTTGTTTGGTTGTTTGTTTAAGCATGCACATAAGAAAAAGAGCAGTTTTCTCTGGTGCTCGAAAAGGGTGAGCGGAAAATCCCTGATTTTGTTGCCCCTGAAAAACAGGCCAAACCAGTCTCCTTTTCAGAAGGAAGCAGCTGATAAGCAGAATCACAAATGCTTGTTTCAGGAAGGATTCCAACCTACCAACAGTGTTCTTCTAACCAGCTGATTTGGTGGCTATTTTTGGTGTTCTACATATCACGGTTACACATTCAGGGAATGGCTGGAGATTACAACTGTGGCACAGCAGCCAGGAATCCCAGGATAACTCGCCTTTGCTAGCCTTCCAATCCTCTTGCTTGTCTTTCTGCAGTTTAAAAATAGTTAAGGAAGTCTAACAAGTGACCAAGCTTAGTTGCTTTGTAAAAAAAAAGGCACTTCCTGCTTGGTGGCTATTTTTAGCTGTAATGCAGTGTCCAAAGTGTTAACTAATTGAGTCATCATATTTCATATTTGGCCACAGAAAATGGCAGTGGAAGAGGGAGAATGCTTCCTGGACCAAGTAAGCCTTTGCGGATGCTGTAACAGGAGTGACTTTTGATTTATATGTACTCGTAAGCTAATAATGTGTGTTTTGCTTTGTTTTAGTTAGCAGGAGTAGAACTTTTAACATCCAGGGCAGTTATCTATTTGCAGATAAATGTTCACATGTCTCTAGTGGCTTAATTTTGTTGACTGTGTTCGGTTTCATCTGTAAGCTGAATGATGCAAGATCGCTTTCCTCTGTGATCGAAATGGTGTGTTCAGGATGCTGCATAAAGGGATTCTGGAAGAATTAAAAAATGGGCTGTTTTGTGTCAAGAGGCCTAGAATAGCTTGGGTGAATATTATTTTATAATACTTTTCATTTTGTGACATTTTACCAGGTAATTTCTAGCAAGGTCTTAATATATCAAATGGCCATACCTGGCTGAATTGAAACATATGTTATTGGAAAGGGAGCTAAAAGTGCTGATGCTGCAGATATGAAATCAAATCAAAAATCCTGAAAATGTGCAGTGCAATTTATCCTATGACCTCAGAGGTGGTGCTTACGTGGACAGGATTTCTTGTCGGAACATTAGTTCGCAAGATTAGGTCACAATCCTGTAAACCACATTATGCAGTATTTGAGCAATTAATTAGGGAGGGATCGTGGAGGGATATAATGGATTTTCCTGTAGAACAGCAATAGTTGCAAAAATCAATCACTCTAGTGAAGGTTGTTATTCCTCAGGTATTGCTGGTAAAAGGAGAATAAATTCCTCCTGAAGGTCAGCAGTATTTACATGATGATTTGTGGCGATGAAAATAATTTGGAAGGAATACAACCATATTGTCTTGCACAGCCTTGTTTAAATGCCCATGAACTTGGATGGGTACTCATGCATACATTTGTGTGGGTGGCTATGTGTAGTTAGGTGGTTTTTTGTGCGTGTATATATCTCTGTATGTATATAATATGCGCACACACACATAAATGCATCAATACACAGATACACACACTGCATTTAAGCTGGGGTGGGGGGACAATATCAGCTCAGATAAATCATGATATGTGATCTTATTGCATCTGAAATAATTTTTGTAAGCATATTTTCAAAAGCAGCTTTAGTTGCTGGATTACCCACAGATTAATTTACGGTGCAGAACAGCTGCCGACAATAACACAAGGGGCAGCAGAGCTTGTGAAAGTCAATGCAGAGTTCCCTGCATCAGTTGCACAAAGAGATATGGGCACCTCCCTGGGGGTGGAGTTTTCACAAACTGTTTCCTCCCCTGTCCTGATCCTTCAACTTCTGGCTACTGTGTTTCAGGTTGTATTGTAGCAACATACCCTCCAATACCTGACCAAAGAAAATTAGGATGTGTACGCGTTAGTAAAGCCTGTTAGTTCCCATGCTAAGCTTTTTCTCTGCCTGCTAGACATTGATTGTGCTCATTTCCTGGGGGCAATAGCCCGACTTCGCAAGCAGCAGCAGGGTGTGCTGCGAGCTGCAACCGTTTCCTAAGAATGTGTAACCAAGCATTCAACCTTATAGTAGATCAGGTTGTACTTTTAATAGAACAGCTTTAATCCAAACCCACTCAGCAACATACACCAGCTAGAAAGGAGGTGGGGTTTGGGGGGGGGGCAGAATGGAAGCAGTGTGGAGATGTGTGTGCCCTTCCATGTACATCCACAGAGTCAAGATGCACCCCCCCAGCCAGATTTTTAACTTTCAGGAAGACCTGAGGAAGAGGGTACATCTTTTGTACATGCACTTTCTAATACAACCCTTTGAGTGTTATCCCAGAAGGCAAAATAGGGGCCATGAGACACTAGGAAGAGCCAGAAACTGGAACTGTTCCTAGAGGCAATTGGAATACAGTGGTACCTCGGGTTACAGACGCTTCAGGTTACAGACTCCGCTAACCAGAAATAGTACCTCGGGTTCAGAACTTTGCTTCAGGATGAGAACAGAAATCGCACAGTGGCAGCGGGAGGCCCCATTAGCTAAAGTGGTGTCTCAGGTTAAGAACAGTTTCGGGTTAAGAACGGACCTCCGGAACGAATTCAGTTCTTAACCTGAGATACCACTGTGTGTGTAACTATTGGTGCAGGGCTCCTGGAGGGCAAGCCAGAACACTGAAAGGAGGACCGTTGTTCATGATCGAAACCCAGTTTGCAACAATCAGGCTTAGCCGAAGTTCAGAGCTACAGTTGCAACGTCCCAAGTCTTTTCTAGCCAGTTGGTGCCAGCTGCGTTCTTGACTATATTGTTCATTGGGTCCCCGTTGCTTGGAATGCATTGTGGCGAAATCGTTGCATTCACTAGCTTATGTAGCTTTTAAAAAGAGTACACGGACCCATGTAGTTTAGGTCTGTTGATACTGGCTGTTAGCCAGGAGAGCCAAGTGGCATCTCCATTCTTAAGAGGCAGTATGGTTCTTGGTGTTGGATGCTGAGAATAAGCAGCAGGAGGTGACCTTAACCTTTATGCCCTTCTAGTGAACTTGCAGAGGCACTTGGCAGACTTTTGTTGGAAACACAATGCTTGGCTGATCCAGCAAGGAGAGAAATAATTTCTTTAATCCATGCACTGTCAAGAAGGCAGAGGGAATTTGTTTTAAAGGCTGAAGCAAAGAACATATTTTGAACTTAAAAACATAGGGCTAAAATACAGAGTGGTGCTGTTTCAGCATTGCTTATGTTCGTTATATTTAAGTTTAGGCTGTTGGTTTTCAAGCATACTTCTTAAAAGTATACTTGAAAATATAAAAGTATACTTTTCTTAATACATTAACCCAGTATACTTCATAAAAGTATACTTTTCTTAAGGCATTAACCCAGGTTCTCAGTAGCTGTGCAGAACATGAGCCATGCACAAGAAATGTGAAAAAGGTTTGTGTGCATATTTTGACCCCAAAAGAAAAGCTTTTATGCCAGCTTTCATGGGAGAGATCATGTTGCATACTCAGAAAGTCTCAGTTGCCGGCATATCTCTCTTTTAAAGCCTGTGTTGTAGATTGTTTGTGCAGCCAAACTACACTTGGTGGAATGTGTACAGATGAACTAGGTTGAAGCTGAAATTGTTCTGCCCTAAAGCAGAGGCTTTGGAAGTGTGCTGACCCACTGCACACTGTTCATGGGCATTAATGCAATTGTGGTGTTTTGTTAGAGGCTGAGCAGGAGCTAGATGGGCTGTCAGTGCGTGTAGAGATGGCTTGAACAGAGGACGCAAATATGCGATGTGAATTACACTATGGCTGGGAGCAATTCCGAAAGGGTATAGTAATTGCTTGCTTCTCTAATACTGATGTTGCTCATTAGATGGACTGTTTCTTGATTTGTTATAAAGCTAAAACTTTCAGAAGGCGTGGAACAGAAGCAGCATCTAATCCACAGACTTTGCTGAACTGCTGTGTGGGTCATTCAGAGACAGCGTTGTTCAAAAGCGTTAACATGATGTAGGCTGCTCTTTGTGTATTTGTAAGGGGATTTGTTAGGAAATGGCTTACTATATGGGTAGGTTTGGGGCAGCTCAGTTATAGAGACTATTTCTTAAATAATTGAGTTTGGAATTAATTGCTTTTATTTAGGTGGTGGTGTTTTAAAATGTGAAGGACATGGTATACTGTATTGCTTGATCAATTGGGGGGGGATACTTTGACCCCAGTCAAAATTTACTGGAATGAAAAAGAGATTTCTCCCACCTAAAAATTGCAAAGCACTTTATACATTGTGAAAGTTTCGCAACAATTAGAAATAAACCTGCAGAGTTGGCAGCATGACTTTTACCTTGATTGTGACATGTCCTGAGTTCAATTCTTAGGCATATTCATCCTCCGGGGAAGGTTTAGGCATCTTGAGAGTCAGTGTGGGAGTAGAAGTGGGACCCCATAGAATGTGGGACTCTGCCTTACACTGAGTCAGATTGTTGTTTAATCCAGCCTGGTAATATCTGCTCTGATTGGCATCAGGTCCCCAAGGTCTTAAGCAGGCCCCCTACACACCAGCCCTCCTGCTATCCTTTGAAGACACTAGGCGTTGATTGCACTAGGACTGTGTGCACCCAAGTCTTGTTCTTTACCACTGAGCTGTGGAATTTTGGACTTGATAAGTGCATCGTATTTGAAGCAGGAAGATTTGCTTCAAACACCCGTGAAGCTGTCTCAGTGACCTTGGGCATGTCACCATCATTCAGTCTGACTTTCCTCATGAAGATAGTTGTCAGGATAAACTGAAACAGCTCCCACATACACTCCCCTGGATCCTTTGGAGGAAAGATAGAATATAAGCGCAATTAAGTGTCCCTCCAGACTGTCAGCATTTTGTGGGAGGGAAAATGTTCCTCTTCCACCAGGCCTTTGGCTGATTGACGTACGATGCCCTTTAAATGTGGGGGGGGGAGTGTTATTGGTTTGGTTTAGTTCTTCTTTTTATTATGTATTTGTGTTTCTTATATTGTGATTTTATGTTGTGAACTGTCCTGAGATCTACAGATGAAGGGCGGTATATAAATTTAATATAATAATAATAATAATAATAATAATAATAATAATAATAATTCAAGTGCATGCTAGAGCTTCAGGTTTGCTCAATTAAAGTGGATTGAAGTGCTCTGTTGCCCTAGCACAACAAATAAACTTAAACTTGAAAAGTTAGGGGTGAACAAATGATTAATCAGACACATATAAACACCATGCAAGTGAATCAGGATGAATGCTCATTCCATTATAACTGCCCTGCAAACAAAGTGTGTGTTCTTATACAGCCCAAACAGCATCACCCATGAAGTAGAGGTGAGGTATCAGCAAGCATGGTGGAACCCCAAGGTTTGCGGAAGTACAAAAAATTCAGGAGGGGTGAAAATAAGGGGGGGGCCCCGAAACATCCCAGTGAGAACTGAGCATGATCAGTGCCTGCAGAATTCTGTTTGTTGCATGGTGTGTGTGGAAGGATGGGTGGAAGAGGCAATGAAACAATATCCTAGCGGAGGGCAGAAACATTCCACATTGCAATTTTTCTTTCTTTCTTTCTTTCTTTCTTGGCCAGTCCCATTTGTGTCACGTTCCTCCTCTCACCCCAATATATTTTTTACCGAAAGAACACATCCTATTTCAACTTTTGAACTGGTAAAGGACAAGGTACTGTGGAATAACAGAATAAGAATAAAGGAAGAATAATACCCCTCCCCACTGGAGTTTGTAATGGGGTCATGATCTGGCAGTGATCTCCATTACAAGCAAGACCCCTTTTCTATCTGTGAAATGTTAGTGAGTGTGTCTTATGTCCTCACTTGATGGAACGAAGACAGGGATTGTGAACTTCAGTATTGCAATATTGCAATATTGCATATGTTGGAACTGTCAGGAAAATGGATCAAAACTATGAGCATTGCTTAACATAGAAACAGACCAGTGCTTTTTAAGACTGGGCTGTAGTAGTAAATAATTATGTCCAGGGAAGAAACCTGTCTTCTAGAATTTGTTGAGTTCAGATCTGTGTGACTAGCAACAACTAAAAATGTTGAGGTTAATCCAAAAATGGATCCAGGGTCAAAGAGCATAAAATAGGTAAGAAGTAGGAACTCTGATTGGAAATACGTTTTCAGGATGTTGCCTGAATGTTCGCTTGTTGCAGCTTTAAATATTCAATGCTTATCAGAGGGAGCAAGAGGTTTGATGTGGTTCAGAAGTTTGCTTGACTAGACTGTAGAACACTTCCTGCTCACACCCCTCCATGCCCTGAGCAACCTGTGATTTAGTCAAGTAGGACATGAGATGGAGATGTTTAAATCTACACATTATTCAGAAATGTCCCTGTTGATCTATGTAGAACTGAACTGGCAATAACAGCAATGCAAACAGTGGCTTATAAAATGACGGTAAACGCTGGCTTGAAACTATTTCTGGTTTCTCTTAGGACAGCCTTTGAAGAAATGAGGAATCACTCTTGGAAGCAGTTTGTTTCATCCATAGTGCGGAGATTAGACATTTATATGTAAAGAGTTTTGGGACCGAGTTTGCTAAAAAGCCTTTGAAGCAGATTATCAGATATATTGATGGACAGAGCAACTTCAGATGGTCAGAGCAGATTAGTCCAGCAGGTTAGTCCAGCAGTGACTAACTGCTCATTAATGCCCAAGTGAACAGGTGGGTCATAGTCTGGCACTGGGAAACCAATAACAGTGCCAGGGGAAGCTGTTTCAGAGTCACGGTGCCACCACAGAGAAGGCCGTATATTATGCACTTACCCCAGTGGTGGGATGAGACAGGCTTCCCCATCCTCTGACCACCTGCAGATCTAATGGCATGGGTAGGCAGATACAGGGGAAGGCATTCCTTGAAAAAACATTATTATTATTTGTTTAATACTCTCAAACATAAAGCACATTTGATTACCAGAACATAAGTTCCTTATTGCTACTTCTTTCAACATTTTAGGAAAAATGTCACCCCCTTCTTTACTTTGAGTACATATGAGGGCATTGTTCAGCCTTTCTAATTCCAATGAGTAACTCTTTTTACTGGTTATCTTATAGAGGGAACAATGGCATTGAAATGAGCTTTATCATTCTGACTTACAGCAATTTGCAGAGAACAGAGTGACATTCCATTTAAAAGTCTATTAATTGATTCAGCTGAAAATCATTGTGTCACATTTTGAAGTTGTGACTTTTGAATATGTCACTATGTTGGTTCCGGCCTGTGCACAACCGTTAAAAGTTATGGCAAAAGTCTTCATTTCTTATTTTGATGATTGGTTTCTGTTGATATGACTCATTTATGAGCAAAACCTATAAGCGATGGGGGTTTTTTTTGCTAGTTTGTTTTAAAGGTCTATAGAACCTAAAGAAGGAGAGTTTTTGCCTTTGGTTTGAGGATTTGTTCTAAAGATGCATTGCATTTTAGCAATAGCCTGGTAGCAAGTGAACAGGTTGGAGGGAGGAGGAATTGAGTGCAGTGGCGGAGGAAGAGAAGTGCGGGGGGACCGCACTGTTGTGGAGATAAGCAGTGTCCAGTGCACAGCGGAATGATGAAAAGTACGTGCCAACATGCTCTATATTGCTTTATTTACACTTCAAAGCTGGTAATTTACAGAAAAACATCTTCCCTCTGCCGGAGCAGAGAAAGGCATCCTCTCTCCTCTAAAGCACGGAGAGAACCACACTGAACTGCAAAGAACAGTGAAAAACAGGAAACCAGTGTACGTCACATCCAGTCTCCTTTCCCGTGAGAAAACCCAACAGCACTTGACTGTGGAATGTAAACATTGTCTTGTGACAAGCACTTCGCTGCTCAGTGAAGGAAGCAGAAACCAACATCCTCCCCCTTTCTGTGAACATCACTGGGCAGCGTGTTCGTACAATATCAGTACAAACCCAACTTCTGCACATAGGTACAGTGTTGATCCCTTGATACAATCTTGGACAATACATCAGCAGGAATTTCATTACCTGGCATATAGGACACCGTTACGAGTCCCTTTTGAATACGTTCCCTAGCATGTTGCAACTTCAGTTGCAAGTGCTTCGTGCTTTGCTTACAACCTTCAGAATTCAGCAAAGCCAAACATGCTTTGTTGTCCTGGTAAACCTGGATTGGACATTTGACAGGAATTTTCATGTCTTTGCACAATTGTAACAACCATTCACAATCTTTAAGTGAATAAGACAGTGCATTCAGTTCAGCTTCACAAGTACTTAAGCTAACTGTTGTTTGCTTCTTGCATGACCAATCAAATAGACCCTGATTGTACTTATAGCAAACTCCAGACGTACTTTTCCTGTCTGTAGTGTCACTTCCAAAACTTGCATCTGCAAATATCTCAAGACCACCAGACTTCTGATTGTTAAATCTCAGTCTGTAATGCATAGTGCCTTTCAAATACCGCGCTATGCGTTTCAGAGCTTTCCAATCCTTAACAGTAGGATTGTTGACTTGTCTGCTTAGCAAATTACAGCTAACAGCAATGTCAGGTCTTGAACATCTGGCAATGAAGTTTAGCTTGCCTAGCACACTTCTGTACAGTGTAGTATCAGAAAATGCTTCTCCAGTGTCATCTACCTGATAACCTGTTGTCATCGGTGTGTCTACAGGGTTAGCATCCATCAGGTTTAGTTTGCTTAACACATCAGCAATTTTACGTGACTGGTGTACTAGAATGTTACCATCTTGATCTCTCTCTATTTCCAGAGATAGGTAGTTGTTTACCTCACCAAGATCTTTTATGTCAAAGTGCTCTTTTAATTGAGCTAGGGCATTATTGTACATTGTGACATCCTTCCAAAAGAATAAAAGATCATCAACATAAAACAAACAATACAGTTTCTTTTGCCCCTCCTCTTTGACAAATACACATGGATCAGCTTTCCCTTGCTTAAAACCTAGAGAAAACAATACTTCAGTGAGTTTTGTGTGCCAACACCGTGCACTTTGTTTGAGACCATAAAGGGACTTCTTCAGAGCACAAACAAATCCCTGTTTTACCTGTACGCCATCAGGTGGAAGCATATAAAGTGATTCATCTAGAGATCCGTACAGAAAAGCTGTATTCACATCATGGTGACTAATGTGTAGATTCTCTTCTGCAGCTAGCTTGAGCATAAGCCTAATGCTCTCATACCTCACGGTGGGTGAGTAGGTCTCGTGATAGTCTTCACCTGGTACCTGTGCAAAACCTCTGGCTACCAATCTGGCTTTGTGTCTGACTATCTTGCCATTTTGATCTGTCTTCGCTTTGAAGACCCATTTGCTTCCAAGCAGTTTCATTCCTGGAACTACTGGAACAAGGTCCCATGTTTTGTTCCTTTCCAAGGAATCAAGCTCAGCCTTCATGGCATTTAACCATGGCTCAGCTTCCTTTGAATCCAAATCCTGGATTTCTTGGAAACTTGAAGGTTCAAACACCTTCTTGGAGCTTTTAACAGCTGTTACTGCTATCTTAGCAAACTCATCAGCAAATCTCTTTGGAGGTCTGCCTTTTGTCGCTCTCTGTGACCTACGAATTAGCCTTAAGTCTTCAACACTCTCCTCTTCCTTCTTAGGAGAAAAGTGACCTATTGTGAACAATGGTTCCTCTAATTCTTGATCAGAGCTTTCAGAGGGTCGCATAGAGGCTTTCGCACTCTTGAAATCCTCTGAATCACCCGATTCAGTTTCAGACTCAGAATCAGAACCTTCATCAGTGGGTGTGGGTTGTTGTGGTTGCTTTTGACTATCCTCAGTTTCATCACTGTGATCAGGATAACATTGGAAAATTCCCACATTCTCCCCCCACTTGGCATTGTACTCAACACTTCTTGTGAGCTTAATTGTCTTAGAGTCAGTCATCATTATTCTGTAAGACACTTTCTGATAACCTAGAAAGATACCATGCAATCCACGCTTGTCTAACTTGGAGTTTTGTGGTGAGTGAACCCACATGTCAGAACCAAAAATTTTCATGTGTTTGATGTATGGCTTCTTGCCAAACATCTTCTCATAGGGGGTACAACCAATCGCTGAAGATAACCTGCGATTATAACTGTAAGTGAAACATGAGAGAGCTTCGGCCCAATAACTCTCTGGAAGATTGGCATCATGCAGCAAGGTTTTTAACCCTTGAAGCAATGTCTGATTTGCTCGTTCCGCAAGTCCATTCTGCCATGGCGAGCGAGGACTAGACAAATCGTGTTGAATTCCTTTCTCAGTCAGAAAAGCTTCAAACTGCTGAGAAGTGAATTCTCCCCCGCGATCAGTGAAAAGAGTCTTTACCTTCTTACCATGCACATTTCCCAACCAAGCACAGAATTCCTTGAACCTTGGAAAAGCCTCTGATTTCTGCTTGAGACTGTACACATAAATATACCTGGAAAATGCATCAATGAGAACCATGAAGTACCTGTTTCCACCCAAAGAGGGCGCTAGTGGTCCAACCAAATCAGCATGAACAACCTGGTATGGTTCTGTAGCTTGCCTACTAGACACCTTACCTTTCGCAGCCATTTTTACCTTGTTTGCTGCGCATGCCTTGCACTTCATGTGGTACCTGCAGGGTTTAATAGTCATACCTTCAACCAAGGCAGGCATTTTAGATACTGCCTCAAAATGCAAATGACCAAATTTTCGATGAAAATCGTGAATACATTCTGCATGCAAACTTTTGTTAGAACCTGCAATGCAACAAGTGTCATCCTGCACAACATCATCAAAATACAAAACATACAAACGATCAACATATTCAGCATGCAATACATAATCATTTTTCTTTGTGATGATGCACCTTTTGTTCTTAAAGGAAACGTCAATTTTCCGCTCATTCAGCTGTCCAACGCTGAGCAGATTATGCTTGGCATCTGGCACATAAAGCACATCCTGTATCGATAAGTCCAAACTGTGAAGAACAACAGTTCCGTAGCCTTTACTGGGAATTGTGTGGTCATCCGCCTGGTGAATCGCACCTTCCTGCGGTGTAAAAGACACGAACAGTCGCTTATCGTTGCACATGTGGTGGGTCGCCGCTGAATCAACAACGAAGAAAGATCTAGACGTCTTCTGGACCTCTGCAACCTTTGGAGTGAAGCGTGAGACCATTGCCTTGTGCTGCGTTGTCCTGGACACCGGACCTTTGCCTTTGCCTCGGCCTTTTCCACGCGATGAGCTTTCGCTGCGCTGCTCTGTCTTGGCCCTGGGATATCTGCATTCCCTCTTCATATGGCCTAGACGTCCACACGTGTAGCATTTCACTGCCTTCAAAGCTTTGGCGCCATCTGGTGGTTCCACTGCACTATGGGATGACGACTGTGAAGTCTCCCCCTTGCCCATGCAGCTAGCACCCCGGCGATCTGCTTCATTCAGAATCATGGCAGTATCACAGGCTACTCTGAGCTGAGCATGTGGCTGATTGGCATCAGATTCCCCACTTGCATCAGCCAGCCTTCTGCAGCTAGCCATCATGACTCTGGCATTAGCCTTCTGCGTCATCTCTGCTGCTTTAAATCAAGCTGCTTTATACAAGCTGCGTCTGTGTACAGCTGCTTCAATCCAAAAGCAAATTCAAAACAGCCTCTGCCTGTGAACCTGTGCCTTTCTGCTTAACTGCTTTGCTTATCTGCAGCTGCTTCAAACCGCATTCCAAAGGCAAGTTCAAAAGTGAAAGTTCTCTCTGCTGTCTTAAATTCATGCTGCGACACTGCTGCAGCTGCTTTACTTTCGATTTCCCCCAGCATAGGAAAAATTTATCCTTCTAGCCTTTTGCCTGTGCCACGGCAAAACCGGCTATAAAAGTTCAAAGTCCAGCCATAAAGCCATTAATTAGAAGCTGGCAGGCTGCCCGGAGCTGTAGCACATACCTCATCAAATCAACTTGACGCGCAGAGATATCGTCCGATCCGGCCCTCTGCATTCCGATCCTTTGCCGGCACTCCAATTCTTTGCTCCTTTGTTCCTTTGCCAGGAGCCCGACTTCTGGAGTCCATTCTCAAAACACTGCGTTTTTCTGGGCCTGGAACCAAATGTTGTGGAGATAAGCAGTGTCCAGTGCACAGCGGAATGATGAAAAGTACGTGCCAACATGCTCTATATTGCTTTATTTACACTTCAAAGCTGGTAATTTACAGAAAAACATCTTCCCTCTGCCGGAGCAGAGAAAGGCATCCTCTCTCCTCTAAAGCACGGAGAGAACCACACTGAACTGCAAAGAACAGTGAAAAACAGGAAACCAGTGTACGTCACATCCAGTCTCCTTTCCCGTGAGAAAACCCAACAGCACTTGACTGTGGAATGTAAACATTGTCTTGTGACAAGCACTTCGCTGCTCAGTGAAGGAAGCAGAAACCAACACGCACCGCCCCCGGCAGTGCAATCCCAGTGGGGTGCCATTGCGGCTGCTCCCCCGCCCACGATGAGCGCCATGCCCCTGCAGGCGGCGTGCCACACTCCCAAGGTGCCCGCCACTCCCCTGGGACGCGCTCCAGCCCTGCCCCTGTCTGCTCTCCGCCCCTGGTGCCAGAGCATGAAGCTCCGCCACTGATTGAGCGCTTTTTGTGTCCTCTTGCACCATCATATAAGTTCAGCAGGCTGTGGCAGAAGAGGCAAAACTCTCCACCCCTTCTCTGGCAGCCCCCAGAAGTCTAGTAAATATTGCACAGGGTGGCCACCTCTTCCTCTTACAAAGCTGTTCTTAAAGCATATTAACTTCAGAAATGGATATGAATCAAAACTATAGCTTGACTTGGTGATTACACGACAGTTTAGCCCCTTCCCACTGTTAATCTGACTCGGCCTAAGAAGAAACATATATTGACTTGTGGTTTCGCAAAGCGACAAGACCAAATAAAAGGTCAACCTCCTTTTATCATTCCATATTTGTTTCCCAGCTGAAGATGGGCAAGGGTGGGGAGGCAATAGTTGATCATATTTGAGTTCCTCAAATATTAGATTGTACTGCTACCTACACACAGCTGCCAACTTGGATATGTTGTGTTTATTTATCTTCTCTGCAAAAAATAAAAAAGTGGAGGAAGGTGTGCTGAGCATCTCAACTAAAACTCTAATAGTTAGAGAAACAAAAGCAGTACATACAGTTCCCTAAATGAGATGGTTCTTTGATTCAAAGATTGCTGGTGCGACATGGAAAGCAATGGCATGTACCTGCTAGGTGTGGTTTCTGAATTAAAATGTTGTTGATGTGGCATGAAACCTGAGAAGCAGCACCAAGGCAGTGTATGGATTAGATTTTAAGTAATTTTGGCACATTTTTTTGAAATTTTATTTGGAAAGAAAAGGATCAAAGTCACATCTATTTTATATGAATGTGTCCCTGCCCAACAAGGTTGGTTTTCAGTTCGTTTTTTTAAAGGGGAAACAAAAATCTGTTCAAACAGCACAGGGTATATATAAACTGGCAAGAAATTTAAGGGCCTCCCGAAAGTAACAGAAAACAGTGCTTTGTTTTCTTTTTCTTTCTGTCACCAGAAAACAGTATTTTAATGTCATTTTATAGTTAACTGTTCCGTGCAAAAAGAATTATCAGGGCCTCTGCTGTAGAAATGAAATCATATAGCAATGGCCAGGTTGAATAACAGACTATGGAGGTAAAATGTTGGTAATAAAATCCTCTGCCTCTGATGTCAGTTTTCGCTTTTTTCTTTTGTACCTCCCAATGAGTGAGTCAGCAGATGGTGAGAATGGTTCTGAATTTGTTGTATTAAGCTGGTTTTATTAGCCTCTATGTTATGGCTGGTTTTATTACTTTTTATATTTTTTAGCACGGTATGATGGTTTTTGTAATTAGCTTGCTATTGTTGTTTCTGCATTTTAATATTGTATGCAAGCTACCTTAGGAGGAGAGTTGCAGTTTATAAATCTTTTAAATAAAATAATAAATACAGTATAACAGTTTAAACAAATTCAGGAAAATAAGGATTCCACTTACTGCCTCCCAAGTATAGGACTGCAATGACCCAACTACCTCAAAATGTTAATCTATAACACACACACATGCAAACACCTACTCACAGTTTTAGGTTGCCAACATTTTGATGTTATTGATGTCATTTTTCTTTTTTAGTTCATTTCAGGATAGAAAAGACTCTGGGTTACAAAATGTGTCCAGAAAAAGCAGCATGGTGCCTTCCAGATGTTTGGAACTGCAATTCCCATCAGCCCCTGTGTGCCCACTGAGTGGGTTTCATGGGAACTGTTGTCTAAAACATCTGGAGAGGTTTCAAGGTTTTGCCCCCAAAAGAAGGTAAATTAATTCTGGGCAACTGCTCTGCATGCCTCCACCCCAATTTGCTTGCCTCTAGGTAAAGGTAAAGGGACCCCTGACCATTAGGTCCAGTCGTGACTGACTCTGGGGTTGCGGCGCTCATCTCGCTTTACTGGCCGAGGGAACCGGCGTACAGCTTCCGGGTCATGTGGCCAGCATGACTAAGCCACTTCTGGCGAACCAGAGCAGCGCATGGAAACATTGTTTACCTCCCCGCAGGAGCGGTTCCTATTTATCTACTTGCACTTTGACGTGCTTTTGAACTGCTATGTTGGCAGGAGCTGGGACTGAGCAATGGGAGCTCATCCCGTTGCAGGGATTCGAACCACTGACCTTCTGATCGAAGTCCTAGGCTCAGTGGTTTAACCCACAGCACCACCCACGTCCCACTTGCTTGCCTCTAGCAGGGATCAAATATTATGTTTAATTCTGTTCTACACATTCCCCTAGCGTCTTGATAGGTTTCTACTTTTCTTGTTTTCAAGTTGCCGCCTTGGGCTTTGTTCCCAGGAGGAGCTAAAGGGGGGTGGATTGTTTTGCTTCTGTCCAGTAGTACATCCCTTTCAAGTCTGTTCTAGAACACTCTATTATATACCAGATGGGGTAGGAGGCCAGCCCAGCCAGTTCTCTTCAGCACTTGGAAAGCCAAATCCATTTGCTACCAAGAAAGTTTGTCAAGATGTAAAGTCTTGGATCAATTGGTAGATGGGAATCCTGTGTCAAGCTTGATTGCCCCTTGTCAAAATAGCTCACTAAAGAAGATAATTTACATTTTTATTTTCGCTGAGTGACAAATTTGGCAAGATCTGAGACCAACAACAACAAAAAAGAGCCTAAAATTGGGGGCATAAATCTGCTAAAGGAGACAGAGGCAATGTGCTCTTCCAAGCAGGGCCGACCCGCCCAAGACATTTTGGCACCTGAGGCAAACCACAAAATGGTGCCTCCGCCTTGCTAGGGGTGAGTGAAGATCTGCATCAGGAACATGGGAGGGATATAAAGATCTATGTTGGGAACAAAGCTGAAAAGAGACTAGCAGTACCTACTATCTGCTACCCCTGTGGATCCTGCCACCCAAGGTGGTCATAGGATCAAAGAAGTGTAGAATTGGAATGGACCACAAGGGTCATCCAGCCCAACCCCCTGCAATGCAACATGGGGCTCAAACCCGCGACCTGGGCTGCACCACTTCAATCTGTGGGAGAAGGATCACATTTTTGAATGCTTCTCTACATTAAAACTCTCAACTAAACAGAGAACGAGCACAACAAGGAAAGTGTTAGTCCATGTGCTTGTTTATAGAGAGCTGTTTTGTTTGTCTTTTGTTTGTTTTCAAATGGTATCAGACTCTACAAGTGGAGAAAGTGGTACAGTCCCTTCTACCAGCTCATTCTGCTGTGTGTTTAGCAGATCCTTTCTGGTTTTGGCTGTGCTACATTTGGGTTAGTTTCTTCTCTGTTGAGAATGTATATAATTTACAGCTTTTGTGTACAAAGATTTCTTCCATGCTGTACATAGCAAGACCAGGATAGACTTCAAACAGAAGTTCATCACTTCAAAATAGGGTTGCTACCCCCATTCCATGAAAAATGTTCGTATCCTTCTGTTGGGAGACAAGCCAGAATGTGTTCTGTTCAAGAACAATGAGAACCCACTAGAGGTTTCTCTGCACAACAAATGTTTACGGTGGAGTAGGGAAGCCAAACAACAACCTAATGCTCTTTTAATAAACCCATGCTATGACAGTAATGTTAAATACCACAAAAACATTCAAAATAACATGAAAATGGTATAAATACTGTTTTTGTAGTGGTGTAGGGCCATAGTTTTCCAACTGTGTTCCCAGGAATCCTTTGAGGGTGTTTGGTTGTTTTTTTAAAAAAAGAAGCAAGCGGTATATAGTTTTTTTTAAAAAATAAATAAACTCTGGGTGTCCTGCAGAGCTTGGCATGTGGATCTCTGTGAGAAGATCCATAATCTCAGATACGTTTTTCCCAAATACTCTTTAAATGCCACTTTCCAATTTCCCAAATATTCTTTAAATGCCACTTTCCCAAATACTCTTTAAATGCCACTTTCCTCTGCTTCTGTGGCATTTTGTGTGTACGTCACATTCAGTTTGCATAAGGCAACAGAGGCCCTACAGACGAAGCACATTCTTTCTCTCAGAGAATTCTGGATGCTGCAGTTTACCCCTCACAGACGTAACGGTTCCCGACAACCCTTAACAAACCACAGCACTTTGAGAGAATGAATGTACTTTGGATGAGCTTTAACGGTATGGTGAATACTGAGCCCTAGAGTCAACCTTCAGGTGCACCTCTCACCCCCCAAAAAGAAGGTTCCCAAGCAGGCAAACAGCTGTGGAGAGGATTCTCTGAGGAAGTTTGAAAGTTACGTGGTGTATGAGATGAGGCGCATTTGCTTTAGACAGGAAGAGTTGGGCTCAAAGCCCTTGTCAGAGCCTTGAGTCACCTTGGACATTATTCAGTGGCATATAAATATTGTTATATAAAAATGAATCAAGCTTTATTACAATAGCATAAAATACAACTTTTTTTAATTTAAAAGAATCCAGTTAGCTATCTAACATCTCACAGGATAACAGTGTCCCCATGTATGTCACACTAGACACAAGACAACCACACACATACCTCTGTGTGTTTGTGTGTGAGGGTTAGTCCAAGAAATTTTGCTACCAGAGGCAGGGGGCAACATAGGTTGCCCTCCCTTCTATGTACAGAAGCCAATTTCTCCATGTCTTTAATCAGAGTTGAACTATTGGCGTTTTACTTTGCATGTTTACACATAGCCAGATCCCACTGTTAGGCAGATTGAAGCAGCTACCTCGGGTGGCAAATGCTGAGACATGCACAAAGTGTTGGAGCTGCATCTGCTATGCACTTTGTAAGCTCTGCTGCTCGCCTCAGGTGCGCCATAGGATTCTGTCCAACACTGAACCAAGATTCAGTTACCAGTCTGGTTGGCTTTCAGGTGATGAAAAGGAGAAGTGCCAACTTATCTTCTGCCTCAGGCAGCAAAATGCCTTGGGCTGGCCCCTGAAAACACACTATATAAAAAAAGCCACAGCTGGAATGTTTATGCTGTATCTGAATTAAGTAAAGAAAATTATCTTCAGCTTATACCAATCATTATTAGATGTGAAAAAGGTACAGTGATAAACCATCAGTCACCTTATGTGTGAGCATACCATACAGACTGTAGCTTCTTCTCTGACCATTTCCAGTTTGCCATTATCTGCACTGCAGCTACAGGAACTCCATAATTAATGTAAAAAGGGAATATGAGATCATATTCAATGCATGGCTAAGCAAGGCTAAGCACACTGAAAGCTGCAGTTTCAGGGAAAGGCAACGCTGAACATCTACAGTGCAGCCAGTTTTGATCAGTGTCCCAGCCCCATTATTTGCTCGATATTTGACTGGTCAGAAGACACCCATTTTCCTTTTCTTTGTACAGTGGCAATTAAAAGAACACAATTGACCACTTAGAAGTGTTGACACTTGAAAAGAAAGGGTGTTGTGTTTTATTTCCTCTGAAAAAATGCTCTAATAACAACCTAAAGCGTTCTGTCTGTATGGGACCAACCATTCAAACAATTTGAAAATCGCAGAATGTGCAAAAAGGCTATAACAGCATGCCAAGAATAATTATCCACTTGAGAGAGAGAATCTCTCTCTTTGGGATTTTACACTGCTGACTTCCACCTTCATTTTCTAGGTGAACTTTACTTTCAATGTATGTTATTCTCCAACCCCCAACTCAAATAATGCAATCTCTGGTTTATAAGAAATCTTATGAGCCACCTGGGAAGAGCTGTAAAAATCAAAGCATTGATAACTAATCACAAAGGATCAAGTTCTTGGTTTCTGGCTCCAAGAAATGGCAGCAGCTCTTGGTTAAGAATGGCAGAGGAAGCAGGCTGTTGTGAAATTCATATTGCAGGCAAGACATCCAAGATGGAGGTAGACGTCTGTGAGCAGGAGGTAGGCTACATCAAAACAGAACAGGACAAGAACAAGCTGCACCAGCAGACATGGGAAGCAAGCCAGGAAATAGTTGAGCAGCCAGGTGACTGGCACTGGACAGCCATTTTTGCCCCCTTCCCACATGTGCTTCATCATTAGGCTGTTAGTAAGGACAGTTTTTGTCTCTTGATGGTCACATGCATCTCATGTGCATCCTGGTCTTGGGGCAATAGCGCATGATAGATGAGCATCCTTGGGTACTGTGTTCGCCATGCTGTCAAAAGCATACCAGTTAATGATGGAAAACTTCAGATCCTCAAAGTGTCCCTATTTTCCAGGGACAGTCCCAGATTTACAGAAGCCGTCCCGGTTTCTGATTTGATCCTGGAATGTCCTGCTTTTCCTTAGGACGTCCCTATTTTCATCAGAGAAATGTTGGAGGGTATGGAGTCATCTGAAGGCAGCCCTGTATAGGGAAGATTTATTATGTTTATATATATGTTGGAAGCCACACAGAGTAGCTGGAGTATAAATATAATAACAGTAACAATAATAGTTATTGTTGTTATTGAATGGGACATCCCTATTTTCATTGGAGAAAGGTTGGAGGATATGAGACTCTTATCAGTAAATAAATGTTTTGATGCTGGCAGGGCCTGAGAGCTTGAACCACAAGTTGCTGCATAATCTTGAATTTATAATTCAGAAGTATGTGTGTATGTATGAATGAATGAACGAACAAATGAATAAATATGGTAGCCCTGTGGGACAACATGGAACAAACAAGTTTTGCCTTGGGTGTTCAGCCTTAAGGGTTTCCGAACATCAGAAGATTGAAAGGTGTTGGCCATAGTCCACCATGAACTTGTCATTCAGGAGACCTACTGAAATGTGCAGAAATGAATTATACAAGAGTACATTAGTTCAATTTCATGTTTCAATGAGGTTTCTGCAAGTGATAACTTGATTGGACTACAATTCCAGTAATCCCTGTCCACTGACCATGCTTTCTGGGGCTGATGAGAGTTGTAGTCCAAAACATCTGGAAGGCTCATGTTGCCCACCCCTTCCTTAGAAGTATGTATGCAACCTTACAAAATCAAAAGCTCCCTCTTTTTGTTTCTATTTTAATCATTTGTTCCTAATGAGAAAGAAATGTTAGCAATGCACTCAGTGAAAAAGCCAAGAATCCCCATCGAACTTCCCACACTCCGTGCCACAACCTTTAATTTTAAAACTCCTGCACTTGAAAATGTCATGGCGGCAGTGGTGGCGGTGTGTGTGTCTGTGTCTTTTATTCAAAGTAAAAGCAACACACAAGTTGGAAGCTGGTAACCATTACACAAGGGCAAGGCGACCTTTTAAAAAACAGGGAAAATAAATTCAGACTTTAACCAGGGGTAGCCAACTTGTTAGGGATGTTGTGCCCTTATTAGTTACATGGCTGAGGTAATTGTGATGGCTTCTCAAATCAGGGTTGTTTGAAAAGTTGGACTTGCCAAAAACTCCACAAGCAGTGGAGGGGTAAAAATGCAATGACTTTGAAAGGCTGCCCCTGTTAAGTCTCTGTTTTATATTTAGTTTTGATCCCACTATCTCTGAGGAGTGGGTTTTATCAACAGCATTCCTCTCCCTGAACCATCCCTCCTCTCTCTGGCCAGAAACTGCTGAAAACTGCTGATGGAGATTTTTTATTTTTTACCCACCTGCTGACTATGCCAAACCGGCAACTTGTTAACACTGCGACAGAAAAAGGTCCCTGAGATCCTTGATAATCCTGATAAAATGCTGGCTTTTTATATACATGCCCATGTGCCTGCTTGTTTGAAAGAGCTTCAGCATTACCTGCCTCCTGTGATAACATGCATTGTTCACAGCAGTTAGCAAGTGTTGGGAGTGATTCAGGTTGCTCATTTTGCAATTTCAGAAATAAAAACCACTTTGGGTGGGGACAGCATGTGGTTGAGTGAAGGAGGCAGTGGAGACTGGTTAAATTGGGTAAATGAGTCATTGCCCCATCAGCCAGCCCCTACTTGCCTCCCTCCTTACATATAGCAAGTCCTGGAGGTGTTCCTGGCCAACAGCTTCCTCTTCCTTAGTCTCAGTGTTGCCCTGCTAGTATTCAGCAGGCTGGGGACAGAGCTAGAACTCATTGGCTCTGCCTGTCACTGCCTCTAGCGCCACCTACTGCTGACCTCCCTACCTGCCAATGAGCCCCAGCCACCATTGGAAAGAAAGGACATCCAGATTATTCAAGCCAGGGCAGAATTTGGATGAATATTGCACGGCAGAGTCAGAGTTAGGATAATACTTGGAGAGAAAGGTTAGGAGCCAGGGTGGAATTTTTTGGGAGTGGGGGAAGCTGGGGACACCCCTGCACAAAACCTGATAGCTTGTGGACAGAAGCTGCCCGAATTTGGCAGGTGCCTTGGCAGCAGAATCTAGAGCTTACATGCTTTTTAGACCCCCGGTGATGGTTACTTGATAGAATAGAGTCTTCTGAGGGAGCAGTTGGCTACTTGAGAAGTCTAGAAGTGAGAGGCCAGCTTCACAATCAGCCAAATTGTAGTTCTTTCCCAGCAGGGGGAACCTGTGATGTCAAAGTCTCTGCATGAAATCCAGCCCTGAAACCCCAAATAGCTATTAGTCATATGTGGCTTGTGTAGCGATAATAGTGATTGCTGGGTAATTGTGCTGGCACTGGGCAAAAGTCACTGAAAGACATCTCCTTTCTGTCAAGGAACCAAAGGTGATTTATAGCTTAAAAGCAATCACAGAGCTGTATCCAGGTGTTGTGCCTGATCTGAAAATAGCCGGCATAGGGAGCATGGAGAAACACATGCCTATCCTGCCTCAGAGTCCCTAACCTTCCAGTGTTGAGTATGGAAGGTTTGTAGGGAGCTATCTGCATGGGTTCACTTGAACATGAATTGAAGCCGAGCAAACGTGGATAGTGCACCCCTGCAGACCTTTCCTGCTCATCATCGGATGGTCAGGAAGAGACTGGTGTACATCTGGGGGTGTTGGGGGGTGAGGTTGGCATACAAAGCCCAGTGCCTCCTATATGAGTTTATATCTCCTGTTCAAGCATAATGCCTGAACAGGTCTTAAGAGAAATGATAAAAAAAAATACAGTATTTACTTTTACGGTCTCATTTTACTTTGTGTAAATGTGTGAGCATTTTGAGGGCTGCTGTTCTGTGGGAAATTCAATTGGGAAAGGAATGAGCCTTTTACAAATCTACAGGGAGCAGAGAGGAGATAACTAGTAAATATGAATATATATTTTTAAAGTTATATTGCACTGCATGTTTACCAAGATGCATAGTTAATTGTACATAATTTATGGACTTTCAAAAAATCCACTAAGAACTCATGCTGATTGCTTTCGCTCCAAGTGCTTCCTTTTTGAGCTAACAAGGGTATGGGGGGAATTTTGCATTATCGTCCATTTGCAGTGGAATCCTTAGACATCCCTTTTTTTGATACCCAGGCTACCTTAATCACACTTGTTCACTCTTTACTTTCTCAGACTAATGCAGATATGCCTCCCTAACCTTTCCATGTGCACACACTAAGGCATGCTGTGACCTCAAGCCACACAGACTGTTTCTTCTGTAGAGAAGGAATAGCCAAACTAGTGCCTTTCAGATGTTGGTGGACTGCAATTTCCATCATCTCTAGCTGTTGGTTATGCTGTCTGGGACTGATGGGAGATGGAGTCCATCAGAATGCTAGTACTAAGGCTGGAGTGTGTACAATTTATAGAGTATGCACAATTCTACATCACAGACTTTTATATAACAAAAGTATTTCATGTAGATAGCAAGCTGAGCAGTTAATAATACTAAAACTTGTTATATATATATGCAAGCATTACTAATGTGTGTTGGGAATGCCATCATGTGCAACATGCAGTTGGGCTGGATCTGATCTATACTGATGCCATCTGACAAGGGGGGATTTTTTAATTATTATTAAAAAATACTGGCTTAAGAAAAAAAATTGTAAATAAAATATATTATTGAATTGGTGAATGCGAATTATCCTCGTGCAGAATGTAGATTATTTTGGTTCAGTGTGTGAGTGTTTCCAGTTACAAAACACAAAGTGCAATTGCTGCATCAGCTTCACTTAGTTTGTGCCTTGTGTTCAGGATTTTAAACGTCTTATTTCCTCTTTTTCTTCTCTTGCAGTCTGACACCAATGCAAGTTACCTACGAGCTGCCCGGGCGGGCAACTTAGAAAAGGCTCTTGACTACTTAAAAAGTGGAGTGGACATCAACATCTGCAATCAGGTTGCATAAGTATTTGATTAACAAGTGTTTTGGTTTGAATTCTTACTCGTTTACATTTGCATCTACTTCAGCTGTCATTTGGTATAGTCCTAAAGTTTAAGCAAATGGAACTATGTGGATCATTACATCATCATAATTATTCTTTCAACTTACATAAGCACTGTACAAAGTGTAAATAGGTTCCTGCCAAAATGGCTCACGAACTAATATATGCAGAACAGAAGGGAGAAAGGATGGAAGTAGAAAGGAAAAAACAAAGTGAGATAAGTCAACGGTGCTATTCTGTTCATGTCTACGTTAGAAGTAAGACCTACCAAGTCCACTGGGGCTTAACTCTCATGTAAGTGAGGAACAGCTTTGCATTAAGTTCTGATTTCATGAAAGAAAAAGCTCTAACATTCAAGGAAGTAAGTCTAGCTGAAGTCTGCCTCTTGCTTAATACTGCAGCATCAGGGCACATCATACTGTGCAAAAAAGAGGTGGTTGTAATTGTATTGTCCAAAGGATGCTTATTAGAATCGATTTGTAGCGTGTTCCAACTACAAGGTAGCTTACCACTTTGAAATATGTATTGCTTCATTGAAGCAATTAATTAGAAAATGGGTTTGAGAATAGCTTTCTTTCTTTCCTTTCCGCAAGCTCTCATCGTGTCGGAATGTGACCTTTTAGGCCTCTTGACATATTGCGTGTTGTTCTGGGCACCCTGCACCAACCTTTCCCATTCCTTTTTCTTTTTATCAGAATGGGTTGAACGCTCTCCATCTCGCCTCCAAAGAAGGCCACGTAGAAGTTGTTTCAGAACTGATACAGAGAGGTGCCAATGTGGATGCAGCAACAAAGGTCTGTTAGCTGATATCTAAGTGTCCTGCTGTTTTCCTACACAGATTCCTCACTCACAAAGTGTTGGCCAATTGAATGCAGACAATAAGGCCTTGAAGGTCAGGAGCTGTAGGGGAAGGTGTGATGTAATTTTTTGTGTGTGAAATCTCCTGTCATACAGATGACAAATATATAGGCAAATTCCCGTCAGGGAATGAGTCGTCCTTCAATTACAGGCCCACTTTCCATATAGTCAGTGATTAGGGTTGGATAGATAGATCCTTGTTAGAAAAAAACACTTAGCATGCCAAAGGCATTGTTCTCTCAATCTGCAGATTCAAGTGGTGAGTGCTGACTCTGGCCACTGAGGGGGGAAAAGGACTTATTGTTCTAATTGACTGATCCCTAAGGTTTGCATAAATCTTTCCACTTTGGTGATGTGGTTCTTGGTCCAAAAAATTATTCACTCCTCGATAATGTTGATCATATGGAAAAGTGAACATATATCTTTTACTTTTCATAGCAGCACTAAGGAAGAAGGAATTATGGAAAGTTTGACTTGTTGTACAATGATCTATAATTCTGTCTTTCGCATAATCCAACTTTTGCATCTCAGTATGGGAATTATGTCAATGAAATCCAAATAAAACCATTCAGATTAGCTGCAGTCTCATAATGCATATTTCAAGTAGCCCTCATAACTCTACAGGTTTTTCCAAGCAGCGATGATTTAGCTTGTAATATTTAAATTATTGTATTTATAATATCTTAAGCCATTTTTTCTTGATATGTATTAAAATGATTTAACTCTAAAACAGTTGGGTAGTATGATGAGTTACGAACTGCAGCAGCCTAAATTTCTAACGGGGACACTGCCAAAATTATTTGCAAGACCCCAGTAATATCCCTGGTCATCGAACACAGAGCCTGTTACTCAATTGACAGGTTCAGCCATGTCTTCCTGCTGCATATGCTACTGGAGTTCATTAGGCATGTTTCACATTCTGTCCCCTTATCTCATTTCAGAAAGGAAACACAGCTCTGCACATAGCATCTCTGGCTGGGCAAACCGAAGTGGTGAAAGTGCTGGTTACGAGCGGGGCCAATGTCAATGCACAGTCACAGGTAAAATTGCTTTGCTTAGGGCTCAAAGGCTGATGTGGGTTTACATGCAGTCTGTCTTTTCCCTCCTTTCTTTTCCCTTCCTTCCTTCCTTCCTTCCTTCCTTCCTTCCTTCCTTCCTTCCTTTTTTTCTTTTTTTTTGAAACCCCCCCCCCCAACATGATCACATTAATCTTTTATGTCTGATAGCTTTCCAAGAATTAACATTTGGAATAAATTATTGGGCAGAGTGATTTGCACAAACTCATTCCTTGCAATCAAACTTGTGCCCTTTTCAGACGTTGCCTCCATCCATGTTGTACCTAAGGAGAAGTCAGGAGTGGGTCATGTCCTTGTGCACGACCTCCCCATAGCAACTCACAGAAATTAACCGCTCTTATCAGAATGCAACATCCCTCCTGAACTTGAAAGATTAAACCCTGACTTATTTTCATGGCAAGAGGAATAGGAGAAGGCATGGGTGTGGCAGATTGAGCCCAGGCCTGCTCCCAATCACTCTCCAGGAACAATCTGAACAGCTTTGTGTTGACTTCCAGGCTGACATATAGTGACAGGCCCAAGATCTCCCAATGAGCTCCTTGGCTGTGGGGAGAGTTGAACCTGGGTCTACCCAGTTCTAAGCTGACATTCTAACTATTAAAGCAACACCAGCTTTCTAGCATAACTGTCCAAACACAGGTGAGAAGTTGTGGGGAAATAATAATTGGAAAACGGAACCCCCGCTCTCTTTCTCTTTGCGCTGCTGAAAAGGTTGAGAGAAGAGAGTACTTTGGGCTCAGGTATGCATCAGGCTCTTAAGAAAGCAGTGCTCAATTAATGCTGTCTTTCTCCTCCAAAATTCAGTCTCTGTTGCCTAGGAGGAATAAAGTCCCTTCTCAAAGTGCATTTCCATCAACTTTCTGTACAGTTAACCAATGAGATGAATGCTGGTCACCGTGTGTTGCTGTGTATAAAAGGTCCAGTGACACAGAGCACAGTCATACATTTCACCTTCTTGCTTAAGGTCTGCCCTCCAGCATCATCCCAACTGCATTGCTACATGGCTGGAATGGCTGATGATAAAAGGAGAACAGGGGAGGATCCCTGGGCGTGCTTGCATTCTGAAAAGGATTGTGGTTCACAGTTCCTTTGCAATGTTAGTGAAAATGCCAAACTGAAATCCCCCTTGAAATAAAGCCTGCCATAGTAAATGTGCTTATCCTGCCATAATGAAATAAGAATCCTATCTCCACCCAATGTTTTGATGGCAGGCTTGTGAAAAGGAAGGTTTAAAATAATGTGTTTTGAAATAATGTTTCTTCTGCGCTGCTTTAGTACTCTGTAACTTATACGTACACACACGCCTTCCGTTTTATATTCCTTATACGGATAGGATGAAAAGATTCTGAATTGCCCAAGGTCAATTTGACCTGTTTTTTGTTTGAAGAATTTGGAGCATGGGGTAATTCCTGGGATGGGGATTGCATGTTCCCTCAGAATGGGTCGTTCATGCTTGGCCATGACTGTTTCCTCCACATGTGGAGAGCAGGGCGTGGAGAGGCTCCACCCATGAGGCAAGATGAGGGAACTGCCTCAGGCAGTGGAATCCACAGAGTCAGGAGGTCCTGATGTAGATCTTCACTCACCCCTTCTTCCCTGGCAGGGAGTGTGGGAGGATGCCATTTTGTGGTTCATCTTGGGCCAGCCCTGTTCCAGGGGAGTGCTGACTTCCCATGCCACACTGGCCTGCACGCTGTGTGCTTTTGCTGTAATTAGGTATACCATGAGGCACCAGGTTTCCAGCGCCACAGCTCACAGTGTCCTGTTCTTTCCCAGGACGCCATTCACCATGCCTCTCTCAACAGTGCTATCTGGACAGAAGTCCTTGGCCTCGCTCAGTAGAACGAGGAGGGCCACCAAATGTAGCATGTCACAAAGTTATTAAATACACGTTGCCACCTAAAGAGCATCCCTGCCCCCAATTTGGTCCAGAGGCTTAAACACTTCTTAACCTCCCAACTGGGTACTCCTCTTTGCGCTATGGGTAGCTTTCCTACCATAGACCTGGGTAGGAGCAGGCTGCTGCATATATCAAGCTAAGTAACAGAAGGGCTATCAATGTGAATGGCCTGGTGAAGGGTTAGCCAACATGGTGCCCTCCGGATGTTGGTGGGCTGCAGCTCCCGTCATCCCTGAGCATGGGCCATGCTGGCTGGGGATGATGGGAGTTGGAGTCCAAGAACATCTTGAGGGCCCCACTTTGGCTACCCCTGGTCTGGTTCGTTTTAACATGTCCAACATGGAGCAGTATGGGAAAAGAAGGCAAGGTTTGTAGTGTCAATAATTTCTATTGTACCTTCTGGCCTGAACCAGGAGCTCTTCCTACACTCAAGTAGGACCCTGGTAGAGACACATGCCCGACTGGCATGTTCTCTCCCTCCTGGTCATTCATTCAAGAGCTTCAAAACCTTTCTTCAGCCCGAACACCACAGCGACCAATGCCAACAGACACCGGCACACTTAGGGATCCACAGAGTCTGCACAGTTCGCGTGACAGACCTCAGCAACTCAGCATTTTGGCTAATCTACTTTGTTTACATATCAACACACACGGAGCACTGCATCATGGCTCCCTCTCTCTCTAGCATCACACAGCAAAGAGAAAAAGAACAAAGGACAATAGTCCCACTTCACAGAACACTGTAACACAAACATCCTGTCTTCATCATTTCCCACTCTGTGGAGTCAAAGCATACACTGTCATGTGATAGACAACAATCCTATGACTGCAATCATGGAGCAGGAATTCTAACAGCCCACAAGGTGTTTAATAAAATAAAAATAGACATTAACCCATGAACTATCTGGACCCTGCACTCATCATCTGAGGCCCCTCCCTGTGAAAGATCTAGAAGGTGGCAACACAAGAAAGCGCCTTTTCTGCAGTAGCTCCCCACTTGTGGAATGCTCTCCCTAGGGAAGATCATCTGGCACCTTTGTTACATATTTTTAGGTGCCAGGCAAAAACATTCCTCTTCTCCAAGGCCTTTAGTTAAGGTTGAGGTTGTGGGAGGGGTTGTGTTTTTCTTGGTTACTATGGTCTGTATTTTTCTTTTTATTGTAAATTGCCCTGTGATCTTCAGATGAAAGGTGGTATAGAAATGTGATAAATAATGATGATGATGATAATTCTGTGTTCCAAACCACTTTAAAACTGCTTGTTACTATGTCATGCATTCTTCCATTGTTACGTTGCAAACAATTAATAATAATAGTCATATTTAAACATCTCAACAGCCTAAAAGATATTATAAAATTAACAAGATAGTATTAAAATCAATACTGACACAGAGATAAAGCCTACCAACGCTACAGGTCTCCTGACTGCAAAGTCTTGACCAAACATCTCTAGTTTCTAACATTTTATTTTATTTTTAGCTGAGGGGAAACCTAAATAACCCACTCAAGCAGAGATTATTTTCATTGGCTGTGGGAGATTTTGTCTTTCTTTCTTTTTTAATGGCTGAAGTTACATTGGCAAAGAACACAGTTCTGTGACATTTCTATTTAAAATGTGCCTTTGGATTTGCCCAGTTCTTTTTTCCAGTTGGACACCACGTTCAATTTTGCCAGCTGTCATCCAGCTGACTAGGAACAGCTGAAGACCTCCTGCCCATCTGGCTAATTGGAAACCTATGCTGAGTTTTCAAAATGATCCTGGAGCATGTCAGCTGATAACTGGGCAGTACATTGCCTTATGGAGAACAGGAGGAGCCTGTTTGAAGGAAACAAACACTCCTTCCTCCACAGAGGATGAAGTTCCGCTGGGGCTTCCTCTCCTTTAGATGATGAGCCCTTATGACTCACAACACTCTTTTCCACGGGGCCATTTCATACATTTCAAATAATGCAGTTTGCACATGTGATGAACAACTTTGGGGCGTACTCTCAATGGCAGTCCCAGGTCTCCCTCTGTGTAATGTGTACAACAGCCCTATAGCTAGGACTAATCTACAGATTAGCAATCTAATCTAATTGCAACGCCAGTTGTTTCACACTCCTTTGGGAAGCATAGACGGTGGACCATTAACTGAAGTCAGCAGAGAGGGATGAGAAGAATCGTAAGCGTTATTTCCTGAAGCTGACCTTGCATTTCCAAGGCATTGGCTCTTTCCCCCAGAACTCAGTAGCCGGGCCAGGGTTGCTGAGTCAGCATTGGCGACATGGAGGAGTATACAGGAAGCCTTCACAAAACAAAATAATGCTTTTAAATATAGATCTGGTTTGGATGTAGCACTAAATAGATGAACAGCCACCTGTTTGGGGTGCTGTAGCTCGGAATGTCCTGCAAGGAGCAGAGGCTTGAACCAGATGACCTAAAAGCCCTCTGTCCAACTCTATGATAAACTGTGTCTTAGTGTTAAATACATAAACCTTAGGTTTGTGCACCTGCCCCACTTTCCTCTCCTTCTCTGGAGTAGCCTCAAGAAGGAGATTAGAAGTTTTTACTTCTGTTTTAATTAACCACAGTTTATCACTATGTCGAAACTTAAAACTGTGGTTAATCTTAACTACAGTTTAGGGAAATAAGCTGTCTTTTAAAACCAGGGTTTGAAGGTGACGTGTCTCAGTTCACCATACGTAGGACTAACCATATGTTGTCTGAATGACAACTGTGCTTCTCCTGTTGACCTGCTATTTATTTATAATCCCACTTTACCACAGATAACACTCCCTGAAAGTAAAAAAGGCAGCACAACAGGAAAGAAGTTTTTCACACTGGTGAGCATTCAAAAATGTGATCCATCACCTGCAGCCTGAACTGGTACAATCTTTTCTGCCAAATCAGGACTCTGCCATCCCATTCTGTTGCACGTCTAACTATGCCTAGATGATTCTAAGTAAGAAGACTAGAATGGTCACTTGATCAAAACTTTAGGTTTCCAAAGAAAAGTTATACTATTATGTTTTTCTTTTTCAGAATGGCTTCACGCCATTATATATGGCAGCCCAAGAAAATCATCTGGAAGTGGTTAAGTTTCTTCTTGATAATGGGGCAAGTCAGAGCCTTGCCACAGAGGTAAATGTTCATTTTATGCTGTCTTTGCCAAAGCGTTAAATATATTGAAATGCGGAAGTACAACATAGCACCACTCCTTCATATGAAATCAATGAAAACATTAGAGGTGTGCACAAACCCCAGGAGAAATTAGTCACATTGGAAGCTCTTCTCTGGTGCAGTACCAGAGACATCCACAGATAATCCATAATCAAAACATAATTACCAGTATAAAGTCAGCATTGATGTTTAAGAATGCAAAGAACCAGAGCTTAACATATCAGCAAATGAAATTTAGCAATAGCAGGAACTAAAGCTCATTCAAATCAGAGTCTCCAAGTTGTTTTCAAGGGCAGATCCATAGTGCATTACAGTAATCCATCTGAGATGCAACTAATGCAGGGGCAAGTCTGAGCTTTCAAGGATTAGGCCCAGCTGGCACACTTTCTTCATGTGTGCAAAAGTAATCCTGGCTACAGTCACTACCTGAGTACCTAAGAACAAGGTTGGGTCCAGGAGTATTCCCAAGTATTGGTTTATTTATTTTTAAAGGGGAATGCAGCCCTATCCAGAACAGGCTGCCATCTTGTCCCTGGACTGTTAGGCCTCCTAAGAATCAGCATCTCTTTCTTGTATGAACTTTATTTCAGTTTGTTCACTCTCAACCAGTCCATCACTAATGCCAAACACCGATGTTAGTTTACACATAGCTTTGCCTATTAAGTACAAAACAACAACAACATTGCAACGTTGAATTGGGTTCCTTAAAGACATGTCTGCTGATTATTGTTGTTGTCTGTAGGATGGATTCACGCCATTGGCCGTAGCTCTTCAACAGGGCCATGACCAGGTGGTTTCCTTGTTGCTTGAAAATGACACGAAGGGGAAAGTCCGTCTTCCTGCTCTCCACATTGCTGCACGCAAGGACGACACCAAGGCAGCTGCATTGTTGCTGCAGAATGACCACAATGCAGATGTGGAGTCCAAGGTTAGTAGCAGTTCTTGTTTTTTCCTGAAGAGGAAGAAGAAGAAGAAACAACAACAGATTGAGTGATGCATATAGTATCTCTGCTTCTCTGTGTTAACAAATTGAGAGTAGCCTAAGTCTTTTCTAGGTTTTACTGCTGCAGTTTCGTTTAGCACCATTGCAAGTTGGACCTGCACCACATGCGATTTACCAAGGCAATGTTAGCCCAGCAGCCATGACTGTTTTATCAGCTCTGGGAATGCAACAGAACCAAGAGATTTATCAAGTGTTATAGCAGGCCACCATGATCAAATGACAGGCTTTTTGGCTTGGTGGATCACAAGGGGCAAAGGCCTACTTTTCATTCAATACTTTCTCATGTGAAGGGGAAGAAACATGTTGGTCTATATCTGAGCCAAATGCTAGTATCTGCAATTGTGATAGAAGAATTAAATGGCAAATTGGTTGTTACTGATGTCCTGGGTTCTGTTTCTTGATCACACTGGAGCTTAGATCAGATTGTGGCAGAAAGACTGAACTCAGAGAAGGACTTTGATGTATATCATTCGCTGCAGTACGGAAGCAATAACTGTGTTTAGTTTTCTTCTTTAAAGGTCGGCAGAGGCTGCATCCAGACAATCAAACCATGCTTTAATAAGCCTTCAGATATGCATTAGCTCTGTGCACCCACCCACAGACTCTTCACTGCTGCTTTGTTTCTCCTGTTGCACAAGTGGAAAGACAAGTCAGGAAGTCACAATTAATTATAGCTTCCTGTTTTGTGCAAACTGGGAAACTGTGGTTAATGGCTTCTGCAAAAGCTTTCAGGACATGTAGCTACAGTTTACAATTGGCTTAAAAATCCTACCTTGTTTGGATGCTGTTAAATAATTTCCAGGTGTGGAGGGGAATCTATAGAATCTGCAGATTCCAATTAAGTTTCCATACTCCTGCAGAAGGAGGAGCAAAGTGGAAGTGAAGTTGCTGTATGGGCAGTTGCATGGAGCTCATGCATATCTGAGTTTATTAAGCCAGGATTTGATCATGCAAACCAGGTCATAGACTTGAAGGCTGACATGGAAAAAGCGGGGTTTCTGAATCTCTGTTTTTACCACGGGGGGAAACGATGAAACCTCATTCACATTGGGGGTGTGGGGGGAAATAGCCTGCCATTCAGCCTCGCTTTCCTTCTGTGCCTATTTGTGCTTTCATTGTCGTGTCCACACAGCGGTCACAAAGCTTTCTGCATCCATTATCACCGGTAGAGAACTAACCGTTCATTTTCTCCCCCTTCTTTGCTTCCAAATGTGTTAACCTAGATGATGGTGAATAGAACAACTGAGGTATATATGAAAATATATTATATATCTATAAATATATAAATATATGTGCATCATCACTTTCCCACAATGTAGAGCTGCTGCTGCTGCGTCATTCCTTCCTTCTCTTCTCTTCTCTGCATTGCCTTCTTAGAGGAGTAGAGTACCTGCTTTAGATTCAACAAAAAGTGGCATGTGCTAGAGCAGAATGTAGTTTTAGTTATTTACCAGGGCTTTCTGCAGCTGAAACGAGCGTTCATAAAGGCGTACAAGCAAGCTTCCTTTGGAACTAATTGTCACAGCCGAAAAGGGTAATTTTGCGCAAGAGGAAAGCGCCCGGGTTTCCAATGCCATATAAAATGTGTGTGGTTTTTTTTTTAATCTGCTGTGTCAAGAGCTGCAGACATCCCTGACACACTTTTGCATCCAGGACTTAGTTCCTTTAGGCTCTTGCATGACACTTTACTGTCAGTGTCAACAAAAAGGGTGGGGGGGTAGGAGGAAGGTGCTGGTTCTTCTGGGCAATTCAGAAATGTCTAAACACTTTTCAAGTTGAGGCAGTGACAGCTAGCATGGCTAAAGAGGCTTGCTGATGGTTTTAGAAATGCGTCAAGTTCCTTCTGAGATTCCACACATTGCGGGGACTGGTTGAATTGCTGCATGTTTTAGCACTGTTTCAAGAAGAGAAAATTATTATTATTATTATTATTATTATTATTATTATTATTATTATTAATGTCTGAAATATGAAAACAGGTCACTGAAACTATCTGGTTGGCTAGACGCTTTCTAATTAGAGTTGGGGATCTCATAATATTAACCCAGTTTGATTGCTCACAGTGGGGGGGTTGATCTTTTATAGAAGGAGCCCTCTTTTTCTTTTTTTAAGTCACATTAATCTCTTTTTAAAATGGACTTTGATGTTGTTTTAATTTGCATCTGCTTTGAATTTATGAAGTCTATTCAGCAATTATTATCAAGTGACTTCATCTGAATTTCTGCAAGAAAGCTCTGTGATGTTAAAGTTGCAAGAATAAGAAGATACTGATAACAAGTAGATATTTCCCATGAGAAACTGATTTACCAATTAAGTGAAGGATAATATTTTCATTTTCATTAACTTACTTCGATAGATTCTTTTTAGACATTTTATCCTGCTCTTATTCTCCCAGAATAGGCATAGTAATTTCTTTCCCTTCTACTGAGTATATTTTTATTCATTGTCCTCAAACAAGCCATAAAGTAGTACTGAACATTAAAATAGAATGTCTACTGTGTCCCTAGACTACATTCTGCTGATTGGACTCTGCCTGGGCTGCAAGACATCCATTTTAGGAGCTGGTGGAAGACCTATGAAAAAAAATATTTATATCTTGCTGTGTGTTGTTGTTGTTGTTGTTCCTTTATTTCAGAGCGGTTTCACTCCTCTGCATATTGCTGCCCACTATGGAAATATTAACGTAGCTACGCTGCTTTTAAATCGTGGTGCTGCTGTGGATTTTACTGCAAGGGTATGTATTGATCCATACGAATTTCACTTAAACGTGACTCCTAAATTTGATTTGATTTGGTTTATAGTATTTCTATGCCGCTTTTCATTCAAATGAATTCCAAAGTGGCTTGCATAATGAAACATAGTAGAACATCGCAGAAACAGCATAACTCTCATAAAATAATTTCCCTTGTTTTTAATCTTTTATTTCTTATTCACGACTACTTTTGTTATGTCATAGTTATAAGCCACCTTGAGCATGGTTTGAGCTGTGGAACAGCAACATACAAATAAAATTACGTATGTATGCATACCTTCCAACATTTCCCCAATGAAAATAGGGACATCCTATTCAATAATAATAATAATAATTTACTATTTATGCCTTACCCATCTCACTGGGTGGCCCCAGCCACTCTGGACAGCTTTTAACATATATAAAAACACAATAAAGCATTAAACATTAAAAAAAAAACCTTCCCTATATAGGGCTGCCTTCAGACTGCTCAGGGGTTGGGTAACTCCGTACCCCCCAATATTTCTCCAATGAAAATAAGGACATCCTAAGGAAAAGTGGGACATTCCGGGATCAAATCAGAAACTGGGACTATGTCTGTAAATCTGGGATTGTCCCTGCAAAATAGGGACACTGAGAGGGTGTGATGTATGTATGATGGGCAGTGAGGTGGGGTGGGAAATGGTCTCACTCCTCATCCCCCCAATTCAGCTGCAGGTTTAAAGATAAAAAAGGGATCTCAAAGTTTGCAGCTTGGCAGCCTCAACAGCCATCAACAACACAGTGGATGGCACTGAAAAGAAACAGTATTTTCCTGCAGAAGTAATTTTTTTGTGGTTTGATTTCAGGTGTCTTGTGCAAGCAAGATTTGCACATCCTTCTTTTTCTTTTATGGACTTTTAATTCTAAGGATCACTTCTTTGTCTCCCACACTCCCAATCCTAAGGAAAGGTAGTTAAGAGAGTCTCCCTGTTACAGGCTGGGTGATCTTGAGAATATAAATTTTCTCCTTTTTTTGCCAGCAGGAGTGTTCACCAGCAGAAACACAAATTAGGTTCCCATTTGAGCATTCCGTCTTGCTGACATGGCTACAGCCTGAGGACTATGGATTGGGGTTTTTTTGTCTTTTGTCGGTGGGGGTGGGTGGGTTATTATTTCACATTGGTAACAAGATCATCAAAGTGAGTTGTCAAATAAAAATGAAGTTCAGGTGCTTCTTCTTGGAAGACGAAAGGATTGTGAAAGTGTGGCTCGTTTCACAGCACCGTCTTTAGAAACATGAAGATCAGGCCTGGCTGCAGGAGGCAAACTCCACTCCTGCTGGTCAGCATGATAAATAGGGAAGACTAATAGTATTCCCATATTGCAGAGATGCAGTTCTGAAGCCAATTAGTGAGTTCATGGCAGAGGCAGGATTTGATCCAGGTACTGCTCTTTGCAACGGTGCCTTACCAGCTCACAAGAAGCTTGCCATTAGCAAAAAGCTAATGTACCTGATACCTTTTATTGATCTCACATCTTAGAGTTGTATCTGGCTGGTCAAGGCAATGGATTTGAGGATGATTTATTTATTTATACCACCACCGGTGTACCTGTCACTGTACGGAATAAAAACAGCATGCAGAAGATCAGACCTTGCCCCAAGAAGCTTACAGTCTAAATTTCACTTTTGACGGTGCATCGGCAATGATGGGGGAAAGCAAAGTAGTGAGGGAGCATTCCCCCCCCCCATATGTCTTTTCTGGCTCAACGGCTATGATTTCTAAGCAAATGGCGCAATAGGGTTTTCCATCCTTGTCTCTTTTATTACAGCATCATGTGTCTGTGGGAGTATGTATTCGCTTATCCTTTCTGGCATGCCAGAGCTTTGTTGTCACCCTGATATTCACTGCATTTATCTTTTGCTTCTGTTTTTGTTGTGAATCTCCTTGGAAATAATTTGTATCCTGAAGGGCAGGATATAAATGAGACTAATAAATTACTGAGTGAGGCAACTCACAGCATGGCACACTGCTTGCAGGCATTGCTGGTAGCCCCAGCACCTGTGACGGCATTTGTTGGCATCTGGTTCATCCCTGGTGCACCAATCACACAACAGATAAAATGATGGTTAACATGTAGATGGCCTCGCTCATTCAGCAAGGTATCATTTTTATCCAGACAGCTTTTGGTCACTTCCCCACAGCACCATTTAGAAAGCATAACTCAAAGCTTATCTTCACTGTAGTATTGTGCCTGTTCTTCCCATTCAGAAAAACTAAATCAGTATGTTTATTTGTTCTATGTGCACATTTGGGCACTCGCATCGGGCATCGAGAAGCACTTTTAGCATAGGAAATTCAGCAGGATGCAAAAAGCATCTAGCTGGATCTTGGATCTTTGTGCATGAGTGAGCCTGTTACGTAATTGTCCTGAATGTGCAGCACATTTGCATATGGTTGTCTTGCTAAACAGAAACTCAAAGCTTGAAGATAAAGGGTTAGATCCAAACTAATGAGGAACGGAATTTCACTCTTGAGGTGCTTCCTTGGGCAGAAGGAGAAGAAAGGTGATTTATTTATTTTCCTCCTTCCCTTGCTAGCCCCTTGAAAAAGCTGCTCTGGAGGTTCTGAACCCTTCAGAACAATGTAGGATCTGGTGCAGGGGGCTGCATTAGGAAGGAGAGTTGGCAGAAATTGCCTCCACCCACCCACCCAAACATCTTCCATCTGAGTCCCTTCTGTGAACGGAAGGACTCTTTCTGCTTATGGAAGTATATGTCTTGATCCAACTCATATATTTTTTAATTATGCACAAACATTTCCAGTCTCTTCTCAGGGGGTTCCTCCCATGAGGCAAGGTAAGAAAGCTGCCTCAAGTGATAGATTTTGCAAGCACATAAAGGTGGCTCAGAAGGAGGCAGAGAGATGCTGGCCCATTTTGTATTTACCGTATTTTTTGCTCTATAAGACTCACTTTTTCCCTCCTAAAAAGTAAGGGGAAATGTGTGTGCGTCGTATGGTGCGAATGCAGGCTGCGCAGCTATCCCACATCGCTGTGCAGTGAAAGCAGCGATCCCTCTTGCTGTTCTGGCTTCTGGGATTCAGAATATTTTTTTTCTTGTTTTCCTCCTCCAAAAACTAGGTGCATCTTATGGTCAGGTGTGTCTTATAGAGCGAAAAATATGATATTTATTAGATTTCTATCCTGTCTTTCTTCCTTCATGGGACTCAAGGTGGCATACATACACAGAGCATCCAAGCATTTCCCGTCCAGCCACCTCCCATTAGTAACTGCCTCTTCCCCCTCAGCCACCCTGTCCATTTGTGACATCACAGGAAGTTTGTAGCCCATGGCAACTGCTTAGGGGTGCATCTGCACAGCCTCCCATCCAGGTCTGGAAAGGGGAATGTCATGAACGTTGCTTTCGTGTAGCCCTGAAAAATTGTGTATTTGTGTGTGCGTGTGTGTGTGTGTGAGATTTTCAACCCAGTGCCTGAGTTCTAGTTGTATAAAAATAAATACCTTGGGAATCAGAGTGTGTGGAACAGGGTCAGTAAAAAAATATATATAAATGCTTCTTAAAATCTAACTTGGTTTCCTCTGTTTCCTTTGACAGAATGATATCACTCCATTACATGTAGCATCAAAGAGAGGGAATACCAACATGGTTAAGCTGCTGCTTGACAGAGGAGCAAAAATTGATGCCAAAACAAGGGTAAGACTGTCTACGAATTACCGTATTACCCTTTATTACCCTATATGTATATTGGGTGTGGCTCACTGAAATGAATGTTACTTTTGAGTTCTTTGATAGAGTTATATCCCACAATCCAAAAACCCTTAGGCACTTACAGCAGATGGCAATGTAAAACTATTATAAAAACTACAATGCAAACTTTTAAAAGGAACAAAATAAATGAGGGATCAGTCAACAGACCTTATCTAATAATGATAGACCCTCAAGCAGACTAAGCCCCTAATAAGAAGGATTTATAATAATAATAAACCAATGAAGATCAGGAGCAATTGAGCCACTGGAGCTCGCTGGGCAGGAAACTATCTGCAGTGGGGCCACACAAGAGTATGGACTATGAATCACACGGTAACCAATAGAGATGCAAGTGAAATTTCGCCTGGTTCACATTTTAATTTAAACCTACCTGCTTTGTGCTTCCCAAACTGAAGCGCAGCTATTTTTTTGAAACCCATCTCTCCAAATTTTATGATGCAGTTCTGTAACAAACAAACACATAGAAAAATATATATATGTTCAGGGGAAGTGTGCACAAAAATTGGTATATTAGTGAAGCTATCAAAGAAAAAAATGCATCTTATTACAGAAAGTTTATTACAGAAAATGCATATTATTTTTTTGCTGCATGCTAGCAAAGAAAAAAGCTGTTGGGGAGCTAACTGAGAAACTCTACTAGCTGCTGGAGACAGCACAAGATAATGATATGATCCGCAGTACTGAAAGCATCTCATATTTGACAGGCTAGTAGAATTAGCAAGCAGAGTTGAGAAACATTCACCCTGTTGAACTTCAGGCGTAGATCTTCCACCAGGGCCGCTAAAGCTGTCTCCATCCCATACTCATCCCAGAAACAAAACTGAAAAATGTCAGTGAAAGATATGGTCTCAGATTCTGTCTCCTGTTAAGATCTTGATCCACGGTAACCCCTTCCCTCTTCCTGCAGGGTGTGCTCTGATACCAGAACATGTGGAGACTGGCTGAATAGCTATACCCTTTCCCTTTCCCTGTCTGTTTACACATCCCTGAGCCAAGCATTGTCTAGGCCTGCCTCCCCAAATTGTAAAGCTGATTTTGGATCTCATATGAGGATTGGTCTTTTCTTTATGATACATGAAGGGAACCTTTTGTTTCAATACGCAGCAGCTGGCAAGTGATGTAAGAGCTAAATGCATAACAAATGCAATGGCCAATAAATGGAGTCCATTGCTGTGTCAATTTCCCTGCATTGGCAGCTGTTGGAGAAGTCTGTCGATGATAAATTTCACTGTTTGGTTTGTTCAGAGCGCTCTCGAGTGAAAAACGCTGCTGCCTCTGCTGCTGCTTCATATAACCCATGCCCTCTGAACATCGCCTCTCTTATCATGTCTCCCCTTTCTCTGTCTTCCAGAATGGATTTCACCAAATAAAACATACTTAGTGAAGTTGATTAAATTAGCTGGAGTTAGCTTGGCTGCCTTGATACTAGGCTTGCCGACGTGAATTTGTGTTTGTCACAGGCAGCAAGCACATTTTACCCAGGATTAGCAGTAAGTGCTTGTAATCTTCAATCTACTGCGGTACAGCTGAACTGAAAGGCCAGCTCTTGGATCTGCAGGGGGAAAAACATGCTGCATGTACAGTTTCAGGCTGGTTGGTGCTTTTACAGTAACCACAATGGAATATATAAAACTAAACTGTCCCCTGCTCCAAGGATTGCACATTCTCGTTTGACATTCCTTCCCCAGCTTCTGTGGTCACATGGGACACAATTTGCCCTCTATGCTGGTGACCTAGAGAGAGGCAGGTTGCTGAGCATGCATCGTGGAGGAGCATCCCCAATATTGGTCATCACTTGGCACAGTGGAAACATGCCTGGTTGAGAGCCTGTGGGGTGAGATGGGGAGGGCTCCATAGAATACCATAGCCTGGTGGTAGAGCACATGCTTGGCATGCAAAAGTTCTCAGTTTCAGCCCTTGGCATCTTCAGTAGGGCTGGAAATAGATTCCTTTCTCAGACACCAGAGAGCTGTTGCCAGTCAATGGTTTGACTCAGTATAAAGGCAGCTTTCCTATGTTTCCTATGGGTGTCATATATTCAGGGCTGCTTGTGATCATCTCTGTATGAATGGGCGTGAGTAGATCATGCCCACCACCACCACCACACACACACACATGAATTAGAAAGTTTTATCTCCCACACCTTTGAGGCGTTTAGGTCAGGTCTAGACTTTATGGCCAACACATGGCCATCGCCAAAAGGAGCAGCCCTGTTTCGCCTCCTAGTCTGTCTCTCTCTCTCTCTCCTGGTAAGTTTCAGCAATGCAAAGCACATGTCGTCATATCATTGCACTGTTGAGTTGTCAGCCAGTGAAGTGGAGCAGCCAAATACGTCACGCAATTATATTTGCATTACTTAATATTACAGGGAAGAAAGGAGGAAGAGTTAGCAGGACCACAGGTTTTATTGGTGGAGCAATGATGTGTTGTTCCCGTCTTGTAGTCCAACTAGTAAACTTACATGATGCCTATGTAGAGATGATATAAAAATTTGCTCCAGTTAAATGTTAATATTGGCATCTTTTCACATTTGGAGAGTTGAACTGCCATTTTAAATTCCAACTTTGTCATCCTCTGACCTAACACTGCGTAGTCTATGGTTGGGTTCCATGTTTCTCAGAGTAATTCTCTACTGGCATATGAAAAATTGACATTTGTGCAGTGAAATTTAAATGTATTTACTTGTTTCTGAACCTATTTTTAGAAATGTGAAAACCCACATTTTTCACATTTAAATAAAGCATTGTCTTAGGAGGAGATGGGAGCAAATAGGAAACTATTTTAGCCTTAAAAATGCTATAGGTGCCACAAATAAATCCCCTGGCTATATTATAACTTTGGGGAGAGAGTATATTACTTCACATTCATTGTAGTGAATTTCTCTGAGGACAACTCTCGAGGTTCAGCACCAGTGTAGAAATGTGAACCCCAAGAAGCAGCAGGGTGCGTGTACAAAAGGCTGTTACTCAAATGCTACATTAAAGCACGATTCCTATTCTTTCTCCTACTGGCCTTGCATGTCAGAAGGCCCTGTGGAAGGTTAGATAAAACAGATGATGCAGTTAATCTGCTATCGATGCATGTTTAGGGAGTTCTTAATCTGCCGAACGTCATAATTGTTTGTAAAGGTTTTCCCAGAGCCTTTCCAGGAGCATTGTATCAGAGGATGGATGTATCCTAATGTGTGCAATGTATTTTATGCTTCACATCCTCCTACAGTTTGTCTGCCCAGAACATAAACATTCTTGGAAACCCCTTGTTTCAGATACAGAGCAGCTCTGATGAATGTGCAGTGGCTTGCTTTAACCTTTTTTGTCTCCCCACCCAACCCATGGGCATTTAAAGCAAGCGCTGATCCACACATCATATTTAATCCTGTAGTTAGCTTTGTTTTGTTTTCTTGCTTTGTTATTTGGGTAGGAAGCATTTGTTGGTTAAGCAGAAGCAGTGCTGTTTTTCTAGGTACCAGAGCTCATCGTGAACACCTCCCTTGTTCTGTAATAATGGAATGGCGCCCACCTGAGAGGTGCTGGAACTGAGTTCCTGCGAGTTCCTATTAAAAAAAGCCCTGAGCAGGAGTATAAATTTGCTGAAATCTTTTATTGCCTTTTTGAGGTGGTTGGGTAGCTAGGTTTTGGGGAGAGAGGAAGAGAGAGAGAATTGCAGGTCAGCTTTTCTCCGTATGACAGATATCCGTATTACTTTGGAAAACCCTCACCAACTCAGACAATTGCCTTGTTCAGTGAGGAAGAAGTGCTGCTGTTCTGTCTTCCATGCAGTTTTATGAATGTCAGGATCTTGTTATTTAAAGGCTCTTATTTAATATCATATGCATTTTATGGTGTTTGATGCTGGCAGAATCATCCCCAGTAAAAATTTCCTGGCTCTGCCAACAGAGCTTTTCTGTGGACTCTCTTGTTTGTGAATAAAATGTAGTTTTTTGCTGCAATCTATACTTTAAAACTACCTGTAGCTCAACACCTGCTGGCTGCTCCACATGTCAGAAAGGCTGAAGCCAGACTGTGGAAGGGAAAGTATTTCACTGCTATCTTGATTAGCAAAACAAGAGAAGTGTGCCTCACTCTGAGCTTTTTCAGCTGTAACTTGGGGTAACAGGACTTCAGCATCTTCTTTCACTGTCAGGAAGGTAATGGGTGAATCTTTCAGTCCATCTCAGGAAGAATGTTCCTTCCAGAAACTGCTCAAACTCAGGCTTCACCTGGCAAGTGACGTATGATGCGTGGAGGGGGAACCTCTCTGCAGTTGTGGAATGTCTCCATGTGCTTAATAATAATAATAATAATAATAATAATAATAATAATAATAATTTATTTGTACCCTGGCTGGAGCCAGGCTCAGGGCGGATAACATCATAGAACTAACACAGTATAGAAAGAATATAAGAACATAAAAAACAGGCAATCAATTAATTAAAATACATCTTAAAATTAGTTCAGTGCAAATTAAAATCTGGACAGATGGCATCCATGGGTAAAATTGAGAGTGGTTAATATTCTCCAGGGTCAACTGTTATCACTGGTCTTATAAAGGACCTGTGAGGGGGTTAGGAGGCCTCTTTAATGCTTGTTACTTTACAGAAAGCAAAGAATCAGACTGAACTCCGATCAAAGGCTTGGTGGAACAGCTCCAACCTGCAGGCCCTGCAGAAAGATGTCAAATCCCGCAGGGCCCTGGTCTCCTATGAGAGAGTGTTCCACCAGGCTGGGGCTACGACCAAAAAGGCCCTGGTTCTGTTCAAGGCCAGTCTAATCTCCCAGGGGCCTGGGATCTTCAGGGTGTTATTATTTTCAGACCTTAAGATCCTCCGTGGGGCATACTAGGAGAGGCGGTCCCGTGGGTACGAGGGTCCTAGGCCATATCGGGCTTTAAAGGTTAAAACCAGCACCTTAAACTGATCCTGTACTCCACCGGGAGCCAGTGAAGCTGGTATAGCATTGGATGAATGTGCTCCCACGGTGAGGACCCATGAGGAGTATCACCGCGGCATTCTGCACCCGCTGGAGTTTCTGGATCAGTTTCAAGGGCAGCCCCATGTAGAGTGAGTTACAATAATCAAGCCTGGAGGTGACCGCCGCATGGATCACAGTGGCGAGATCAGGGTGAGAGAGATAAGGGACCAACTGCTTAGCTCGGCGGAGATGAAAAAATGCCGCCTTTGTTGTGGCTGGGGAGGTCCTGTTGGCAGTCCTGCCACAGCCTGGGGTTCAAGGGGAAGTAGCATACGAGAGGTTCTTCTCTGTGGTGGCTTTCAGGTGGTGGAATGATCTCCCTTACGAGAGCAAAAAGAAATACTAGTGTGCTCTGCTTTCTGTCCTCACCAGGGCAAAAATGGGGCTGAGGGCTGGGGATTGTGCCTTCCTTGCAACTTTCTGCTTAAGAAGACCTGCCTCTTAGAACTCAGAGTTCACCAGGAGTTATGTTTGTTTGCAGCACCAGATTAGGGGCAGTGCGGACAGTTCCTCTGCACAGGGAGTTGAGCCAAGGGGGCACAAAATTGAGAAGGTCCATAATTGGGAAGATCCATTTGGGGGCACCAAGTTTTGGCCTTGCACAGAAGACTGTGGTACAAACCTTTACCAAAGTCCACCTTGTTTTGTTTGCTGTCTGCAAATGACATTTCAACTAAATTATGAAATTCTAAAGATGTGGTCTTGGTTTACCCATGTGCCCCATACCATATTTTCTGATAAAGCCAGCTCAGATCCAGAATTAACTTGTGGTCAAATAATCCAATGATCTAAAGTTTTCACAGAGGCATTTTGGGCATGATTGTGGCTTCAGGTCAGTCCTAAGAATAAAAATAATAAAAAGTTAATAGAGGATGCAATCTCAGTGAAAAAGATAAACAATTAGGAAGGAATGACACTGTAATTTCCAACCTAAAAGATGTTTCCCCAATGTACCACGACAGATTTAATATGAGCACACTATGTGCTCAGAGTGCATCAACGCCTTTTTGAACGCACAACCGTAAAATGCTTGGAAAGAAGGTGATTGACATTGTGTAAATAAATAAGAGGGATAAAGTGGCACCTAAATTACATGTTACACAGATCTTGTTTATAGCTGCTGGGTTGCTGGCATTCTTGAATATCATTTTCTCCTCGTTGTTATGGCAGTGGGCCTTTAATTCTGTTCTGGTGGGTACTTAAATGGTTTTAAAATCTTGCGTCAATCCTTTGACACACAGGATTTGTTTGGATGATCATTTTGTAAACTGCTTTGAGGTTTTTTCCTACATTCAGGCGGTATATAAATTTTTATGAAATAAAAAAATAAATAATCATATTTCAGCTTAGTAGACCGAGATGTAGATGAGCCATTTCCTAGCACTCACATCCCCTTAGCTCCTCCACTTGTAATGTGACCAATCCAAAGGAGGAGGTCTTTAAGAAACCATAGTTTCCTATTTTCTCTGAACTTAGGAAACTATGGTTACCAGCTTTGAACAAGCCAGGGTATTTAACCAACAGCAAACCACAGCAAGCATATATCTTAGCTTTCACTGAACCTGGTAACCGTAACTTCCCAGTTTTAATGAAATGGGAAGCGATGGTTAATTGGATTTCTCATGCTGCCAGGGGAGGAATAAAGAGGCTGCACGTGAAGTGAATAAATTTGCTTATTAAGCTGAGATATGGTCATACAGACCGGAGCACTGAATCTCTGGGTGCAATAAGAGACTAGATTTTAAGTTTTCTTTGTTGACTGAACCTATTGCGCAAACATTGAACAATACAATGGGGAACCACGGCATTCAGTTTTATGAGCAAACCCCAGGCAAATACGTAAAATCTGCCTCAGCCTATATATTTACGAAGTGAAACAGTGTAAGCACGCTAGGTCACAATCTGCCTGAGTCATCCTAACTACATTAGCTGACACCCCGGCCTACAGGAACAATGTGAGAAGTGCCAAGGAAGCAAAGATGTGAATAAACGTGAGGTAAATCTGATATGGATAGGTAGCTGCCTTAATGGCACTTGAAATGGCTGCGTACAGCACAGCACATTTATGTGTGCCCCTGCACGTAAGAGACACAGAGAGAAAGACTCTGTTCTGTGAATTCTGTGAACCTCAGAATTACAATTTATCAAGAGTTTCAGTGCGATCGCTGTTGTGTTGATTTGGAACATGGTGTTGTTTTTTGGTCAAACTATGTTTATTAATTGGCTCACCAGGACATCTGTTTTCAACTCAACTGTTTGTGAATAACCACTGCTAATGATGCACTATTTACACCCTAAGTACTTTTTTGGCATTTTTTCCCCTCCTGGTCTCGCTGCTTACTCTACCTGTGTGGCAGCAGCGGGGACAGGGATGGGGGAAGAATGTGTCTGATGAATTGGACTATGGTCCACAAAACCTTGCAAATCAATGTCACTACTGTGTTGGCAGGGGTGGCCAAGTAGGCAGGGTGCCATTGCAGTGCTGGGAAGGAGGTGGTGATGTCAGGGTGCTATGGAGCCCAGCCTCAACCTCACCAGTATTAACCCACCCTGGAAGGTGGCAGTGCCCCCCACCCCCTGCCAAGAGGTGCTACCTCATCAGATCAATTGCTACTGTTTGCTAGTCTTCAAGGTACCACAAGACTCTCTGGGTTTCTTGCCTGGGACAGACTAACCTGGCTACTTCTCTGGAAATAGTACAGTTGTGTGTGGAATGGAAATAAGCAACAGTGCTTTTCTGTGTCCTTCTCCATTACGGAGGAAATACATTGAAAATGTAACATAAATTGGTGAAGATTTCCTCCAACCTCCTTTGGGGGTATCCCAGAACAGTTTAAATGTGTTCACCCTTCATTTATGCCCCTCCAAAATAATGGGTTGTGACTTCCTTATTCAACAGGACGGGCTGACACCTCTCCACTGTGGGGCACGAAGTGGCCACGAACAGGTTGTGCGGATGCTGCTCGACCGAGGTGCCCCAATCCTTTCGAAAACGAAGGTAATGTGGAGCTTGGGATTTGGAGAATGATAGATGGTCTGACTCAGCAAGAAGGAGTTTCCTAGCTTCCTAACTGTGCAGCTAGTTCCACTCGCTGAAGAGACATTTGTGCTTGAGTCTGGTAAACAGACCCCCTACCCACCTCCCCTATCCAAGTGGCTCATTGGACTGGCTTGGGAAAGAGTGGTGCTTCCAACAGCAGCTTGTGCTGTGGAATTGGGTACCAACAGTGCAAAGACAGAGAAAATCTCAAGTCCCCGGGCATGTCTATGGTAGCTCTTTGAATCTCAGCCTCAGGTCGCACCCATTCTCTTTCCTGCTCATCCCTCTCAAGTCTGCATTTTCCCACAGGTACAGGCAGGCCATTTTCATAAGTAATTTTTATTAACGAGGCTTTACATTTCCTGTGCCTGTAAATAATAAATGATCATCTGCATTGACTGGACTATGCATTTGAATTTTTAAAATGGCACTACCCTGTTTTCCGTACTGCACTGACGTGCAGTAGTGGAACCTTCTGATCTTAAATGAATCCATAGCCTCACTTCTGAAAGCACCTGTTGGACTTTAGTCCCCATTGCTTCATATATGCTGTTAGTTCGGGTACCCTTCTGGGGAGTTTAATCTTCACTTTATGGCATGAGTGAATTGCTATGAATTTTTCTTGACAAGTCAATTTCTTGAATCCGAACGTGCAAGACCTTGTGCCCTTCACCTTTTCCAAAGCCCACTTAAGGTTGAAAAACAGCTTTTCCTAGTATTCAATCCCCGGTTGAGCTTCCCAACCTGGGGGGGGAAGGGGGCCCAGCATTTCTGAATTTCAAGTTGCATTTTTGTGCAAGGGCTGTGAAAATAAGCTGGCCTAGAAAAGAGATTATATAACTCTCCAGCAAAGTGACTCCTCCGCTATAATACAGATGCACCTGCTCTCCTACAGAGGGAAACTCAAGCTTCACATTAAAGATAAATGTAAAAAAACCAGAAACAAACCACCAACATGAAGTTCTGCTGTCGGAAGCCCCCCTCATCTCTGTCATTTTCTCTCTCTGATATGTTAATTTTGACTAGGCTTGTATGGAAAACTGGAAGGCAGAAGATCTTGAGAATGGCATTAATGAGCCATTTCCCATGGCACAGAGCTATGGTGTGTTTTATACAGAGAGAGGGAGACAGAGAGTCCCAACCAGCACTGGTTCATTTGTTTTTCTAATAATTAAAAAAAAATTCTTTTAAAAAAAAAGATGAATCTTGCAAAACGAGGTCAGCTTTCTTTCTTGATTTTCAAATAAGCATATGGAAATTATTGAAAATCTAATAGCTAAAACTCAAGTTCTCACACGGACCAGGTGAGGAACCAAACATGTTCTTAGCGTATACCACTTCACATGGCAGGTGAGGGCTCTCATGACTGAATACTCCCCTATGTGAACCAAATACTGGATATCAAGGGAGAAGCTTCTGTTCTTGTTTTCTTCCTTGTATGTTCATTATCTGTCCATAGGAATGTTTTTGTATGGAGTGATGTAAGCCTCCACTTGCAGTCTGAAGTGGTATAGCCCAGACACATATTTACCTCCTCACCTGCTGTTCATGAGAGTTGATTGATTAAAACTATATTCATCCATTCTGCTATGGAGCTCAAGGCTGCATAACTGGTTCTCCCCATTTTATTCTCACAAAAATCCTGAGAGGTAGGTTAAACTGGAAGACAGCAACCGAGTCCCATGGCTTTATGGGAATTTGAACCTGAGCCTATCCAGACCTACTCCTGACACTCTGAGTGATCACACCACATTGGCTCTCACCTAAGGGTCACCCAACTAGGCTTGAACTGATGTGTTTCACTTATGAGTTATAATAAATGGTGCACAGCAGAACTCATGGAAATGATGAATTTATCTGTGCATTGTTTTGTCTACTCACTTTAATTGCACTAGAGCTTGCACAATTAAGATGCCACTTTTCTGGGGGTCCACCAGCAACATGTGTCAATTCACTGCCTTCACTTCATGGATGAGGGGCAGGTGGGGTTGGTCAACCTGGAAAGGGAGCCCATCTAGGAGAAGGAAAACACTGGTCCTAAACCTCTGCTGCCTTGCAGCTATGCTCCTTTGTGAGAAGGGCTTCAGGAGTAAACCCTGAGGGGAAATCCACACCTGGCTATTTTGTATTTTGTGAGATATCTTCAGGAGAAGAAAAGGCTATGGAGTAAACACCTCACAAATCCAGAGTGGAGTCCCTCAGGCAGTTGGATGGCACTTTGTATGCCTCCTGCAGCCAAGCTAGTTCCAAACATATTGCTCTGTTATCCTTTGGACCACATCAGCGAGGGCCAGGGGGTGGGGTCTTGGCCTCTGGCTAGGCCAGTCTTGCATCCCAGAGATAAGGTGCACTTCACTGTCTCTCAAGAGAAGACCGGGTGCCAACAACAACCTCGTGAATGCCTTTATAACCAACTTGAAGGTTTTGCTTTGAGGGGGTATAATTTTCTATGGCATGGTACTGATTTCCTTACTACAGTTAGTGAATTGGGGGAGGTGTTGCCTGCTCTGCCCTCATGTTGTGAAAAGAGCTTGGATGGAGCGTTAAAGTGGTTCTACCACTCCTTTCCCTCTCCCCTTACTTTTTATTGGCCTTCCCTCGGGTTACTTTTAGATTCCCATGGAATTCCTGCTTGGTTCAGGTGCAGTAGCAGCGGAGTTGAAATGTCTGTCTGCTTCGTCATTTACGTTATCCTTAGAAGTCCCCCTATAAATCCCAAAAGCTTGTAAAGCTAGTTGGTAGCAACACTCTGTCAGAAGTGGCCTCCTTGTTTTAAAGTTGTGCATCTTATTATTCTGCTCTTCTCCGCCTGCTTTTCTTTTCCCAGAATGGCTTGTCTCCATTGCACATGGCAACGCAAGGGGACCACCTCAACTGTGTCCAGCTTCTCATTGAGCACAATGTGCCTGTGGATGATGTCACTAACGACTATCTGACAGCGCTGCATGTTGCCGCCCACTGTGGCCACTACAAAGTTGCGAAAGTTTTGTTGGACAAGAAAGCTAATCCTAATGCCAAAGCACTGGTGAGTACGCACAGCAGGCTAACTATTCGTCACCAGCATATATATATGTATCTCAGCATGTTTATGCTTGGTATTTGGGAGTCTCAAATTATTCAGGGGGAACAGCTGCCATTGCTCACAGGGCTCAAGAAAATAGGTTTTAGCAGTGCTTTTTTCTTGGGGTGCGCAGGGGTACGCAAGCCCCTAAACATTTTGTGAATCTTTGTACTTTTGTCCATTTACTGTATTTATTTTTCCCGATTTGAACAATAAAATCGTGGTTTTCTTGATTCAAAATGAGAGTACCCCTAAACATATTTTTTTAAGAAAAAAAAAGCACTGTGTTTTAGTATGAAGTTCTCATGAATGTGTTTCTTGTGCCATTAATGCACATCTTGTGTCTGCATTATGTTAGGCAAAAGAAAATTGGATAAAGCCTTCCTTTATCAATACTACTGAAAATTTAATCAGGGTGTGTGTGTGTGTGTGTGTACGTGCACGCGCACACACATTTTTTAATGGCTTGCTATCAGTTGGAGAGAAAAGGGTAAATTATGCAGCCTTTAACTGCCATCGGCAATCAGTGTGGGAGAAATTCAGATTATAACTTTGGAAACAGATTCAGATCACTGGCCTTTCAAATTGTGGAAGGGAAAGGGGGGAAAGGATGCTTTGGGTTCAAAATGTTTCCGATTTCTGCAAAGCAAGTATTAAACTGGGAAATAAACACAAGACTGCACATGGATTAGAGGGAGATGTGTTGGTTATAATGACTTCCGCAAATGACAAACAATTTCCCCCAAATATATGTCTTTTCTGTAAGCATATCCCCACATCATTCTTTGGAAACAGCACAGGTCTCCACACAACCCTTCGCCCTTAGCAACTCACGTTGAAAGATCTCAGGTTTCAGGAAAAGGGGAAATGCTTGGTTCTGTTCTGTTTTCTCTCTCTTCGTGATATTTACCCTGAATGATAACAGTAATAAAAAAAAGAAGTGAAAGAATTCAACTCAAGTATGGCAGTGAACTGAACTGCCTGTTTTGACTCAACTAGAAGAGGCAGTAGCCCTGACCATATGTTATGAAAGCATATGGTATCTTTTACTCCTGTTGTAAAGGTAGCTGATGCTGATGAGATTGGAGGCCCAATTCTGTCAGCTGTTTTTAAAATAATCCTATGATGCCACTTTGATATGTATACAGGTTGTCATCGACATTCAAGCAGATGCTGTGAATAGGACTGTACCTTTGATGTTCAGGATAGCTTGTTTCCTTGCTTCTTCTCGCTGCTTCACTCACAATGAAATGGCAGCTTAGCTTTGCACTTTACTGTATGTGCAAATACTATTTATCCCCCCAAAGCATACTAGTCATTAGCATTTCATCCAGCAAAATCCTCTCTCTCTCTCTCTCTCTATATATATATGTGTGTGTGTGTGTGTGTGTGTGTGTGTGTGTGTGAGAAACAAAAATTAGCAGCCATGGAATATCATAAGGGGATGGGAAGCATAGTGCATTGCATATAATTCAGAGAAGAAGTGTTTTGTCAATAACATTTGTCTAGCTGTCTGTGAAAAGTCCTTTTCTCAATTTTACAGAATGGTTTCACACCTCTCCACATTGCCTGCAAAAAGAACAGAATTAAAGTGATGGAACTTTTGCTGAAACATGGAGCATCTATCCAAGCTGTCACTGAGGTAAGGTATCTTTGACTGCACATGCTGTTATGTTTTCCGTAAACAAGCAAGTCCATTGACTTAAGAGCTGAGAACAGGAGGAAGATTCGAAATCAAAGCAGGGACCCCTTTCCTACTGTTTCAGTTGAGGTTTCCATATGCTAATTGTTTCTAAACTTCTCTGCTGTAAGGGAATCCTTTCCACACTTCCTTATATGCTGAAAAACCCACATGGTGTGTCTCTGTGGAATCCCACAACATTGCAGAGGGATTCTGTGTTCTTAAGTGTATAACTAAGTTGAGATGTGGTGATCTTTGGCCTACTGAACTAATAAGTGTCCCTAGATTCAGGCCTAGATCAAGGGGTGTGAGGGGAGGGGCATATGTCTTGATCAGCAGATATTTTGGGGGTGGCAATAGCCTCCTGCAAGGGAGAGAGGTATGCTAGGACCACAACACATGCTCGGTGACTTCTTCCATTCTGGCCAGGTTCCACTTATTGGAAGACCCATCATCCCTGACCATTGGCTATGCAGATTGGAACTGGTGGAAGTATCCAACAACATTTGGAGGGCCACAGATTTCCAGCCCTGATTTACATTACAGGCTTTAGATAGCACAGTGTTCCTTCAATGCTTCAGTGATTGTCAAAAATGTCAATCTAAAACGTTGCTGTGAGAGCAAGTGTGGGGTAGCGATTAAAGCAGCCTTTCCCAACCTTGGGTTCTCAGATGTCATTGGACTACCACTCCCACCATCCCTTCTGGCTGTGGATGATGGGAATTGTAGTCCAAGAACACCTGGGAACCCAAGGTTGAGAATAGCAAGCTTTGTGCTGAATAGGCATCCTTTTATAGCTGCCATGTACAACTCACAATTCACCTTCACTGCCAAGGTCCAGGCAACTCTTTTTCATTTTAGCTCATTCTATGCCGCTAACCTCAAACCTCGGTCATTTTTTATTCTTCTTTCCATTTTCTAGTCGGGTCTGACTCCGATCCATGTTGCTGCCTTCATGGGACATGTAAATATTGTTTCACAGCTGATGCATCATGGAGCATCGCCCAACACAACCAATGTGGTGAGCACCAATGTTCATTTGTTTCACTATCAGCCAAGGAGAATATCTGACTTGTAGTGCATTCACACCTTCCTCATACCTTTTCCTAGACCTTTTCTAGTCTAGAGTTTGAGCCGCTGCTTCTGTTCCCCACAGCAGTGCTATTTTTCTAGAAAAAGAGGTGCCAGAACTCACCATGAACACCTCCCTTGTTCTCTTATAATGGCAATGGTGCCCACCTGAGAGGTCCCGGAACTGAGTTCTGTCGAGTTCTGGATGAAAAAAAATCCTGCCCCACAGTATTTGTTTATCCCTGTCAAGCCACATGGGCTGTTCACTACTTTTATTTCTGTACTGGACATATCAAAGAGTAAAGTGACCAAACTTTCATTGAGATTCTTGTTTTTTGGGATATGCCCTGCAAACTTGGCCCCATCACGTGGAGCCAAACTTCATATGTGCCTATCCCAAGGGCAATCTTTTATTGAATTATTGTATCTCTCATTTACTGCCAATGCTCTGATGAATGTGAACAACAACAACAGCAACAACAATAACAGCTTTGATTCCCTCTTCTCTGTGTTAGGAGGATAGCTTAAAGGCTTGTTGAAGAGTCGCCCCCCTCTCTGTTCTTACTGAAATTTGTTTTCATCTTTATCTCCTTCTTTGCACTGGAAAGAGCAGGAGTTCATTTATTATTGCTCAGTGTTTGATTTCTGAAAAGTGCACTTGACTCCTTGAATGCCATAACCCCAGAAGACCAGGGCCTTTTCCCAATTTGAGGCAGGCGCTGCTGAGGTTGCTAGCAGATTGCAGCAGATTGTCAGGACATATTGCCTGTTTTTGGCCACAGCCGCCCTGGAGTACCTCCGTGCACCCAGAGGCTTTGTGGAAGAGTGGGGTTTTTGTGTGTGTGTGTGTTTTATAAATGGAGCTGTTCTAGATGCATTTGTGCCAAAGTGACAGAAGCAGGCTTCAAAAAGCACACGCATACACAATAATACTTTTCTTCTTCTTCTTTTGCTACAGTTTGGCACTGTCTGTTCTTTGCAAAGTCTGATGTATGAGAGGCGAGGCTTTGCTGCAGTAGAGCATTGCCGTGGCAGTTTGCTCTATAAAACCATTTTAAATTATAGACGCCCATGTAGCACCATCTGTGCTATAAAAAATGCTTGCTTTTAAAAGAGTCAGTGGATTGCAAAAGGTTTAGAAAGGCGCTTCCTTCAAATCAAAGTTTTTGCTGTTCTTGTTGTTTCCCTGGCGACACCTCTTTCGGTGAAAGCTCGTGAAGCTCAGCAGCTCTTTATATTATTATTATTGATTTATTTTCAACTGCCCAGCAAAGTGATTCCCTGCTTACAGCAAAATCTAGGGCCACTGGAATATTACAGCAGAAAGTCACACAAAAGAATAAAAATGTTCATATCTTCTGCATACATTATCAAGCTTGGCATAATTGCGAAAGTTTCACCAACTGTGAATGGTCGTTTAACACAGTGTTGTGTTTACATTGCCGATGTAGCTTTGCATTTTTAAAAGGGCATTATTTCCTTTAACACAAAACAAAACACTCGTGTGCTTTAACAGCTGGAAAATCAATGGCTGGAATAAATTACTTTGGTGGGGCCAGAGCTGGAGGTCAAATATTGATTGGGTTTTGCATTCTGCTCCCAGTCAGCCCCTTGAAAGTATTCATGTGCTGATGGTTTATGAGTAGAATGTAAAGCTTTTTTTTTCATTTGTTGATTAAAATATTTCTGTTTGCTTTTTACCTTATGGGATGGGTTATTATTATTATTACTAGCCTTTGACTCTCTGGCATTAATTTTCCATTCATAGCGGGGAGAGACAGCACTCCATATGGCTGCCAGAGCTGGCCAGTCGGAAGTTGTTCGATATTTAGTCCAGAATGGAGCTCAGGTAGAAGCTAAAGCCAAGGTAAGTGGACTATTTCTCTACTTGATGTGCACTGCAAGAGTCATGTGCTTGATTCTCCAAAGCAAGGCATGGCGTCACCATTGAGCAGAAGGTCAGCTTCAGTAGAATTGGTACAATACATGTTTACCCTAATTTACAACAGTGAGGTCTTGGTGCAGGCTACATGGACCTGTTCTGGTTGGGGTGCCAGCCTGCAGAGCACTGGGCAAAGTCTGAAGAGGGCAAATCTGGAGCAGGAATGAGCCAGCAGCCAAGTTAACAGTAGGAGGTCAAAGTTGGACTCTGCAACAACTGGGAGAGCTCCCAGGGAAAGCAGATGTTGTTCTGACAACATCAGGAAGGTTGCCTCCAGGTTTGAGGGCCTCAGCAACATGCCCTCTGATAGGTCTCCTCCTCTCCTGGCCTCTTGAGCGAGATGAGCGCGCAACCCTAGAGTCGGTCACGACTGGCCCGTACAGGCGGGGGTACCTTTACCTTTTATGTATAGCCCATCTGTCTGCCAAAGGTGGTGCATGCTGTTCTCCCCTTCCCCCATTTCAACATCACAGCAACAGTGATTGACCTAAGTGAGATTCATGCCAAAGTGGGGATTTGAACCTTGGTCTCCCACATCCTAGTCCTAACACTCACACCACTACAGTGGCTCTCTAGCATGGTGATCACCTTGGAACCTCCATTTTCATTTCTCACAATGCCCTGGGGTGTCTCTCGAGGTTCCAGGGCAGGCATCATAACAGTGGTGGGTGGAACCTTCTGAGGTGCTGGAATCTTAGCAGTCTTCACATTCTGTTCCTCCTGGCTGGCCTTAGGATGGCCTGACTTGGGGAATGTAGCCGTCCTGGACAGCTCTGCTGACCTGCGTATCTATAGGCACCTTCTGCCTTAGAATTAGTGTCTCTAAATACTGGGTCATTTCCATGTGTTCAACTGCCTTGTGTGCCTCAAATGAGGCAGGAAGGTGGAGTGTTAATAATTTGTGTCTTAATATTGAAAGCATGCCTGCATACGTATATTTTGCAGGTTTCATGACACAGACTTTTCCAACCTTTGACAGTTCCAGTCCTAAATTCCATCGCCTATGGTCAGGGATGATGCACATTGTAGCCCAACAACCTCTAGAAGGCCACCAGTTGGGAAAGACTGGTTTAACATGTTCAAGAACTGTGTCGCGTTTGATATAATGCACATACCACATTCCGCATAGGGTCTCTACAGGATACAAGCTGACTGTACAGATACTGCCACTGGTCACTATGAAAGTCGTTTACTAGTAATACGTATGTGCAAGTGTTGAACTCCCTGTATGTGGCTCCTTTTTCCTTTGTCTTTAGGATGACCAAACACCGCTGCACATCTCTGCGCGACTGGGAAAAGCTGACATAGTGCAGCAGCTGTTACAGCAAGGAGCTTCTCCCAATGCTCCCACAACTTCAGGGTATACACCATTGCACCTTTCAGCACGGGAAGGACATGAAGATGTAGCATCAGTCCTTATGGATCACGGCGCATCCTTAAGCATAACTACCAAGGTAAGGGACCTTTACGTGTCACCATCTAATAAAATTGGCTATTGTCGAACGTTGTGGCCAGTGCCATCTTCTCTTCTGCCCTTGCATAGAACCACAGCCCTGCAAATGTATCTGGTATAGATCAGCCGAGTGTGCAAATGCCCTGTCTGGGAGGGGAAAGGCCCTGAGGTAAAAGGGAATTGCTGATGGAAATGCTTCTCTTACAGAAAGGATTTACTCCTCTACATGTGGCAGCCAAGTACGGCAAAATTGAAGTAGCCAACCTCTTGCTTCAGAAGAATGCATCTCCAGATGCTGCTGGAAAGGTGAGGCAGGCAAGAGTCACTCCCTGCTTCTGCAGAATATACCCAGTCCTGATCTTCCCATGGTTAGCCAATACTGACTATCAGTAGCAGGAACAGCAGCAGATATTTCTTGGATATTTGCAACTTTCCTATGCATCTCTGAGTTATTGTAGCATCAGTCTTGGATTCTCCCTGAGCTGGAGTGGTGGTTTCTGGATGGTTTCCCCTCCCCCCCAAAAAAAAATCTACCCAGGCCACCATAAAATATGGTGGCCTGGGTCCAGTTTCTACTAGGGGTTACATCAGTGGTTGTGCACAGAATGTTTAAAACATTTACATGGAATTAGAATTCTGCAACCCATTCGAGACAAGCTTTCATGGACTGCACAACTTCAGAATACATGCATTGGAGTGGGTTCAATTGTATGGCTGAACACTTTCCCAGCTTAAAAATACTTCCTACACAGAGAAAACCATCAGATCAAAGAGGAGGCCAAACTATAGAAGCATTCTCTTTGATGGGTTAGTCTTAAAGATTTCAGAGCATTCAAATTTACACACACACACACCCCAATCCCACTTCTGAAGTGATAAAGTCCATGAAGGGTTGTAACATATAATGGAATGGGTACTTTGATGCTGAAGAAGCATGGGAGTGTACTGTGAATATATATTTCTCATGCCTGGTATGTTTGGGAGGCCAGGAGTGCAGTGAAGAGGGAGAATACCCACCTACAAATCAAGTAGTTTGTGTCGTACTGTCTTCTTTGTTGTCATTTATCATTTCAAAACCTTAGTTTAGTTCCACAGTAGTCTCACCAAACCTAGATTAACCTAATTATCCAGATTTCTTTTTTTCTTTTTCTTTTTTAATGTATGGTGGTTTTCTAACAATGCCTGTTTGTTCTGCACGTATTTTTAGAGTGGTTTAACTCCACTGCATGTCGCGGCACATTACGATAATCAGAAAGTGGCACTACTTCTCTTGGACCAGGGAGCCTCACCTCACGCCTCTGCAAAGGTACCCATGCTTGCTCTGTGGGATGAAGGACCAGATAGTTAGCTTTTATGCAGCCATTCCACAGCATCCCTTCCACGTTCCTTCCTTTCGACAAATTGCCATGTACCTTACTAACTCTGATCAGGAACAGTCTACACAATTCCAGATGCAGAAGTTGTTAGAAAAATATTTAAATATTTGACAGTGGCATTAAGGACTTTGCTGAAAACATTCTCCTCCGTTGGTCACAGCCATAATGAGAAGATCATATGGGTGTTGCCTAAAATCCTCCATTAAGGAAAGGGAAGGATAGATATCCCCATTATGTATCTCCCTAACTTGGGTTTGAAACTTGTAATCTTCCATTCAGTTCAGACATCAGCTCAAAATACAGGGGATGGGAACCCTCCCATAAACTTCTAACCAATAATAATAATGTCACAAACACAAACTAAATTGAAATCCTCTTTTTTTCCACGGCAGCTGTACAAAATGAGACTGCCACATCCACATAATATGAAAGCTTTGTGAAATAACTGGGTTGTCTTTCACTAACTTTTACACGGTGTAGATCCAATGCAGTTAATCGACCTAGTTTAGTCAAGCTCATTAATTTCAATGGGTCTGTTCTGTGTAAAATATGGTGGCGTACAGCCCAACATGTCCTAGAGATTAGGCCTGATGAGCCTTTCTGAGAATGGCTTCGCACAAATATGGGTGCCATTGCTTGGTGTATCAGGTGTCCCAGGGAACATCTTTATATCTCCATTGTACCTCAGCAAAGAGACCTTCCTCTTCTCTGGTTAAAGCACAGATGAGGAATCTGTACCTTTCCAAGTGTTTCAACAGTTCTCATCCACCCCTACTATTGACCATGCTAGCCAGACTTGACAGGAGTTAGAGACCAACTTTGGAAGACTACAAGTTTCCCTTGTTGGGTTAAAGGGACATTAATATATTAACCTAACTGGGAATCCCAGAAGTCTAATGGTGATGGAGAGCAAGGGTACTTGAGGGAGTCTTAGCCCTGATCCTGAGCTGGAGATTATTTTAACTCACAAAGTCAGGGAAGTCCTACTTTATTGTAGACTCTGGTTCTCCCTGAATCATTCCTTCCTGCAAGGAGGAGAACATGAGGGAAGTATGAAAAGAATGTGACAATACCCAAGGCCCCAATTCCTGATCTTTTCTACTTCCTGCCACCCAGTTTCCTAGTTGAGGGCAAAATGTCACCTGAACGGGCTGCTTTTCTGCATATATTTTGTTTATCCTTAATCCTTTTGTCGGGAGAAAGGGAAGTTAAGCTGATGGAAAATGAGGTAAGATCCTTGCATGATTGTTGTCTTTTTCACCAGCATCTATGTGGCATCATAAATGTGTGTGGACTGCCTAGAAATTGAAAGCAAACAAACAATGCATACCATTTTAGAGCAAACCTGGCAAAATGCTGTTAAGGATTTCTGTGCATGGTATAGTTTGGGAGATCGGTACTTTTTAAAAAATCAGATCACATAAAGTGATAATTGGAGTCAGGAAATCGCCTACGTGACTGCCTCCCAGCATCTCTATTTTTCATATTTTTCTCATGCTCTCCAATGTGTGTTTACTTGGAAGTGTTTGACTGGGCTTACTCCCCCTAATGGGCACAGGATTGTAGTCTTAGTCTGATCACAACCCAAGAAAAGGCAACACCACTTTGATTAAAGATGTGCCGTATACTTTAGAAACCCCACTGAAATGTTTTGTTTGAGAATTCTCATGGCTCTCTAAGGCAGGTCAGACTGAAAAATGATCAGGTGGTAGCAAAAGGCTTTTCTGAAAGGTGATGGTTAAGCTTTGGAGAATCTGATGGGGAAGACTAGGGCTGCCTCCAACCTGGGGGTCCTTAGCATGGTGCCCTCGCATGTCCATACTAGGCACAAAATCAGGTAAGTGCTACAAAGAACAGGGAGCTGCAAGGGGGAGGAAGCTGGTGCTTTAATTCCCAGTGTAGTGTTGCTCAGTCTGGGGCACTGGGGAATTGTTAAGACGATGGCTCATTCAGCCACTCACTGCAGCAGCCTCACAGTCCCTGCAGCAAAGAGTGGGTGGTAACGGAGAAAAATTATGAAAATGGTCCTCTCACCCAAGTGCACTGAACTGGCTGGCTGGGCCCCTTGCAGAATTTTTTCCCCTTGTTGCTCAGCACCAAGAAGTCAACTGGGCAGCTGCAATGAAGGAGGGTGGGAGAGAACTTTCGCTTTAATCAGGGACAGGGGGGGGGGATTAAAAATAAAAATGACAGCTCGCTCCTTTGCCGCAGCTGCTCTTGGTGTTGGGTGGGAAGGGGCTATGCTGCTGCTTGTGTTTTTTAAAGGGGCACAACCAGTCCACTACACGAGCAATGGTGATGGGACTTGCTGGGGTCTCAGTCCCCTGGCGTTTGCCTGGAGATGCCGTGTGCTGACATCGGACCTAGGAAAGACAATTGTGATCAGTACTCAAGCAGTCTTGCAGGTTCATAGGCTCCAGAGCCATGATTTCTATACATGTGGAGCTAGCAAGCCAGCCTTAGAACCTGATAGTGCAGAAAGGCTGGATGGTGCTGTGGTTAGGAATGTTGAACTGGGGCCCATATCCAAATCCCCACCTAAGTATGAAGCTCATACAAGGCCATAGGGGTCTTTCTACACCAGGGATGGGAAACCTGTGTCCCTCTCCCCATGTGTCTTTAGATTTCTGACTGCCGTTAGCCAGTCTGGCCAATAACCAGGGATGATGAGAGTTGGGAGTCCAACATGGGTCAAAGGTTTCCCACTTTGTTCTACAGAGATGCATTCATTTACAATGCATGTGTTTAGGGGGTTTTGACCCTCCTGGACAAATGCCGGCAAGGCTGCTTTGTAAAGTGATGGGTTGCAGGGTAATGCAAAAATGAGTGATTAAGAATGCAGGGTAAAACAGTAATCAAACTGTACTCATTTGCCCATCAGATTTAAAAGGAAATAGGGTGGGTATATAAATTCTTCCATCTCTGGAACGGAGCTCTGCACTTTCCAAGATGTATTTTAAGACGACGGAAAATTGCATTAAAAAAACAAAACCCCTTTGGACTGCCTGCCAGTGGATGATTAAATGCATAGATGTCAGATCCTCTTGCATGAGCAGAGACGAAAGAGATCATGGAGGGAAATCATAGTATAAGCTGTGGGTCAGTTATTATTCATTGGAAAGGCAAGGCAAGTCAAATTCATGCAGAAAGCCCGAAGCATCAGCGGGGCCTCGTTGTATGGGAAATACGCCTTTGCCGTGCCTTAGGAAATAAATTGGGCTGGCTTCCAAATCTTTAGCATTGCGGTGCAATGATATGAAATAAGCACACTCTTTATATAGGGGACAGGATGCTGACCTAGTTTGATGCTGAAAGCCACTAAGCTGAGGAAGAAGAGAGTGCCTCCTTCCCTAGGAGCAGGAGCTGCCCTTGCACCCAGTGCCAGTGGCTCTCTGAAACCCAGAATGATAACATTACAGGCTTGAAAGAGAACCAGAAATTATAGATCGGGTCACTAGAGTCACTCGTCTCTTACCAAATGGATTAGCAGCTGCCACTTTGGCGTTTCAGTGCCTGCCAAGAGGCTTCCTGGAACAAGACATGTTTCGACACGTGAGCCATAGAAGTGAACCAAACCGAGCACCATCACTTTTGGGATTAATAATTGCCTCCCTGCTCCCCCACTGCCTGAGGCTGCATGTTGTGCGGTCAGATGAGAAATTACATGGGGATGGCAGATGACTTCCTATTAGACATTTAAGTCTGATAAGAAAATGTGCAATCGCTGTCATTGAAATAGACTCCCTCAACAGGGCTTTACGCTCTTTGTCACTCTCGCTGGTTTGCCTCTCTCTTTCTCCTCTTTAACCATTTCTTCTTGCTTGATCCATTAGAACAATATTGCCGAAATGCCATTCAGGCAGCCATCAAACTAATAGCCACATGAGTCGCATGCCAGTCTTTTCATCTACCCAAGAGCCGCAAAACACACACCAGTCTTATGCTTACTCCACATGCATTTGTTTACTTAGAAGGTGCTAGAAGATGCCATGTTGCTATGAAATGCCCATCAGCTTACCTTGGGTGCCTTTTCTTTCAAACTGTCCCTTATTACTCATACATATACCTTACTCTCTTGTTTTTTCCTCTTCTTACCTCAACAACCTGTTTCAGAAGCAAAACTTCAAACTAGAAATAGTTTCTGATATTGTTTTCCTGTTGATTAAATTAAGGTTTTCTTGTAGTGTGTTTGTGTACACTTGTGAATGTAGTCAAATAAGCTGCAGGGTAGAACTGCTTTAAACAATTTGAAAAACAAACAGAAAGTGAAGACTTCTGTGGACTTCTGGAAGGCCTGTACTATAGGCCATCCTCACAAATCATTCTTTCCCTTACAAGCAACTATAAGCTTGCCCTCAAGCTTGGACATGGGTTCACATCTATCCACTCTCTGATAGACTCCGGCCTTCGGGTACATAATCTAGACAGCATGAGACCCTAACTCTCCATCTCACTGCACCAGTTGAGCAGCATGAGGAAGTGGGGCTTTCCATTATGTTGCTGAGGTGGTCTTGTGGTAGCAGCCCCCCACTAACCTTCTCAAGGGCTGTTTCAGTCTCTCTTAATATTGCCAGTAGTCTGTGCCTTCTAGTCCACATCTTTGGGCCTCGTTGATCATACTAGGCCAACTCTTCTGCCTCCATGTAGTTGTGGGATCAGGTTCCTACCTTCAGATTTCATTTTGCAAGGGCAGCTTGGTAGGAAAGAGATAAGAACAAACCTCATGGTTATGTACCCTTGAGGATTCCTCATTACCTGAGCTGACTGGAATAATAAGAAAAACAGTAAATAGCTGCTTTATGGGATTCTGCAAGTGATATGTTACCATATCAATGAAATAAATATTATTTAATGTTTCATTTACATGAGAGGATTTTTTTTTTTGTAAAAAAAGAAAACCTTTTATCCTAGTCTCTGTGAGCATATTATGCAAGAAATCCTAAAGGTTGGTCATATGAAATAGAGGTGTTTTTTATATAAAAAATTCAAAATACAAGTAGTCATGAGACTTGAGGAAAAGTTAGTATTCCTGGTATTTTATGAATGAGCCGATGACTCAAATATTTTGGTTTTTTTGCACTGGCAGAATGGTTACACACCACTTCACATAGCTTCCAAGAAGAACCAGATGGATATAGCAACCACGTTATTGGAATATGGTGCCGATGCGAATGCTGTGACCAGGCAGGGCATTGCTCCTGTGCACCTTGCCTCCCAGGAGGGCCATGTGGACATGGTGTCGTTGCTTCTCACCAGAAATGCTAATGTGAATCTTAGCAACAAGGTATGTTTTCTTCTTTGTGTGCTCTAGTTTCCCAGCTTTGGGTCTCCAGCTCTTTTTGGACTTACGATTCCCATCAGCCCTTGCTAGCAGGACCAGTGGTCAGGGATGATGGGAATTGTAGTCTAAAAGCAGCTGGTTGGGGGAAACACTGCTGGGTGGGGGGAATGCAGGAGATGTTGCCAGATTCCCAAGTTCCCATTGGTCCCAGCCAGCATAGCCAATGGTCATTATGGGTGATGAGAGCTCCAATCCGGTAACATCTGAGGAGGACATGGACGACTTACAAATATGGAGTGTATGTGACAGGAAACCTCTATTAAATATGATTGTGTGGGGCAAATGGCAACTCACTACTCCTTAGGCAGCTCTATATACAACCTTTATAGGTGCCTCCTCTTCAAAGAAATCAGGAAGCAATACAGGAACCCTTGGCACAGAGCTTTCCCCTATTCTGCTATCACTACTGTGGATCAACTTGGTTTCTGATTGTGGTGCAAGTCCAGAAAATGAAGCCCAAAAGTGCAGTTGGCTTATTTCATTTGCACAAGAAGAGAATTATCTGCAAATTGTCCCCACTTTGTTCCCTTGCTTACTTACCTGTCCATGCAAGCACTGGCTTTGACTTCCTGGTGGCTTGTAAGCAGTATGTGCAAGTGCTGTCTCTGCTGCAGTGTGTTTTAAAGCATTCTGTTTGTGCACCTGCAGAACAGTGCTCAGTTCAACCACCCAGGCTGCACACTGAATAGAGAAATCATTTTGAAAATGCTTAGCCAGACCCTGAATGACTTTGAAAATCTATTTGTGTTTCTTCTCTCTGCACTTCTCCCAGTGGTGTTTTAAATACATGGTGTGAATCTAACCTCAATTTTCCTGTTGTCTATCCAGAAGACATTGTCTATTGGGCAGTATGCATTCTGACAACTTTTGAAGAGGGGAAACCCCTTTTGCTAGGGTTTGTGATTGGAGAGGGATGATGTTGTATGGTACCACCCAAAAAAGTATATTACTGTGTTTGGCACTGATACTATCTCAAGTATTTATTTATTGGCAATATTTATGTATTCATTTATACAGTACTTAATGCAAAAACAGACTTTTACAAACTTTGAACTATAACCACCCATAATTAAAATGTACAATAAAACAATCCAATTAAAACATTTTTTTAAAACCATCCATAATTCAATTATGCAATAAAATAGCACGGCATTTAAAACAGGAAGCTCAGGTTGAGTGATCAAAGGAATGCCTGTGTAAACAGGTACAACTTCAAAAGACAGCATAATGTATATTGCCCAGTCAACAATACCCACTGGATACTTAACAATAAAAGCTGAAAACCATAAAAAAAAATCTACAACAGCTCTGAAAATTTAACAGATCAAGGTCAATCACAGTACAAAACTGAATGAATAAAACAAGCAACAGCAAAACTTAAATTGGCACAGGAGAGCTAAAAACATTAGAGATCTTAAAATTATCTCAGAATGCCTGGGAAAGTGAAAATTTATTCACCTGGCACACCTTCCTGGCTACCGTTGGCTTTGGATGTTGCAAAGGAGCATGCGCAGGGTCCAGTGGGCGCAGGGACGCCCGGCAAGGTTCTTGTTTTTCATTTTATTTCCCACGGTTTTTGGCGCTCTGCAGAAATGCAGGAACCGTTAAAGGGCTGGGGCTCTTGCCAAGCGATCTAGGTGAGACAGGTACAGGAGCCATGAGAGAACAAAACGTTGGCAATGCAAGTAGACAGAAGGGAGTCAGCCCATATTCAACTTCTGCATATCCAGCTGGCCCTCCCTGCCTATCCCAACTTCCCCTGAACCTTCTACTGGGGTTTCTCCCTTTTTCCAACCACCTCCCACAAGTAACTGCCTCTTCCCCCTCAGCCACCCTGTCCATTTGTGACATCACAGGAAGTTTGTAGCCCACGGCAACTGCTTAGGGACGCATCTGCACAGCCTCCCATCCTGGTGCTGGAAAGGAGAATGTCATGAACGTTACTTAGATGTATTTAGAAATACCTTGATTCAGAAGTAGAAGATGGCTTGCTTAAACTCTGCTGTCCCCTTCATTGCTGCTTTCGAGGAAAGCCTCGTCAGCTTGTGACATCCATGAAAGGCAAACACAGATACGGTGAAGGGAATGGCCCTCATTCAAGAGTTATCATCCAGCCACCTCCACTGGCCAGCCTGCCAACCTCCGCTGACTTCCACCCATGATCCAGTGGTTCATTCGCCCAGAGCCTGGAGGGCAGCCTACACCGCTATCTGAACATGCAATTCCCAGGCATACCATGTCTGGTGGGTGACGTGTGTCCACACTCACCATTCATACTTACCCCAGCATCAACCCACAAATATCCACACAGCTTTTGTCAGTGGCCTTCTGAAGGTGAATTTCAACCAGCTTACGTGCACAAAATTCAGCCTCCTTCAACCCTGCGGCATCCCTGGCTTCCACATGCTAATCACAGCTTCTGCCAGGTCCATCGCCAGCTTCCAACAATGGATATCTGCCGCTTTCAAGCCACCATCCTCCTCAGCAGGTATATGTGCCTTCTTGTTGCTCCACAGCATCTCATTGATGGATGATGGCCTCCTTCCATTTGCTACTTCGCCTCCATGCGGAAGGAGACCACCAAGTACTGAATAACACAGCTGTTGTCCACCTTGTCCTCTTCAAGCTTTTGCCTTGGGCTTTCCCCTTGGTCTGCTTTTGTATGTCCACTGAGCTTCCATGTGCTTTTGTGACATCACAGGATGTCCACAGCCAATAACAGCAGCTGGAGAGGCATCATCATCATCACCTCCTCAGGCCTCACAATGGTGGGTGCAGCTCAGCAGCCATTTCCCCTTTGCTTGTTTGCTATGTACAGCTCACTCCTTATCTGTAATGGCACCAGAGAAAAGCATGCCATAAATCCACCTTCCCATTTTGATTCTCTGGTGCCCTATCTGCATAACCTAGCAATCCCAACATATAGATGTGCTTTTACTCTCGCAAGGTTGAATGTACTGCCCTCGGCTGTACCTGAGGGACGATTCCAACAGATTCCACATGAAAAACACTTATGTCCCTGTGGAGATGGCAGCACCGAATCGGTGGCGCATGCCCTTCTGGCTTGCACTCTTTATAAAGACTTGAGGAATGAGATTATCACCCCTCTTTTATTGCCCATTCTGGGTCGCCCAACCACTGCCACAGTGTCCTTTCTCTTGGCAGATCAAGATGAGCAGGTGACAGCAGAGGTTGCAGGGTTTTTAGCTGGGGCAATCAGAATAAGATCCACTATTTGACTGTGTTTTATATAATCTGTGTTTTATATAATCAACTTTTTATTTCTGTTCTGTGTATATTGCAGTCTTCTTTTGTTGCTATGGCCTATGGCTGACGCAAATAAAGTTTCATTTCATTCACCTGGCACCAAAAAGGCCATAGGTGTACTTCTTGGGGAGGAGGTATGAACAGGAACAGCGTCAGAGCCTGCTAGACCTGCACTGTCTTTCTTCACTGCCTATTCATGCAATGCTTCAGCCTTAATGTGCTCCCTGTTCCATTATTATTCCAACTTGGTAGCATTCTTGGTCTGATTCTTGGAGCGTTTCCACACAGAAGTTTGTCATGTGCTCATATATTGCTAACTACACATTGACGTTTTCCACTGCATCCATCCTCATACAAACACCTTTCCCATATTATTTTCCTATTTAATCTGGATTAATGGTTTCCATGAAAAATCCAGTGAGTTAAAAAAAAAAGTGTGCAGAAAAGGTAAATCCAAATTAAATTTGGGGGGAATTGTGCAATTTCAATGCCAACAGTGATATGTGGATACTGTGCAAAATGAGCAGCAGCAAGTTCACAATGAAACTGCCTTGTGGAGAGTGCCTGCTATTTGATAAAGCTACTGAGTATATTACGTTGCCATGAATATTCATCAAGTTTTGGTGGCCTATGTGTTTATTTCACATTTGCTGAAAAATTTGCCCTGACTTAATTAAAAGCAAACAGGAAAGGGTGGGTGTTGTGACACAACTTTTGAAGTATCAGGCTGTGTGCATGTATTATGTTTCTATAGATGTTTGTATGTGTTTGTGTTTGTGTAAAAAGCTTAGGTTGAGTACATTTCAAATCAACATGTCAAAACTCAGGGAAGGGAAGGCCTCGCTTTCGCCTGAACAAGATTGGGATGATTTAATTTCTAACCAGCTTGAATTGGCAGCAAGTCTAATTCAGAAAACCATGTTAAGGTGTGAGCTGCCTGGACCCTGTTCAGTTTAACAGGAGGGACTTGGGTCTATGAGAAAAGAGCTTTGCCAACAAATTTACTGCTTAAGTCCACATCTTAAATCATCTGTCACTTTCTGCTCTGTCATATACACTTTCAGCAAAGCTCAGCAAGTCCACAGTGGGGTAGCAGAGAGACACAAAGTAGCAGATCTTTAAAGTGACCAACACTGCTGAGTTGATGAGGGAATAAATCTAATCTTTGAACATTCAAAAAGCACTTTCCTATATGCTAGGTTGTGGCTAGCTACAAGACTCTGGACATGAATTGCAGTGCTCTTGACTGGCCTCCTACATAACAGGTTAAATGGTGAGAAGAAATAAACTCTGAGGTTTTTAATGATGAACTAGCAGTGTGTTGTAGTGCATTTATTCCAATGGTACGCAAAAATAACATTCCTTTTATGAAATAACGGTGACTGGTACACTGATGCGAGTCTGCTCATTTGTTACCGTAACCTGTAATGGGGCATGTTTAATACAGTGGAACCTCAGTTTTTGAATGTAATCCATTCCGGAAGACAGTTTGAGTTCTGAAATGTGCAAAAACCGAAAACTCAATACAATAGGGAAACTCAAAATGGAAGCCGCACAGCATGTTTGACGTCCGAAAAGTGTTTGAAAACCAAAGCAGGCAGTTCCGGGGTTTTGGCGTTCCAGTTCCGAAACATTTGTCAATGGAGACGTTTGAAAACCAAGGTTCCATCTACTGTAAAGTGTTGGCATATCACAAGGACATTTTCTGCTAAGCCAGGCATCCCCAAACTTGGCCCTCCAGATGTTTTCAAACTACAATTCCCATCATCCCTGACCACTGGTCCTGTTAGCTAGGGATGATGGTAGTTGTAGTCCCACAAAATCTGGAGGGTCGAGTTTGGGGATGCCTGTGCTAAGCCCCGGGAAAGACCAAAAGTCTTGTTGCACGTCAGAATTTGATTGCAGGGGGTTGGACTAGATGATCCTCATGGTGCCTTCCAACTCTGCAGTCCTATGATTCTGTGTTGCCAAGTGTCCCTTCTGTAAGAAACTAATTTGCCGTGTCTGATTTACAGAGTGGCCTGACTCCACTCCACCTGGCTGCACAAGAAGACCGAGTCAAGGTGGCCGAGGTCCTCGTTAACCAAGGTGCTGTTGTGGATGCACCCACCAAGGTATGCTTTCTTTGAGATGCCAGGTCTTTAAATACTCCTATAGGAGAAGAAAATGAATGAAAACAAAGTGACTGGCCTGCAACAGATACCTCTCATCTCCCCCATCCAAAAAACAATAATCAATTTTGGAGTCTCCCCCCCCCCCTAAAATTTTATTGAAGCTTTTTATTAAAGCTAATAGAAAGAAAACTGAGAAAGAAAGAGAAAAAACCTCTCTCAGAGTTAGATCTTTATCCTTGTCTCACACAAAAGGGGTGGAAACAGGAGCATAGTGTGGGGACATGATTTTGAGGGCACCCCTATGGAGGGGTCTCTGTCCCACCCCACATGCTGCTAGGGGTCTCTGGGCCCTGGGGCCCAGTCTTGCCTTCAGTGGTGTAGCATGGGGGTGCAGGGGGGGCCGGCCGCACCGGGCGCAACATCTGGGGGCGCACTCGCAGCTCTCTGCCCCTACTAAAATCCACGGGTTAGGGGGCGCAAATTACTTACCTTGCCCCGGGTGCTGACAACCCACGCTACGCCACTGCTTGCCTTGCCACTGCAGCCATGGCCCCCTCACTGAATGACCACCAGGTGAGTGTTAGGGGGGATGCACCCACCAAGGGCCTGGGCTTCCCCTCTGCACAGGGTGTCAGGCAGCACAGTGTGGCCCCATGAGCCCTCCATGCTCCACGCCTGTCCTGCAGCATCAGTGAGGGCTGGGTTGGTGTTGCAAATTTTGCCCACCCTCCCCACACACCTGTGAGTGTACCCACATACCCTAGGTGCTGGCAAAGGATGCAATGCCCCAGGTGGACCCTCCCTGCTCTCACCTGGGAGCTTCCCTTTCTTCTGCCATCCACTCACCCTGAGAGATCTTCCCTTCCCCGACTCTCACACAGGGCCCTTCATTAACCACCTGTCACCTTCATGTGCATACAATCCCTTCAGTGACCCAGAGTAGAGGACACCAAATGAAATAATAATGAAGTAAAACAAACAGAAATGAAGCAAGGGGGGAAAGAAAGAGAAAGAAACAGGGAGATAAGCTTCAGATGTGCCACCAGCATCATGATCAGTTCTCACGACACATCCCAGAAATAAACCTTGCGTCTCCCTTTTGTTAATTCTCACGTCATCCTGCAAGGGTTTTTCTCTTCCTTTTTCTGTTGAAGAAGCAAAAAATGTGTCTTGCCAGATGCTGGGTAGCTGGCTAGACAGACTGGCCATATGCGGGGAGCAGCATGTGTGGTCTCACAGCCCTGCTGTTTAGAGAGGGACCAGGGACCTGTCTCCTGACATTTTAGCAGACAGCAGCACCAGACCTGGCTAGGCTGACATTCTAATGAAAGAGTTGTCAGACTCTTGACTACAGCGGGGGGGGGGGGAATGCACGCTACAGTAATAATTACCTGCCCTTGTACTCTTATCAAAGGTTAGGAAGCCAATTATTGACTCATAAAACTCAATGACATTGCTATTAGCCTGCAGTAGCAAAATTCATGGATGCGGGAAGAGAGAGAGAGAGAAAAAAAATAACTTAGCTATGCCAGTTAACTTCATGTTTAGCCACAAGTAAGTTGTCATGGTCCATTTTGGGATGAGAACTATCTTGGGTCAACCCTCCCCCTCTTTTGTGATGTATGTAGGATGAAGCCTGTAATTGGTTTAATAGGTGGGGAAATTGGCTAAGGTAGAAATCATACATTCACTTTAATAACAGCAAGCCTGTCTTCTGAATAAGTGGGAGATAGGATTAAGCCATAAAGCCATATTTGGTGGGGATAGATTTCGAGCTTTGAGGCAGCAAACTAAGGTCACAGTTGTGGGTTTGTAAAGGTTATTTTCATTCTGGAGTCATAAGTGGCATTTGGAGAGCAATATAAAATATTAAAGGCCACCTTTCCTTCTAGGAATCACCAGCAATTTTTGCTGTAGTGGTCATTTAGCCCACATTTCCTTCAATATTTCAAAAAGGTTGAGGCATTGGTAATATGAAAATAATTTTTAAATTTATAGATTAATTGATCATACTTCATTTTAAAATCCCCTGAAGGTGGATTAAATGTTTTAGTCTAGTTTGTAGATTCCTTTTATATTGTTGCATTTTTATTTTTATTTTAGAATTTAGTGATTGTGTTATTGTTTGATTTCTATCATTTTACACCACTTTGGGTGTCATTTTTGCAAGAACCACATGAATAAATAAACAAAGCCCCTTAATGGCATTTCTGTTTTCTGGTAGGTTCTGTGCAGAACCTTGATGGCGAAGGAATTTGTCTCATCAGGCTTCCTGAAACAGGAACTTGGCAAAGCTCCCCTTCCCTTCCCTCCCCTCTCCTCCCTCCCTCCTTTTCTGCACTCTATGTGTTCAGTAAAACACATAAAGGAAGGGCAGCTATTTCAGGTTTATGGTCTCTGACACCAGAAGCGCCTGTAGCTTAATTAGAGGCTTGGATGACACTGTTTGCTTGTTTAGTGCTCATATTTGGGCCTTAGTATCTGACTGCAGCAGCAAAAACAGCTTGAGGATCAACCTACAGAGCAAGCAACATCATATCTCAAGTTGTTTGGATTTTTAATACCTTCTCAAAGTATAGGACACTGCTGAAATACCTTGTGCTATTTTTATGGCATGCTTTTGTGCAACACTGGTGTTTATTTTTCCATAGAATTTTGGAACTGCTTGTTTGGGGTGGGATGAAGCAATGAAGACTTAGAATCTTTTACTGGTGCAGCCTCTGTGCAGTCAGTTTAACAAACTGGAAATGCTGATAAGTGTCTGCCAGAGAATTAGAATAGTCAGAGTTGCTTGGGGACAAGTGATAATTAAATCTATCCTGTGTTTGCAGCCTAGACGTGTTGATAGGCACATGCAATGTTCTGTTGTCTAGGCCAATATCATTTATGGCTCTTGAACTTAGCTGCAGGTAGATCATGGGACCATGAAAGTAGAAATGGTTTGAATAACTTTTAAAAAGCAAATAGCGGGTATTGGGCCCATATACACATCAGGACTGAAGTGTCTTTAATGGTTTGCACCCATTGGTGGCCCAAATTCAAACTGGGGGTCTGGTACCTGCTATTTGCATTGGAATAAAAACCCTATTGTCCTCCAGATGTTGCAGGACTACAGATCCCCTCATCTCGACCCATTGCCCATGCTGGCTGGGGCTAATGGGAGTTGGAGTGCAACAACATCTGTAGGGCACTATGTTGCTTCTCCCTGCTTTAAAGAATACTGACTAAGCATGCTCAAAACATGCATGGGTGGGGTGCGGGGAGAGAATTGCCCAAGCTACTACATACTCTTCTTTGGCTGTGTAAGCAGCGGAAATCTGCCAGTTGGCATCCTCCTCAAGAACTTCACAGGGTGCACATCTGCTTTAAGGAAATCAAGAAATTAGTTTAAACAGAAGTGCCTCTTGAACGTAAAGCAATTTGGCAACAAAGTACATGTCGTCAAAGGCTATCTTCTTTACTTCTCTACCGACTGAGCAGGCAGCCTGGGAATTGGCTGTTTATCTCACTGTTTTGACACAGTATAACAATTGTGGATGCCGGTCTGTTTGGTAGACTTTTGATTACTCTGCATTAACTTCATCCTAGAACATCCATGGAGTATAGACTATATTGTCAGCATTCATTAGCTTATGTTTTCCTGATGGCCATTCTTCATCAGATGGCTTCTGATGCAGGATGACATGGTTGTGGCCATGAGGAAGCTTTGCAATATATCTTCTAAGGTAGCCCTCTGCTGCTTCAGCCTTTAGCAGAAGGGTCAGAGTTCAGAACAGGACTGCATAGCTTTGCTCTTCAGTTAGCAGGTGCCGGTTTTGCTCTCAGGGAGGCAACCTGAACCCCTGAAGGAGAGATGAAGTTGTGTTGCCCTCCTTCTGTTCTTCAGTGAGCCTACCTCTTTGCCTTTTAATTATGAGTAATGGAGTGTTTTTTATGTTGTAATTTAATTTTGTGAACTGCCCTGAGATCTACAGATGAAGGGCGATATACAAATTTAATAAATGATAACAACAATAACAACAACCATACTTCAGTCTTTAGACTTTTGCTTGCTGAAGCACATTTGAATTAAAATTGAGGTGCGCTTCACTCTTACGCCCCAAAGCGTTCACTTTTATAATGTGCTAAGAGAAAGCACTGCTCACCTTTTCCAAAGTACACACACATGCACACTGAAATATCCATTTCAAAGCAGGGATTTAGGGAGCCACAGGCAAAATGCAGAAAACCAAGAGGATAAATTGCACAGAGCTTTAGCGAAACGGACTGAAACTACAGCATTACGCTGATATTTATTTTTTGATAAATAGCATTTGGTGATCCAGAATTAAGATGTACTTATGAAGGTTTGTGTGGGACATGGGTGGCGCTGTGGGTAAAAGCCTCAGCGCCTAGGGCTTGCCGATCGAAAGGTCGGCAGTTCGAATCCCCGCAGTGGGGTGCGCTCCCGTTGCTCGGTCCCAGCGCCTGCCAACCTAGCAGTTCGAAAGCACCCTCGGGTGCAAGTAGATAAATAGGGACCGCTTTCTAGCGGGAAGGTAAACGGCGTTTCCGTGTGCAGCTCTGGCTCGCCAGAGCAGCGATGTCACGCTGGCCACGTGACCCGGAAGTGTCTTCGGACAGCGCTGGCCCCTGGCCTCTTGAGTGAGATGGGCGCACAACCCCAGAGTCTGGCAAGACCGGCCCGTACGGGCAGGGGTTCCTTTACCTTTACCTTTATGAAGGTTTGTATATTTGATGCACCTCCCTGCTTTGGAAAATAAACAGTTCCACTGACCTTCTTGTGAACTGTCTCAGACATGCATTCTGAGTTCAACTCCACTAAGTAAGCAAGTTTCTTAAGAAAGGAAAGATTAATGTTATCTTGATGCAGGCTGATGAGGCAGGAAGAGATAATGGCTTTTAAGGATAATCTGCTGGTGCCTGTCACCATTAAAGCTCCTGGGGATATCCAAGCAGACTTCTTGCCAAAACAATTAACAATCTTGATTATATCAAGATAAACTTAAGCGGAGAACAAAGAGGTGGAAGCTATAGCATTGGTGAATAACAGCATAAACTCCCTATCTTTTATTGCAAATTTTATCCCTGTTTGTTTGTGGGGAAGAGAAGCTTAAACTCCAATCATAAACATTCCCCTCCTGCCCCTGGTTTCCAATGCATAACCAATTGTGTAATAACTGGAGTACCACAAAGGGAAAGCAAAGGCTCATGTACTGTAGTCCTAGCTAGGTTCAGTGCCAGGTTGGTCTCACTCCTCAGTGTCTCCTTCTCCTCTGCCTTCAACTCCATGTGCACACTGGCTAATCAGACATAGTTCAGCCCTCTTTCTAGGCCTCTGCATGTCCAACAGCCTCGTGCTGGTATGTAGCTTTTAATAGACCCACCCACACTGCAGTGAGATCAGCATTCAAACTGCACTGTCCCTGCCGTCTGGCAACAGTTTTGTTCTGTGCAAAGTCCTTCCCACACAGCCATGACTTACAGTCCCTGGCTGCTGCCGCTGCTAGGAAAGCAGGAATCTGCTTACTGTCGGAAGAAAGAGAGAGTTGAGCTTTGCACATGACAACAACAGTCCGAGGACTGGTTCACACATGAATCATTTAATGTCTGCATCATGACGCAGTGTCCTGGGTATGTATAGGAGCAATGACAGACCGCCAGCCGCCACATGGATCTTTCAGAGAGTGTGTAGGAACTTTCTGTGTTGCGCCTAAAAAAGCAACATGAATCTCTCATAAGGTCTGCCCATCCTTCTTGGGTGCTCAGCAAAAAAATGGGAGTTCACATGCCCCAAATACACTGACCAGAAAAATCCAGGGAGTGGAGGAGAACAGGGGCAGAGGGGCTGGGCCTCATGCAACATGAGTACACGGATCCTGCAGTACCCCTTGTTAGTGCAGCCCCCACCCACTCTTGTTGTTGATTAAAGGTGATCAGTAATCACCTTTCATTTTTTAAAAGAATGCATAAACATTTGGGGTTTTGTTACACATACTTGTGTGCAAAATATTGATGGGATGAATACCTGGACAGAAGACTGTAGCCTTGTCCTCAGCCATATCACAGAGTGTGGTGTGCAGTAATGGTAGTATTGACTGTTCAGAAAAGGAGTAGTCTGCTTTTTACTGTCAATTAGTGTGATGCTACTGTTTTATAGTGTTCAGAAGACCCACACTAAGAATTCAGTGTCCCACTTTGGTGGTTGACATCAGACCTACCCATTATTATATGAAAGCCCTGTCCTTGCTTCTCACATTTGTTCCATCCTTCCTCCAAAGACCTCAGGGTTTTGAACATGGGCCTCCCTGTATGAAGTCCTGAAGTCTACCTGATACACAACACTGTGAGTGAGTGAGGTGGGATCTGTGAGAGTGCGCTGCAAGCCTTTCTTTGTTGTGGCTCCTCACCTATTGAAGGCACAGCTCTGGGAGATATGCCAAATGTCTTGACTTCACTCATTCCTATGTCCCATTAAAATGGTTAGCTTTCAGGAAACATTTGTTATGACAGTTTCAGATCTCGATTATTATAATTGATATATTAATTGTTCTTAATGAGTTCTTATGACTCCTGCTGCTTTTTTTGTTTTTTTCTTGTCTTAACGAAATGTTATTTTAACCTCCGTGCTTTATTGATTTGTATGTTGCATTGAATTTTGGTTTCGGTTTTAAATTGGCAGGCCTCTCAAAAATGATTATGTGTACATGTCTTGCTGGACAGTTGGCAATGTATGAAGGTGAAAGCAAAAGCAAAATGCTTTAAAAAACAACAACTTCAAAATGAAAAAAAACAAAACAAGGCAGACTCTGGCTTTTCTTCATGTGCCACTCCTTTTCATTATGAAAGGCAAATGTCTAGCTGTGTAGGAAGAAATGAAAACAAATTAAAGGCATAAGCCCATCAAACATGGGTGTAGCCAGGATTTATGTTGGGGGGGGGGGCGGGGAGGCAGAACCTCAGTTAACTAATTTTATTGATTTACTTGATTTGCCTTCCCCTGCCCCCCACCCCCCGCTTGGCTCTGTACATGTCATCAAGGACCCTGTGATGTTCATATTTTCTCTGTCCAGTTAAGGAGGCTTCCATAAGTGTATTACTTGGATCAGGAACTGTGGGCATCAAGCGAATACACACGGGAATCAGTCTTTCCTCATTCCATTGCTTTCAGTGGTATTTGCATTCAAATGTCCATCTATATTCTGGCACAATTTGTGGGAAAATACCTTTTTAAAGGACCAAAAAAAGTTTTAAAATACATTTTGTTTTGTGTTGGGTTTTTTTAAAAAAAACAATTTTAAGTGTATTTTCCAGTTTCTCAAAAATACTTATAGCAAACAATCCCGATATACCACCCCAATAAACATTCCATGCATATATGATTTAAATGATACAATCAAACATTAAGCACGTTTTTACAACAGTTTAGTGTTCATTAGAGCAGTTCAGCGTCTTCTATTCTCAGTCTTGTCCCAGAGTGAGCTGTGGGTAGCTGGTGGCGAGGGGAGATCATTGTTCTTTCCTGTGTCTTGAACAAGTGTCAACCATAGTTTCAAAATTGTCTTGGGTCTTTGTGTTCCTTAGTGCTCTGTGTTAGTTTCTCCACAAGAGCTGTGTTCTATAGTCTTTCTCACCTTGCCTCTAGAGCTGGATTGGGGATGGGAATCTATTACATTTTCAAAACACCTATTAATTCCTCTTTCTGCCTCCCTGTTTCTTTTGTGTGTGTTTTACTTCCAGATGGGGTATACACCATTACATGTTGGCTGCCATTATGGAAACATAAAGATAGTTAATTTTCTTCTGCAGCAGTTTGCAAAAGTTAATGCCAAAACGAAGGTGAGATTCCACTCTTCTCTCATACCCTTCCCTCCCACCCCTTTGTTTCCTTCCTTGGTTGTGTGTGCGGATGGAGTCTCCAGCGCCGTTGTTTGTGCACTTTTTTCTGCTTTGTCTCCTATGTAGAATGGCTACACCCCTCTGCACCAAGCAGCTCAACAGGGACACACCCATATAATCAACGTCCTGCTCCAGAATGGCGCATCACCCAATGAACTCACTGTGGTAAGAGAGATGTAAAAGAGATTACACTTGGCTTTTCTAGTCTATTCATCATTTCCCTTTGGCAGCTGCTGCTGCTCTGCTTTTTGAGGAATTATATTGGTTTTATAGAAGCACAGTGAGGGGGGAAATGGGAATAGAATGGTACGGGGCACAGTAATTCTATATCTCAGCTGGAAGCAGTGGAATAACAGATAAAGCCCTACTGGAGCGTTATCTGGCAGGGACATTCCTTCATGTTTTGCTCCACCAGCTCTACACCAGCATAGCTGAGAGGGTCTTGGGGTGATTGGATCCGTGGTAGACCCTGACCCACCCTTGTATTCAGAGAAAGCAACCTTTAGCTTTTGAGAACCAGTGTGGTGTAGTGGTTAAGCGCGGTAGACTCGTAATCTGGTGAACCGGGTTCGCTTTCCCGCTCCTCCACTTGCAGCTGCTGGGTGACCTTGGGCTAGTCACACTTCTCTGAAGTCTCTCAGCCTCACTCATCTCACTGAGTGTTTGTTATGGGGGAGGAAGGGAAAGGAGAATGTTAGCCGCTTTGAGACTCCTTAGGGTAGTGATAAAGCGGGATATCAAATCCAAACGCTTCCTCTTCTTCTTAGCTGTGTAACCCCACGTAAATTCATATATAATGCTCATAAGCACCAAGAGGTTTTCTCTGCAAATTCAGGCCCATGAAGTTTCTGGCCTTCATAAAATAAAGGTGGTCGCCAGGGAATCCTGTTGCACATTGCCTGATTACAAGCATGCATTGGTTCTTTGCACTTTGCGTTTTCTGCCAGGGACCCAGGACTGAGCTACTGGGGTAGCCAAGGCAAACACAGTCACTACATGAAGTGGCCCTCATCATTATGCTCCTTGCCGAATCTCCGTGATGAAAGTGTGGTGTCTGCTGAAACCCGGGGCATATGTATGCTACAAGCAGAAACTCATTCAGCAATCATTCATTCTTCCCAGGGAACTCTGGACATTGTAGTTTTGTGTAGGGGCCTTCCTGGGAGTTTTCCTCTCACCAAGCAGCCAGGATTCTTTGGTAGGAAGCTGTGACACTGTAGTGTAGATAGAGCCCCAGGAGACTCCTGAAAAAGAATATTTTGTTCATAACTGCCTTCTGTGTCACATTAAGGCTGTGTTTGCACTCCTGTTTACTGGGCACTCGCAGCATTTTTAGTGCTGGGTTTTTAATCATTGTTGACACAACATTATCCAAAATGCATATGTATCCTGTACTTTGTTATTAAATATTACCGTTTCATGCTCCCCTCCCCAAACACCTTTGCATAGGGTAAATACATCCCTGCCCCTGTCAACGCCCCCTGGTGGGTACACAAACAGTAACAAATCGGACACTAAAAGCTATCCTGATGTGAACAGCTTGGGGAGGGGGAAGAACTGTGAAATGCATGGCTGGGGAGAGAAACATCTTCCCTGTACTCTAAGAATTGCATCCAGAATGTCCCTTGGCTCTGCAGTTTGAATTTGCCACCTACTTACTGAGTTACTTGTATGTAACAGTTGCAAATTAAGCATTGAGTTTACTTTGAGAACCAAACTGTCTGCAGTTCCAGCTAAATCTGAGCAGTGGACCATTTGCTTTGTGGGAAGCACACGTTTTTCGTTTGCCTCTTCTTCCAGTGGATTTCACAACTGGTTTTATACAGTTTGCTGAGCATAAGCAAACTGCACTTCTGGTTATCCCTCAAGCTCCTATTAACATGAATCTTTTTGATGAACATTTCATTTTGTTTAGAATGGGAACACTGCCCTTGCCATTGCCAAACGACTTGGCTACATTTCAGTCGTTGACACGCTAAAGGTGGTAACAGAAGAGACCATGACAACGATTGTGAGTATGGATATGTTTTCAACAGTGAATGTCATGTCAGGTTTTTAATTTTTCTTTTACAGAGATATATTTGACTTAGTGTAGTCAGAGAGTATACAGCTGCTCAACTTAGAACAGGGCTGGGCAACTTGTCTTCAGAGTTATTTGATGCAATGGCTGTCATAGCACTGAAACTCCCTCCAGCCATCTCCCTAAGAAGATAAAGTTTCAAGGACTTACTTTTATTGAACTATGTTTGAAATAGGAACAGCAAAACTTTCCAATGGGGTGTTTCCATTGTTGAGCAAGTTGCCCATCCCTGATTTAGGTCTCACCATGTAGGGATGGGATTCTATCACATACTGGCAAATTCAGGTTGCACAATTAAAGCTGGTGGGTGCTCTTGTGCAAGAAACCCCTAAATCAGGATTGATTATTTATTTATTTATTTATTTATTTATTTATTTATTTATTTATTTTTCCATATGAAAAATGATGGGGGAAATGTACTGGAACATGTGGGGTAAAAATTGCTTGATGCAACGTTTTGCTACAAATCTCAGCCAAATCAGAATGAGTTCTTAATAACTAGCCAATGTAGTCTAACCTGTCCAGAAATGTTAAGGAATCTGTAGTTAAAACTCACTTCAGATTGGTAGATAACATGTAGTGTAGTGTAAATGAATGGAAGCTGAAATTTATCACTGGAGGGTTTTTTGTTTTTGTATTTATTTACTGTATCTAGGTGCCGCACCTGTGGATTTTTTTAGCTGAGTAATAATTAGTGTGGGAACAGCTGTGGGAGTGAAAAATCACACAGACCACCCAGGGAAAGATAAATTAATGTTTGCTGTTGAGTATTTTTAACCAGTTCAAAGTAAGTGTTTGGCAACTGGAAAACTGCTGCTGAGAGAAGCTGGAGCTTTTCTTTTTTAACCCCCACAGTTTATCATGCAAAAAGCAAAAGTGCTGTGTTACAATAAAGGCATTTGAGCCAAAGCTCACACTGCAGGCAGCAATTCAATATTTCCCCTGTTATTATTATTATTTGTTATTTCTATTTACATGTTTCGTATACCACCCAATAACCGATATTGGTTAAGCTGTGCAGTTAACGGTAAGATTAAAACCATAGAAAGTGAATCACCAAACACAATATAAAGCTAAAGTACAGTAATATTTTCAAACCATTGGGAACAATTTCTCTGTTTTATATTGAAAGTTTGTTTACACATCTCCATGATGCCAATAATTTAAATATGAAAGCCTTATTACAGCTTCTGCGGTTTTATTTGTCCTACCCCTGCAAAGCACTAGTGTAATAACTAAGACAACAAAGCCTCATTTAAAATGCCTCTTCATCCTTCAACTCAGAAAAGCAAACCATATGTCTTGCCCCCAGTACATAGCTGAAATATCTTGGATAAAGATACTAGTCCACCTTACAACATTGTTGTAAGAATTGCTAGCACAGTGAGTGCTGGATGGAATGAGTTCTAGATGGAAGCTGAATATTGCAAGAGGGTTTTTGAGCTACTGCAAATGGGGCATTGGTAACTGGGTTTTTAAAAATCAGACTTATTTTGCAAAGGGAAAATCAGAATTGAAAGGGGGGGAATATGGGCTATTATTTTGATGCCAATGATGTTCTATGGATACTGCAAACAAAAACTGAGCACCCATCCCATGTGGAAGCATCCAATATATGCGTAAAGTGCTGAGCTTTTGGGGGTGGGCATTTAAAAAATATTAAATATTATTGAAATTGTCATTTCTTGTGAAGATTACTGGTAGTTTTAGTCTGTAATGATGTTTCTTTGTCTTTCATCAGACTGTCACAGAAAAGCATAAAATGAATGTACCGGAAACAATGAATGAAGTTTTGGACATGTCCGATGATGAGGGTATGTATAATGGAGCTGCTTCTTATTTCTCAGCACAAATGTATGTTAAAACATTGTTGTTATTCAATCATTTTTGCGGGGAGGGGCAGGGGACTTAAAATTATAGCATTCAATTGTTTTGTTGAAATCGGGTATGTTTCCCACCCCAGCCGTTTATAATTGACCTAACGTTTTGTTCGCTTAAATTGTGCAGTTCGTAAAGCGAATGCCCCTGAAATTCTCAGTGATGGTGAATATATTTCAGATGTTGAAGAAGGTATTTCTTACTTTTTTTGTACTGCAGTGGGCTCTGCTCTTCAGCATTTCCATTTTCTATTCTAACTTGACAAATCAAAGCTGCATATACACTACCATTTTGCAGAGCTTTTGCATAGCTGGTGAAAACCCAACAACATAGACGGACCTCTTCCTGTCAGTAGTCTATTTCTATTTGTGTTGTGTTTACTGTCGGTGATTCCACAGCAGGCTAAGCTACATTTTAGCACAACATGGATCAACAGGAGCATTTAACAGTTGGCCTTCAACCTCTGCCCGTCTCCTCCCACACAGGCAGAAGGAAGGATTGAAAGCTTTTGCCCCCACTTTTAGTTTACGTTTTGTTGTGTCATCTGGTGCAACAAACTGTGGTTTGGTTTGATTGATAGATTCAACGTATTATATTTCTATGCCGCTTTTCATTCAAATTAATCCCTAAGCGGCTTACAAACAATAAATAAAAATAACATGACAGAACATAATAGAAGCAGGGCCCTTTTTCAGCTGGAATTCACCAGTTCCAGCACCTCTCAGGTGGGAGTCATTGCCATTATGAGAGAACAAGGGAGGCGTTCATGGTGCGTTCCAGTACCTCTTTCTAGAAAAATAGCACTGAATAGAACATCACAAATACAGTGTAAATCATATAAAAGAATGGTTGTGCATCAATACAGCATTTATAATCTATAAAACAATATTAACAACCTTAAAGTAGCAGCCATAAGATAAACTTAAACTATAAAGTTAAACTTATCTTAAACTATAAGATAAACTAAAAAAATTCCTTCCAGTAGCACCTTAGAAACCAACTAAGTTTTTTATTGGTATGAGATTTCGTGTACATGCACACTTTGGAAGGAATTTTTTCTTTTGTTTCGACTACGGCAGACCAACACGGCTACCTACCTGTAATAAGATAAACTGTTAAGTTCAGTGTTAGGTTCACATTACCTATGGGTAATTTCAAACAAGCTGATTTCAGATCTTTTCTTTCTTTCTTTCTCTTTGAAGCTGGCTTGTTGAAATGAACTGTAGTTAGTGTTAATTACAGTGCTTGGTTTAGATGATATGGAAACCTGGAGAAAAGTAAAAGCTTCTATGCTCCTCTCAGCTACACAGGAGGAAGAGTTAGGAGTGGCTGAACCCAAGGCTCACTGCAGCTTGTGTATGTCACAATAAACCATGATTTAGAGGTGTGTACAAACGCAACCACTTCTGAGTGTACGGAGATTATAACTTTAGCTTGAATTAAACACTTTTGTCACATGCTAGATGTGGGTGGAGCCAGTTTCTGGAGAGGGAAGAGTCCCTTTTCTGGTATAACAATGGTTGGGAACACATTGAGTGTAAGGATGCAAGGAACTGCCTTCAAAGATACAAGGATCTACCTTCTAATACCATGTCAGAATCATAGCTGTCAACTTTTCCCTGTTTTTAAGGAAATCCTATTCGGAATAAGGGAATTCTCCTTTAAAAAAGGGAAATGTTGACAACTATGCTCAGAATATTGGTCCGCTTCATCTGTGATGGTTGTCTTTGGCCACAGCCATTTGGGGTGTCAAGCAGAATCTTTCTCCCTGACCCTCTTCCCAAGAACCTTTTTCCTGCCTCAGGAGGTGGTGGGTTCTCCTTCACTAGAGAACTTGAGCAGTCATCTGCCAGATTCTGTATGTAGATCCAGTATTGGACTGGGGCCCTCAAATCCCCTGTTCTTTCCAAATCTGTAATTCCTCATGATTCTACCTAGAGATGGCAGCATTTCAATCTGGGACCTCCTGCATTCCAAACGTATGCTGTGCCAATAAGCCGTGGCAATTTTCTCCAAACAGATCACACTGTACTTGCTTCAGAGGGTGGATCCGAAAAGACAACTGCACTGTGATTGTAGGCTGCCTTAGTCAAAGGCCCTGATTGTACATGGTCATGTATATGCAGCTGACTTTGCTTTCACTAACTTTCCTTATTAATTCTGTAAGCAACAATTGGCTCCTTCATGTACATTATACTTTTCATGATTACTGCAATTACTGAGGATAACCCTCTGATTTTGTCCGGATTTATTTCTTCACTTTTTAAATCAAATTGTCATTAATAACCTTCTTGGGGTACTCTCTTTTGCTACTGCTGCTTTTTATTTTTTTTTAAAAAGTTTGCATATTATAATGTGAAACAAACTGATGAGTGTGGTAGATATGAAAGTATTGCAGAAGAAGGAAAAATACAAATGTCTGTCAGCAGGGGCTATATGGGAATATAGATTTGGTGCCTGCTGTCAACAATACAGGTTTAAAAGGCTGGAAATACAGGTTTAAAAGGCTGATGATATATGGCCTGAAACAAAAGAGCTTTCATTGCTGCTTTTAAAGGGGGAGGTAGTGTATTGATGTATATTGTTACAAACATATCTCTCTCTTATGAAAAGATGTCCTTCTCTATGTCCTGCTTTGTAATTAGCAATAGACCAGAGGTGCTTGGTAAATTGATAATTTGACTGCTGTTTATTTACATCCTTGTAATGTACTTTGAGTCGCATATACTTGCATGGTGGAAGAAGCAGGTTGATTTGGGGTTTTGGAGTGATGGATGGATACTGCTTAGGGACTAGTAATTACCCGCCCATGTTCTTGCTTCCACCCTCCTACAATATCTTCTCAGTCTGAAGATTTTTAAATAAGACTGTTATAAAGATTCGGCTTTTGCTGTTCTCCTCTCCAAAGGAAGCATACCATGCAAAGTCTTGCCTGAGCTTCCAACCGCTTGAGGAAGGTGGAAGGCAAAATAGTGTGTTCATTACATTTTATTAGGTCCCTTGAATGTGGTGCTTTGTGAAGCTTAACATTGTTTATATATTCAAATACATTACGTAGCAAATGCCTGAGCTCTGAGTAATTATTACACTGATGGTGTTTGCTACTGCAAAGTGTTGAGGCGCACAATTTAAAAGCCCACGCATTGCCCACATTCTAAGGAACTAATGTCCTAATATCAATGTACTGAACAACTGTGGAGCAGCAGCAACCATTGCTGCCTTCCTGCTGCTCTCTCTGGTGGGCCATAAGGATTAGGAGCCCTTCAGTGGGGTCCCCTTCAAGAATGCTACACACACACCCCAACATAGCAATGCTGATGTATCTGCCTCAAAGAGACCTAGGACCGCAACTAAATCAGGAAAATAACGATCCTTCTTTACAGGTAGCATTTTTAATATCCAGCATGTTTTAGATATGTTGCATTCCTCAGTACAACTCCATGAAAGGATAGATAATGTCAAGAGAAAAGAGAATGGTTGACAGGTGGCTTGCTGAAGTTGTTCTGTGTTGCTGCGGAAATTTCAGTCACGGGTTCTTCTACAGCATTTCCACAGGTGATGGTGGAGTTCAGTGGTGGGACAGGATGTTATTGTGAGAGTCCCCATAGTTTTCCCTACTGGGGCAGAAACCCAAAACCCTGTGTCTGCAGACATATCACTGCAGATGTGCTGGAGACAAAGGTAGAGATCTTATACATTTGTCAGTGGTTCTTATGGGTTGTTAGGAAATCCACTAGGTGTCCTGTGGCGACTTTCCTACTTAATAAGTAAGTAAGCCACACAAGCCAACTTAAAATCTTAAGCACATGTGTTCAGAGGCAAGAGGCAATGGTCTTCGTAAAATGGCTTATCTTTTACCCTTGTCCTCTATCAGAAGTCAACAATCATGAGTTTAGGGTGAAGGTCCTGCTAAAGAATGGATGTATACATTGCTGTTTCCTAATCTGCAGTTTTTCCTGACCCATCTTCCTCATTCCCTTACTTGTCCCATGTCCCATCCCAATACTCCTTTATCAGTACAGTGGTACCTTGGTTTAAGAACAGCTTAGTTTATGAACAACTTGTATTAAGAATGCTGCAAACCCAGAAGTAGGTGTTTTGGTTTGTTAACTTTGCCTTGGAATAAGAACATGTTTCGCTTCCTGTTGAGTGTGTTCCATTTGTAAATTGAGTCCTCCGCTGCTATGGGAAAGCACACCTTGATTTAAGAACACTTTGGTATAAGAACAGACTTCCAGAACGGATTAAGTTCGTAAACCAAGGTACCACTGTACCTGCCTTTTAGACAAGCTTTGTGTACTCCTATATGTTGTAAACCACCTAGACAATGGGCACCATTAGGTGGTCATATCATATATGATTCTCCCTATGCATCTCAGACCAATTCTCCAGTTCTACATGCTCAGTGATAGTTGTGATAAAGAACTAAATAGGCTCATGCAGTGAGTTCACATAGCACCCACAGGCACAAATCCCTTTGCTTAAAAAAATGTGTGGCTGTGTGAGTGTTTCACCCAGTGTTGATTATGAGGTATACAAATAAAGCAGCTACAACAAATGCGCTCAAAAATACACAGCTTTTAGACAATGTGATTTGAATATATCCAAGATAGATGACATCGTGGGAAACTTCCTCAGGAGAGCGAGGAAAATTCTTAGGGACGACTCACACCCTGGCCAGCACTTCTTTAGTCTCCTACCATTGGGCAGGAGATACAGAAGTATAGTCAGCCACACCACCAGGTTAAAGAACAGTTTTTATCTGTGGGCTGTTGGGTTGTTGAATGGGGGGGAAATAGTGGTGTATTTGACTTCCGACAAGCACACAGAGCACGAACTAGACTGAATGTATGGGGGGGGTAATTTAATTTCACTGCACACAGGTGGTGTAGTAACAATAAAGGTTTATTATTATTATTAGAATCTTGAGAACACAAGAAGAGTCTGCTGAATCGGGTCAATGGCCCATCTAGTCCTTCATGTTATTGCAGCGACAAGCCAGGTGCCTGTGGGAAGCACACAAGCAGGACACAATTCCTAGCAACTGTGATTCCTAGCAACTGGTATTCAGAGGCATACTGCTTCGAGTCTGGCAGTGGAGGTAGGGCATAGCTTTCATGGCTAGTAGCTGTGGGTAGCCATGTCCACCATGAACCTTGTCTCCCACTTCTTCCACAGATGAAATGTGAAATGACATCCACGCTCAGGAGTTCATGTAATTCCTTCGGTTTTGGTAGTGTGTTTGTTGACGTTCAGAAGACATAGTCATTCTGGGTTGTAGCCAACCAAGTCTCCCCATTAGCACAATGACTTCCGCTTGTGCAGTGGAATTTGTCTTCCCTCTCTTCCCGCTACATGCACCCCAGATTTGTTGGGGAAGGGGTGTTCCCCTAATCCTTTGGAGCAGATTTGGGGTTGGGGAATAAAAAAAGGGAGGAGCAAGCAGGAGCACTTGTGCTAATGGGACAGTTTCACTGGATACAACCCACTGCTAGTGCATGCACAAACAACATGCTCCACACACTACCAAAACAGAAAAGCCCCTGTGGTAAATATTAGGAGATATCCCATCTCCTTCCCCAAGTATTTAACACTTCATCAAGTTCATACTAACAGCTGAACTGCAAACAGGAGGTGAAACTTCTTCACATTTAGGAAACAGGAAACAATTTACAGATTAAGCAGACTGGTTTGTTTACTTGTTTAATTCCAGTCAATCATCCTTCCTTTCTGCATTCAGATCCAACCATGTTAAGAAAAGACCTTTGTTTTAAATAAGCCTCGGGATCTTTAACAGGTTCTTTTTTCTTTCTTTTTTTTGCCAAGTATTGCAACAGTATTTAGCAAAGCTTTTCATAGCCCAAAATGTCCCACATTTGTTAACTGTCCAGTAGGTTGAAGCGAGAAACACAGTGGGTGTGCACAAGTATACAGGTGTGTACTTAATTTTAGGTTGCAACTTGTCAAGGTGTCATTATTCAAAGTATTTGAATAATTTCAGAGTAGATCTGTTGAAATTAATGAGCCTAACTCTGTCATCTTCATTAATCTCATTGGATCTCCCCTGAATTACTTGAATGCCATGCAGTGGCTAATTTGTGTTTTTTCTCTGTCCTTCCTCACTTTTGAGTCTCATGCAGAGGAAGGAAATGTGCAAATCTCCACCATGAAAATGCAGCTTCTGTGCCTTGCAATGGAGAAACCCCAACACACCCACATCCACACTGAAAGTGTGGAGAGAGGAGCATGTGAAGCAGACCTGTGGGATCACAGCCCAATTCTTCCCTTTCTATTTTTAACTCTGCTCTGGGCAGCATAATTTTGTGTTTCCAGGTGGGGTGGGGGGCACACAAATGAGCATTGCCCTAATTGTTTTTTCTTCCCTCCCTTGGCTCCTCCAGTTCTGTTCCACGAGTACTTGCAGAAGAGGAGAAAAGGGATTAGAACACATAATTCCTGCTGCACCAGCACAGAAGCAGAGAGCAGCATCTTGTTCATTTCTCATTATTCTTCTGTGTGGAGCAGTGAGCTGCATGGGCGCAGCCAAGAGGGGCAGGGAGGGGCAGTTGTCCCCCCTAACTCAATAAAAATCAATAAAAATACACAGCAAACTGAGGTTCTGCCTCCCCCAAAAAAAGGCCTGCTCCCCCAACCCAAAATCCTGGCTATGCCCATGGTGAGCCCATGGGGAGATGTGTTCAGGGAGGACTGAGCTCCCATACTTTGAAAACAGCCCAATGTAATTGCTAATATTGACTTTGCTTTCTACAGATTCTTTAACCTCATTTCTGTGCTCATTTCTTCCCGGCTGAACAAGGGGGTTGGAGGCACTCCAGGTATACAAGGCTGAGGCCATTTAGGGCAAGCAAGACCCCCTCCCTTTCCCCCTCCTCACAACAATCCAGTGAAGTAGGTCAGCTAAGAGATAGCAGCTAGTTCCAGCACATCTCTCTTGAGCTCATTGGCTGAGCTTCATGAGGTTTGAAGAGCCAATAAGATGTATTGCAATCCAGGTTCAAATCTTGCAGATCTCTTCAGTTATCACTGAATTTGTCCATTTTTATTAGCACAGTGTATTGTTTATGATACAGATAGATCTCGTCTTGCACAGGGTGGGTGGGTGTTATGTTCCTTGCTGTTGCACGTATAAGCAAAATTGCGTTAAGCCAGAACGACCCCCAGGACAGCTCTGCGTGACTATCCTTACCTCAGTGAAACTGGTGCTGTGCAGGTGTTGCCCCTCACAAAAGGCAGAGAGCTTTTTAAGCCCCCCACTTAGCTTACCAGGCTCTGGAAAGTTCACAGGAGGCCTCTGCAAGACTCCCATGACCTTCTCAGAGTCTGGGAAGCAAGGTGGGTGGGGGGATGCTTAAAAAGCTCTTTCCTCACAGTGTTTTTCTGCTTGGGAAAGAGCTTTTTAAACACCTCCTCACCTTGCTTTCCGGACTCTGGAAAGGTTGTGTAAGATCTCATGTGGCCCTTCCTGGGCTTTTTCGCCTGCTCTCCCTCCTCTATTAATTTTTTTAAAAACTTTACTGCGATCCACATAAAGCTGAGATAACATGTAAAATCAGCATAAGATGAGCTGTACCTGTATACTAAAATAGAACTATGGAGTTCTCTTCCTCAAGAGACTTTACACTTTCAGCTTGCATCTCTCTCCCTCCCTCCCTCCCTCTCCCTCCCTTGTCACTGCCCCCACAAGTGTTTAAAAGCAATTCTGATTGGTCAAACTTTAATTTACATACTTCTATACATTTGAGATGAAGTAGTGTCTGTGTGTGTGTGTAAATTGCAATTGGCACTGTGGGATAAACCACAGAGCCTAGGACTTGCCGATCAGAATGTCGGTGGTTCGAATCCCCGCGACGGGGTGAGCTCCCGTTGCTCGGTCCCTGCTCCTGTTAACCTAGCAGTTCGAAAGCACGTCAAAGTGCAAGTAGATAAATAGGTACCACTCCGGTTCGCCAGAAGCGGCTTAGTCATGCTGACCACATGACTCGGAAGCTGTATGCCGGCTCCCTCGGCCAATAAAGCGAGATGAGCACCGCAACCCCAGAGTCGCCTGCAACTGGACCTAATGGTCAGGGGTCCCTTTACCTTTACCTTGTAGAATGAAGTGGGCTAGTAATCGATATTTTTTAAAAAAATAATTAAATCCCAAGATTTCAAAAAGCACTAGCACATACAAAGCCTGTGTCTTAAACCCAGTAGCAAGGATGCCACTACTGAGTTGCCCAAAATCAATAGCATTTTCAAATGAACTTCATTCAGCATCCCATCTAGATTCCAGATGTCCCAGATGTTTCGTGTAACACTTCATGGGGAAAGAATTTAAGTATTGCATTTGTTAGCGAGGTGCACTATGCAATTCCTTGGCTGAACCTGCCATGCCACCACGGCACACCTTCCGGAGGCTCCCGTCCCGCTGACAGACTGGTGTTCTCTCCCTTTTTATTGCTGCGTGAAATGGGAAAGGTGCCGGTGTTAATGATTGACGAGGACCAGCCCTAGTAACCGGCCTCCTGTCTGGCCAGAAACGCAACTCTTGTGCGCGCGCAGAGTTGGGGGTGGGTGGGGTGTGTTGCCTCTCTTACAACCTCCCTTGGCAATCGGGGTGTAAACACATAGTCGTCTTTGTTGCTGAAGGTGGAGAGTCACCGGCGGACTCCTGGTTTCAGGAGACAAAAGCAACCCTTTTCCTTTCTCCCTACCTGAAGACAGCCGGAAAGAAATGCTGCTGGGTTCGTTTCCTCCGAGCCTAAAGCTCAGATCCGCCTCCACCTCCTCTTCCTTAAGCTGCTTTCCTCTCTCGCCCCTGTCTAACAGCAAAGTTATTTACTAACACAGTTTTAGCAAAGCACCGTCCTCCTCCTTCCCTTCCACATAATGTGCTGTTGCCTGATTTCTGGCTGCCCCAGTGCCTGCATGTTTAACCAAGACCGGTTAGTATCAAATTACAGGGGAGGGGGGAGAACCTGACACCCAAGCTGCGCGCTTATTTACATACAAATAACTCAAGCGCTTGTCTGTATGTCACCATTCAGTCATCTTGTTAGACTAGGCTTGCCAGAGGAGTTTTCAATCCTATCAGAAGACACCGTAGATTGCGTGGTGTATGTTTCTTTTTAAGGAGATCTTTACCTCCAACAGCAGCTGTCAATTCCTGCGTCTTTAAACTTTCGTTGCACATTTGGAAGAAGATTCGGGTGGTTTTTGTTTTTTTGTGGGGGTTTTTTTTGCGAGGTTCGAGAGGACAAAGGCGCACATTTCGTAAAATGCAGGCGCTGGAAGAGATCAAGATGTTAAGAAGAGCCCAGCTGGTGTGTGGAAAGTGAATATGACCCACAGAGATTAGGCTCTTATACTGGTTTGGAGATTAACTATAAATCGCTGCTTAAGGACTAATAGGACTAATAGGAATTCTTGGAAACATCAAGAGGCAGGCAGGAAAAAAAAGTTTTATAGACCAGGCGGGTGAAAATGGCTTTCCAAAACAGTAAGACTTTTCTACCTTAGTATTTACTGCGGTGTTCATTCCCCCCACACCCCCACCCCGATTTTGTGTACTCTTGTGAAAATATCTTGGCAAGACTTCTAAGATTTTACAAAACTGTTTCTTAAAATAATTGCTCTGTTGCCAGGTTGCAGGGAGAAAGTCGATCTGTTATTTGGTCAATTGCAAGGCAGCGGAGAGCTTGAAGGGAGAGTATTTTTAGAACTGATTTGTGGCTTTAAAGTGGGGCCTCGTTTGTGGTTTGCTTTTTAACATTACCCCCCCCCCCCAGGCCAAGGGAATAGTTAACCTAAACTCTGCCTAATCGTTTGGGGGGTGCAGATACTGCTTCAGGAATGCTCTGTGAAATGCTTATTTTCAGTTGTGCAACTTTTAGGAAATACAAATATTTATCCAAAGGGAGGACAAGGGATAATTTTTTTGCATTTAGAATTGAGCTGTTGTACTGTAAATGGAAAAGGGAGTTGGAAAGGGAACCCGAAAACCTCAAGGGGCAGTTTTATAATATATTTCCCACTATTGGAATGTAGGTCTGACAGTGACATAATGGGGTGAAGGTGAAGTTGGTGGGAGTGTGTTGCTGTTCCTTAACCCTCCCATTGCTGCACTGCTTTACTTTTGAATTCAAGGGCCAGCTTTTGTTACCTGCAGTATTGTGATAAAAGGAGTTTTATCAAAACAACAAGGGGAGTTGCTGTTAAATACTACTGATGCTTTACTTATACGAGTACAGAGTTGTCAAAGTAGCTCTTATCTAAGCTTGTTTTGACGCAGCACGTGTTTTATTATTGATTCAAGTATTATACAGGTTTTATATTTTCATTTTTTGAGTTAAACTATTGAAGGGATTACTATGCCCCTATACCCATGATAAAACACATGTGGGATATGCAATGGTTACATCTAAACCTAGAGGACTCCGTTTACAAGGAAGAACTGTGGAATATTAACATATAATGTTTCATATTTTTCAGACACTGTCTATTAGGTTTTCCCCTCAAACTTTTAAAAACACACTCAGGCCCACATCTAAGCTTATATTGCCTCCTAAGCCTCCCAATCCATCGCAAGCCATCTCTTTGGCAAACACTCAGAAATGTCACACTCTGCTCTCTGTATGCCACTGGCTTCTTTACATGAAGGTTTAATAGACTGGGGGCATTGCACTGGAAGAGGGAACTAGTAGAGTTCATACACACATCCCCTGCATCTGTTGAAGGAAGTTGTGGAGGGAGCTGTGGGTCTGACTGGGCAAATCCTGCTGGTGCACATCACTGCTCCATCGCCTAAAGTCTGCATGTTCAGATTTCACTACAAAGAATTATATTTTTCTTCTGAAACACCATGCACTGCTCCTTCATGTGAGGAGGAACCTTGTATACATTGGTGTGTGAGTAGAATTCCTTCTGATGTAGTTTGAATGCACGGAGAACAGAGTGTAACAGCACCACATAGACAGCACCCCCACCACTTTTCTTGGAAGCAGGAAATGCCCATGTATTCCTTATCTCATTGTAGGCACTATGACCCTCCAGCTGCTGTTGGGCTACAGGTCCCATCGTCCCTGACCACTGGCTATGCTGGCTAGGATTGATGGGTTTCAGCAACATCTAGAGGGCCACAGGTTTCTCAGCCACATTCTCTGGTTAGCACAGCAAAGCAGTGATTGCAAAATTGGACCTCCACAGCTGGAAGGAAAGTGACTTTGGCTCTGCATGTTGCAAGATCATTTCCTTCCCAGAAATTCTGTGGCATGGAGACCATTTGAAATTTATCTTACTGAGAAAGGTGTTCTCTTAATTCATCCTTAATAAGACATGTGTTTGTAGTCATGTGATGCTTTTGTCGCTTGTTATATTTTCATTTATACATGGATCCCTCTCCCCCACTATTTTAAAATATGAAGTCTTTCTTAAACCCCTTAAGACTTGACTTACCTGTACCTCCACAGGTTAAATTCAAGTTGAATATTATATTTCCTAATCCTGAACTGAAAATTCTGTTGGCCGTTCTGAAACATGTGCCGATTCTCCCAATGTTTTTAAATCATCCATGTTGTTTTTGCAAGAAGGACTTTCATACGCCAAGTAAGACTAGGGTGCAGTGCCATTAATCTCTTAAACATGGTTACACATAGGAGTGGGCTGGTGAGAAGGCGCATGAACTCTCCCTCCACGCACAGGCCTTAGCCATGGTTAAGAGTTATGTTGGTACTGAGCACAACCAGGATCTGAATCTGGTTTCAGAACCCTGGTTAATGGAGAACTCTGGTTAACCTTAGTTATGCTTAAATACAATGCTGATATGCTTTAAAGCTTGGGAGGAGAAGGGGGGTTTGAGCAGGGGGCGGGGATGGCAGGAGGAACAAGCAGGTGGTCTCACACTTTGCTTCCTTAGCCATGGTTAAAGATGGGCTGCACTGTGCTGTGGTCTTTATACAGTCTAGAGACCACAACCCCCATGATATAGTGCTAATGGGAGCACAGCAGGCATGTGTTAAGAGACATTTACCCCTTTTAAAAAAAGAATACTGAATGAAATTAAACTGGAATTCCCTGAAATTTAGTTGATGGGTCACATTCAGGAACTGGAACCGCAAACTGGGAGCATTTGAATAGCCACAGTTTTAGTCTTTAGGCTTCTTTCCCATTACATTCCCACCTGTCTAATACAGATTGTGTGTTTATTGGGCGGGCAATATTTCTGTCTTAGTCAGGGCTTTGCAAGCTGCTGACAACAGATAAATGGCCAATTGTCAGAATAGTCAAGTTGTAGCAACAGACCTGGGCCAGAATCTGCCCCACCCTTATCGTTACAGTATTGAAGACCACCCCACCCCACCCTACCCCCACATAATTCAGCTATAAAGCTAATAAAAGTATCAATGTGAGTAGCAAATGAATGTTTTTGAATCAAAAGGGTGAAATGTGCAGCTTTTGTAGGTGGGTAAGGATATATGAGAAGTTTCGTTCAAAAAGGCTTTAGATTACCGTATTTTTCGCCCTATAGGACACGCCGTCCCATAAGGTGCACCTAGTTTTTGGGGGGGGAAAATAAAGGGGGGGAATTATTTTTCCCCCAGGCCCAAGCTTCCCCCAACCCCAGCCCCCCGCTGCTTGCGGAGAGGTCCGCGAAGCCTGGACGTGCTGAGCTCAGCGCGCGTGGGCTTCAGCATGCAGGCAACTCTCCGCAAAGCCTGCATTTGCCCCATAGGACGCACACACATTTCCCCTTCATTTTTGGAGGGGAAAAAGTGCATCCTATAGGGCGCAAAATACGGTAGGGATCAGCAACTGGATGTCATTAGGCTGAATCCAGCCCTTTGAGGGACTTCTTGCTTGTTTTGCCTCAAATGCCAACTTAGAAAGGTGAAAGAGTAATATAGAGGGAGTGGAATCTTTAGCAATGGGATGAGCCAGCGGGCCATTTCAGAGGGGTGGGGTTGTCACCTTAGTCCTCCCACGAAATCCGTTTTTTTGAGCACAGGGTGTTAACATGCTAAGGAATGTCTTCCATTCAGGTTACTTCTGTCTGAGGCTGTTAGAGTGATTGGACTAGCATCACACCTGATATAACCTGCTAAACTACTGGATTTACAGGGATAAACGTCATTCTTTGTGCTTATATATATATTAACACCTTAAAGGGTTTTTCTTTCTCTCCTTTTTTTAAAAAAAAGTTGTGCAGATAACATATAGTTGGCATTTATAATACAGGGGATGCACTGAGTTCACTTTCTAGCAGCCATACTGAAGGACAGCAAGCATTTCCTTTGGCTGTGTGTAGCTTCTGATTTCAGCCTGCTTTTGTGCTGGCAGGTGAAGATGCAATGACAGGAGACACGGACAAGTATCTTGGGCCGCAGGATCTAAAAGAACTGGGAGATGATTCTCTGCCTGCAGAAGGATACATGGGCTTCAGCCTAGGAGCCCGATCTGCCAGGTATTCAGCATGTTCTTCACATATTCAATATAATATATACACCCATGCAGTGCATTTTATCACTGGAGAAATGAGGCAGAGTTCCATAATTTGGCTGCCTGATTACTCTGTCATTCAAACATGCATCTGTTATTTGGTTTCATGCTTCTCTCTGCCCTCTGTGATGGCTTTGTTATGGCAATAGTTGAAAGCAGATTAATTCTTCATGTTTTCTTCTTCTTCTGGTATCTGCTCATGCTCTAGATATGTCAGAAGTGTTCCTTTGGAAACAGCTGGAAGCCTCTATCTATGAACCAGACCATTTAGTCCACAACGAACATGTAGCCAAGAAGGGGGGGGGAGGCTTTTGTTCAATAATTTGATTATAATACTTACTGACACTAATTTTCTTTCAAGAATGAAAATGACATAGATTCATGCCAGGAAAAAAATGAAAGATGGTTGTTGGGCTAATCCAATTACTTCACTTTCCCAAAAGGTGCAGATGGAGAATAATAATAAAAAAGTTTAAATCTGTTTGCAATTGTTTGCATTGCTAATTGCTGTCTTAAATCCTTTGCAGTGCTTTGTTACCAAAGGAACCAGCAGTTTTCTTGCAAGGGACTAAAATAGGTCACAGTTTTTTACATGAGTGATTGCTATCTTTGCACTTCGAGACATTCAGTCATTCATATTATTGGGAATTTCTGGTTCAGATATCTGGCCTTGCCTAGCGTCTAAAACAAACAAGGCACCACAAGCAACTCAAGAGATTATTTTCATGGTTGTGGATTAGCAGCCTGTTTACTGACAGTTGAATTATTTTGAAGCTAATAATTAAACCTCACAAGCCTGAGCCCTGAGGACTTTTTCCTATAGCTTAATGATCTGTTGTAAAAAGTTCTTCCATTGTCTAACAGGGAGTGGCACCTCCCACAAGGTAAAACTTGGATGTTTGCATCTTTCAGTCTTGATTGTTGTGACTGCATTGAGTACAGAAGAATGCACCCTAATTTTGCACTGTATTCTCTTGCTTTGCCTGTAAAACCTCTTTGGTCATTTAATCAACTTCTTTTTGAATTATATGTGAAGAATAGCTGTTAAACAGTACTATGTTGAATTTTAGTCATCTGTGTTTAGTTGCCCAAATAACAGAGAATTCAGTTGATTAAGCTACTTACGTGTGTACTTATTCTGTGAACTGTATTCTGTGGTTTTAACAAATAGACTCTTAGTAGTAATCTACTAAGTAGTACCTAGTGAATCAGTGACAGCTCCGCAGACCCACATATCCATCAGATATTAATGGGATGTTAGCACATCATAGTAACTGTTTCCTAGAGATCGGAAATCCTGAGTGTACTTTGCTCATCTTTGACTCCTCGATAAAACCTTAAAAAGTCGCATACTTCTGATTTAACAGTACCATTATTTCTCACTATGTAGCTCATGTTTACATCTGCAATATATTACATGTGTGGCAATATATTACATGTGTGTTACACTCAGATGAAGCGAACTGATATTCAAACGCATCTATGCACTGCAGACCTCAGATTGACTTTACTAGGTTAGATGTGCTTAAGTGTGTTAAGGATTGGATTTTTTTTAAAAAAAAACAAAACATTCCGTATCAAAAAATGGCATTGAAATTCACTACTTTTTAGGGAACTTTCCACATCGACTTAATCTGCCACAGAACCTCTGTACATCGCAGATGACCCCAGATCGTGTTCTAGAATGCACACTTTCTTGCATACCTGACACCCCACATGAAGAAGTGTCTACCCTGGAATAAAAACAAGCAAACCAACCAACCACCCCTGTTGCCACTGTGCACTGCAAAGGAACATTCCAGGACGTGCAATTTGTCCACCTAGCCCTTCTTTCTGCACTGGCAGGCAGTGGCTTGCTAGCATCTCATGAAGAGGGCTTTCTTATTGCCAGCTGTTGCCTTTTAACTTAAGATGCCGAAGTTTCAACCTTGTGACTTCTTGCATGCAAAGCTTGTGCTCTAATGCTGACCTACAGCATCTCCCAATAGTATAAGGAGGAGGGTTGGGGAGGGGAACGTGTTCCACCAAAGCGTCTCAGCCATTGCTGATCTTAATAAGGAAAAGAACTGGAGGGGACCTGGGATCCCCTAGAACAGTGTTCCCCAACCTTGGGCCTCCAGCTGTTTTTGGACTACAACTCCCATCATCTCTCGCTAGCAAGACCAGTGGTCAAGGATGATAGGAATTGTAGTCCAAAAACAGCTGGAGGCCCAAGGTTGGGGAACACTGCCCTAGAATACAGTTTGAAAGCCACTACAACCCATTAACTATAGCCAAACACCTGCGTAGATTTCTGAGTGTAACATAACAGAACGAACCACATTGAATGTCTTAAGTCATCCAGCCATGGCATTGTGCTTTTTCCACTGTCTGATTCTTTGCTTTCTATCTCTCCTTGTTTCCCCCTCCCCTCCCTGTACATTTCTTAAAAAATAGTCCTAAGGTCAGGTAAGAAAGCATGGCACCCTTGTGACATTTCTCAGCTTTTGCCATTCATCATTTATTTATTTTTACTCAGCATTGTGATGTGATGTGACTTTTTCTGTTGTGTCTCATGTTAGATCATACTATTTTGGTTACTGCCAACATAATATATGACCTGATTTCATTGAATACATGTTTTGAAGGGGGAGAAAAGATGACGGGGGAGGGAAAGTTGAATGTTTTTAAAGACCCAGGGCCCAGGTTGATGTTGGTGGAGCTGAGCACAAGGAGAAACGTTCTAAATGCAATATATACCGGGGTGGAATCTTGGGGGGGAAATATTAAGAAGAGCAAAGTGCATGTCGTAAGTTGTTAAAGGTATATACTGTTGTTAAAAAAAAAACCTAGTTTAAAAGCATTTTTGTTTTGCTGGATGCAATTATTTTCTTTGACATTTTTCTTTCTTTTCAGCTGCAATAGTAAGCATGTCTGAATGCTGGCATGTTTTCTAACATATGCTCCATGTAGCTTCCAGGGTTAATGTGCGTGACACATAGACTCAACATTTTCCTGGGTCTCAGTATATTCAAATTGTTTTCCTCTAAACTCCCAGAGAAGGAACGAAGGCAGGAAATGATCTAGATCAGTATTCATTTAGCAGATTTCAAGTGTTCAAAGTTCTTCCCATACTTTATTTTAGTAATACTCAGAACAGCCTTGTAAATTAATCCAGTACCATTATCTCAATACTGCTGATGGGGACGCCCAAGGCTGAGAGAATGATGCCTTGACTAAAGCCATTTAGATCGTTTGTAACGAAGCATGAGAGACCAGTGCTAAATCCAGTGCATTTCTTCTGTGCTTTTTGTGTAATGTTTTTATGGCCAACCTAACTTACAGTGAAGGGACGCGGGTGGCGCTGTGGGTAAAAGCCTCAGCGCCTAGGGCTTGCCGATCGAAAGGTCGGCGGTTCGAATCCCCGTGGCAGGGTGCGCTCCCGTTGCTCGGTCCCAGCGCCTGCCAACCTAGCAGTTCGAAAGCACCCTCGGGTGCAAGTAGATAAATAGGGACTGCTTTCTAGCGGGAAGGTAAACGGCGTTTCCGTGTGCAGCTCTGGCTCACCAGAGCAGCGATGTCACGCTGGCCACGTGACCCGGAAGTGTCTTCAGACAGCGCTGGCCCCTGGCCTCTTGAGTGAGATGGGCGCACAACCCCAGAGTCTGGCAAGACTGGCCCGTACGGGCAGGGGTACCTTTACCTTTACCTTTAACTTACAGTGAGTCAGCCAGAAGAGGCAGCCACAAGCAAACTGTGGGGCTAGGATGAGCTTTCTTCTCTGCCACAAAATGAACTGTGCAGAATGCCCACCTCTCAAATAATAACCATTCATATAGAGTGTTGATTTCCTTTTTCTAGATCACCGTAATTTGTGCACCATTGGAAACTGCTGTCATTTTTGTGGAGAATCAGTACAGACTGATCTCTGCATCCATAAGAAGTTTCTGTGCCTGTAATATAGCTCCTTGCTGGAGGGAGATTTAACAAGCCCAGCTTTTCTTATAACTGCATCCTTGCAGTGGTAGAAATCACAGGTTCCAGAGATATCCCAGGTGCATGGTGATCAAAAGCAAAGGAGCCCCTTCAGGCTAGGGGCTGTCAGTTCCTGAGATGGATTGGTTTTGTTCTAAGCTGTAATACACATTAAAGGAGGCCAATTTAGGGATAAGATGAGCCTTCTACTCCAGATGTAAATTTTAGAGAGCAAAAGTCGCTGACAACAGTGGCAGCAGCACACTAGTGCAATCAGTACACTGGATTTATCTACCCTTTGATAATGAGGTCTCTTAATTAACAGAGGGGAAGGAAATAATAAATATGCATTTGTGTGAAACTGGGCTAGCTAGGAAAGTCAGAGGTCCTAGGCCATACCATCATAAATCCCTCATAGAAACCAGCAGCATTTTAGAAAGCCTCTGTTCATGCTAATCACACTTACTAGGGAGTCACATTGAACTCAGTCACACTTTGAGTAAACATGCTTTGGATTGCACTCCACATTTCCTGAATATATTTTTACTACATTTATCTAAAATCCAACTATATGTTATCCTGATTTTAACTGAATCAGTGCAATCCCTTGTCTGTCGACTAATAAGAAAATTCAACTGTGTTCAGTGGGGCTTACTTTCAGGTAATTGTGTTCAGAATTGCAGCCAATGGGTTGGATACCAATATTCCTTTATTATGACAAAAGTAGTGGGTGGAAATTTTGGATCCAACACATTAGAGGAAAACCTCTTAAAAATCGTGGTACAATTCCTAGCATACTTGAAAATTCTGTTTCATCCATCATATTCTGTTTTATTATTTTCACTTGTTCCCTGGAAGTTGCATGCATTAATTTTTCTTTTGTTCATCTCATTATCATCTTCATACTCTCTGGTAAATTGTAAATACAACCAGCCTCCGCTCCTTCAGTTCGGATAGGTCCTACACTTTGAACAGAAGTTCTTTCGCCCGGGACAGCATGATGATCGAAGAACTCTTGGTGCCCTCAAAGGATCCGGTGAGGTTTTTTTAATTGATTCTGTGGTTTGGAGCATTTTATAGAAATAAATAAATGTTTTACCATGCAGCTTAGCCTCTCCTGCTAGAACATACATTATGTTACAGTAGTGGGGTTCTGAAAGTTTTTTATTTATCAATTCTTTTGGCCAATCAGAGCTGAAATTTTAATCATAGAATCAAGCATCAATCGGTCAATCATACCAAGTAATCCATTGGAATTTACAGCCCTGGTAATGGTACTTTCTCCATCAATACTGATATTATTGCCCTGTGTTTCAGAACTGTAGAAAAGAATGTAGAATTAATGTGAAGTCACAAGAGCTTTTCTGAATTAATACAGAGTATGTGGTTTATTTGGTGGGACGCAGGTGGCGCTGTGGGTTAAAGCCTCAGCGCCTAGGACTTGCTGATCGAAAGGTTGGCGGTTCGAATCCCTGCGGCGGAGTGCGCTCCCGCTGCTCGGTCCCAGCGCCTGCCAACCTAGCAGTTCGAAAGCACCCCGGGTGCAAGTAGATAAATAGGGACCGCTTACCAGCGGGAAGGTAAACGGCATTTCCGTGTGCGGCTCTGGCCCGCCAGAGCAGCAATGTCACGCTGGCCACGTGACCCGGAAGTGTCTCCGGACAGCGCTGGCCCCCGGCCTCTTGAGTGAGATGGGCGCACAACCCCAGAGTCTGTCAAGACTGGCCCGTACGGGCAGGGGTACCTTTACCTTTACCTTTATGTGGTTTATTGGCAAAAGAAGATGGTTTCTTTTCAAAATCTGTAAACCATATATTGGGTATAACTGAATATGGTAGGGTTAGAGATAAATTTAACTTGAGAAACAGTGTTTGAACGCTACTTTTATACTGCTGAAATCTACAGGGCAAAATCAGTGTGGCTGCAATAAATTCGAGAATGGTTATTCAAGCTACATATAATTGCAATTGTTTGCCAGCTTGGGAGAATTTCAATAAATAACAGTGTTTTCTTTCTCTGATAAGTTAGTATTTTTAAAGGATGTTGGAGTTTGCTTTTGCTTTATATCACAAGAGACCACAAAGCAAGGATGACTGACATATTGGTAAATGTGTTTGACCTATCAGAGTAGGGCAGTATCTGGATTTTGCATGCAATACAATAAGAATATTTTACACTGAATAGCCAATTTCTCTTTGGGAGAAAGGCATGTCCAATAATAGACAAGGCTTCTTATTTGTGTTAAATTGCTTTACAATGGCCATCCAGGTAATTATCTTCTTCAAGATATACCACTGAGGTTATGTGTTCTTTTTAAACTGGTTTTCTTGGAATGTTTTTCTTGTTACAAGAGACAAAAACATAGGATAGAAGGCAACAATTGTCTCTGTCTGAGATGAGTCTATAGTAGTGACACCTGCATGTTGCCAAAACCTGATTGTCTATCTAGCATTGTGATGTCACCACATCACCAGATGATCTCCAATTGGCTTGGATTATGTAGTTGCCTTTGTCCAGTCCCTAGTGCCAAGCATTACTGAAAAGACCAGAGAGCAGTCCAGTCTGTGCGTGGGGGGAAGTATGTCAAAGATGCAGGGTGCTTCCCACCTCGAGAGTCACACCAAATTAGGAACTGAGAAGGATGTTGCTGCAGCAGTGGCTGGGATCTGGAGTACACAACAGTTCATGGTTCCTTCTTCTGAGTAGGGTGCAGTGATAGAACGCCACATGCTGTTGGGTAGGCATTTTACAGTCTGGGCTTTAGTTTGGATCCATGACTGTTTTTGCTGCTGGTGTCTCAGGGGGGTGATTGGGAAGAGGTTCGGTATGTTGGGGGGGGGTGAACAGACAGAATAGGTCACCCAATTTTGCAGACTCCCCCGGTGGCACATCTTCTAAGATGGTGATCTCTGGGAGTTGTACCTGTCCTCTTGGTCTCCATACGTGTTAGGTCTGGAGTGGGGCTCCTCTTCCTCTGATGGTAATGATTGCAAACATTCTTAACAATGGGGTTTGGGGAAACTATTTTGGTCTCCTACCCAAAGTCCAATTTACTTCCTTTTATAAACCTACCATTTACTGTTCTGCTGCAAATTTTACAACCTCCAGGTTTCTTCTTGTTTCTCTCTCCTTCCTTATTGTCTCCCACTATTAAATTGTTAGCAGAGTTTGGTCTTTTTATTTAAAAAACAAAACACCTGTGCATGCTGCTTAGTTTTGAGAGGCTGGAGGTGAAACATTTTTGGAGTGTTCATTCCTTTTCAGGCTATATTCTACGGACAACTGCGTGAATATGCCAGTGTAATTCTTTTGATTAAAAGAAGTTTCACCCAGACAGTCAGAATATATAGCAGCTGGATCTCCAATTCTCATGCTGTAGAATAGGGTGTGTCTTTACAGATTGCTGTTTTCTGCAGGGAATATGAAAGAGTCCTTAATTCCCTAATGAAAGGGCTTTAAGAGAAGTGGCATTCATTAAAAGTTTAAATGTAGCATTCTTGTGCAGTGACCTGGATAGCAATATTTTGGTATTCCTGTCGTGCTTAGCAGGCTTGTGTGCCCACAGTGGCTTTCAGTATGCTTGAATTGCTATTCCTGACTTCCTTGATTTTGGCAGGAGTGGCAAATCTTAATTTTAACCCTCTTGTGAAGTGTATCATATTACCTGTAATCTGCTGACATGGGGGTCAGGTCAACCACAAATAAGCCTTAGTTTAAAACAACAGCAATAACAACAACAAGAAGAGATGTGTTTGGCAATGGTTCCAGTTTAATGTGAAATAGGAAAACGCATTTAGGATTGTTTACGGCAGAGCTTTCCAAACTTTTCATGTTGGTGGCACACTTTTACGACATGCATCATTTTACGACACCGCCATTCAGTTTTACTAGCAAACCGGAGGTTAAACTAACCACTTTCCAGCCCCGGGAGGAGCCCGGGGAGCTTTCACGTGACACAACTGCACACTGCAGCTGACACACTAACATGTTGTGACACGCAGTTTGGAAAGCTCTAGTTTACAGCTAAAGGTATACCGGGAAGGTCTGTAATAGTCCTCCGTGTTGATTTCTCAAAGCTTCCCTCCTTCAGCTAAAAATCTCCAGTATTTATTCATTTTTTGAAATAGAAAATACAGTAGAACCTCGGGTTACATACGCTTCAGGTTACATATGCTTCAGGTTACAGGCTCCACTAACCCAGGGAACAGAAATCGTGTGGCGGTGGCACAGCAGCAGTGGGAGGCCCCATTAGCTAAAGTGGTGCTTCAGGCTAAGAACAGTTTCAAGTTAAGAACGGACCTCTGGAACGAATTAAGTACGTAACCAGAGGTACCACTGTACTGAATACATAACACTTCTTACCTAAACTGCTGCATGAACACACAATTGTTAATGAGGTATTTAATAAGAGATTTCACCCAGTTACTGAAAGGTCATTTTTTCATTTTTCAAATCCACTTTAATTGGACTCAGACACCCACTGTGCTTTTTTAGTTTTAGATAAACACACACACACACTGAGGGCACTTGGGCAAGCTAGAATTCAATAGAACTACAATCCCTGTGCTATAGGAAGATATGTGGAATATGAACTGCCCTAGATAGGAACATACAAAGCTGCCCTCCACTCAGACCATTGGTCCATCTAGCTCAGCATTAGCTACCAGGGTTTCCCAAAAATTGGTCTACAACTAGAACTCCCATCTTGCTAGCCATCAGGACCAGTAGTCAGGGATGATGGGAAGTGTAGTCCAAAAACAGCTGGAGACCAATGTTTGGGAAACCCTGGCACTGACTGGCAGTGACTCACTAGCATTTCAGACAGGCTTTCCCAGCCCTGCCTCGAGATGTCAGGGATTGAACCTGGGACTTTCTGTGTGCAACCTCTGACACTGAGCTATGGCTCTTCCTACAACAATGTAAGAATACAGTACTAAAATTAGTTTTGGGTCCATCTTCGGCATATGACTGAAGAAACTGTTTTCATAAAGACCTTCCTTGGAAATATATTACAGCTTTTTTAATGGCTTTTGGTGAGCTATGAAAACATTTTTATTTTTTTTTTGCCAAGCCATTAGTCTGGGTTGAATTTCAGTTCCCCTGCCTTTGAGTGGCTTTAGCTTTCTGTTACTACTTTTGATTGTTTTATTGCATTGCATTGCATTTTATTGTTAAGATTAGAAGATGCCTTTGGTGTGGGCTGAAAGGTGGGTTGTTGTTATTCTTTTCAGATAAACAGAATAGTTATTTAAAAGTGAAACGCTAAAAAGCAGGAGAAACGTAGAAGCAGGAATATTTGGCGCATTCCTTTTTTTATCTCGAAAATTCATCTTTGCGAAGGAAGGGAGAGAGCACTTTCCTAATCTGCCACTGGCTTCATCACCTTGGCTGCTCATCCCCATGCATAGCACATAGAGATGGAACTGATAAATTATTCCTGACATGGGAACCTGAAAATTATTTTTGAAACAGTCTGTGAGCTGGGAGGCTGGTTAATAATAGACGCAAGAAGGTTTCATGTAAGTCAGGCTACAGTGGCTATCTTTATTCATGCTTTAAATATAGTCAGAAAACAATTTATTTTTAATTTTCGCTGTAGTTTGGAATGGGGTATTATGCTACTGCCAGAGAGGCTACTGGTATTTTTTGGCTACCCTGACACTTTGTTTCTCAGGATTCTTGAGCTGGTTTGTCTGCTTTTGAGCACTAACAGACATTGAGGTTATGTGAGGCTTGAGGTGGTTTAACATTAGAATATATGGAAACAATATGTAGTTGTCTCTGCAACTCGGTCCCTTCTGAAAGCTACACTGTCTCCAAACTCACTATTCTTTGGGTACCATTTAATTGTTTCCCAGCAATTTCAGCGTATGCAGTTAAAGTGGATTTGGGACTCTGGCATGACAAGTCAGCTTCCCCATCCCTTCTCCAAAATGGAACTTCTGGGGTAGGGAAAATGAAAGGAAAACTTGCTGGAAAGTGTGAGATAACGGTGGTGCCAGGTGATATCATATAACCTCTGTTACCAGTGCTCAATAAAAAGCAACATCGTATGACCTCTGTGCAAATTTTTTTTTTGGGGGGGGGGACTAGATGAATGCTCAGTAAACAAGAAGAGCTCATAGATTCTAGCTGGCATGCAATACGACACAAAGAAGGAAAAAACAGCTCATTTAAATTGCCCTTTTAAAATTGCTCTTTTGTCTTGCTTGCTTGTTTTATGGTGACTGCTCAAAGCCATTTCTGTTATCGCTCTGCAGGCCCACCTGCCCCTCCGCCAGTCTGGATCAAGTCTGGTGCAGGGCAGTAGAATTCTAGTTGCTTGTCTGCCCATCCCTCAACATTTGACATATGTAAAATAGGAAATACATGCATAGAGGGAGTGATCCAAGCGCTGTCTCAAGGTACATGATGCAGTTTTACTGGTGAAGCTGCCTGGACAGTAGGCTGCTTGGAAGCCATAGATCAGCACTGCGTTTAGGTTCTCCTGCACAGGATGCTGAGCTGAGGTGGCACAAAATAATAATGAATAAAAAATGATTTATTGGGGGCCCCAAATTTGTCCTCGCTCAAGACGCCCTATTACCAAAGCCCTTCCCTGCACGAGATATAAGTAAGCCACTTCAAGGAACAGAAAGGTATAAATATTCCATGGGCAAAATATATAGCCCTGGTGGTGTGCACACAATCTCCTCCATTCCACCCCTGGTTTTGAGGGACGAGGATCGGATCACACTTTATCAAGTGCATGTACCATTTCAATGGGACGCAGGTGGGGCCTGACTCCACAGCCACAATATTGAATATACCCAGTTTGTCTAGAGTTGTCAATGTGCATTCTGTGTTTAGTGCAGAGAATGTTACTGGGATCCCCATTGATATGCCATGGATAACATACTTGCTTATCTTTCAAATCACTGTTCCCTCTGAGCTCATTTTGTTGCATAGTGGTCAAGAGCGTCAATCTAGGACTGGGGAGATGCAGGTTCAAATCTCCAGTCAACCCCGAAAGTGACCTAGAATAAAATAAGGTGACAGACCAAGGCAGGATATAACTGTAATAAATAAACAAAATGGGCACTACCATGAGCTAGGCTGCTATGTCCTACATAAACAAGGTTTGTAAAGTAATTAAAGTGATTGGTGTGTGTGGGTGAGAGAGAGAGAGAGAGAGAATGATTGCGGGTGTTGTAAGTGCTAATAAAAGGTTGATTTTATTTCTCACTTGTGATATACCACAGGAAATGCTTGACTTTTTTCTCTCTGCTGAGTTAATATTTCTTCTCTTTCATCTCTTTGAAGCATCTGACGTTTCCGAGAGAATTTGACTCTGATTCGCTCAGGCACTATAGCTGGGCCGCAGACACCTTGGACAATGTCAATCTTGTCTCCAGCCCCATCCATTCTGGGTGAGTTACCTGAAGGATTTCTCTCATGTCATTATATATGAAACAAAGCAATAGTTGGGGGGTGGACGGGAAATAGCCCTGGTGAAACTTCCATTTCTGTTTCCCCCAAAGCCAGGGACTTGAGTGTAAGCATCATCAGAACAATAACCAACCACACCAATGCATGCTATGTTTTAAAGTTACAGGGTTGCACTTGGGCAAAAAAACCTCTATAAAAGCATGGATAAATTAATAGGAAAAATAGTGTTACTTACTTTGCCATTCCGGAAATATAAAAACATTTCTTTTAACATTTCTGATTTGGCTTGTTGAACTACAGTTCTCTTCTGCAGGGCTTGCTGTGGGAAAGGGGTTTGGGAAAAGTCCCAGTGCATCTTTGGGTCCCACCCAATGTATGCTGATTATTTCTAATTTATTTGGAGGCTGTGGAGTGGTTCTCTTTAAGAAAACAGAGTAGAACTTAGCCCTTACTATTTTGTCAGATTCCATCTAATCTATTTTCAGTTGGTCAAAGCATATGTGTGGATGTGTGGCACATTTACATATGAAAAGCAAGGTGCATTTAATACCAGGGCAAATAAAGGCTTGTAATGAATGACAGTGGGTGCAATCCAGAGAAATACTGTGCCCAGTTAATGTTCGAGTTATCTAGATTCCATTCATTATCTAGATTAAATTCTGATTTAAAATCAGAATTAACTTGTTTTGAATTGCCCAGAGAGTTGCAAAGTTCATTACATCAAAACCATGAATAAATTTAACAAATGTTAATAAACCTCTCTCTGTCTTTTAAAAAGGTTATTGTAATGTTTAGATTTAGTTAGTATAATTGCAGTGTGTCTCATTTCCCCTTCCATTCAGAAACATTGAAGAATGTAGTTGTTATAATAATAAACAACAAACATTACATAAAAATGAACGTAGACCAAAAACCAAAAAACAGAGAGCAGAGAGGCACTAAACAATGTTTTAGAGGCTTACACAGCAATGTTTAAGTCTTAAATTCTGTACTGTATTAGCATTTGTTTTTCTCTAGAGTTCATGTCTACAATGCACAAATAAGAATAAGCGAACAGTATGAACTTATGGAGCCCACCAGTGGTAGGATGTAAATAATGTAAGGATCAGTTTTGAAATGCCCACAAAGGATATTTCCTTTATTAAAAAAATGATAAAAATACAAATACAGCATATTTGTGTTTTATAAGACTCCACTAACCCAGAAATATTACCTCGGGTTAATATTGCTTCAGGATGCGAACAGAAATTGTGCTCCGGTGGCGCGGCAGCAGCAGCAGGCCCCATTAGCTAAAGTGGTGCTTCAGGTTAAGAACAGTTTCAGGTTAAGAACGGACCACCAGAACGAATTAAGTACTTAACCCGAGGTACCACTGTGCATACTTCTTCGTGAACTTTCCTTTGTTTTTATTATCAGCATTCCGTTTTAGCCCAGATGACAAACTTTAAATCAGTGTATTCCAATAGAAGAAAATATGTTGGTCTATGAAACCTCAACACACTTCTGTTTTATTTAACTTTGTGGAGGTGGAGAGAGTCCCCAACAGAAAATACATTCAAAATACAATCACAGTATTGTGGGTGACATTCATATTCTTAGCTGACACACCCTGTAGCCTATTAAAATAGATAGCATGCAATTGCATTTGAATGACTGCAGCTCATGTTACCCTTGCAAGTGAGGGAGATGCTTCAAAGAGGTGTTGACTCCTTCTACTTGAAGCTTTAAAGGTTAACTAGCAAACATGCAGATTCAATGAAACACCACCAAATTCTCAAATTGGGAATTGGGGGCTATGTGGTAATAAGCAAATTCATGTAAGGGGTATTGCTGTTTCTTCAAAATGGAAGACTTTATATATAATGTCTAACATTGATAAACTGTTAACAGGTTTTAATTACCCTTCTCCTTGCTGCAAATTGAAGCTACTGTGTTACCTAGACACATCACAGGCCATTCTAGCAAATTTGACTGCCACTGCAGGCCCTTTCACAACCACACCACCCAGAATGCCTTGCTCCAAGTGCAGGAAACACACACACACATACATACAGTGGTACCTTGGTTCTCAAACTTTATCTGTTCCACAACCAAAGCATTCTAAAACCAAGGAATGCTTACCCACAGAAAATAATGCAAAATGGATTAATCTGTTCCAGGCTTTTAAAAACAACCCCTAAAACAGCAATTTAACATGAATTTTGCTATCTAACGAGACCATTGATCCATACAATGAAAGCAATAATCAATATATTGTAGTATAAAATAAATAAGGCAGTATTGTAGATGATAAAAATTAAAAAAAATAAAATTATTACCTGCACTGATGATAGTCACTGTTAGGATGGGGGGCTTTTATCCATTTCCACAGGCACACAGTCAATCAATCAGTAGCTGAACTGGGTTCTACACAGTCACAAAAAAAATTAACTGAAAAAGCCTCAAAATCAGAAACGCAAAATAAATAGCAAAAACAGAAGCACCAAACTTAATCCGTTCCGGAAGTCAGTTTGACTTCTAAAATGTTTGAAAACCAAGGCGCATCTTCTCATTGGTGCAGGCGAAACTGGAAACAATAGGCGACAGCACATTGGATGTTTGACTTCCAAAAAACATTTGTAAGCCGGAACACTTACTTCCAGATTTTCAGCGTTTGGGTACCAAGGCGTTTGAGAACCAAGGTACCACTGTGTATGGTCCTTCCTAGAGCAAGTCAGCAGGGATGATGTGGAGAGCTTCCCAGGTGGGCAGGAGGCAGTGAGACCGGCTTTTTGGGGGGGCACCAATTTGTGACCCTCCACTTGAGGCACTTGCCTCATTTTGCCTAATGGAAGGGCCCACATTATTCTAACATGTCCCACTGATTTCAGTGGGTCTACTCTCAGCATGACTGAATTTGAATCCAACCCATTGGATCTACTCAATGAGGATATTTATGCAGAGTGCAGGTGAACATATCTTGAATCAACTGATATATGACTACATCTTTCACCCAGGTATGCAGCAACTTGGCTCCTCCCTTCGTGGTGGGAACAAAGAATACTTCCCTTGCCTCTGCATACTTGGCAGAATATTTAGAGGTTGTTTGACCCCCTTGTGTTCTGAGTATGTAGATCTGATGTGACCAATCTTTACTCCGCCGGTCAATTGTGTGCTGTAATCTAAGCATAAAAATAAAAAATTTACATCATTACCAATTCACATCATCATTATTATGATTTACATTGTTATCTTGGTCTTTCTTTAAGGAGCTAAGAAAAAACCCACCCTTCTATCCTCCATCCATACAGGAGAGGGTAGGCTGGGAGATAGCAGTTAGCCACAAGATCCCTATGTGAGCTTTCCACTAGGAGATTCCATTCCATTTCCTTCTTGCGTGTTGAATTTACCCAGTTCACAAAAATGTGTCATGGGCACTCTGCTTGGGCCATTTTGCTGAATTCCACTTCTGCCCCAGATATTCACAACCTACAAAAAAGTAAAGTAGCAATACACAAGTGTAAGTACTAAAAGGCCAATGCCGTGAAACATTCAGCTTTCCGGCATGTAAACTTATATGTACTCTTGAAATTAATTTTTTTTTTACTATGGTTGGGTTTTTTTAAGTAGACCTAACTGCTCTAGTAATGATAGAAGAATTAGAAAGGCTAGGTCTAAAATTATCAATACACAATTGCTCCTTTATTACATTACATTCTAATATTCACAATATTTGGGAAATGTGACGTTGAGCTTCTGACACATGAACTGAAAACCAGCTGCCGTATTCTGGCACAACAGTGGCTTTCCCCCATGCCTGCTAACATAAGTCCCAGGTCCCCTGCTTGTCTACAACCCCAGTTCATGGTAGGTGGAGAGAGACCGAGTTTGTTCTGTCAGGCATGGAGCCAGCACTGCTAGTGTGTTGGAAGCAGCATGAGTGCAGTGCATGAGTGCATTCATACCATGGTGGGCCTGCTAGTTATGCAACTCCCGTCAAGGTGTTCCTGCTAATACTTGCTTTTATACATACTAAGTGGTGTTGGCCCTCTAGCAAATATTTAAAATGCAATTAAATGCGTATTTTATATTACAGAACACGCACCTTTCCCCCGCTCTGATCAAACTGAAAAGCTTTGCTTTTGTTATTATTTTGCCTTTGCTTATGATCGACATTTTCTGTTGCTGGCTTCTAATTATCTCACATTAATTTTTTTCCAATTTGCTTTCTAAATTATTTTGCAGCTATTCCTCTCCACTCCCCCAGTATGATTCAAGGTGATGACACTGTCTGTGACTCCTTGTTTTGCTTCTATATATGTTTGTTTATTTATTTATTTTCTCCACAGTTGAAATGTGCCTAGATGGTTTTTAGTGCATCTGACTTCCCAGCCCTTTCTACCTTTTATTGTAGACATCCCACTTCTTTGTTTGTTTGTTTGTGTAGTTTTTAGCGGTTGTCCTGTAGCTCACGTCATTTACCTGGCAATAATTTAGACGATCATCAACTACTAATTGTGTTCTTACAGACTGTGCATGATGTGCTCAAATACATAATGGATAGTAATGTGTAAACTAGTGGGGGGAAGAGTAGAGTTTTACCGACAGGTGAGTTTGGACAAAATATCTAGAAGCAGCATTTTTAAAATACAAGAAACAGTGGTCGAATTTGCCACTGATGTACCGCAGGAGAGTACCATGGCACATTAGTTGTATTCACAGGGTGGGCAAACTGTAGAATCTGCAGGTGGCTGGGCAGCAATATTGCTGAATCAAATCTGCTCATGTTAGAATAGTGCCATCCTGGATTTCGTTGGTCTGAGTAGAGCAGTGTTCTTCAACCTTGGGTTCCTAGATGTTGTCGGAAATTTCGTTTGAGGATGCACTGCTCATAGCGGGTGATGCCCAATGGGCCTTGCCCATGCCCTGAGCGAATTATATATTACTTATTTATTTATTTATTTCACACACACACACACACACACACACACCCCGCTTGATTGTAAAAATAAAAACCTCAAAGCGGTTTACGAAGGGAACAAAGCAATAAAATTATCAGTTAAAATAATAGTTAAAAACAACTTTTCAAAACTTCCAAAAATAAAATGAAATTGGGAATAAACAGATTAGCAATGATCTGAAAACAGATTAATTAGGTGTGTGCTGAATTGAATATACCCCAGAACCCTCTGGAATTCATGGCAGATGACTGAGGGCTTCCTCAGCACAGATCAATGGAAAAAGAATTCCCAGAAGGTATTAAGTTTGAAAAAAACACTGGTCTAAAGAGTGAATTGTATCAGTGATGTCTGCAGAGCTGTCTACTGAAACAAATAGGACACATGTCCCACTGTCCCACCTAGCCCTGGACAGGGCACTGGAAATTAATTACATTTGTTGTGCCTGTTTGTATTTGGACCTGTAGGACAGGACAGCGGAATATCTGACATTTCATATGTCTCCCACATATAGGACAGATGATGGTAACATTGGCAGAAAAATCTAGGTTTAGTAGCACCTCAAATCCCCTATAGTTGGGCTTGCATATCTCCTGTTGTTTGAAAAAAACCAGGAAGGATGGTCTTATCCATGCACTGTGCATCTCCATGACTTGTCAGCATTTTGTGGCGTGAGCCCAATAAAAAGACAGTGGCTTGGCATCAGATTGAATTAATTGAATGTAGCTCCTGTTGAAATCACTACTTAAGCTCCATTTATTTTAATGGGAATTAAGTTCAACTAACTTAATCTGGATCCAGCTCATTCCCTAAAATGTGTAGTAGCATTTTCATGTCACTATGATGAAAGCACCATGAATAGTTTACATCCTTATTTAATTGAACCATTGTTAGGCCATTATATCCCAAAAATGGAACTGTGATTTACAGGGCAATCTTATACATATCTATTCAAGTCCCATCAATTTCAATGTCTGTAAAAGATTGCATCTTTAATGCCAATTTACTAAGCAGGATCTTAAACACCTGCTTGAAGATGGTTTAAGATTCTGGTTAATAAAGTGAAAATAAAGCATGGTTCCCTATTTTGCATGCAATCTAACTGCGGTTCTGTTAAAAGAGAATGTAAACACTGAGAAAGGGAGAGGTGAAGGGGTGTGTGTGCCATCCTGTTGCTGATATCCAGTTGCTAAAGAAAATTTTTACCAAAGCCACTTTGTGAATCTGCCCCTTCGTGTTTAATTCTGTGCTTTAAAGACCTGGAAAATCTCAGTAGTAGAACAATGGGTTTGCAAAAACAAAATAAGTAGCTATCGTAATACTGAGCAGTTCTGTTGTGCATGTCCGACTTGCTGTTTGAAAGAAACACAGGATGTTTGCAGCAGGCTATCTAATGGTGCCATGTAGCCAATTAGTGCATGAATAATACACTAATATTTTCATAATAGTAGATGAAGACACAGTTAACCCTAGTAGTTTGGACTCTGACACTGTATTCAGCAAAGAAGTTTTGACTAAATGTTTGTCTTGCTAGTAAAATAGTAGAACTTCATGCATATGGTCATTCTAAGAATTACTGTCATACCTTCTGCTAGGAAGGTGAATATTCGCACAAGCCTATGTTGCATCTATTCAAAATTAAGCCATCAAGTTCAATGAGACTTACTCCTAGGTTAGTGGATATACTACATTTACTTGAGAATAAATCCCATTGAACCAAGTGTGCCTTACTTCTGAGTAGACATTCTGAGGATTCTGCTGATGTCCACTTCCTTAGCACAAGGTACAAGGGTATTTATCAGTTGACATGTATAGGAATGTTGTTTTGTTGTTTTTTTATTTTACGTGATCTTCTTTCTCATTGGTTTCATCTTAGTCAACATTTGTGCTCATACTTCTTTTTTAAACTACCTGATGACTCTTTCTGTCTTTTTTCTCCTGCAGTTTTCTGGTTAGTTTTATGGTTGATGCACGCGGGGGTTCAATGAGGGGCAGCCGTCATCATGGCATGAGGATTATTATTCCACCGCGTAAATGCACAGCGCCCACTCGCATCACCTGCCGCTTGGTAAAGAGGCACAAACTGGCCAGCCCTCCACCAATGGTTGAAGGAGAAGGATTGGCTAGTAGACTGGTAGAAATGGGGCCTTCCGGAGCACAATTTTTAGGGTGAGTTGTTCTGTGAATCGTATTATTGGCTGCCATTTTGCATCTATAGTTTTGCTTTCCTTTACCATATGGATCTAAGTTGTTGGGTCTTTTAAAATTGAAATAACTTGAGGATTGGAGGTAGGCTTCCATTCCTTTTGCTAGGTAAGCGCAGGACTGTAATTTTATCCTAGGCCAAATTCTCTATGGTATCATGAATAATTTTTCCTATGGTAATGTTATGTTTAAGGGGTGAGTGGGGGGGACCCAAAACCTTCTCTCTTATTCTTGATTCATGCAGATATGTATACAAAGGCAGGATGTTGGGAGCACTGCTGAATTACATGCCCAGCACCCAGTGATTATGGAATGCCATTGATTTCTAAAGGAGTACTCTGTACAAACTATCCGCTCATCCTCAAGAGCTGCAAACATTTACCAAGAGAAGAATGGGCAGCTGAATGTGAATTTTGTAGCAGCTACTCTGAGCCGTATACTAACACAAATGCCAACAGCAGACTTTTTCTTTTCCAAAGCTAACATTAGGGGAAACAATCCACTATGATATGGGAGTACATAAATTTATATATGATGATGAATTTTGTTCATTACCATACATGGTCCCCAGTAGAAAGTTCTGTCGGGAATGACAGTTTGTTCCTAATTTCCCCTCTTGTTTTTCTTCCTGCTGCATGGATGTTATTCAGTAAACTTCACCTTCCTACCAATCCTCCCCCTCTAAATGAGGGTGAGAGCATGGTTAGCCGAATCCTGCAGCTTGGGCCTCAAGGAACAAAATTTATTGGGTAGGATGTTTCTAAGAAAAGATATCAAATGTCTACAGTTCTTTTCTTTTTATTTAATTCCTTTTTGTTCTGACTTGCTTTTTTTGTTTTGTGTTTTGGTCATTCCCATTATTTAATTTTTTATTTTTGGTTCACAACAACAACAAAAGCTTTCAGCTGATTAACCGTCACTGAAAGAAAAAATCATAGTGGCTTGATTTTATTCTAGCACTGCTCCTGTAATTGATCTTGTGCTTCTAGGCATGTGGAATTCACGGCAAGCATTTCTGCTTTCATAACTTTGTGCTTTTTTCCTATGTTTTAACCAATTTTGACTGTTTCAGCTGCATTGACTACACCTTTTAAAAAGCACTACAGCAACACCACACACATGGTCCTGTTTTAGTTCTGTTGGTAGAGAAGGTATTTGCATGGTTTTGGAGCCAGCTTATGGCACAAATAAACAGCTTTGCCAAATTTGGACCAACAAGGAAGTATTTGTAAGACAGGGGTGGTTAAATATAAGCTTAAGACAGTGGTGTTCAAACTGTCTCCTGCAGGACCCTGGGATTTTATCACAATAAGAAGATCAGTAATGATGGCCAGGCATTCCTAAAAATACAAGTTCCTCTATTACTGACCTTCCCCAACATTGTGCAACCAAGTGGGAATGTTCAAATGTGTAAACTCAGCTTGTGTGAGGCAGTAACAAGGTCTTAACATATCAGTTATAGCATGTAAGAGGGGATCTTACAATGTGCCATAGAACCACCCCTAATATCCTGAGCTTCCATAGCAGATAAAGTTATGTTATCTTGAGAGTGGGGAGTCCATCTACCTTGCCATCTGCTACTGACTTAAAAGGAAGTTCAAAAAACACATTCCTAGAAATTTTACCTGCATCTGAAGTCTGTGATGTTTAATGTAGAATGTTATTCTGAATTCTGTGTTCAGCACATTCCCAAGGGCCCTATGAATGGCCTGAGAACATCTGAGGCCATAGCATTATTGAAGCTGGGGAAAGTTTCCAGAGGTTGCAAGATATAAGTATAATTAATATATACCAAAATCTTCATGTGCTTGAGTACTCACAATAGATACTCATTCTTTACCTTTAACTCTGGGCCAAACTAGACACAATCGTACTCATGCAAATAGCAGTTGCTGGTGATTGTTGTTTTTATATAAAAATAAATACTTAAGCACCCTGATGGGCGGGAGGTAGATCCAGATCATCAGCACAGTGGGGGAAAATATTTTTACCTCTTTGCCTCCATTGTGGTCTCAACAGGATTGTTACTCCTGCACAGCTGCTATTTGCAATGGGAGGAAACTCCCAGTTGCATGATAAACATCACTTCTATTTTAGCTCTTTGCTTTCAGACAACTGTAGCTCATCACTTGTGGGACTCACTTTAGAATATTAAGAAGCATGAAAAGTCTGCCTAAACACTAAGAACTTAGAATTTGATCTCCTAATTCCCCATCCCGCCAGTTGTCTATGGCCCAAATGTATAGGTGGGTGACTGCTTGCTTGGTTCATGATGTACTCAGAGTGTGCCTATGCACTGAGAATGCCACTAACTCTCTGTATGTATCTTGAAATGCCCAGGAGTGACAGTTTGGCCACCCCTGTGACCAAAGTTCTGTCTTGTTCAATAAAATTCAGTAAATGATCTGGTTGAATAAGATTGGTGAAAATGTTAACCCTTCTAAAACTGAATTATATCTCAGGTTTGAAAACAAAGTATGAATTTTGTGTATATCAATTTACAATTATTAGAAAACTGTGATATTCATATTTAAAATCTTGGGAAGATTTGACTATTTTGACTGCCTGCCTTCAGAGGTTGTGAGGTTCTAACGTAGCATGTTGTTCCAAGTCCTGTGTTCAATACCTGTCTAATACCTTCTCTGTGAGTATTGTTTATGTTCATGCACAAAACTGTGTGCGTCTTATACAGAGAGACAGTATCTGACATATTCGCCTGCAAAGATTGTATTCATAGGATAGCTTTCAATGGGCTTAAACATTTTCTGTTTTGCAAGGCCTGCACAAACATTAGGCAAACAAGTGGAACTGCTATCATCCATCTCTTGTTGAGATGATAGAACCATAACCAATAACCAAATGCAGCACTAGAAGATTTGGCACTTCACAAAAATAAACCCACAATCTTGTAAGAAATGGAGAACTTTTTCATCCCATTGGGGTGATTTAAACAATGGCTTAATGCACCCATTGAAATCAATGAGATTTAAAAGTGATTAGCTGGGTCATACCCTAAATTGCCTTAAAAAAATACTGCTATTACTGTTTCTGATTCTCTCTTGTAAAAGAAAAAAGCGTAACAGCTGAAGAAAGTCTCAGCTAGTACCACTGCTACTCTTTGATGTTTATGCAGAATGGTGAGGTGTTCTCTCTCTCTAGATATATATATGAGCAGAGCTAAGTACAACCTCTGTGGGAAATTAATGATACTGTCTGTTTAAATGTCTTAAGGCTGCATAATCCATAACTGCTCGTGTTTCTCTGATGGAATACTTCAAAGACTTTCCTTGCCTATGAGCAAAGATTTCCATTTTACTAAAAAAGAAAAAAAGGCGTGGAAAACAACCTGTTCGTTTATTACACTGGCCACTTAATTATGCTCTTGTAATCTTTGGTTGAAGGCACACAGTCAGGTAACACTAGGTGTATTATTTAAATAGGGGTGCAAATGTATCCGACCAGCTACCCAAGATAAATACAGCTACATAAGATCATGGTTCTATCAGAGGCCTACACAACTTTTTACCCACTAAACTGAGCACAGCTCACCAGATATGTATGGTTGACCATCAGAGGCTGAATAAATCTCTCTTTCTGTTGTTAACATGGAGACAGGTAGGAGGGATTGCAAGCCCTTCACCACAAATATGTGTGTTTGGTTTTAAAAGGTCAGAGGTTGTGCAGGCCTGTTCTACTGAATTCATCAGCGAAGAGCTAGACCACCGATTAGTTAGCTGTTTGAATTGGTGCCCATTGTGAAAGTGTGGAAGACAGAGAGACCAACATAGGCCAGAGCCTACTTTTGTAGAATTTTGTAGAATTCTACTAAGTTCTACAAGTGCAAACGTACGCCAGGGAGAAGGAAGTGGACAGGCAGCCCCAGCCCCTGGACTGAGTCTAAGTAAGAAGGACCAAAATATTTCCTCAAATCCTCCAGGTTAAGTTGTTGAGCCAATCTTTTCTACATTCATAGACTAATACCAGTAGGTTTTTTTTGACATATGAGGAAGATCACGTCAAGCCATTCTGACATGCAGATGCTCCCGTAAGTGACAAAAACTTCTACAGTTTTGTCCCCATACGATCAGTATTTACCAGGGGCTTTAGTATATGTAGTGCTTGAAAAGAAACACATGCTCACACAAATGGTGCTGGAGGAAAATAGGAGTCACAATGCAGGTTCTCGTAGCCCAGTCTTCTGCAGGCTTATTCCCCACTGAACTCCTCGTGCATTGGGTTGCGCTGCACGTTATTTTATAAAATTAGACTGTATATATTTTCAGTTGCATTAATTCTTTGTATGAAAGATTTCATTGGATTAAAATGTACACTTTCCATTAAAGTCAATGTAAATATGGCATGCCAGCAAAATGGAACTTATGTTTGCTTGTTTTTTGTTTTATATCTGACTGTGTCTCTTCTACACCTTAGAATCAAGTTGGTCTTTGCCTATGCTGGTGCATCGCCTGTTGATAATTATTAAAAGGCTGTGTGTATTCTGTGATTCTGTGCAAGGGCAAAAAAGTAGAGACTATAGTACTGGGTGCCAAATTCAACTTCCTGAGACTTTCAGTGCTCTCCCTGGTTGTTGTTTTTTAATGTCTAGCCTTTATGACTGTGCAAATGGACTTGAAATTGCATGGGTAATTAAGATTGCCCTGTGGTAAGAGGATGGAACTTCAGTGCTTTTTTATATCTTTCTACATCTGTACCTCCTTACTCCTCCCAAGATTAAAACATATTTAAAGTTATTTAGCGTATTTAAATATATTTAAATCAGGCTAAGGGAGCAAAACTTGCAAATCTGGTGAATTTCCATAATATATATTGGCTGGGAAAATGAGATTTTTTTTACAATATATTTGAAAAATTTGTTGCAAATTGTCAGTTCTCTTCTCTCCCCCCCCCCCATTTTCTTTAAGTCAAAGCTCCCACACAGCCCTAAGTAAACAGCATTGCATATGCACAGAGTTGTTCAAGCACAAGAAAAGCAATATTCAAACTCTGAGTTTCACTTTTTAGAAACAATTTTTAAAAGTAAGTTTGCAGCTGGGTGGAGAGCATCAGGTGAAGTCTCAAAACAAAGTGTTGATAAACAAGATTTCCAGCAATCCAGGGTCCTGTGCATCAGTGCCCTGGCATTCCTTCTTCCTGTGACTAGCAGAAGCAAAATAAATTGTACAGACTCAAATAAGTTGTCCAGATTGGCTTAGGTTGCATATTAATACTGGTTGAAAGAATCCAGCTTTTCTAGACCCAGAACATGGGTTACTTTGACACAGCCAAATGTTTATGTGTGTTAAGCGCCGAGTACACACAGCCCTGAGTAAATAGCATTATGTATGCATAGCCAAGTGCAGGATCTAAGCTTGCCTGCTGAAACCCTTTCTTTTTATTTGCTTATATGCATTTTTGTAACTTGTTTTTGTTGTCTGTGTAAATTGATGTATGTCAGCACTCCTGTGCGTGCTTATCTAAGTGTGTAATTGGAGTGGATTATTGAAAACAAAAACAAACAAACAAAAAAACCTTGCAATTTGAATTGGAAAGGGTTTTGCAGCTTTGCCAGTTATTAACCATTTCCCCCCATGAGCGCACTTGTAGCTGTGTGACAGCCAACTCTTGAGTAAGGGAGCAGCACTTAGTAAACTGAAAAAATGCATGTACAATATGAATTGCTTCTTCTTCTTCTTTTATTTGGTGTAGTCCTGTCATAGTGGAAATCCCTCATTTTGGATCGATGCGAGGAAAGGAAAGAGAACTGATTGTGCTTCGAAGTGAAAACGGTGAAACGTGGAAGGAACATCAGTATGACAGCAGGCATGAAAACCTCACTGAAATACTGAACGGCATGAATGAAGGTATATATGCACTGTTACTGTTTTGGCCTGGGCAAATAGCAAGTAGAAACATGTGTTGGGTTTGTTTTTGAATGATTAAAGTTGAATTAGGCGGTGACTATACAAATAGCATTACCACAGTGCCATGTGGCATGGATATAATACCATATATGTTGCTATGCTTGCCAGCAGAAAAATACATAACCATCCAATCAAAGAACCTATTTGCAGTTAAGAAATATATTTCAGTATCCCAATTATTTGTTACAGAAGTGAATTAATGGTGCTCATTTAACTTAAAAAGTATTACTGCAGGTACCACTGCATAATTTCTCTAACTTCTAGTTTTTGTTTGAATATCCATTATTTCCCCACTTGCTGCTATTTCTGTTTATGCCAGGGTTAGAAAATGTTCACAAGTATTCAGTTGGAAAATTTGTGTTCACCTGAATTGCTGCCAGTGGCAGTAAGCAGGAACATGCTGAGTCTGACATTGCTTCCTCCATGCAATTGGGAGTGTAGGAAAGGCAGAGAAACTGACAAATGTTTGAAAAATCAGCCCTATGTAGTATGGCATGGAAGCAGCATACCTAAGTGATGCCATCTTGATTGACTTACAGGAGTGGTCTGGGTATATTATGACTTATTTGTTATCTAACTCAGTGGTGAGATAAATTAAACCATCCATTCAGTGTATCTTTTCCCTTTTATGACGGAATAATTACTGGGTTTGATGAAAGTAGCACCATCTACTGGCAAAGCTAGATATTAAAATCAAAACGTAATTTGTAGACCTGTAAAAATGGAACCAGCCTTTAAAAGTGGAACACATAACCCAGAAATGTTGCACATTGAATGGTGAGATATTCATTTATTAAATGCATAAATAATATTTTTTATATTCATCTGGTATTTCCTCAGATCAGACCACCATGAGCTAATCTAACCAACTGAGTTATGAGATACTTTTCATCTCCCAATAAACCAAAACCCTAAACAAAAAAAGTTTGGATTCAGATTCACGTTTTGTTCCTTTCATTAATACACCTTTCTGTCATGAGGTTGATTTTAAAGGTGATTACTTAGCCTTTTATCAGATCAAAATGAAATAGCCATGTTGAACCAGAAAGGGGTAAATAAGAGTAAATAAAATAATATCTTTCATGTGGTCCAATCAGTATTCACAGTGCAGTCTGTGCATTATTGAGTTCCACTGAATTCCTATTCAGGCTGGGTGTTCAAATCCAACAAAACTGATGTTAAGTCTAGCTTGCCGTTACAGATTTTTTTTCAGCCTTGAGGACAGGATATGCATTATATACATTGAGGACAGGATATGCATTAGTATTCAAAGCAACCCGAAGACTTTCTTGGACAAGGCTGAAACTCTCTTTAAAAGCCCACTCATTATACCTGAGCAGTAATATTTATAAATATTTATAAACATTTCTGATTTTTCCCCCTGCATAGAATTGGACAGCGCAGAGGAACTTGAGAAGAAGCGTATCTGCAGAATTGTCACGAAGGACTTTCCTCAGTACTTTGCTGTAGTTTCACGAATTAAGCAAGAAAGCAACCAGATTGGTCCAGAGGGTGGCATTCTGAGCAGCACAACTGTGCCTCGAGTCCAGGCTTCCTTCCCTGAAGGAGCATTAACTAAGCGGATACGAGTGGGCCTGCAGGTAATAAGATGATCCTTTCTTTGCATTTTTGGAAACCAGAAGTAAGGTTTAATGGGGCTGGATCAGATGATGTACCTCCCTAGATCTGGCCTAACAGGTTGAGGGAAATGACTGCCTGCAGCTTCGGCCTGCCCACCATTCCTTCATGTAGACACAAGGATGGATTATGCAAATGCTGTCTATATGCCTATAGTTCAACATACGTACACACACACACACACAGATACACACACATACAATTTCTGATATAATGAGGAAATTAACCACATTTCATACCTGCATGCATTGAACCTTGCATGTGTAGGCAGCATGTGCAAATGGCAGAGGTGGGACAGTGAGCAGAGGACCTGCCCGCACGCTCCCCTCTACATAGTACACCAGTTCCTAAGAGGTGTACTGTCCAATCTGGCCTGTTAATAAAAGGAGCAGCTCTTCTCCCTCCTGCATGGGAAACTGTAGCTGCCAAAATGCCCACTTCTGTGCAACTTGTTAAAAGCTTACCTATCCCGCCCACCTTAGTGTTTGGTCATCCCAGTGAACCTTATTCAGACCTGTAGTATAAGCATCTGCTAAGCAGGGAACAGCGGCACTCTGGAAATCCAGATTTTTACAGCAAATCCACCTACCTACATAAAACAGATATTTTCACTTTGCAGTTGTTGGATTTTAGTTAGCTCCCCCATTTCAGTGAACCAGATGACATTGTTGAAATTGATAAGAATACCAAAAAGAAGAAGAAAGGGGTTGTATTCAGCTAACTTTGAGTGGACCCATTGAAAACAATGGATGTAACAAATTTAGGCTCATTAATTCAATAGGTCTTCGCTGAGTAAAAGTTGAATACAACCCGAAGTTTGGGACTTGTTGAATTTTACAGAACTCTGTAATGGAATTTTACCCTAAAATCCTGGATTTGTGTAGCATTTATGGTGTATACCAGCAACAGAAATTTTACAGAAAAATAACATCTAGGTAAAGTATGGTACTACTGGAAGGATTTTTTTTATTTTGTTTCGACTACGGCAGACCAACATGACTACCTACCTGTAACTATAAACTGCATGTTTGAGAATCTTATATCCCATGATTTTAGAATCTCTTTTTCCTATATTGAAAATAGGCTCAACCAGTTCCAGATGAAACAGTCAAGAAAATCCTTGGTAACAAAGCAACATTCAGCCCCATTGTCACTGTGGAACCAAGAAGAAGAAAATTCCATAAGCCAATCACCATGACAATTCCTGTGCCACCCCCATCAGGGGAAGGGATAACCAATGGATACAAAGGAGACACGACACCCAGCCTTCGGCTACTGTGTAGCATAACAGGTTAGGCAAAGGCATAAGGAAGGGCATCCCCATTTATTCAACATATATTTTCTAAATTGGGCAAACTTTTCCTCTTCCCCTCTCTCAAGAGTCGCATTTCCCCCAGGAGCATCTCCTTGGTACTGCATATCACATATGAAATCAGCCCAAGCCAGCAGTGTGTGGGGTCATCACCTTTCTCTCTTTTTGTCATGCCCCCTTTTCTCCACACACCCACCCAACGCCCCTTTCTCTCTCCTTAACTGTCCCCCTTCTTGTCCAGTGGACTGCTGGGGTGGAGACAGATGGCTTTGGCCAAGGTCCAGAATTGACGGTTTTGCAGGGAGCTTTTGTAATTAGCCACGAGGGTTGCGGTGTTGACCTAGTGCCACTGGTTGCCCATCCCTCTGCAATCCTGCAGAGGCGAGGACCAGCTCTCCCCAGTTCTGCCCTGCCCTTCTGCAATCCAAGCACTATATTGCCCACCTTAAATATTACAGACCTTTCATGTCCTTCCCTCTGGAAAGGAATCCATTCCATATGATCACATTATATGAGTGTTTCAGAAACTTCCCACACCAATTATTATGTATAAATAAAACTAAGACAAAGTGCAAACCTAAAGCACTATTTCAGATCTATGGAAAAAATCAGTTCCCTTTAAACAAGTGTGACTTATGCATCTTTTATTTCCTAGGAGGTACTTCACCAGCTCAGTGGGAAGACATCACAGGAACCACTCCACTGACTTTTGTAAATGATTGTGTCTCTTTCACAACCAACGTTTCAGCCAGGTACAGTAAAAGCAAATGAAGCACAAATAATTATACTTTATTAAGGCATACAGGTTGTATTATGAAGATAAGAATAACTTGAGTGATACACACTAGAATAACTAGCTCAATAGCAGGACTTTTTTTTACTGATGGGAGAGGAGAGGAGCAAAAACAGATTCATAACTAGGGATGTTTACCAAAAAAAATAAAATCCTCCCATCTGAATTTCTCCTCAGATTTTGGTGCTCCTAATCACATCTTGTTGTTTTTAACAGAGTGGCGCCAGTGCCTTAGTAATACGTCATTCTTCCAATATTGGTATCTAGATATTATACAGAGGAGCAGTTTCCACAACATTCAGTTCCTTCTGCTCACTGAGATCTGTTTTTCCACACACATCACCAATTTGTAGAAGTGCTCGTTTGCCAAGGAGGTGGCAGATCTGGCAGCACAGCCATCAGCAGTGGAGATTTCCCTTTTCCTAGATTACAGAAAACCAACACAGCACATTATGAGCAGACCAGAAAAAAATAATAAATATTGTATTGAACATGTCTATAACATGCTTTGACAGTTCTCAGATCAGCCACCTCCAAGTTTTGCCAGAAGTAATTTATAAGTATATACAATAAAAAGTAAGTTAGAAAACCCAGGAATGTGACTTGGTTCTGTTAGCTGGAGTGGTAGTTCAAACCACAGTAAAGTTATGGTGGGAAATCACCAATGTATAAAGATGGACTGATTGGTCTTTACATCTATGTATGTGCATCCAGATTTTGGCTAGCAGACTGCCATCAAGTTCACGAAACTGTCGGGTTGGCCACACAGCTTTATAGGGAATTAATATGTGTTCCCTACATGGCCAAGTTTGTCATTTTTGCCAAAATGAATGATGCGGTGGAATCCAATCTGCGCTGCTTCTGCATGACAGATGATAAAGTCGACAAAACTTTGGAGCAGCAAGAAAACTTTGAAGAAGTTGCAAGAAGTAAAGATATTGAGGTATACCATCATTCCACAGTAAAGGCCTATTGTAGATCTACAGGCTTTGTAGGGGCTTTAAAAAATATATTCCTTTCTAAAAGTTACAGTTCATATTCTGATAAAGAATAAATTGTGTCTATAAACCTGTCAATACAGTAAACATCACTGTGTTTACCAGTTAGCCTGGCCAATTCAGATATTTCAGGCACTTTAAAACCAGTCTGTCAAGACAGTTACAAATTTCCTGCGTCTCTAAACAAATTCAAGATTGCATTGTCGGTAAAGTATCAAGAGACATCAAAACAATGACTATTGTCAGTTTAATTTTTCTACACCGAGTCCAATAAGCTTGAGCATAGATGCCTAAGGATGGATATAATATGCCCAATCTTGCTAAACAAATGCTTCCAATACATGAATCTATCTGTTCAAAATGTTTTATTTAATTTGAATGGAGTAAGATGCTAGTGTAATTCAGCTGATGTCTTCCAGAACCGGGGCATTGCTTTACCCCCTTTCTTCCTGGTACACCTAGGCATGACGGACAAGTAGTGGAATGTGTGGACTTACTTTCACATTGTCCATGAGTCCTTTTATCAGTTAGAGGGGGGGAAAGAAAGAAAGAAAGAAGTAAAGAACTGAGCTTTGCATAGCTAAAATTGCCAGCTGGCTGTTGAAGGGTCAGTTTAGAAATAAATATCTGTAGTCTTGACTGACCTTCCCCCCACACCAAAGAACATACCACACATCTCTTCCTGTTGAAAGTACTGCAGTGAAGCCATGTTGAAAGGCAACTTTAACTGTGGGTTTAAATAGTAATTTAACAGTTGGGATGCTTACTGTTTATTGCAATAGTTCGGCACGGAAATAGATCTAACAGATTTATTGTTGACCCAACAGGTTTTGGAAGGAAAGCCTATTTATGTGGATTGCTACGGGAATCTAGCCCCTTTGACAAAAGGAGGACAGCAGCTTGTATTTAATTTTTATGCTTTCAAAGAAAATAGACTGCCATTTTCTATCAAGGTAAAAGTAAAACCGCACTGGAGCAGTCACAATGAGAAAACTGTTCCTGCGTGATGACAAACCTTGTGTGTTTGTGTGTGTTTTTCAAAGCCTCTGTTTGTCTGTGGTGTTTGGAAAAGGTGCGCCATCCACTTCACCTGTGCAACGGCATATTGCTACCACGAGATGGGAGCCGCCATCCCACTAATTGGGAATGGCAGGTTTGAAGCCTGCTTAAGGTACACTGAGGAAATTAGGTTGCTGGCAGAAAGGAGCTCCAGGACTCTGGGATGAACTTCAAGATGATGGGCTTCGGTTTGCCTCCTTGCTAGTATTTAGAAAGCTTTGTACCATTTATTAAGCAAAGTTTAAAAGGCCAATCTGCTTCTTTACAAAAATATGTATTTTATGGACTGCTACTCAACTGCATTTTAATTTTACTTCTGGGTTGTGATTTTGTTAGGATTTTAAATGTGTTTGTAAAGCCCCTTAAATGGTTGGAGGTACAAGTTGGCAGTTCTTTAAAAGAAGCATTTAAATAATCACAACATCCATGTGCAAAAAAGTTACCATGTTAGCCAGGTTGCCAGTGTTCACATTATACCTTCAGAATGCCATATCCTAAACAGGAGAAAATGCAGCCACCGAGTGGCTTGTGTTGTTGCCTTGTTGATTTAGTTTAAGCACTTTAATTTGTTTCCAGACAAAAATGGGAGGTTTTTTCTTTCTGGCCTTAAGTCTAGGTTGCCAGAAAGACCACTTTCTTCCATATTGATGGATGGATGGAGTTAGTTTGTTCATATGCCACCTTTTCACATAATTATGATCATCCATAATTATGATCTTACCACCCCCACTCATGAAGCTTAATTAGGTGGTGACCAGGGAAAGGTCCGTATTACCACTTGGCAATTAGTTGGCAATTGAATAAGATATTGCATGTCTGGGCTGTCAATTATTTATGTTTTTATTTAATTTAATATATTTCCTTTTTGCTACTATCAATTGGCTCACTTTGACTTTGTGGTTTTACTGGATTTTATTGTAGAAGTTTTCTTTTTAAAAATTTTATGTCACCTGTCTTATTATGATGGAAAGGCAGGATGGCTATAAATGCTTTAGATAATTAAATGCAATCTCAAACTTTGGCCAGCTTCTTATTAGTCTTATTAAACTGTCCTTGGAATAATGCAGACACCTTGTAATTGCATTAGCTTTGTGTTTGTAACACCCTGTGGTAGAAATAATGTGGAGGATTGATGTGTAGGACAGATGAGAATTGATATTTGGAGATCCTGTTTCAGCACAAGGCATTTGATTTGATAATTATCAGGTGCCTTCCCATTGTATGGTTCAAGGAACTTAGATTTTGGGGTTTCTTTGCGTGTTTTGTTTTTAAATTAGAGCTAATAGCTAAACTAAATTTAATGGAACCCAAAGGACTGTAAATATTTCAAACCAGTGTGTGAACATTTTATATATATATAGATTAGAGACACCAGCCAAGAACCTTGTGGTCGCTTATCATTTCTGAAAGAACCAAAGACTACAAAGGGTCTGCCGCAAACAGCTGTTTGCAATTTGAATATCACCTTGCCAGCACACAAAAAGGTACGATCACTAAGGCTAGTTTAATTTCTTTCTTTTTTTCTTTTTGCTGATTGTAATGAACCACTAGTAATGCGAATGCTTTGCAATCTGATTAAGCCTGTTTTATGTCTTAATGTTTTCATGTATGCAGAAAGCTTTTTGAGACTTGTTACTGTGGTGCTGAATTTCTGCAATTTTTGATTACCGGGTCCTCCGTTTACAATTCATGCTTCAGCTTACAGTTCATATACTTTATGCTTTTAGTAATGTCATGTGTTGATTTGCATTCGATGTAAAGTTTTGTTTGTTAATTTATATTCTGTTGACATTTTGGGTTTGTTTTGCCTTTTATAAATTAGCTTGCATTTTTTGTGCTCCCTTACTTGGTCCTTTTCATATCCTGATATTCTTTTCCCTGCTGTCCATTATAATATTCCTTGTCTCTGCAATGCATCTTGGGACCAAAAGGAAACAGAGTCAGATCAAGATGATGAGGTAATATAAACACTGTCTTTTATTTTACTTTTTATTATAATCAGAATTCTTATCCATTAAAGATATATGGTATCACAAAAAAGATTTACTAAACCAAATAAATGAAGCTAATAACATGTGCTTGGAACAATATGAGCCTAGCCTCTGTCCCTCTGCCCTCACTCTTCACTAGACTTAGATATTCTATGTCTTCTGCTTTGCACAACGCAAAGCACCTGACCGTTTACCAATTGTGGGGAGCTCTTGCATGCTTGCTTCACACAGAGACCCCAGCATTCTGCCTTCTCCTCTTTGCGGGAATAGCTTGTACACCCAGAGAGAAACAGACCACTGGATGCATGCATGAGGTTTTGAAGGAGATCCCTTGATTATACCCATTGCTATTCATCTAGGTGAGGAGCAGCAGAGAAGCTATTTTCCTTCCACTTCCTTAGTTCCAGCTAGACAGTATTTTTAATCCTCTTTAATACAGCAAACCACACTGTCTTGCCTGTCCATTCCTCCCCCCAATACCCAATAGGCAACTGAGACCCAGCAAATCCTTTGCTCGGGTATCCCAGGCCTAGTGGTCCTGCAATAATTACCTTTAGAAGAATGGCTCCTGACTGGAAGCTGGAAGCCACTTGCTCCCTTGGAGGAAGCAGATGGATCAGCACCATGGGATTCATGGTTTCTGACTGTTGTCTCTGTGAAATTTATGACTCTCTTGTTCACTGGGAGACACAGTGTAAAGGAAGATGAAAGCATGATTCAGGCAAAGTTAAGCACTAATCTCAGTGGGAGGAAGTTAAGCTTGTGTTCTGTTCTCCCACTGAAATCAATAGGGCCTTAAAATGTGATTGAGCTTAGCAGGACAGCATCTTTAGATATTATAACAGCCCATGAGGATTGGTCGTCTAAACAAAAAACCCAAAAGTACTTTTTGACTTGTCCTATTTTCTTACCAAACTAAATATATATCTTTAAAAACACCCCACTATTAGCATCTAGAAACTTTACTAAAAACAGATCTACAACCCGTATAGAGATTTTGAAGCAAGTTGTAATCTGTTAGTGATTGTAACCTGCTTTCTAATCTGCATCCCTGCATTTGTGCATATTTATAAAAATCCCAGTCCATTCCTCTTTTCATTTATTTATCTTTGTCCTTTATGTAGTTCCTTTAAAGTAGGTGTACATTGTGATATATGTGCTTTTGCAACAAATTGATTTTTGAAGAACTTATTTGGCTGGCCTAAGTTACAGCTGTAATGATATTTTACATGTCTAACTGCAGCCTTGTGTGTGCCAAAAATGATTACTAAAATGCTAGCTATATGATATGGGGGATTTACAATGATGGTGCTTTGTAATACAAAAATTAAAGCTTAGCAACTCACAAAGGTTCCTTAAAGAAACAGGTGTGTGATATCTGGCCATGTTTTACACGTTCTCTAAATTACTAACAATGTTTTTGGTGTTACATTTTGCCAACATTCATCTTAATACCATGTGTCTTTAAAATCTGTGTCTTTCACTTTAAGAATGGATAGATTTCTTTCATGACACAAGGCCTGTTAGAGTACTGGTTTTTTCCCCTTTCTTTCCAGGATTCCACCTGGGGTGATATTAGGAGCAGGCCTTGGGCTCATGCTGCACCCCACAGCCTTCCCCAGCTTCCCTCAATGTGAACAGACAACAGCTAGTGAATGGGAGATCCTATGTTTGTTCTAACAAAGGATCTCTGAGCCTGTGAGGCAGAACTCACTTGTCTTATAAGGTCAGGTAGATCCCATGATCATACAAAACATGAACCCTCATCCCCTTCAGTCTGTGAGAAGGGAGTAAATGGGTGTGCCCAAAGCCTGCTCCAAGAGGTTGAATCCTAGATTTGGATAGCACCTGATTAGGCCTCAAGATGTTTGTTCTCTCCAAATAAGCTCAAGAAGCTTTAGCAATGAAATGAGAACTTTGTAAATCTATTCTTCAAAGACAACACACATCTCACAGTTACAAGACTTGAATGTTGGTAAAATGTAATTTCAGGTGCAGGTTTGGTAGAAATAAGGGATTGGGGGGGCGGGTGGAATTTGAGTCTGTGAGCAGGGATAACTTTAAAAACATAGAAGTGGATTGGGCTGTAACTTGAACTTAGCTTACTTTATTATTTCATTCTTAAAATTATACCACTTGATTGTAAATAAAAACCTCAAAACAGTTTATATATGAATGAATGAGGCCTTCGTAGAAAGGGGAAGTGTGACAAAAATATACTCATTCACTTTCATGGCATGACTTTGCTGTGGAAGAAATGGGGTGAAATCCATACTCAGCTATTTAAGCACATTGGTTGCCCTGTCTTTGAGACTGATCTGCTTTATAGGGTGATAGGCTAAAATGCTATGCTGAAGAAGTGCAAGTCACTGCTCCACTCTCCATATAAGCTCATAGCACACTTAGTTGCAAATATTCTTCTCCAAGGTACAATTAGTTCTCCTGAAGATCTAAAAATATGTAAGGGTATGTGTGTGTTATCTTCCCATTTAAACAAAAACAAACAAGAATTATTGGTATATTCTGTCTGCCACTTTGGACAATATTTTGAAAAGTGGAATGTTAATTCATTAATTAAAAGAAAGAAACCTGCTCTAGACAGCAGCAACTGTATGTTAAAGGTACCAAACGGAAGTATGCTTTGTTACAGACCGAGAAAACAGACCGGCGACAGAACTTTGTGTCCCTTGCTTTACGTAAGCGCTACAGCTATCTGACTGAGCCTGGAATGAGTGAGTTTCTTAACAAACCTACTAATGCTGTAAACTGATCTTTCACAAGAAGAGACATTTTTTCTATAAATGTCATGTTTTGGTGTCATTGGAAAATGCCTGATTTAACAAGCAAAAGTCTCCATTTATCCAAGAACCCTTTGGAGTGCAGATAACTTGGGAAATTCAGGCTAATAAACCATAGTTTGTCTCTTGAAATATCCATGGACTAAAAGGATCATTAGGGTGGACTCACTAATCAGTACTTCTATAGCAAAAGAAGACAGGCTATTCTACCTTTAATAAGATGAGGTGGTTAAATCATAGTAAGTTTTATGGAGTTGGTAACATATTGATGAGCAAAACACAGATCAAAAACACTTTTGAAGAGAATTCTGAAGAGAATGTAGAAGAGAATTACACACTTAAGAGTTCACTGTTCACTGTAGTAGTTTGCACTACCAAACAGATGAGCTGTTTTTAAAATGTTCTTTATATGTTTGTTTGTTGCATTCCCCCCCCCCCCCCAATGAGCCTCACACATTTAGGGAATGTCCAGCAACATTCCTGCAGATGATTTCAGTGATCAAGTTGTGTGGTCCCTGAGGAACCCTGGACCTAAGTTGTTCAGGGCTTTGTAAATTCATCCAAGGCCCTTGAACCTGGCTTGTTAGTAGATGGGCACTAACATGGCTGTAGCAGAGAGCCAAACTATATTTTACATTAGAAATGCATTTTTTAAAATGTGCTGAATCTTTATTTTAAAGGAAAAACAGCTGGGTGGAACCTCAGTCAGAATCAGGGCCCAGCACTGATTTTTCTTCTCAGAATTGTCCCTTGGTGGCTGTTTACCTGCAAAGATGTTGTCTGCAGTAAATAGCAACTTTGGGAGCAAATAGGGAATATGATCCTGACTGGGACTCAGCATGTTTTCCATCAGCCACCATCCCGACAGGTAGGTTTTTAACTTGTCATGTTGATCCAGAGTTAGCATGTGTGTGTTGTAAATGTAAATACAAATGAAGTAGAACCAATGTACAAAATTTTCAAACTACTACTCACTGTACAGTGGAAAAATGTATACATAATTTCCCACTGTACAATGGACAGCTCTTAGAGAAGCTGGTCTACCAATGCTTACTCTTTACTGGATAGAACCAGTTGATTATTTTGAACATAATTATTGTTTGCCTTAAAAAAAACCTGACAAAAGTTTGTTTGAAATAATATCAGAGTAATGTCAGACAAAGCTGCGCTGAGAAGGTATTTTTGTTTCCATGCTAGTTCCTAGTGAAGAGATTGTGCCTTAATGTGTTTCTGTGTTTTACCATTTAAGCATTCATGACAAAAGAACTCTTGCCATGGGTCATAACATTACCAGTGGTGGCCCTTGCCTCCCTTCTTCAAAGACTATGTGAGCCAGCTTCCCCATAATGACACCCATTTGCACGGAGTCCCTTACAGGAAGGGTTGAGGGGAGAAAAACTGCACAACTGGCTGTTGGTGTAAAGGCATTAGCTGAAGACACTTTGAAGTGCCCAGCATCTTCAAGCAGCTCCAGGGCCTCACCTGCGTCTGCCAAGTTCCCCAGCTGGTGGCTTGCCTGTTGGCAGTGGCTGGGAAAGCACCTGCCATTGTGCATTCCCCAGTGCTCTCGAGCATCCAATGTAGTGTCACTCCAGGGCATCTAGGAAAATTAAATGGCATTTGGTTTTTCAGATGTAGCCAGCTACTGCCATCAAAGCAAGCCCACAGCTGGGAAAGCAAACAAATACACGTGTGTGTGTGTGTGTGTGTGTGTGTGTGTGTGTGTTGGGGGAAGAGCTGCCTCAGTACACCCTGCCTGGAGCTGCTTTAACATGCAGCTGGCTTTGAAGATAGAGAAGGAAAATCCTTCTGCTATTCCTCTGAGAAGGCCACCACTGGTCACTTAAAAGACTGGAGTTCTGAAAGTCATTACTATATTAAGAGACACTGGTGATGTTAATCTCAAATTACAGCTTCCTAGAGTTGACATTCCCAGCTAAGTATTTACTTAGCTATTTTTAAATATATATCCCATCTTTTTTTGAAAATAGTCTCCAGGCAGCTTGCAAGTTCCACATTATAAAATAGATAATAATAATAATAATAATAATAATAATAATAATAATAATAATAATAATAATATCTTCAGAAATGTAAACAGCACATTAAGACCAGCAGCCAATATTCAAACAATTTCCATTAGTATTGACACTTTCTATGGGCAGACAAGATGGACTCAACTGGCACCTGAAGACAGTGAAGACAACATCAGATGACTCTGACTGGCAGGGGTGCAGTATGGTAACCATGGTGCTACCACAGAAAAGTCCCTCTCTTTGGAAGCCCCCTGTTAATTTTGTGATAGGGAAGGTTGAGCTTGCTTTCCTTGAACTGCTAGGAAAACTGTCCTCAAAAGGTACCAAGACACTACACCTTGTAGAAAAAGTGTACTCTTCTTTTTAAATGCCTCCTGTGGAAAGATTTTTGAACATTTGTATATTTTGCATAGTACACCATGCAAACTGTTTTATTCCATGTGCTTGTTTTTGACATGATAAATCATGCATGAATAAAATTTAAAGTTTGGTTGCTTTGCTTGCTCACGTTTTTTCATTAATCATATTTCCCATTTTTTATGTATGAAGCTTTTTATCTTTCATGTGAAGCTTTTTATCTTTTAAGTTTTACCAAGTAAAAGGAATATCGCATGAAAAAGCCAACAAATGCAAAAAGCTTTTTTCCCCCTTTTTGGTTCTTTTAATCCTTGAGTCAGAAAAGGTCTTGCTCTTATTGGCTTTGTGAGAGTGAAGCATATACAAAATGTGCATGGGAGAGAGAGAAAGTTTTGACTTTATTCCCGTTGCTTCACAGTTTGCACATCAATTGCCTGTCACCTTAAAGGTATTTTGGGTTCTGCATGAAATAGTTCGGAGTGGTTTTCAAAGCAGACTTTAGCTACTCAATGTCATTTGCACAAGTTTACACCGTTTTGTGTTAACGAAACTGCTATACAGTAAATATAAAATGTATTAATGAAACTGCAAAGGATATAATGACAGAAATTTTCCAAAGGACAATTTTGATACTTGCACAAAGCAAAGACATACTGATAACAGGCAAAATGGAGCTGAGATACTTAATATCTTAACTTTAGCACATCAGAAAGTCAATAGGAAGTAAGAGAAGAATTTTTGGTTGTGGCTATTACTTTGGACCATAATGGACTTCCTTCTATGTGTTTTCTGTTCTTTCATTGTTTGCAGACTCGGTTGCCTTGTGCTTTCCTGTCTTTCATTTCATGTTGGTTTCTTTCTTTCTTTTTTTAATTTTGGATCATCCATAATTATGTGACTCATTCCTATTTTTCCCTACCTGTTTAGCTGTTGATTTTACCTACTTCATTCTAATTCATACAAACAGTTGTACTTGCTTTTTTTGTAATATTACAACGTTTACTGACCAATTTTCTTCTCTGGTCTCTCTGTTTTTCAATCATTTTTGTTGATTTTTACGTTTGATTATTTTGGTTTAACAATTTAAGAAACAGTTGAACGAAGTGCAGGAGCAACAAGATCCCTACCTGCTACCTATTCATACAAGCCATTCTTTTCAGCAAGACCGTATCAGTCTTGGACAACAGCACCAATTACTGTGCCTGGGCATTCCAAATCAGGCTTCACTTCTCTATCAAGCTCTTCCTCTAACACTCCAACAGCTTCTCCATTAAAATCAATATGGTCCGTTTCTTCTGCTTCACCAATCAAATCCACATTAGGAGCCTCCACTACGTCTTCAATTAAATCTGTTAGCGATGTAGCTTCTCCAATTAGATCATTTCGGACAATCTCCTCTCCAATAAAAACCGTGGTCTCACAGCCTCCATATAATATCCAAGTCTCTTCTGGTTCTTTCGTCAGAGCACCCACAGTAACAGAAGCCACTAGTTTGAAAGGGCTGGCATCCGCATTCCCCTCTCGGACATCTCCAGTGACTACAGCTGGGTCTCTTTTGGAGAGATCATCCATTACCATGACGCCTCCAGCATCCCCCAAATCGAACATTAACATGTATTCTTCAAGTTTGCCATTTAAGTCAATCATCACATCAGCATCACCGCTTTTATCTTCACCTTTAAAGTCAGTGGTGTCTCCTGCTAAGTCAGCAGTTGATGCTGTTTCACCATCTAAGGTCACGATGGCTTCATCCCTCACTTCCCCTGTGAAACACACAGTCGGGCATACAGAGGTAGCCATGGTTAACGGATCCATGTCACCTTTGAAATATCCGTCCCCTGCCAATTTAATCAATGGAGCTAAAGCCACAGCCACATTTCAAGACAAGATCACTGCAGCAACCAGTTCTGCAAGTTGTGCTGTTAACGCAGCAACTGATACTGTTGAGAAAATGTTTCCAACCACTACTGCAACCCCATTTTCTCCACTCAGGTCGCATGTGTCTTCAACTCCATCAGCCTTTCAGTCAATAAGAACTACTCCTGCAGGTGTATTGTACACATCTCTTGGGTCAATATCAGCAACTACCTCGTCAGTAACTTCATCAACTATCACAGTCCCAGTATATTCTGTAGTCAATGTTTTGTCTGAACCAGCACTAAAGAAGCTCCCAGAGTCATCTTCCCTTACCAAATCGGCAGCTGCGTTGCTATCGCCTATTAAAACATTGACTACAGAGACACGCACACAGCCTCACTTTAACCGAACCTCATCTCCTATAAAATCATCCTTGTTTTTAGCACCCTCTGCTCTTAAGTTGTCCGTACCATCTTCTTTATCTTCTAGTCAGGAGATGTTAAAAGATGTGGCTGAGATGAAAGAGGACCTAATAAGAATGACAGCGATATTGCAGACAGATGTAATGGAGGACAAGGAATTCCAGCCAGAACTAACAAAGGAGGGTAGAATAGATGATGAAGAACCTTTTAAAATTGTTGAGAAAGTAAAAGAGGACTTAGTAAAAGTTAGTGAGATACTGAAAAAAGATGTGTGTTTAGAAAAGAAAGCATCAACCAAGCTATCAAAAAATGATAAAGGACACTCTTCTGAGGATGAATGGGTAGAGTTCAGTACAGATGAGATTGATGAAGCAAGACGGCAAGGCATGACATATCATCCTATAACTATTCCTGAAAAGGTGCAAATTAAAGCGAAGGCTGTATCTGAAAAGGATTATAACTTGACTAAAGTCATTGATTATTTGACGAATGACATTGGTAGTAGTTCTCTGGCAAGTCTGAAGTACAAGTTTGAAGAGGGGAAAAGAGAAGGTGAAGAGAGACAAAAGAGAGTTTTAAAACCAGCCATTGCATTGCAAGAACACAAACTTAAAATGCCTCCAGCCTCCATGAGGCCTTCTACTTCAGAAAAAGAGTTGTGTAAAATTGCAGATTCCTTTTTTGGAACTGATACTATTTTGGAGTCTCCCGATGACTTTTCCCAACATGACCAAGACAAAAGTCCTTTGTCTGACAGTGGCTTTGAAACAAGAAGTGAGAAAACTCCTTCAGCTCCACAAAGCGCCGAGAGCACAGGGCCGAAACCACTTTTCCATGATGTACCCATCCCTCCGGTCATTACAGAGACAAGAACTGAGGTGGTTCACGTGATCCGTAGCTATGAACCTTCATCAGAAGAAGTTCCCGAACCTCAAGCAGAAGAGCCGCCATCAACGAAAACGGCACCTACTTTTATGGAACTGGAACCCAGGCCAAACGGAGGGTCTATCAAAGAAAAAATGAAAGCCTTTCAAATAAAAGCCAGTAATGAAGATGAAGACCACAAATGTGTTCTTGGCAAAGGTGTCCGTGTAAAAGAAGAAACTCATATAACTACCACTACCAGAATGGTTTACCATAAGCCTCCGTGCACTGAGAGTTCTTCAGAAAGAATTGAAGAAACCATGTCTGTTCATGATATAATGAAAGCTTTTCAGTCAGGACGCGATCCTTCCAAAGAGTTGGCAGGTCTGTTTGAACATAAGTCTTCGGTAACACCAGATGTTAGCAAGTCTACTGAAATTTCACCACAACATACAGAGAAGGACAGCAAAATGAAACCCAAACTGGAGCGTATAATAGAGGTCCATATCGAAAAAGGTAATGAGGCTGAACCTACTGAAGTCATTATTAGAGAAACCAAAAAGCACCCAGAGAAAGAAATGTATGTTTATCAGAAAGACTTACCTCGAGGTGATTTGGAAAAACATGATGCTCTTCCTTGTTCAGATGAACAAGGTCAGCAAGAAGAAGAAGAACTGACAGCAGAAGAGTCCCTACCTTCTTATCTGGAGTCTTCTAGAGTAAATACTCCCGTGTCTCAGGAAGAAGACAGTCGCCCTAGTTCTGCCCAACTTATGTCTGATGACTCGTACAAAACACTGAAGCTTCTGAGTCAGCACTCAGTAGAGTACCATGACGATGAGTTGTCAGAACTAAGAGGGGAGTCTTACAGGTTTGCTGAGAAAATGCTGCTCTCAGAAAAGCTAGATGTGTCTCACTCTGATACTGAGGAGTCAGTTACTGACCATGTTCTACCCCTTAGCTCAGACTTTCAGGGGCATGATAAACGATGCAGAGAAAAAATAGCCACAGCCCCCCCAAAAGAAATCCTCACCAAAATCTCTAAAGATATATCAGAAAATGGTGTAGGTAAAATGTCTAAAGATGATCATTATGATAAAGTGACAGTGTTACATTATACCGGAGATGTTAGTAGCCCAAAGCACGCAATGTGGATGCGCTTTACTGAGAACAGATTAGACAGAGGTAGAGAAAAGTTGATGTATGAAGACAGGGTGGACAGGACTGTTAAGGAGGCAGAAGAAAAACTGACAGAAGTATCACAGTTCTTCCGGGACAAAACAGAGAAACTGAATGATGAACTGCAATCTCCAGAGAAAAAGCAGCAGAAAAGGAATGGGAAAGAAGCACACTCTGGCCATAGTTCAACCAGCAGCAGCCCCGAAAAGGTGACGATTTCTGAGGTGCAGAGTTCAAAGGATGACTGGACTAGAGGAGGACCCTTTGGCCATTGTGGGAAGAGCTTCCCAAAAGCTGATGAAAGAAAAGCAGCTAGTTTGCCTAGCAGTCCCGAGAGAAGGGCCCTTACACAACAGACCGAGGACTGTAAGCAGCTGATGGAGCAGAAAGGAACAGCTCAGAAGAGTAGGACACCCGAGGCTTCGCCAACCGGATTCCAGCTGAAGCAATCCAAACTCAGTTCTATTAGGCTGAAGTTTGAACAGAGCATAGGCTCAAAGAATAAGGACCTACATCATGATGATAAGAAGCAGGACACTCAATCTAAAATCCCAGTGAAAAAAATGCAAGAGAGCAAGCTCCCAGTCTATCAGTTTTATGCAAGAGAAAAGCATGCAAAAGAGGTAGACCTTGCAGATGGGAGTATAACATTACAGAGGGAATCTCCTGCTAGCAAATTAAAAGATGGTGCCCAGGGTAAAGGCAAAGCGATGGAAGATGCTGCTGCTTCAGATGTACTCAGACACAGAAATGAAATGCCAAGTAAGAATGTTCCAGAAGGCTTTGCAGAGCAGAAGCTGAAAGGTTTGGCGTACAGTACGAGCTCAGATACTGCATCAGCCAAGGGGCATTGGGATAAAAAGGTCTATAGGACATGGGAAAGCCCTGGAACATTTGCCCATAACACACAAAAAGAAAAACTGTCCCATGTGCTTGTTCAGGATGCAGTAAAAGACAATCACATTGACCACCCTGAGACTAAAGATCTGGGCAGAGCTAGTGAATTCATCACTGTGACAGAGCATGAGCACAAGGTGTCAACGAGTGGGTCCCATTCAAAGGAGGTGAAGGAAGTGACTGTAAAATCTCCATCCAAAAAGGTCCTTTATAGAGAATATTTTGTCAGAGAAGGAGAGCCCCCCAGTGAAGTGATGGATAAAACCTCAAAGAAAAAAGAACCATTGACTGCATCCCACATTCCAGTCAGAATTTCAGAAGAAAAACGAATGTTATCAGCTAGCATTCCCGATGGAGTTCATGAACAGCTAAAACATGCAGCACATGAACTGTCAGCTAAAGTGTCCCATGCTAGTGTGGCAAAGGAAAAAACTGAGAGGAATTTTGATTATACAGAGCATGTTAAAAATAAGTATTCAGAATTTTGTCAGTTTAGCAGTAAGCACATCAAATTAAGTCCTCCTATGGAGGATGCTGAGCTATCCCTTAGTAAATCACCTGATTCTTTAGAAAATAGCCCAGGAAAGGAGTCTCCCTCAAGGGACTTTGACTCTATTCATAGTGATAACTTGGCAAAATCAGCCCCTTTAGCAGCAGCTGAGGGAACAAAAGAGATAAAAACCTTACCTGTTTACGTCAGTTTTGTTCAAGTAGGGAGGCAATATGAAAGGGAGGTGCAACAAGGAAATATTAAAAAAATTGTAAGTCAGGAAAGTAAGACGGTACAAGAGACAAGGGGGGGCTTTTACACCACAAGGCAGCAGAAACAGCTTCCTTCTCCACAAGGCAGTCCAGAAGATGACACATTAGAGCAGGTGTCCTTTATAGATAGTTCTGGGAAAAGTCCATTAACACCTGAAACTCCTAGCTCAGAGGAAGTGAGTTACGAGTTTACATCTAAAACGCCTGATTCACTAATTGCTTATATACCAGGCAAACCCAGTCCTATCCCTGAGGTTTCTGAGGAGTCTGAAGAGGAAGCAGAGGCTAAGTCAACCTCTGTAAAACAGGCCATTGTTGAGCCACCAAAAATTGACAGAGTGCTGCCCAGTAGCTTAGACAGAGATTCTAATAAAAGGCCCAAAGGGAACCGGGTTGCGTACATTGAGTTCCCTCCTCCTCCTCCGCTAGATGCCGATCAGACAGAATCAGAAAAGCAGCGCCACTCCTCTGAGAGTGAAATGGAGATGATAGAAGTAAACCTACGGGATGAACATGACAAATGTCAGCTGGCTGAACCACTCATAAGAGTACAGCCACCTTCTCCTGGGCCACCAGGAGAAGATCTTAGTGACTCCAGCGATGATGAATCCCTGTATCAGCCTGTTCCCATTAAAAGATACATGTTTAAATTGAATGACGTTGAAGATGGCCAGAAAGAAGGCTCCAAGCATAAATTGCCTGCAAAAAGAGAGAATGGGAAACCTAATGATTTTGATCTTAGCCTTGATTCTCCCCAGAATGATATTGCGCAAAATGGGAACAATGACCAGTCTGTCACTGAGTGTTCCATAGCAACCACTGCAGAATTTTCCCATGATACAGATGCAACTGAAATTGACTCTCTTGATGGGTATGATCTACAAGATGAAGATGACGGCTTAACCGAGAGTGATTCCAAACTTGCAGGCCCAGCAGTGGAAATCAAAAAAGACATATGGGCTACAGAAGGCATTTTGAAACAGACTGATCGGTGTTTTAGCCAAAGTAAGCTGGAAGTTATTGAGGAGGAAGAAAAAGTTGGTACTGAAGAAAACAAACTTTTATCAAAATGTCCAGCAGCTGAAAAAAGTGCCGATAAGACTGAACAAAAATCAGGGGCACAGTTTTTCACTTTGGAAGGCAGGCACCCTGACAGGACTGTGTTTCCTGATACATATTTCAGTTACAAAGTAGATGAAGAGTTTGCAACCCCTTTTAAGACAGTAGCTACTAAAAGCCTAGATTTTGACCCTTGGTCCAATAACCGTGGTGATGATGAAGTGTTTGAGTCCAAATCGAGGGATGACGAGGCTAAGCCTTTTGGCCTTGCTGTAGAAGACAGATCTCAAGCGACAACCCCAGATACGACTCCAGCCAGAACTCCAACTGATGAAAGTACACCAACTAGTGAGCCCAATCCCTTCCCGTTTCACGAAGGGAAGATGTTTGAGATGACTCGCAGTGGCGCAATTGACATGAGCAAGAGGGATTTTGTTGAAGAAAGACTCCAATTTTTTCAGATTGGTGAGCATACTTCTGAAGGGAAGTCAGGGGACAAGGGGGAAGGGGATAAAAATAAAGTCACTGCCATCACACAGCTGCAGTCAGGGGACAAAGCTGTAGGAAAAAACGTAGAGGGAGAAGTAGAAACACCAACAGTTGAATGTAAGCTCATCACCCAGGCCAGTGGAGATTGTACGGAAGCAACACCTGGTAGTAACTCCCTGGAGAAATCATCGACCGCTGTTAATGCTTCTAAAGTTGATCCCAAATTGCGCACACCTATTAAAATGGGAATTTCTGCTTCTGCCATGACGCTGAAGAAAGATGTCTCTGGAGAAGTTACAGATAAGCTAGAGGCTATGACGCCAGGTGTTCAGGGGTTAGAATATGAAGCCATAGAGGAGGTTACAAGCCAGTCAAGTGGTAGGGAAGCAGAAAAGCATGATTTCCAAAAAGATAATTTTAATAACAACAACAATTTGGACCCATCCGTTTTACCTAACGATAGCGTTACCTGTAAAGTAGTGCTAAATGAACATTTTGAGCCTAAGTGTCCCACACAGAAAGCTACTCAATTGAAAAACACTTCAGGAAATGATACAGGTGCAACACAAGGACACTGTAAACCAAAAGTACACGGAGAACAGCAGAAGTCATCAGAGCCAATAGGGAATAGAGCGAGATCAAAACTTCCCATAAAGGCTACCTCAGCAAAAGAAGCTATCCCACATAGCAGTAGCCAATCCTGCAGAGTGAGTAAAGTCAGACAGGATAGTAAACTTGACAAAAGGAAACAAAACAGCTCTTTCCCACATGTAGAAGTAAGGTCTAAGATTCCTGTAAAAAATACACAAAGGCATAACTTAGCCATAGCTAGAAAGACACCAGCAGTTCAAAACCAAGAGCAGCTAGAGAGAAGCAAAGCCAAACTGCTTCCTTCTAAATTACCATTAAAGGTAAGATCTACCACCAGCACCTCTACCACCACCACCACCACCGCTGCAGCAGCAACAGTTAAAGTAAAGCAGAGTCAGCTTAGGGAGGTATGTAAACATTCTATTGAATATTTTAAGGGAATTAGTGGAGAGGCTTTAAAGCTTGTGGACCGCCTGTCTGATGAAGACAAAAAGTTGCAGTCAGAGGTGTCCGATGATGATGAAGAAGAAGACAGTACGTCAAGAAACACGTCCCTGTCCGAAGCCACTCAAGTTTTCCAGCCTTCCATTACATCGAAGCCCGCTAGAGATATGAGAACAGAGGCAGCATCTTTAAAATCAAAGATTGAAAAGTCCGACAGTGAGAGGAGGAGGAGTAAGAGGACTGGTGAGAATGGAGGGAGTCAGGTTTCTGGAGCTCTCGTGGCTCACCTCGTGGAGATCAAGCCTAGTTTGTAAAACTTTCAACTTGTTGATCCTAGTGCATGAACTGTTGTGATTGCCTGTGAAGTGACTTACTGTAGTTCTCATTCTGTCATTGTCATCTGTATGTGCTGTCTTTTATACTCTTCTTTCTTCCTTTAAGTGAAGCCTATACTATAGACAGCTAGTGAAGCATGCTAAATACATTCATGTAATAGTTTAGGTCTTAGAAGACTTCATTTTATGACAGCAAAAAAAACACACCCCTCATTTTGTCAAACAGAGAAAACATTTTTTTTTCTTTAAGTACTGGTGGACTATTTTCCACCACCCCACCAGTAGTTAAAGCACTGTTGAACAGTTGAGTAGATAGATTGTTGGCATGTTTGGTTTCATTTACACAATTAACATCATGTAGTTTGACACTCGGCCTTATAAAGGTGGCATTTTTTTTCAAATCTGTGACAAATATGTATTTATTTATTGTAGGTTTTAGGGCACTCAGTCATTTTAGCAATTGATCTGAGCACCAGTTAACATAGTACAATGTATTAAAATGCTGTTGGTGCTAAGAATTCTTTCACAGCACCTTTTTAATCAATAAATTATAAATCACAGGTCCACAGAGTCCATGTGAACGGACAGATATAAGGATGGCAATAGTGGCCGATCACCTGGGACTTAGTTGGACAGGTAAGAATTTCTTTTGATACCCAGCTGAGGGTGTGTATGTGTGTGTGTTAGAGTGCAGTTTAGTCCTCAGGGCATCTTTTGTCTTCAGAAAAAGAGGGATACAGTAGACAAGCGAGATTGCAAGAGGTCTTTATGAAATGTGCTTTAGTAGTACTTATATTATAAAATTTCCATAAACATGGTTTATGGAAGACAATCTTACTTGGCTATGAGTGATCACCAAAGAAGAAGAAGAAGAAGATTATAAAACTGGTGTTTATAAAGCATTTGTGACATATGTATCCCATCATTTCTTCAGGGAGCTAAGTCTGATGTGTCAGCCACACAACCACCCTGTGCAATCAGTTAACATGATAGTAACCCCTAGCGAGCTTCATAGCATTAGGTGGCCAAGCAGGAAACTTAGTCTTGAGACCATCACATGTTGCATGGGTTTTTTCTTCACAATTTTGTTACCTCATTATCTCTAGAATCCACTGCATCGGTCCTGTCTCCTCACAGGCCTCGGATATGGTAGGGTGGGTAGAGGTTAACAAGGTTTATTATTCCTCATCTGTCCTGTAGAAATGTAAGAAATAAATACTTTTGAAGTAGCACAAAGGCCCTTTTGATAAAGACCTCTCCTCAAAGCAAAGCCAGCGAGTTAGACCTCTCTTCATTCTCACCAACTAGTATTGTAATATAGGCACTAAAAGTTGTGTGGCTGCCAGAAAGGATCTTGACTGCACATGGGGCATCCAGGGCCATGAGAGGCATTGGTGGCCGCCATGTTGCCTTGGCAATAAGGCAGCTGACCAGTCCGGCTCAGTCCCCTTCCTGCTCCTCAAGGAGCAGGCAGATCTCCTGACATGCCCCTCTTGTCCATTGTTGACAAAAGAATGGAGCTCTCATTGCTGCCTTCTCCTGCCTCCTCCTACATACCCCAGGCATGTCAGAAATATTTTATAGCTTTGTATACCATATTTGACAGTTTGGATTCAAAGTATTCTGTATGAGAGTGGAAGATACCTGTTTGCACTTTGAAGACTCTTTGTGTGTCTGCTTTGGCCATTTTCCCTCTCTCTGACTGCAGTTCTCTTGCTACATAATATACCTTTCCAGAGATTTATCTGAGTCTTCAGGGTAACTTACAACATGAGGAGGTGAAGACAAGAAAGCCCTGGTGCCTGCATAAAACACCAGCTGCAGTTCTTTGAGTTGAAGCCAATGTGTTGCTATGCCACATAGTAATTGTGAGGTCATCAGTGATTGTCTACCTGACTGGAAGCCTGATTTAGACTTCCTCAGCCTGCTGCTGATGTTTTGGAACACAACTCCCATCATCCCTGGCAGTTGGCCATGCTGGCTAGGGTTGCTGAGAGGTGTAGTCCGAAAAACCTAGAGAGCAGCAGGTTGGAGAAGGCTATATTTAGACACAGCAGGAAACTTGGGAAAGTGTGCAACCTCTTGACCTCCCTTGGGTGGGGTAAGTGGAGGAATATATAAATGCCGTTTGTAGAACTGGTGAAGGAAGGATACAGCCCAAAGCTCTACAAACAGTGGTTTCAGACAGCAGGATGAAATGATACCTGCTCTCTCAGAGGACTTTCTCCTTTCCGATTTCTATGACATGTTACACTGAAAAGGCAGAAATCTGAACCAAACTTGGTTTTTCCATGTGTGACCTGCTGAACCGAGTTTTCAAAATAAACTTTGTTATCTCTCTCTTCCCTCCATTTCCCCCATGTGATAGAACTGGCAAGAGAGCTGAATTTTTCTGTTGATGAAATTAATCAAATCCGGGTAGAAAACCCAAACTCTTTGATTGCTCAGAGCTTCATGTTGTTAAAGAAATGGGTGACCAGAGATGGGAAAAATGCTACAAGTAAGTTTCATAATTATTATTGTTTTAAGTATGTAGAAGTCCATATTTTGCTGAACTTCATACACAGACTAGACCCATCACTTAATGACTGTACCCTCAACCAGTATGTGAGAATAAAATGCCACAGATCAAAGACTATAGATATAATTTTCAACTCATACATTCATTCATTCATTCATTCATACATTTCAATTCATGCATTCAGCTGTGGGTCATCAAGTTTTGGGAAGTCAAGGAATAAGGCATCTGCATGCATGGATCTGTCTGGATAGGCTTAAAACAACACAATCTCACAGTCCTCACAGTGAGAACATATGAACAGATGAAACTGCCTTATATTGAGTCAGACTATTGATCCTTCTAGTCCAGCATTGCCAACTGTAACTGGCAGCAGCTCACCATAAGTCTTTTTAGCCCTAAGTTAGAGCTGGGACCTTCTGTGTGCAAACCATGTGTTCACCTACTGAGCCATTCCCAAAGTAGTTCCATGCACATACAATGCACTGAGGAGAATGCTGCCCACTGTTTGAGATTGTGACAAGGCATGGCTATGGGAGGTACTGCATGGCAATAGAATTATTCCATTTTTACAGTAGCATGCACTTATACACAGAGTATTGACGAAGAGCTGATTTGTGCTTTATAGGCACTCTACGACACCAGTATTCGCTATGGTAGATACATGAAGTGTGAAGGTGAGACACATGTCTCTAAACACTTGGGAACGTGCACTGGAAAGTAGAGACTGGTTGATTGAATCTACTGCATGCATAATAATGTTACTGTTGCGACCACTGGCCATACTCATAGACAGTTACAAATTTCAGTTATGAAATACTTTTCATCTATTTTGTTCTTCCTTCCACAGCTGATGCCTTAACCTCTATATTGACAAAAATCAATCGGATTGACATTGTAACTTTGTTGGAAGGACCAATATTTGATTATGGAAACATTTCAGGCACCAGAAGCTTTGCAGATGAAAATAATGTTTTCCATGATCCTGTTGATGGTAACTGAATTTGCTTCATTTTGACCAATATTTATCCACACAGAAAGGTCTTTTCATCTAATAACATAAACTATGCAAGATGATACTGTTTCAAATAAAATATATATTTATTTATCTCAAATATTTAAAAAATCAGGGTATGTATCAATGAACACTTCAGAGTTGTTTGGCTCTATTAACTTAATTTGAACTCAGTCTAAAATTACTGTGAAATTGTTCCCTTTGGTAAAATTACAACTGCTTATTGTTTCTTTACATTCTAAAATTACCCTAATGGGATAATGAAATTCTGGTACTCTAATCAATGCCCAGATTTATGCTGAGATTTAACTTCAATTTTTGTTCTTCAACTGTAAAGGTTTTATTGAGCAGATAGATATATAAATGAATCTGTACTACTGATCAGGTGCTAAAAACTAATTCTGACTTTGAAGATACATTAAGCTGCTTTCCAAATACTTCCTTTTTTGTAAGCTATGTTCTTCTAAACACTATGAAAGTCTCCCTTTTTCATGTATTTTATTCAAACACATGCTGTTTTTGCTGCCTTCTGCAAGGATTTTCTGGCTGTGTGCAGCGCTTATGAGCTTAATTCATCCCCAAGCAACATTCTTCACCGCATTGCAGAAATTAAAATTCTGTGGACATTTTAAGAAGTTTTCTCTTGAAATGTTGCTTGTGCCTTTTAATCAGAGACAAGTATCTTTTCTACAAAGAGAATGTGCTTCTCTGTGTTGCTGTCTATCCTTCCTCTCCTCTGAACCTTCCTCAAGCTTCTTGTCCTCACCAAGACCAGACTACCTTTTAACTTTCTCTCAGTTGATTCAGTTGCAGAACTCGGAGACATTAGTGCACATTGCTCTCCAGGCAGCACAATGTAATGCTGATCTCTCTCCCCATCCCAGCCTTTCATCAGCTCATCAACTTAATATTTACCTCTGAGAATATGGTTTACAGTTCACTGTCATTTCATTTGTCCATGTTCAAGTCTAACTGCCAGAGCAGGGATGGTCAACCTCTGTATTCCTGGGGGCTGCTCCATTCACCAGCTGCTACTCTGGGCTTTGGGAGTACTTTTCACAGAACCAAGCAGACCTCATTATGGATAATCAGACTTCATTGCAAAGCTAGCAGTAAGGGCTCTATAGGTATGGAGCATTCACGTTTGGGTGGCAAAAGATCATTAATTGCTGGGTGGAGGAAGTAATGTCCTTCCAGAAAGATTCTGTCATGAGGCTGATTGGTAGCTTGCTTTTGCCTTTTCAGGATGCTCTTAATATAGCTATACACTAAATTCTACATGCAATATCCTTTGGGCAATTGTTTGTACCACACATTTATTAAAATTGGGGAGGTACTTCAGGGCTGATCAGGCTCACAGGTCTCCAGCGGGTCATCCCTGTTCTGGATAATTATTGTTCTCTCTTTTTTGTTGCTTATGTTTTTCTTTTCTCTCTTTATTCAATCAGTGTTTCTGATTGTACCCATGTCACCAAGATCGCCTCAGTCTCCAAGATCACCAAGATCTCCTTATTCATCACAATCCTCTCATCTCTGTAGTTTTACTGTTCCCGAAATTTATATCTAGATCCTCCCTACCCTGTAGTTTTTGTTTTAGATTTTGCCTCTACAGTCTCTGAGAATATGCTATACTTTTTTGTCCTCTTTAAGGTTCATTTCCATATTTCTAACAACTGCGTTATCATGATGCAGTGATTAAAGTTGAAGTATCTACAGATGATATTTCACATTTGTAATGGTATAAAGCCAAGTAGTTTTATCTTTTGGAAACTGGATGATAAAAATGTACAACAATTTTTAAGAAAACCTGGCTGTCTTGCTTTATAACATAATTCATTACATTTAAACTTTTTGAGTAAATCCAAATACAAGCAGAAAAGTTATTTTGCCACAATATACCACTCTTGATATAAAAAGACAGCAAGCAGCAATCCAGATTCAGTCCATTTGCTATTGAGAAGAGAAATATAATACTACTGAAATTACTGGAAAACCAGTAATTGAAAAATTGCAACCATGTGTGCTGTAGACCAATAGTAATAAGCTGTGCTGTATTAGCCATTTCATCTACTTTGGTTTTGTTGCATTCTTTAAGGATGTTACATTCATTATTACATTCCTACTTAAAGTGTTGTTACCATTTCATACATTTTCCACATTTTCCATAATTAACTGGCCACTCTGCATGCTTGATTATATGTCACTCCATACTTCATTGCAATCAGTCCAAATGTGCTGTCTTCCATAGGTTATCCCACCATCCAAGTGGAACTGGAAACTCCCACTGGGTTGCGCTTCGTGCCACCCACCCCTTCCCAGCAAGATGATTTCTTTAGCGATTTCTCTAGCATAGAGTCACCCCTTAGAACTCCCAGTAGACTGAGTGACGTGTTAGTAACTCCACAGGGAAACATAGATGATACAGCAGCAGAACCTCCAGTGGTGACTGAAGAAGACACTTCACTGGAAGACGGCAAACACGATTTCTCAGTGCCTAGAGAAGGAGCATCTAAAGATGTAGGCCAGATCCAATTGGATGAAATGGACTTTAATGATTACCCACGCTATCTTGGTAGTTATGCCGAGGTACCAAAACAAAAGCTAAGCCAAGAGACTAGTCCAGCTTTAGTGAGAACTGAGCAGCAGGAGAGAGAAAAGTCTGGTACTGATGAGATGACGGAAGAAAAGCTTAAATCTCTGTTTGAAGACATTCACCTTGACGAAGTAGTTGAGTCTGAGGAGATGACAGAAGAAAAAGTCTTGTCTATTCTTAAGTATGTGCAGCAGGCAGAACAGGAACTGTCTTCAATTACAGGTTGGCAGAGTGAGGCCTCCAGTGTCAATGTGGAGCCGCCAACACCAGGACGCAGAATAAGCGGTGAATTGCTGGATCGACTAGATGACAGGTATGAAAGTGCTCAACTAACCAAGTATTCTCATTTTGAAAACACTTATGACTTTTTCCCCCAAACCCATGGTCATTGTATTTCTAGATGAAGTACCTATATAATGCTTATGTAAGTAAGCAGCAATCCAGATTATAAGGCACCGATATTCTCAAAGCAAATTTACAGTATGGCATTTAAAACAGTGAAACCCCAAACACTGTTAAGATTGTGGGGGGTGCACAATAAAATCAGGCTCAGAACAGAATGGGCAGCAGGAAATACATAAGCCTAGTTCCCAAAGGAACAGAAGAATATTTGACCACTTTTCCAATTTCAAAAAAAGTAGAGTAAAGGTTGCACAGGCCTCCTGGAGAGAGGATGGGTATACTGAAGTCCCAGAGCAGTGACAAAAAAAACCTGATCCTGCTCTTTTTGCATTTGCATTGGATGCTAATGCAAAATCCAAAGGTGATTATACTTTTAGGAGGGTCTTGTTAGCTGATCTCAATACTCTGGGTAGGGAGGAAAATTATGTATGGGGATATTACGGGGATATGCTTCCTGAAATAAGCTAGGGCTAAAAGATCATGCTGTCCACATGACCCGAAAGCTGTACGCCAGCTCCCTCGGCCAATAAAGCGAGTCTAATGGTCAGGGGCCCCTTTACCTTTACCTTTAAAAGATCAAAACCAGCACTGGTAAAATGCTAATTAGCCATACTGGCATATAGATATATGAATCTTCCTTATGTTATTAACAATCGAGCACACTGTTGGCAGCTACCATCCAAGGTCTTGGGGGCAAATACTTTTCCTACACCTGCTTACTGAAATCCTTTTAAGAGGAATTGTAAGTCACTAAACCTGGGACATTTTGCATGCCAAATTTATTGCAGAGCTATACTCCCTCCCACTGGACTTAATGGAAAGCTCTAGTCTGAATTGTGTGTTAAACACACACACAAACTTTATTCTGCTCTTTGTTTGAGAAACCAAAACAGCAGAGCTTCCTTTGCCTTCAGATCATCATCAAATTTTCTCTGAGCCATAGAAGCTCACTGGTAGATATTGAGCCTTTGGTGCATATTCTCAATCTCAGCTGAACCGGCCTCACAGGTTTTTTGTGAAGAAAATATTTAGCCATATATGTCACCTTGGAGGAGGAAGGGTGGGACAGAAGTACAACACATAAATTAACACTTATCTATTTTCCAGTGCTTGATCATGTTTGCTTTGTCTCTTGTAGCCCTGACCAGTGTAGAGATTCTATTACCTCATATCTCAAAGGAGAAGCAGGAAAGTTGGAAACCAATGGAAGCTACTCAGAATCTACAACAGAAGCAAAGACTAAGCCTTTCGTTCAGGAGTCTGCAAAGAGCCTAGGAAAACAGAGCGACAAGGAAACTGTGAAACCAAAAACGCAAAGTTCTCTCCGAACTGAGCAGCAAACCATCTCATTAACGTCGCATCAGAAATCTTTGCAAGAGGCAAGCAAGCCAGCAGTCGATACACCTAAAACCTCTGTGCCTGTCAGCATGAAAAAGACAAGCTGGAATACTTCCGATGACAGCAAGCTGAGACCAAAAGCCCAGGAAGAGGAAGGAGCAACATCGTCCGAACAAAAGGTATAAATGCCATCCGCCTTACTTTGTGTGGGAGTTTTCATTCTTAATTCAGCTAAAGCATTGTGAATATAGAATGAACTTCCCTCTGTGGCTTCCCTTTTATATTTCTCCCCAAAAACTTCCCAGCTAAGGCCAACCATGCAGTGCTGAAACTTCAGTTTAGAGAGCAACAGAGTTTAGTGATCTCCCCTCTCTTATGCAGACTCCATCCCTCTCATCAGCCACTTTAAAAGCCTTGCTTAAACCCATGTTTAAGCTTTCCTTGAAATGAAAGCAGAGAAGCAACTTTTTGTCTGGATTGTGGTGAGGGAGCAGGAAGAAATGATGGGGATGATTTTGAGCCTGCTCAAAAAACTGCAAAGGGTCCCTTCTGAGAATCTGGCATTTGCCCAAAAATGGGTTTAAAAAACCCAACTCTCAATAAATCTTTCTGAACCAAGGAATGTGTGTGCATGCTGCTCACTGTTGGCAGTGGAGAGCAGCATGCAGCTACTGAAAGTTAGGTCAATGAAGGAAGCTCTGTGATGGAATCAAGGCTCTTGCTCAGCCCCAAACCTATTTTGGAGTCTGGTCAAGGGACCTCAGAGGTCTAGTGCCCCATCAGGAGAACCCTCTAGACATGAAGCCAGCACCCCATGAGTCCTGCTGGCCACCCAGGTCCATAGACTCAGCATTAGAGACGACTCTGAGGAAGCCTACATAAAGGACTATGGTTGTGGTGCCAAGCTCTCCAGGATCCTCTTGCCAGTCAGTTGAGACAGCCACAGGAGCAGATGGAAGGCAAAAAAATTAAAATGCTCTTTACTCTCTTCTCTACCCTCTGTCGCAAGCTCCTTGTGGGCTTCTACTTAGAATCATAGAATTATTTCTGCTAATATTCTTCAGTCTTTTGGCTTTTTGTATTGCTTCTGCAAACCGTGGTTTGCAAATGAGGAGCCAACCACAAGAGCCTTCCCATGCCCTTCCTCCTTCCCTGTAGCCCTGAACATTCCTAAACAAGAGTCTCCACTTAACCAGAATTTGAAACCCTGGTCTTGTGCCCAACCCCTGATATACAATCAATAGTTTGCTGATGTAATATACTTGAGATCAACAAGGGACAAGAGGGGGGAAATGTGCACCAGAAGTGGGAAGGGAGTACATGTTCCCAAGCGTATGCCTCCCTGTCAGTAAACTATTGTTTGCATGTAGCCTGCCAAGCATTTATGGCTATGCCAGGCTATACCTGTACAAACCTATGATGTATTTTGAAATATTTTTAAGGCCGCTCTGCATGCAGAATGCCTACCTCACTTGTGGACATGGCAAAATGCTCCTAACTGAAATATTACCTACCCTGAAAGCAAGATTGCAGACATTCCCCTCTATGGTATTTTTCAGGATGAACTAATGTTGGGTATAACCATTTTCCCCCTCTATTCCTGCTCAGATTCATGTTTGTCTTTTAAATGAGCTGGTAAAATGTACTAAAAACTGCATTTATCAGGAGTATAGTGAGAGTGACAGTGACAGTGACAGTGACATTGAGATTCAGAGTGATTCAAGCTCAGATGAAGAACAGAGAATCACTACAAGGGTTTATCGGCGACGTTTGATTCTGAAGGTATCGCATGACTGTAGTTCCCACTGGCATGGAGTTGGGTCTTGGACTGCAGTACTAATAGTGTTCACATTATACTCCTTCTCTTGGTGTGGTATGTATTTCATAACTGATGGCAGCCCCCTGTATAATCTTAAGACTTGTGGTGGAAAACAACCAAATTGCACGATGGGTATCCTTTGATAATCCCACTGTGTGCAGCATGACTTTGCCTCTATAGGTGCACTTTGACTAAATATACACAAATGCCGCTCAGTATAGTGAAATTATAAACTGGATCGACAGCAGTTTTGCAACTATGACCATTATAGCTTGGCTAGTAACAACGGTGAAAGATATATTAATTCTGATTTTGAAGCTGAATGTTGGAAGATTTGGGACAGATAAAAGAAAGTACTTCACACAGCTATGGAACTCCTCCCACAGGAGGTAGCGGTGGCCACCAAGCTGGATGGCTTCAAAAGAGGATTGAACAAATTCATAGAGGACAAAGCTATTGATGGCTACTAGTCATGATGGGTTTTCTCTGCCTCCACAGACTGAGGTAGTATTGCTTCTGAATAACACTTTCTGGAAAGCACAGGGAGAGCACTCTTGTACTCTGATCCCACTTGTGGGTTTCCTACAGGGATCTGGTTGGTTACTGTGAGAACAAGATGTTGGGCTGTTGGCCTGATCTAGCAGGATCCTATGTTCCTGCAGTTTTTGTTTTTAATAGCATTCTTCTGAACAGTCTAAATCAGGGGTGGTTAGCCTTTTTCAACCCAAGGATGGCATTCCCCGTTGGCCAAGAAACACTCTGGGGGCTGTATGCTAGTGGCAGGTGTGACCCCACACTCTTGCACATCCACAAACCACACACATGTAGAAGACCCACAGCCCCCCTCCATGAGGTGATCCATACAATCAGCTGTGGGGGAAAGGTTATCCCTACTCCCTCAACTGATGATCAATTGGCTGGTTTTATGTAATTTTTATTATTTTGAGCAATCCTGGGCTCCCTTGCGGAGAAGAGTAGGTTATAAATGTGAATAATAAATATATGACTAGCTAGGGAGTTCTTTGCATTACTATCCATCTGATACCTACTTTAATTACATAATATGTCTAGCTTAGGTTTATTCCCCCGTTTTGCCACCACCGGCAAAATTTATGGGTTCTTGGAGGGAGGCAGAAAAATATTCATGCCCCCCCCCAACATCTTTCTCCTCTTCTCTTTGCTCCTCAGTAACTTATGCAATTGGTGCACATTCTTGACTAACACTTAAATATCTATCCGAAAGCAGACACTGTAGAGTGTCTGTCTGCTCCTACCAGGCACTTGGCAGTGATGCAGAGGGCTAGACCTCAGGGCCAAAATCAAAGGCACTGCAGCACAGCACCCACCCACCCTATAGAGTCCGAAATGTCAGGCTAATAGGCCTGGTGTCAGCAGCTGGGCCAGCACAGGCATGCCAGGTCACCGCAACATCTTTCTATTTTTTAAAAAAGATGCTCACTTTATTCTGTTTACTGTAAAATATATTATCATTTTCTACAGCAAAACTGTGCTTATTCATAAATAAGCAATGTTGTGGGGAGGGTGAGGAATGTTAGTTGTGTGGTTCACAACTGAGCCAATACACATAGCCATCTAAAGAGGAAAGTGTAGGGTAAGACCATGAAGCCCAGAGCCTGAGATTACCTAGCTATACTACTGGTGGAGGCAGTTGCCTGAGAAAGTTCATGCCGTGAGAAATTAGTTCATCTAAAAGGGAGGAAGACACAACAAGAGTCAGTCAGAAAGACCTACATGGGTTGCAGGGCTTTTTCGCTTTCTTCTTTAAAGAGCAGCTACCTAGGATGCAGAGATTCAGCTTCTGAGCATGTGGTCTGCTTCCTAGGGACTGTTCCACTTCAGAATGCATGTGTTGGACTGTTATCTCATGGTTGGTTGGTTGGTTTGTTTTTGTTGTTGTTGTTTAAAAAAACCTTTTCTGAATGTTTAAAGTTAGCATATCAGAGAAAATGATTTCACCCTAAGCTGCTTTCCCAATTTTTTGTTCCAGCTTTTCATAACAGTTAAGATTCAAACACAAAGAGTAGACAAGCATGATAACAACAACTGCAGTATTAAGTGATATAGTCCAAGATGAACTATTTCTGCATGCCAGAATCGACTTTTTTTAACACACTAATTTGTTTGCTTCTGTAATTTATTACCTGGTCATCAATGACTAATCAGCATTTCTTGGTATAAAAAAACCCTATAGTGTAAGGGAAGGACTATTCAAAATATGAAGTTAAAAAGATGGAACCTTAGTTTTTGTCTGCTGGAATAGTCAGCAAGAAAGGAAAATCATTATTTTCGGGCGGGGGGGGTCCTCTGAGTAGAAGTAAACACCATGCTACTACAAATATTCTATCAGCGCAAGCATTTCAGCTTGCCAAACAGAACGAAACACCCCTACATATTGTTCTGGGGGTTCTCCTGACTCCCGCAAGCGAATTTTGTGGGGTGCTGGGGGAAGGACTGAAAGCCCTGTGCACAAGCAAAAGCCCTTGCACAGGGCTTCCACTGATGGGGTTTGTTAGATAAATCCCAACCATTTTTTTGGTGATCCTTCATAGCATGGCATGGCTCAAGATAGGCCTTGTCATGTACACAGAGTACTTCCCCTACAGGCAACTTCCAATGACAGCCCATCACAGATGGCTTCTGTCTAAGTTTAAGAAGACTTTTAAAATGTGACACTACCATGTGGACATCAGTAGCTGCTGTTTCTGACAAGTAAAATCCAACATGGCATGATTTTATTGCTCGGAGTGGTGTTGAATAGCCAATATTTGGGAATATGGGTGACTGGCTAATATTGTAACACATTCTTTAGGGTGAGGAGGCAAAAAACATTCCTGGTGAATCTGTTACAGAAGAACAGTTTACTGATGAAGAAGGCAACCTCGTCACCCGAAAAGTAATCCCACCTTGCATTTTCATTCTTTTCTCCCTCTCCCTCTCTCTGTTGACTCTTTCTACATTAGCTTTGTCAATTCAGAGTCGGGTGGAAAAAGTATCGATTTTTGTTTTTCCCATATTGCTTCCCTACAGGTTACCCGGAAAGTGTTAAGGCGTGTTGTTATCCCACATGAGAAAAAACCTGGTGACATGGTAACCAGCGTGTGTGTGCAGGAATAGCAAATAAGGGCTGTTCTCTAAATGCTAAAGATTGCTTGCAGTTGAACATTAAAGCAATGCAAAGCAAGAGTGCCTGTGCTTTTGACAAGCTGTACATTTGAACTCAGAAAAGGCGAGGTCTCACAAATAGTGTGTTGTGTGTTGGCAGGGTTATTTGGTTTTTCATTCAGTGCCTTCAGATTCTTGAGAGAAATGTATTTCATTTTGATATTCTAGTAGGAAACGTTAGCATTAGGAGTGGTTTTTAATACAGCCATTTGAAATGGTGGAGTCCGAGCCTGAACACACTTTGCCATTCCCATCTCCTACTACCTCCTCCAGTTTCTTTTACTAGCTTGACAGAGGATGACACAGAGCAAACTGGGGGGGGGGGGCTAACTTTGTGGTCTTTTGCTGTAAAAGAGCTTTCTGTGGCACAGGCTGGAATCCTGTGGAAACCTACCTGGGAGTAGTCCCCACCTCCAGTGGACATAGTAGGGAGTGACTTCCCAGGAAACGTTATGCTAGGATTGCACTGCAGGTAGCTGAGGGTGCAAGCATGAAACAAGAACCAGCGATGGAGAGCCTGTAGCCCTCTAGTTTCTGGACTATAGCTGCCCTCAATCCTGACCACTATCCACAATGCCCGATACTGATGGGAATCGAAAGCTATCAGGCAGGTTTCTTATCCTTAACGTGTGGATTACAGACTACAACAATGCCAGATTTGTGGAGGGATTTTGTTTTGGTTTTTTACTTTTTAGCACCAAGCGATTATTCTTCTTCTAAATATTCCCCTATTAAGGTCCAAATTGAAGTCAGCTTTTCTAATCTTTGAATTCCTATTTTTTTAAAAAAGGCCCTAGGGAGAGTCTTGATTAATCACCTGTTTTTTAACCAATTAATGAATTACATTTAAGGTAAGTTTGCACAATACCCAGACTTAAGCACATGTCCTTTTTGAGAACTTGAAAGAAGATACCATGCTATTTTACAAACAAAAGGTATCGCTTATCCTAAAAAGGGAAGGTTGCTTTCTTTTAAAAAAAGAAAGGCTAAAGCCATTCTCAATTACAGCAACACCCCAGAAGCAAAACAGCATCAAAAAATAAACAAGTGTGCCCTTAATTCACAGACTGCCCCCCCCCCCAATTAAAACTGACCAGCACAAGTTAATGACCTAAACTAAAGGATTACTTGGTTACCCTGTCAAAAGCACAACTTTCTTCTAACAAAATGTTTTGATGCTGCCAATCCTTTGCCAGTTGGGCTAAGTTCCATCTGCAGGCAAAAGTTGGTTTGCCAATTTAAAAGGAAAAAATGTGAGAAAAATGTATTTCTACATGAGGAGAATGGTATACTCTTAATGAAATATTTTTTAAAAAAAAACAGGGAGAATGACAGGCATTAATGAGGAGAAAATGGGATTGTCTAACCATGGTTTTCCTTGTCCAACTGAGTACCAGATTCAGCATCATGGAACACCATTATGTAGTTAGAAGGGAGAATAGGCTGAGACCATCACTTGCATCTCACAATTTTCAGAAAAAGCAACTTGTGAAAATTCTGGTTCTTCTGTATCAGACCTATCCTTTTTAGAGACCACATTTTTTCATTAATACCAATGAGCTTTCATTCCTTCAACAGTACTCTGCACCTTTGGGTACTGTCTTTCAGTGGCAAAAGACAGATCTGCACTGTGTGTCAGCTTTTAGATTTTGTTGCAGATGCTTTTCGCTTTAGTAAATACTTTTACTGGCTTTCCTCTTCCTCCCTTTCATGACATTTTCTCCATTACTAATCTACTTCAGATGAAGCTGAGCTGTTATGAACTCTCTTAAGAGCAGTGAGCTTTGTTTCCAAAGGATCTGCTAACTTGGGATGCCCAGAAAGGGAAATCTGGGAATCTGGCTTTTCAAGAGGGGTGAAACATTCAAAATTCAAAATTGCATTAAGGGAAGTAGACCTGTGATATTTCCTGATAATCACTGAACTGCGGCAGTATCCCAGTCTAGCATACAATTCATAACATTGTAAGGCTATGTTTCCTGTACTCAGATGGTACTGAAAGCTTGTGTTTTTGCAGCTTAGTAGACTGGCTACAGAGCTGTGGTTTGTGTGTCTCTGAAGTGCTCAGATTTAATAGCTTCTTACTTGTCCCATTCCAGCTGCATGGGACCTGCTAGAAATCAGTTTGATAGCAACCTTGGCATCTGATTTCTGAATGTATACCTTTTCATTAAAGCAGGGAGAAGGTTATAAGATGAAGACGAAGAAGGAAGTCCGGCATGTGGAGAAGACGACGTATTCATAACATACAAACAGCAAATGGTCAGTTTGCTACACAGACATTCTACTCTTAATACTCTGAGCAAAAATGGAGTCTTAGGAAGCAATAAAGAGGCACGCCAGCAACAATGGCATATGTTAAGAGAGTTTCAGATTCAATACAGACACAGACTGGGACAAAAATCTCTACTTAAAAGGCTTGCTGAAAAAGGAAAGTATTTGCTAGCCAACGGAAATACACTAGAAATGGTGCCTATCTTTTAAATTGTGGGAGTACCAAAAGGGTAGGTGCCACCACAGTAATGGTCTGATTCCTGTATTGCATGGAACAGAACTTTTGATGAGATGGTACCTGAAGGAGGCCCTCTCTTGCAGAGCATAGTGATAATTTATGAATAAAAGGAGTGTGACAATCTTTCAGGTACCATAACTTTAATGTGATTATGCCAAGTTATCAAATGTTGCACCAGCACGCCCCTTTCTACACAAAGACATGCTTAGGGTGGCCTGTGCAGGCCAACACCACAAAAACATACACTTAAGCCGCTATTGCAAAGATATGTCATTACTGCTTATGCCAAAGGAATCTTTAGGACTGAAATATTAGGTGCTTTTGAAAGGTAGATTTCTGATATTGGTACTGTTTTTTTCTTCTTCTTCCCTCACCCCTCTCCCTTCTGTCTCAAGACTGTGTACGCTTTTACTGCCAGTATTCTAGAGAGAAACTCAAGGAAATGGGGGAAAAAATCAACAGGAATTTTCAAGTCACTGATAAAGCGTGTGTGTGTGTGTGTTTGCTGCTTCCACACATTAACCGCATGGATTTTATGCGACGAACAAAACAAATTTAATTTAGCATGAGCCAGTTCTACAAGAGCATGGAAATTCACTTTCATTCACAGCATTGGAGAGTGTGCAATGGAGAACGATGCAGTGTATATACAAGATTCCCACACTGGAACAGCTTCGTTGAAGCAATTTGATGTCATCTGAAAAAAGGAATTCCTGTAGGATGAGGGGATGTAACGACACTGAAAAAATGGTTTAAACCACAGAAAGACACTAAAATTTACTAAAATCCACAACAGCTCGCCTTATTTTTCTTGGACCCAAACTGTCAGGGTAATAAAATACTCTTTCGTTTTTTTCTCTTTTTTTAAGGAAAAAAATAACTAACATCAATAGTTTCACTGTAAATAAATAACACTGTATAAATTCTAAGGAGAAGTAGAATAAATGTTGATAATTCTTAGCTCACAAATGGAATATTGCATTCATGTTGAACAGAAATCAGTGTCTCAAACGGCTACACCTGCAGGGGTATTCTGGGTGTATCTTCACAGATTCTTGTATATTTAGCGATTATAATGTTTGTATATGCAAAACGCTAGCTTGATTTTAAAAAAATCTTTAAAATCTGCTGCAAATTTAATGATTCCTAAAATGAGGAATTCTGTAGTTCTGTGAAAAAAACATTTTTTTTCTTCAGAGTACTAATATTTTGATGCATGCGATTCACCTTATTTTGATGAAATCTTTTCCAGTTTTGCAAACACGAGGCCGCAATGTGACAAATAAAACTCTGGGGGGTGCAATCAACCAAGCACAGCTGCTAAGGCCCCTCCCACCCCCACCCCCCGGGCATTTAAATGGGGCTTGCAGTGGGCTCCAGCACAACCGCCACTGAAAACGAAGGCTGGTTACACAGCAGCAGTGCTTGGCGGAGTGTGCCCTTTATCTGTAAACACAAAGCCCTTCATCTAATATTTGTTGCTGTTGCCAATTTTTTCAATGGAAACGACCTGAAATTTAAAGAAACCATAACATATACAGTAGTTGCATTATAGGGAGGGGGGTGCTATCTGTTCTTGCTTTATACCAGGGGGAATATGCTTGCAGCTTTTAGAAGTGGGTTGGTGCTCTTGTCAGCACAAGTTTGGGATATTTAAAAAAAAAAAGAAATGAAGAGAAATTCTTAGTTAACAGAATGGCAGCACGCTGTAAAAATATTACTGTATTGTGTACTGGCTCTAAGATGTAGAATCTTTAAGTAAGCCAATCATCTGTAATCATTCTAGCAGTGTAATATTAGGTTGCTAAGGCTGCTGTGTTTTAAAGGGCATTTTTATTTGGGTTTTTGGTGAAATACTTTAATTTGTTAATTATCTTCATATGAAAACAGGTTTCATTGATAATAGCTCTAATTAAATATGTATGAAGAAAACACAAACACTGGATGATCTAGTTGATTATTTAAGCATAAAATAAATTGTGTTAAAACTCTTCACTTATATGTATATTGTGGTGTTTATTCATACTCCTGTGGAAATGGTGGGAGTGGCGCATGTTGAAAATGTGGTTACAAAGAGAGACTGAATGCCCAAGTTTTCCTGCTCCCAAGCGGCACTGCCCTACCTTCTCTTCTCTGGCTCCCTCCCATCTCTTTGCCTTCATGCCTTCTCTGCCTGCTGCATTATTTCACATCTTCCCTAGAACTCCTGCCACCTCTTCTTTCTCTGATATTGGCTTCTTCTCATTTTGTAAGCCTCCAAGCTTCTCCTGATCCAGCTTATGTCTCCTTAAGCTTTTCTTCTTCCACACCTTCTTTCCCAGTGCTTGCATTCCTCCTTGACTTCATCACCTTCCTTCCATACACTGCTTGCTTCCATGTCATCCCTTTAACTCAGGGTCTCACCCCTGCTTCCCATCTTTCATCCCTGTGCAGCGAATGCTATTGGCTACTGATGTCAGGTTGGGCTGCTGATGTCATAGTGGCTCGCCTTATGATGGAACCTGTCTCCTGCCTTAAGTAGCAAAGCAATGAAGAGAAGACATGGGCAAACTCCCTTGCAGAAAAGTGGAAGATTATAGTACCAGACTGAAAATGATGCATGGAGAACATCAAGCATCAATTCTTTGCTGAGTGCATTTCACTAGATGCACTGGAAGAATAGGTATTTTGCCCTTCTCTCACATGTGGAACACTTTCAGATACAAGTGGTGTTTCTTGTACCATTTCTAGTATGAACCATTACTCCAGGTTACGCACCAGCCATATGTTGGATAGGCAAATAAACAAATGTGCAAATAAAACATCCTCACAGGGCTTCTCTAAGTGCTTGGCTCACAGCTTCAGCTTCCTCCACTCTGTCCATCATTGTCCTCCTACTTCAGAGGGGAGTGTTGATCCCTTATGTCTTTTAATCAGTGTTCAGGTTCTTAGCTCATCCTTGGGGTACACCAGAACAGTCATTATGATGATAAATATCCTCAAATTATATTGATTTGGAACTTAAAACTCCAGAAGAATAAAAAAAGATGCTGCACAACTTTGGGCTTCCAACCAGCAACTTGTAGCTTGCAATCAACACAGTAAGAGTCCGAAAATAGGATATAAGGCAAATGATCAATGCTCATTTAGTACGACTGAGCCATTTGCAACTTTTCAGTGACGAAAGGACTATTTTCCACAGCACGTAAGTGTGTAGTACCACCAATGGATTGCAATCATAAATACTTAAATTCTATTAACATAGTAGCATACTGTTATCTCTCTTTAAAAGTATTAATTCTATTCATGGATTAATTCTACTCATGAATATTCATCACTTGTTCTCTAGATTTAATTAGTACATGAGGACTTAAATAACTGCACGTGTGAACTATCTCTGTTGAAAAGTATTATTTCTGAGCTGAAACTACACTAAATATCACTTTAGTTATTTATACAATATAAAGCATTTGTTTCATCTCCCCACATAAAAAAAAATTGTCCATTTATTTTTGTAGGTAACATGGGTGGCAATAGTGCACTAGTCTGGAACTAGTCAAGACAGCAGGCATTTGGCAAAATCCTGTCTCCCCCAGAGAGTTTATGGCTGTGTACACATTACCAGCTTAAGATGCAGCTAGGCCTTTCTTTTTATCAATTTAGATCAAATATGGTTTGCGGGAAAATGCATCAAAACACAGTATTTCATAGGAAATGACAGGATATAGATTGTAGCTAATGTGTGTACAACTTCCCAAACTAACAATGGGAGTTCATTGGATGCAGTGCTTTCCTTCTAGAAAAAAAGGTGCTGGTACTATGTACCCTTGAGAACTCCCAGAAAAAAGCACTGACTGGATGCAGAGTAAGCAAAGAGGGTGTACACAGCATAATACAACAAAGCATACAATGTAACATTAGTGCACTACAAGTCATCATAAAGGGCAGCCCAAGTGGAATGTGGTGGAAATCACCACAGCACCCAGAAATTGTGACATAGGTTTCACAGTAGCAGACATTACCAGGGCACAGAGGACAAGAAAATGTCAAGATGCTATTTTTGGTGGCAGCTAGATATCTCCAAGCATGACTAGTTCCAGTCCTGGTCCCTATAGCAAAGAGGGTAATATAGATGCAATGAATCACAGGTTGTTGGTGGTTGTTTTTTTAAGCTGTATAATAATGCTAATTGGTCATACTTTCTTCAGTGTTTCATCATGTCTGGAGTTCTTTTGCAAGGTGTGTATTTTGCACAAAAGTCAAAGAAAGAGCAATCATGAATAGAAAGTGTTGGCTGTTGGCAACAAAAACACTTGGAAAACTGCAAGAAAATTATCCCCAAGCATCTTGGTGCTACAATTGAAAGGTAAATTGCAGCGACTTAAAATTACTCCAGCAATCTCCAAATCTACACTATACATCTGTAAAGACTGACTGAAGATGCTTTCCTAACAAGTGCTGTGAGCACTGAGAGTTCTGAGCATTTATGTGGAAATACTTTTATAAAGGCAATCTCTAACGCGAAAATTAATATATGTCTCCACCAGGATTTATTTATTTTTGCTGAGGGGCATGGAAATTATTATGTTCTATATGTTGTAGCTGTATCTTAGAATCAAAAAGCACCTCAGCCCAGCTTACACTTCAAATGCAAGAAATGCCCACTTACTAGCTTTCTCCAAACCTGCTTTAAATGTGGCCAGTACACATGGTTTGCGACTTTCCCTTTTAACAAGTGAAATAACATGTTACATATTGCCAGAACCATCCAGGTACAGTGGTACCTCGGGTTACATACGCTTCAGGTTACATACGCTTCAGGTTACAGACTCTGCTAACCCAGAAATATTACCTCGGGTTAAGAACTTTGCTTCAGGGTGAGAACAGAAATCGTGCTCCGGCGGCACGGCAGCAGCAGGAGGCCCCATTAGCTAAAGTGGTGCTTCAGGTTAAGAGCAGTTTCAGATTAAGAACGGACCTCTGGAACAAATTAAGTACTCAACCCGAGGTACCACTGTATACAATACAAACACTAGAATCAAACGATTCAAACCATCCCACAAACTCTCTGCTCAGGAATATAAACTTTCCTGATACTGTGCCAATGTACATCAGCATTCATTATAACAAACTAAAATATTACTGGGGGAATGCCTCCTACAGTCCTCGCATCCCACTCCTGGAAGACAGTCAAGAATGCTAGAGAAGGTTCAGGCTTCGGCGGACCTGCCTACGTGCCTTTTATGCTACAATCAACCAGCATGCCTAGCCAGATAAGGAACAGGCAACAGCAATAGAGGTTATTCAAGGCCTACAGCACATCCCAGTCATTTTAACGGCAGTGCTAGGATCCTCACAGGTATTACAATCAGCCAGAGCAGCAACATCTAAGCTTACCCCTCCAGCAATGAAGAGTTACATACCTTGCTCTTATGTGACACAACAAAGGGAGAAAGCAGAAGTCTTGCTGATTGTTGGTGTTGCTTCAGCTTCTCTGTAAAAGATACAAGAATCATATGACCAAGACAGTACAATGAGTGGCAGAATTTTGCTCCTGGTGAAAAAGAAATCTATCATGTCTATCAGAACCTTCATGTATTTCTCTTTTAAAAGCAAGTTTCTATCGCTCCTTGTTGTGGAGGGGGTTCCCTCCCTTTGGGGAGAGGGTTATTGTGCTTTAAACAGCTACATGGCAGGCAGAAATTCAGCATGTGAATGGTTTTTCATGTCTGCAACTTTATGTTGAGAAGCATACCCTGCTGGATTTCTGCCTATTGTGTAAGAGTTGAAAATACAGGCACCTTGCAAAAAAGAAAAAGGGACTTCATAATAAAGAGAAAATATTTTATTTTATTGTTTTATTCACATAATGTACATTCTTTACAACAGACAACTCCAAAATAAAATCATATATAGCAAAACCATAAGTCTCATGTTTTCATTTACACTGATCTCCTCTCCGATACCTTTACTTTATATTTCTTGCTGCTTTCCACTTTCCTTATTTTAAGTCTCTTAAAACCTATGCCAATCTTTAACAATTTCAATTAATGCCTTCACCTCCCTCCCCCACAACCCAGTACTTCCCTCCACCTGTGTGCAGTCTTCTTTGCCTACTATTATTTTTGTTATTGTTGCATTACTCACTTTGTTATTCTATCCTTAGTATAATATTATCCTATCTCCTTGCGTCTTTTAAACTTTTGCATATTAATTTTTAAGCTCCAGCACCGACTTTTTTCATGTATTCCTTAACACATTCCCACTCTTTATTAATTTTTTTATTAGAGCAGCCTCTGATTGATGCTGTTAGTTTTGCCATCTCCGCGAATTCGAGAAGTTTGGCTCTCCATTCTAATAATTCTGGTATTTTATCAGTTTTCCAATTTTTCGCCACTACAATTCTGGCTGCTGCGATTGCGTAAAGGAATACATTCCTTTTATCCTTGGGGATGTCACTCAATACTAAACCCAGCAAAAATGCCTCTGGATTTTTAGAGATTGAACTCCTAAATATATTTTTAAGAGTTCTTACTGTATCATAATCCAGAATTGTTTCACCACTTTGCACCCCCACCACATATGGTACATCGTTCCCACCTCTGTTTTGCATCTCCAGCAGAGATTTGTTTTTTGTACATCTTTGATAGTTTTACTAGGGTGAGGTACCAGAGGTAAAACATCTTCATTATGTTTTCCTTAATCAAATAGCACGCTGTAAAATTTATATCGGTTTTCCATAGTCTTTCCCATCTGTCTAAGTGAATTGTCTGGCCCAGCTCTTGTGACCATTTTATCATTGGTTCTTTTATTACCTCATCTTTTCAGTTCCCATTCAAGGAGCAAGCTGTATATTTTCGATATTATTTTCCTATTTGGTTGCAGAAGTTCACTTTGTAATTTTGATGTTTTTTGTTCAAATCCTATTTTTTATCTTGGTTGAGGATATGCAATACCTGGTGATATTGTAGCCCGCTGTTACAATAGTTCTTAACCTTTTCATAAGATCTTATGTTTACCTCACCGTGCTCTTTTATTAGTAACTGTTGATATGTTGGCTAGCCCTTCCCCATATTTACTCTTTTAAGAGAAAATATTTTTAAAAGGTGACAAATCAATTACTCAGAAAGCAAGATGCTTTAATCAATTATATAGCTAGTGGCCTAGAAGTAGAACTCCACTCTTCAAAAGACTCTTGTCCTGTTTAACGAAACTGAGTAATTACCCTTGCCCAACTGTAAGGTTCTATATCAAATGAAGTTCTATGGCTGCACCTATTCCCCCTTCTACTCCCTGGCCAGTAAATAAATAAAGCAGGAAAAATTAACTGCAGGAAATACTAGATTTCAGGTTTCAAGCTGTTACATCCTCTCCTCTCCCCAAAACATATTCCCTTTTTAAATGCATTATTTAAATACTAGCTTTTATCTAGCATAGTGCAAGTATCTTCTTGTAAGGCACTCAATAGCACAATCCTAAGCATGTTTTGGCGCTGTGGGTTAAAGCCTCAGCGCCTAGGACTTGCCGATCGAAAGGTCGGCGGTTCGAATCCCTGCGGCGGGGTGCGCTCCCGCTGCTCGGTCCCAGCGCCTGCCAACCTAGCAGTTCGAAAGCACCTCCGGGTGCAAGTAGATAAATAGGGACCGCTTACCAGCGGGAAGGTAAACGGTGTTTCCGTGTGCGGCTCTGGCTCGCCAGAGCAGCGAAGTCACGCTGGCCACGTGACCCGGAAGTGTCTCCGGACAGCGCTGGCCCCTGGCCTCTTAAGTGAGATGGGCGCACAACCCCAGAGTCTGTCAAGACTGGCCCGTACGGGCAGGGGTACCTTTACCTTTTAAGCATGTTTACTCAGAAGCAGTGCTTTTTTCTGGGGGGATGCATACCCCTAAACATTTTGTGAATCTAAGTTTGGTCTCATTGAGGGGCAGTATTTCAATATGAGTAGGAAAACGAGAGCACCGCTAAACATTTTCTTAGGGGGGGAAAACACTGCTCGGAAGTAAGTCCTATTGAGTTCAGCGGGGCTGACTCCTAGGACAGTAGGTATAGCATTGCAGCCCACATCTTCCTCTCACGTTCCACTGCAGGGCAAAATGCAGGCTACGGTTTCCGTATCTCAGGTAACAGGCCACAATTTCCTCCAAACCACTTAAGAGCATAGCTTCCAAATGCTGCTGACATTTTGGTTCCTATTTTTCTGCCTTCTTTAAATTCATTCATTGAGGAACAAGCTTATTGATGCAGCATGTATTTTTCCTGAGTCATTTGAATACTGAAAATTGAAAATGCTAGCATTTACAAGGAAAATGGGGCTTGCTGTCTGCTTTCCCAAAACCATAATGCCATCTGTAGTGTACTCTTTACAGCTATTTAATTGCAAGTCACAGGGGAAAGGGTCTTTCAGTGATTGGAGCAGAGACTCTTAAGGAGAAAAAGGCATTTAAAAAGCTTCTTAAATGAGACTATAATGCAAATGTAAAACCTACTGTAGCTGGTTTTACATTCCAAGGTCTCTTCTTTATTATCTCCTGCAGTATCAAAATTCACATGTGGCAAGGACAGAGGCTCTCAGCTGATTATAGATGCATGTGTGGAAATCCTCGTAAGTTAGAGTGTCCTCCAGATGTAACCTGCTGCCCTCCAGATGCTGAACTACCATCATTCCTCAAAATTGGTCATGTTGAATGAGGTTTCTGGAAGTTGACTGAGAACACTCAATACATTTAAAACATGTTCCCCACCACCACAAAGAATCATGGGAACTGCGGGTTGTTTAGAGTGATGAGGACTGTAGCTCTATGAGAAGTAAACTACAGTTCCCAGGATTCTTTTGGACAGGGGGATGTGCTTGAAATGCATGGGGTGTCGGCAGCCAAGATTCTTCACAATCATTAAACCAGTGATGGCCAAACTTGACCCTCCAGCTGTTTTGGGACTACAACTCCCATCATCCCTAGCTGACAGGACCAGTAGTCAGGGATGATGTCCCAAAACAGCTGGAGGGCCAAATTTGGCCATCACTGCATTAAACGCACACCAGTATAGTATCCAATGCCTCACAGTGCAATCCTATATCTACTCAGAAGCAAGTACCACTGAATGCAATGGGCCTCGCTCCCAGGTAAGGGTAAGTAAGACTGCAGCCTCAGTCAGTATACACCAACTCAAGGAGGTCTCCTTGCCACTGCCCCAAAAATATTACAAGGTTTGTCTGCTTATGAATCAAAATGCCAAAGTTAAAAGGGGGGGGCTGATCCTATGCTTGGTTACTTGGAAGCTAGTCCTGCTATGTTCAATGAGGCTTAAAGGTAAAGGTACCCCTGACTGTTAGGTTCAGTTGCGGACAACTCTAGGGTTGCACGCTCATCTCGCTCAATAGGCCGAGGGAGCTGACGTTTGTCCGCAGACAGCTTCCAGGTCATGTGACCAGCATGACTAAGCCGCTTCTGGCAAACCAGAGCAGCACACGGAAACACCGTTTACCTTCCTGCCAGAGCGGTACCTATTTATCTATTTGCACTTTGACATGCTTTCAAACTGCTAGGTGGACAGGAGCTGGGACCGAACAACGGGAGCTCACCCCATCGTGGGTATTCAAACCGGCGACCTACTGATCGGCAAGCCCTAGGCTCTGTGGTTTAACCCACAGCGCCACCCACGTCTCTCAATTAGGCTTACTTGGGCATAAGTGTGCACAGGAAGTCTAATTTCTTATCCTTAGGAGGATGAAGCAGAGCAACTACATGACAGAATATGCCATTAGAGAACTATTAAATGAGGATTAAATGAGAAGACCTTTGTGGAGCAGGACAAACAAATAACTATTATGGTAAGAGATAATTAAATCCCACATACACCGCCATTACAAGAATTACTACTTTTGCTAAAAGCCAGAGCAGCTGCATAAATAATTGAATAACTACCAATTACGTGGGCTTTGTGAACAGGTGACTTGGGGAGCACAATGAACCAGCTTGCAGAGGCCAAATTTTCATTTTGAGAAAGCAGGCGTTGTGGGACATTTTAGGGAGCGTAGAAGCGACATTGCCATTTTAAGGCTGGCACAAAATAAAGTCAGCCAAGTGCTCCTTCACACAACAGTTTTTTGTCACATTGCTCCCTCCCACAATATGCCAGAGAACATAAGATTAGTTATCTATACCTTTTCAGTTTCAACATTATGCAGCTGTTTAACACTTTCCTAAGATGCCTCACAGTGTTAAAATATGACAAGCAAACAACAGCAACATCTTACAAAAACTATCACACTATACCATCACACTGATTGTGACCTCATGCTGATGCTGGCCACCTAAAGAAGAGAAAAACTGACAAACATGCCCTATCACAATTGTCACCACTTTCATGAGAAATGTGTGTTTTGTACCCTTAACAAGTGTTTCTTTTTGTCTTATTTTGCCCTTCCCTCAAATTCAAGTGATACCTCTAATCAGGCAGGCAAGCATCACCATATGCCAAAACTTCTTAGGGTGTGGGATGACTATCCTATAATTTCAGCTGTGTGTGTCTGTGCTATGTCCATCTGAAGCCCACCTGTTATTTCTTTTTTAAATGGGAGACACTCTTGTTAGCCATCACCATGTGGGGATAAGGAAACATCAAAAGCCAGCTTGAGAATTCCCATGGAGAAGAATGGAAAATAAAAACTAAAGCATTGACTCCTGCACATGCCTAATATTAGATTTTATCCCACTAATAGGGCATAGAGATACTTGTATGCACCAAAGCACAAAACATTTCACCCATATGTATGGCCATTCTTACATAAGGGCATCTGCATGGAGCACCAACTGCATCGCAAGTTAATTTATCAACATGGTGAGAGGACACACCTTTCTTTCCTTCCAATGAAACAGGATCTTTTGCTCAGGCAACCATCTCAAGTGGTATGTGATGATAAAAAAACAAAGTTCATTTGAACAGAAAGTTGGATCCTCTTCCTCCCTTTGAAATAACAGCAAAGGTCATAGAGCACAACAACCATACCTTCAATTTGAATATGGGGGGGGATTGTTTAGACACTTCCCAAGACTGCTCATATATGTGAAATGTACAGTGGGCTGCTGTGTATGCTATTCCAGCACCTGACTTCTCCTATTTCTTATTAACTATTTATGTCCTTAAGAAGGAGCAGAAAGGAGTCTCTTCAACAGTCAGCACCCTACTCCCAGGAGAGAACACCCAACTGGCTCGCATAAGCCTACCTTCATGTTTCCCCAGGCTTCTTTGAAAGGGCAGGATACAAATTTCACAACTAAAATGTTACATTAATGGCATGATCAGCAATCACAATTGTGTGCATGTGTTTAAGTTAAATAGCAGCCCAAGTGTTGGGGTGGAATTTTCATAAGTACCACAGTAAGTGGGGAAGAGAGATTTATAAAAGCTCAGTCAGTAGAGCACAAAGGGTTTAATCTCAGGGTCGTGGGTTCAAACCCCACATTGGGTTAAAGATTCCTGCATTGCAGGAGGTTGGACTAGATAATCCTCGTAGGAGCTTCCAACTCTACAATTCTATGATATTCTTCCCTATTCATGATTTCTATAAAAATTGTCCCATTCACTGTATGTAGCAATTAGCATTAGACATTGGTGCCAATTGCAACATTTTTTTTCTACTGCAAATTGCCATGTGGGTTTTAACTTTTTAACTTTTTAAAACCCACCCCCCATCCCCAAAACCTGGACCCACTCCAAAATAGTCTCCATCCCAAAACCACTAAAAGACAGCCTCAAAGTAGAATCATACCGTCCAATCTCATTAATAAACCAAGACTACAAGATATTCACATCAATCTTGGCCAACCGCCTAAAAATCTTCCTACACAAGTTAATAGCCCCAGACCAGACTGGTTTTGTCCCTGGCCGCAATATAACAGACCCCATCAGGAAACTACTGAACCTGATCGAACACAGCAAGGCAACCAAACTCCCATTGACAATTATGTCCCTAGACATCCTCAAAGCCTTTGATTGCTTGGAGTGGAAATACATATTAGCAGTACTAACTAACATGAAATTTGGCCCCAACTTCCTACAAATCCTCAAACAAATATACTCCCAAGCCTCAGCAAAATGCAGAACTAACAATATGGATTCTAATACTATAGCTATCCAAAGAGGCACGAAACAAGGATGCCCACTGTCTCCCTTCTTATTTATCCTGGCTCTGGAACCCTTAGCAATCCGCATCCGAGCAGCCACAGACATCAAGGGAGTGGAAATAAAAGGCAGAACCTATAAATTAGGGCTCTTTGCAGATGACCTAATGGTCACAACACCAGACCCCATAAGCACAGCAACCTCCCTAATCAGAGAACTCAACACATTTGCAATGGTGTCGGGCCTACAGGTAAATTTTACAAAGTCAGAAGCAATGTGCTTCAACACCCCTCCTCACACCCAAAAAGAACTCACGAAGGTCACCAAAATAAAACTTTGCCACACCAAGTTCAGATACCTAGGGGTACAAATAACCAGAAACCTCAATAAACTGTACCTCCACAACTACAAGCCCCTGTGGCAACAAATTAACAAAGACCTAAAGAGATGGAATAACACGAATTTCACTCTCTCAGACAAAATAGCCATGATCAAAATGATCACACTCCCAAAACTAACCTACCTATTCCAAACCCTCCCAATCTGGATCCCCTCAACCCAACTTCGCAGTTGGCAGAGAAAACTACACTCTTTCATCTTCTCACATAAAAAACCAAGAATAAGCCCCAAATACCTGCACCTCCCCACCTCAGAAGGAGGATGGGGAATCCCCAACATAGAAGCATATTACAATGCCAACCAAATACGCCATATAATCCCATATATACTAGAAGATGAGACAAAACAATGGGTACACCTAGAGAGGGATACAATTGAAAACACCTGCACCACAACATACCCACTCCTCCCAAACAAACTAAAGAAAATTCCCACAACACTTAACAGGTACACACAGACCATGCTCAAAGCATGGAAAACACAAATAGGCAAACTATCCCCAACCCCATCCCCACTAATCCCCCTGGCGTACCACCCATTATTCTACCATGCAGCACAAAACCTCCAGACAAAAACCTGGCGAACCAAAGGCTTATATCGCCTAATAGACTTTTATAAAAATAACAAACCCTTGTCAACACAAGAAATACAAGACAAACTAGAAGACACCCAAATGACCTGGTTAACACAACACCAACTACATGCCTTCTTAAACAACCCAACAGTAAAATCAGCAGCAACTAGGCCCCTGACAACCTTCGAAAACCTCCTCCTAACAACAAAGGGAAATGGTAAAGGGACGGTATCCTCAATATACAAAATACTACTCCAAAATCCCGCAAATCCCCTAGACACAATCAAAAAACAATGGGAGAATGACATAGGCTATGAGATTAACCCCACTCAATGGACCAGAATGTGGTCTAAACCCCCCTTTAAATCCATATCAACAAAAAGAAAAGAACTCACACTGAAACTCACCTACAGGTGGTACTTAACACCAAGGAAACTAGCGCTAATACACCCAGGAACCTCACCAAAATGCTGGAGAGGGTGCACCTCCTCAGGCACATACCTCCACATGTGGTGGGAGTGTCCCAAAATTCAACTATTCTGGACAACAGCCATACAAGAAATATGTAAAATAACTAAGCAAGTAATAGACATCACCCCAGAATTGGCCCTACTAAACATCTTCCAAGACAACAATGCCCATTTACACCACAAAGAACTTATAACCCACCTGCTCTCAGCAACCAGAAACATCATAACCAGACACTGGAGAGACCTGTCAGGAGTAAGCATGGACCAATGGTACCAAATAGTATGGGAAACAGCCCTACTAGAAAAATTAACTAATAAACTGAAACTGACACGGGGACAAACAGAAGAAGACGCCTTCACCCCGGTATGGCTCCCCTTTATCACATACACAGCCCAACAGGACAATGACAATAATCCACCAACAGCATACAAATCAATATGGCTAACCTGATCCAAAACACCCACCCACCTCACTCACACATGAAAGATCACCACAGCCAATCACAAGCAAACAATCACACCCTAAGCCAACCCCAACCTCTCTCACCACCAAAGGAACACAAGTGAACAACACAAGCAACGCTGACACCAAACTCTACATACATTAAACATAATAGAAACACCGCCACCCGACCCCACCCCCATCCATCCTCCCTCTCCCCACCCCCCCTTTCTTTTTTCTTTCTGTTTTCTTCTCCCCCTAATGCCTCAACAAATGAAACGGATTTGTAAAAACGTTACATGGAAGAAGAAGAAAAAAATACGAGGCACTACACTTCTGTAAAACAAGAAAATCCTTAATAAAAATATTTAAAAAAAAAAAAAAAACTTTTTAAAACCCACATGTTCACTAATAATGCCATTTAGTGGAACACATAGTTAGCCCCTTAACTACGAAGCCAGAATGATGCTGCAGCAGACACATAGGGCTGCTACAGAAAACAGCAGCTTCATGCCTCTTGCTCATCTTTCTCAAGTAACACTAAGATCTCTCAACATTCAACAATAATTCATCAGACGGTTGAGTTTCTTTACCCCTCCTGCTCCACTTCACTGGCTGCCATCTGCAGGTTTAGAGAACCTTGCATCACTATTATGTCATATCACACATACAGCATCCCCTTAGATCAGGGGCCAAGCTTTCTAGGTTCATGGTTAAACTGAGATCCAAAAGAATTAAACTGAGCCTTGAAAAGCACATAGAGCTGAAAGAGGAAGTGGGAAAGGGTGTCTCTCTTCCAACTTCCTCCTTCAGCTCTGTACATTTCAAGGGGTAAAAACAGCACCCTCGCCATCTTACAACTGAGGGAGCAGTGAGTGGGGACTGGGGGTCGGCTCAGAGGTTTCAAGGGCACCAGGAGAAGACCTCAAAGATGCCACTATGCCTATGGGCACCATGTTACCACCCCCTGTCCCAGATATAAGAAGACTGGGGACAATCTAGCTGTAATTTAAGAGTACCACCAGGGAAAAATAAAGTTATTTGCACCATAGCAGAACCCTGTGTGCAGCAACCAAAAGATAAATAAATAGCGGTATGAAAAACAAAAGCCAGTGCTCAAGGAGCTTAGCACTGAACTAAGTGGAAGGAATGCTGCAAGATCTGAGTTTCCACACTGGCTCTTTCATATTACCCACTACCACACCTACTCTGCAGAACCTAGGCCAAGATAACAACCTCGTTCTCCCTTACATCTAGAAAGGATTGAGATGTTATCAAGTCATAGCATTACAAAACAAACTGAACTTAAGAAAAAACAAGTCCACAATGCTGCTTAGATTTGGTGAATCTAAATTTAGGTCTGGTTACAAGTAAGAAGGCAGGACTCCACATTCATTTACGGACTCATTGTTAAAACCGTGTTAATGGAAGACAATCTTACTCAGCTATGAGTGATCACCAAAGAAGAATAAGCCTTTCAAATGAGCAAATGTAGGCATGCCTAATTCTGCAAAGGCTTGCATTCTACACTGGATTTTTTTTTTCAAAACCAAAAATGGGGGAGTCTAATCTGGGACTGGGATCTTGAAGAAAAGAAGGCATGACTTTCAGGCTACTACGAGACCCCTTTTTAGATGTTTCTTTCATAACCGAATCCTGTCGTAAAACTCAAGCACAGCAATAGACTAGCAGTGGGCTCTTATGCAAAGTTTACTCAGAAGATTCACTGTGTTCAATAAGGCCATGTGTGCATTTATGTGGGGAAAACCAGAGAACTCATTGAAACATGCCTCCACTGTAAACATAAGCGGGGACTGTGTTGTAGAGAAGGCAGGCCTGAAAGCAAGTTTTGCTGAAGAGTGTATCCCATCTGATATCAATGAAACAAATAACTGCCCTCTGTGGGCAGCCTTGTATAGTAGGGAAGTTTTTAATGTCTTACTGTGTTTTAATTTCTGGAAGCCACCCAGAATGGCTGGGGTAACCCAGTCAGAAAGGCGGCTTATAAAGTAGTAGTAGTAGTAGTAGTGAATTCATTTTGCCATAGCGACCTGCAAGTATTCTCCCTCACATGGGACTCCACCCATTTCCACTGCTTACTCTTGACAAAGCAGGCTCTTATGTATCAAAAGTGCCATCTGAAATAAAACTTGGGTATGTTGCCATGGGCTTTTGCTTTAGTCGTGAGGTAACTTTACAACCCATAGGTCACGCAACCCGTGGCAGGGCAGTTACCCCGAATTACCTGCTTGTACACAAGGCCTTAGAGCGCCTAGCAAGGCAACGCCGCGCACCTTCCCCTCAGAAGCCAGTGCAACCGGGGGTGGGTGGTGGTGGGCGACTTACTTTCTCATATATATAACTCGGGCTGCAAGTTCTGGTGGGCCTGAAGGCCGTGCCGCCCGAAGCTCACCTGAGGCAGCGGCGGCGGCGCTGCTTTACCTAGAGACTATTGACGACGCCTTTCTTTTTTTGGCGTGCAGATTGCGGTTCCGCCCAGGGAGGCGGCGGCGGCGGCGGCGCTGTCTCCGCCCAGGCAGCCATGGAAATTGGCTGTATCCGTTGCAGTATCCCTAGGCCGCGGCCGGCGTCGCTGTGGGCCCGCCGGGGGAAGCGGGCAGCTCCCTTCTTGGAGCCGAGCGAGAGCGGCATATTCGGCGCGGACGGAGCGTGCGCCAGCCTCTCGTCGCTTGCTCGGCCCAGGCGGTGAGCTTCGGCCGCCGACCCCGCCTCCGTGCCTCGCAGCAGCACAGCCGCGGCAGCCGCAGCTGCCCGAGAGGCGGGCAGACGAGCAGGAAGGCGCGCTGAGGTGTGTGCAACAGCAGCAGCAGCAGGAGCCGCCGCCTCCCCAGAGCCGGGCATGGCCGACAGCGCCAGCGAGAGCGACACGGACGGCGCGGGGGGCAGCGGCGGCGGTCCGGGGGTGTCTCTGCCCGGCTGCCCGGCGGGGCCTGGCTCCTCGGGGGGCAGCAAAGCGGGCGGCATCGTGATCTCGCCGTTTCGGCTGGAGGAGCTGACGAACCGCCTGGCGTCGCTGCAGCAGGAGAACAAGGTGCTCAAGATCGAGCTGGAGACCTACAAGCTCAAGTGCAAAGCGCTGCAGGAGGAGAACCGCGACCTACGCAAGGCCAGCGTCACCATCGTGAGTGCGGGAGGGCCGGGCAGGGCGTTGCGGGAGCAAGCGGGTCTCGACCCCCTTGGCCTTCCCCCCATGCGGGGCACCCTCGCTCCGTCCTCAGCGAGGCCCGCCGCTCGCCTCTTCACCTGGGAGTTGGTGGAGGGGAGGCGCCGGCGGGGCCCGCCTCAGGTGGGGCTTGGGAGGGCCTCGCCTTGGGAGGGTTCCGGGTGGGAGCGCTGGCGAGGCGCCGGGTGGAGGCCCAGCTGGGAGGGCGCCGGGCTTTCCCGCGCCTCCGTCCCCTTTTCTCGCCTGCGCGCTTTTCCCCCACGCGCGAGCTGCTGCTTTTCGCCACCTTCGCCCTGGCAGACAGCTCGATCCTGCGCCTACTCCGAAGTAGGTCTGCCGAGTTGAGTGCGCGCAGGATTGCATCTCGGAATCTGAGCCGGGCCTTCTCGGTATTGGGTCATGGGCAGCAGCCACGCCAATGGGCCCCTGGTGGCAGCCGTCTTTATTTTCGTTTTGCTCGCCACATGTTTTGGAGAGGGAATAGGCTCCCTTCTTCTCTGCTCCGCCTGCTGCCGCCATGCACGTCTATTGCACACAGTTGTTGTGTCGTCGTCGCCGCCTTCTGTTGGAATGGCAGGGTTGTGATTTTTTGTATTCGCACCTGAGCGGAAGGATGGCGTTGGAGATGGTGGCTGCCCGAAGCGTGGTTCGGAATGAACAGGGTGCCCCATGTAAGTTGTAGCATTAGAATCTCAGATATATAAGCTAAGTGCCAAAAGGCTCCTTAAACCAGGGTTGCCATCACCAAAACGGATAGCCCTAGTTGCCGTTTTGGGGCCAGGTAGTCCTAAAGCCAAATTTCTCAATATGGCTTTTTGGTTGCTGAAATTCATTCTGATTATGCGGATAAAATGTAACGGGTAGAACTCGTGTGTGAAAGGAGTCAAGATCCAAGGATTCCCAGGCATGCAGCTCCAGATGATGGAGACATCAAAATGCACCTGACGAATTTTGAATGCTGGCAAGTTGGTGAGAGCAATGAAAAGCAAGGAAGGCATTATGTGTGGGTACAGCGAGGAATAGAAGTGTGGAGCTAGATGGATGGTGGACTTCAGATATTGCACACCTTTATACATGATCTTTCTATAGTATTTATAAATTGCTTTTCTGTGCTTTGGACTAGATGCCCATTGGGCTAGATGTCCTTTCTATTACTCTATTCTGTACCCCCTTTTTTCTTCCAAGGAGCTCTAAGTGGTATACAAGCAACTCCCATTTGCACAGGCATTGTGTTCTAGGTCATTGGCATGTCAGTGGTCACACATAAACCCATTCTGCCCCCCTCCAGGCCTGAAAGCTGCATGTATGTTGGCCATCAGTTGGACATGTGCAAAATGGTCGCCACCTGTATATGGTTCTCTCACCCCAATCCCCACAACAACCATGTGAGGTAGATTAGAGTGAGAGGCAGTGAGTGAGTAGCCCAATGCCACCTGGTGAGCTTCATGGCCACAGTGGGGATTTGAACCCTGGTCTTCTGGGTCCCAGAATGACATTCTAACCACTCATCCACAGTGGCTCATTTTATATAGCAAAGCCAGATCTAGGGTGACTCAGAAAAACAGGGCATAGAGCAGTCACAAAACATACAAGTGGGATCAAGTTTTATTCTTTATTCTCTCTCGGATCACTGAATGGTTGCCATTGACTTGTAATATGGGGGGAAATAAAATGCTGCACTGAGAGGAAAGCCATGGCAAAAAAAGATGCCATATGGTACTGCATAGGTCTGCTATGTACTTACATTCTGTGGCAGAATTGCTGGAACCACCTTCATTGGTTTTGTGTGAGGTTGCAGTCAAAAGTCTAGTTACTGTGTTGCCAAAGCCCTGTTCAAACCTAACATTTGAATGCTTCCATTGAGTCACATCAGTCCTGTTATTGCTGCGCAAATGGTTCATTGGATCCAACAATGACATTACATTGGGGCAATGCTAGATATGGTTTTCCTTTCTCTAATTAAAGAGAATCAAACCTATTTGTGTGGGACCAAATATATAATGTCTAAATCAGAATGGGCACTTTCAGAGATTTGAAGTAGAATTGCCTGTCTAAAATGGCTTTGGTTCTTGGAAAGAAATTAATCAGTCTTAGCAAAATTCCATGGTTTATGGTAGATTCAGGATTATAGCCTCTGTAAGCAGAGTTGCTTCAGAGATCATGAAAATTAGCCGTTGCCTTTCTTTTGAAATTTGACTTTGTATGTAGTTTGTACGGTGTGCCAAGGTGAAAACTGTACTTGAGTGCCTCCAGGTGACATCTTAACGGGATTTTAGTTGTCCAAAATAGTTTGACAAATAGGCTGCTATGATGTTTATTTTACATTACTAAGCACAGTCCTGATGAAGACGCATGGGAGCTGACACAACACAAGTCCTGGTGCAAGGCTGGGCTTTTAATATGCAGGGCTTCAATAATGAATATTAGGTACTGTGGCAAAATACACTAGCTTAGTTTTGTGAGCATCTATAAGTCAAGCCAAATATATACTAAACACAATATCTGTTGTCTATTGTAGACACAAGCTGTTCACAAACATATTGTGTGACATTGACAATAGTGGTATGTTCTAAGGGACCAGACTACATTGGGGAACCAGTTATGTAGCATAACTGGTCTAGTTCATTGTGGAATAGACATTCCTAGGCAATCACTGACTTTCATCAGCTAGGTAAAATACTGTCTCTTTAGTTGAAGTTGCTGATAAGTTTGCTTTATTCAGTTCTTAAGTTTGAATACTTATTTGAGAACTGACTATCATACTGGAACATTTCACTCGTTTTGAATCTATTCTGATAATAGAAAACCTTTGGCTTAAGGGTTTACTCTAAAGCATAGTAGTAGCATTCTACATGGCTCTGAAATTTTGAAAACTTGGTGAGTTTGTCTTTTTGACACCCAGCTTATCCTATAAATCAAGAGGCAGTCTTGTGGAATCTATAGAAGTTTGGCTTCCTGTGTATTTCTTGTTGCACTTTTGTTTACAAAGTGCTGTGAAAGTGACCACATTTAATTGAGTTAATGAATGCTTATTTGTCTGGATAGCCCTTTCAAAATAAATGATAACAGCTTGATAAGTGTCTTGATAAGTATCTTGATGATGATACGCATTAACTTCCACAGGATGCTGAATTAAATCTCCTTTTTTCCTAACAGAGAAAGTCTTCCAATCTATGACTTCTCAAGTTTGATATTAACTGGTATGTTCATTCAAATAGTTTGTGTTTAATGAGGCTGGATTGGGTCACCTGATCTGGATTCACATGGGGGAAAAGAGTAATAAGCAAGTGATAAAGACTCATTTCTTCACTTGCTTTTATCATGATGAAACAAGTCTCTTTATATGTTGTGGATATACTTGGGATAATTTAAAGTTCAGTATTGGTACATACTATGTTAGGAGGCAGAAACCTCTGGGGAAAATGCCAGAATTATTTGCAATGTGACTAGAGGAGCTTATTGATGCTGATTTCAGTGAATGGCCTCAGATGCAAATCTTCACATTAAAGATGTGTACTTTATGTAAACTAAGGCCTTAGATGTGTGCAAGTTCAAAGGGGTTATCTTGATAATAAACTATTACAATTGGCAATACTTTCTTTAAGAGTCTAAATATTGCATTCACCAGAGGTTTATATATAAATGGTTTTATATGTAATACAGAAATACAGAAGTACAGATAGTTCTGAAAAGCTTACTGAAGAATATAGAAGGATACAGCATTTCTATAGCAAGTTGTTGGCAGTCAACCTTTTAATAGCTTTCAAAAATATCTGTAAAATGAACACTTAAATAGTTTTTTATTGTCTTGCAAGGGCTGTTTAGATACTGAAAATCAAGCTAGATACATAATGGGCAACATGAAAAGTAGTGTTAAATCAGTTGTGCGTCACAACTGAAGTGTTAATGTGCAAGCAGTAAAGGATTGAGTGAATGCATAAAAAAGAATAGGATGTTAATATAAGAACTACTTTATACAGTACCATTTTTAGCTGTCAGTACCGTTGGGGCTTAGAGATGCTTCCTCTTTCAGTACAGCTTTTTTCTGTTTGTTTTTGGTGTTTTAAGATTTCAGGCAATGTTTTAAAAATGTAGTTGTGTATAGTTCACATTTCTTTTTGCTGTAAGATTTGAACATAATTATGAAACCAGTGGAATTTATTTGTTAATGTGAAAAGAGCTGAAACTTTTTAAATGTTTGTTAAGCAGAAACGAATATTTCACTAACTTTTAGTGCTAAAGTCAAAACAAAAAAAAATCCTTCCAGTAGCACCTTAAAGACCAACTAAGTTAGTTCTTGGTATGAGCTTTCGTGTGCTTGCACACAAAAGCTCATACCAAGAACTAACTTAGTTGGTCTTTAAGGTGCTACTGGAAGGATTTTTTTTGTTTTGACTATGGCAGACCAACACGGCTACCTATCTGTAACTGGAATTTTAGTGCTAAAGATGGCTTCCACTATTAAGTATTCAGATGTATCCAGTAATGTAGAGGAGAATAGTTTTTTAAAAAAATAATATTTGAAATTTGATAGTAGAAGAGAGTTGCCCAAACTTCTGAAAGCTGAGGCAGTCCCCCCCTATCCCGCAATTAAAACTGATGGTGTTCTTCTCTTGTTTACATAACTAAAAACAAAGCTCTTTGGATGTGTAAGAACTATCTGCCCTCCGAGGAGCTTTACCCCTGTGTTTCTGAGTTGCTGCTCTGAGTGTGCCTCCTCTGAGGGTAGTTCTGCTGTCTCTCTCTCTGTGGGGTGATTTAATGATCAAATTGCATCAAATGCTGAGGCTGCTTTGGGAGGCTCTAAGGACAAACAGTGGATCTTACTGACATGCAGGTGGCAGTCTCCTCTGTAGGTGGATCCTTTTTGCTTGTGAGAGGTTACTTTTGATTGCATCTTAGCTGTTCTCTTGCGGCTCACTGGTGTGCCCAAATAGCAGAAATTTATGGGGGTAGCTGTGCTGGATTTAGGAGGGGAGCTTGAATTTAGGATGGGTACACATTACCTCTGTTGCTTATATACTGTAGGATAGGTAGATCAGAATCCATTGTTGTTGTTGTTGTTAGTTCACCTTCTCCGCACTGCCAGGATGAGTAGCATCTCATTGTGCATTGGATTCCAAGGATGATATCATCAATATACAGTGGGAAATTTTACTGCATGTATCAAGTGTTGGAGCCCAAGTTAAAAATTATTATTTATTTGTATGATGTGTTAACAGTGTACTTAGTGTTTTTAAAAGTCCAAAGATGCCTTAAAATTTATAGTGCATTGATCTGTTTCTTACTGGAAATAGAAATAGTGACCACAGCAAAGAACCACTCATCCATACTTGTTTCTTGAATTGCACCCTCTCAAAACACATTCCTCCACCCTCACACCAATTCTACATGGCAAACCTGTTTTAAAGAGGAAGTTTTAAAAAGTACCGTAGCTTGTGCTGTGGCAATGCGGGTGAGGTAACTATCTAATCACTTTTTTAAAGAAAACCCACCAAGTTAGTACAAGCATTTGGGTGTGCCACAGTAGTTCTTTGGACTTCAGCCCATTTGTGTCATTTTTTTTTGGATTATTTAATATTGATGTGGAATAAGATTTCCCTTAAAGTTACCAATGATATTTTGACATAGCTTTATACACATAAACATAGTATTAAACAAAGACAATTTCAACTTACTCTGCAGAGGGAGCAGTGACTACGCCAACTTTTGCTGGGCAAGTGGGGTGTGTGAGTACACAGTGATGCACCTTTAATTATTTTTATTTAATTGCCAATCTATTCTGTACATCCTAGAGACCAAAAATTCATTTACTATCTAGCACTTCCACAGTTTTCCTTTGTAATAGGAAGCAAAATTCTGCATAAGGTCCTTTCTACCTTTTGGGATTGTCACATCTATTTATGCAGATTTCTGGTGATGAGTCAATAAAAGTACAGAAGGCTCCTGCAGGTGAGATACCCAGAACTAGGACAGTACTGTTGATACTGACTGGACAAAGAGTTGTAAAACGTCTTTGCGGTCAGAGGTGTGCAGTACAGCAATGGAAAATAATCTAAAATGGCAAGTCCTGGCAAGAAGTTGGAATATTTGCTTAGTTTTTGGTTTGTGTTAACGATGACAACTCGGACCTTAAAGCAAAGCTGTTATTAAACTAGGTTCTTGGTGGAAATCAATAATATGGCATTCTGATGTTTAGTTTCATTTTCTTTATTATTATTTTCTTTAGACTCCCTGACTAGATTTCTTATGCAGGATGTTAGTTTTGATCCTCCTGCATAGGAGTATGTACATGTATAGTTCTTGCTTCCTCCTAATAAGTGTTACACTAAGATGCTTACTTCTTCAAGATTTTTTGCTTTCTGAGAAAGGAGGCCTACAGTTGTCTCTTGAGAGTGTGGCAGAAGAGATGGATATGAATGTTAAGGCACTCCATCTTTTTCTTAGTTAATGAAACTGGCAACTCTTTGGGCAGCTCATCCTAAGTACACTCCGTGATGAAACTGTTAAACATTTTTGGTTTTGCATGTTCCGGTGAAACAGCCAAAGCTCGGCATAACCATTTCTAGCTGCAGAAGAGATTTGAGACTCTGGTGACAAGTTGGAATCCTGGAGTACTCTCAGACTATGAATCTTCTCCTTCAACCCCTCGCAGAAGAGTTTGCTTCCCTAATTCCTGGACTTGGGAGGCATCCACCCACAGAACCTCCATCTTGTCAGCTTTCAGCCTGTTTAATTGGCCCCGATCCAGCCCATTACTGCTTCCAGACACAAGTTCAACACCTGCATAGCACCTCCAGATTGAGATAAAATGGAGAGCTAAAACTGAGTGCCAGCGGCATAAAGATTCTGTGCTCCCAACTCCACATATGATGGCACCCAACTATTTCATATAGATGTTGAATAACATATAAAACAGAATGGATCTTTGTGAAGACCCCAAGCTGAAAAGCTATGGAGCCAAGTAACTTTCTCTAGTTGCTCTGAAATAATAGCAACTTTCGGCAAATTGAGGGACGTACAGTAGTTAAATCTTTTTCCCCCTCTTCATTGACATTTTTTCCTTTTCCTTCTCCTTCTCTCTCTTTGTTGTTGTTGTTGTTGTTGTTGTTGTTGTTGTTGCTCATTCAAATTTGTCCTGTTAGACAAAAAAAGCAAAGGTAGCCTTCTTTCCCTTTCTGTTTTATGATACTGTATTGCTGACTGCACGGCATTATATTCTGACTGCATGGCATTATTTTAGTAATTGTATACTCCATCCATAGAGCAAAACAGAGTAGAATTTCAGAGAGAACCTGGAAGAATGCCAAAGTGTAAGGGGTGGGAGTGACTCAACAGAACAGTTAAACAAATATGGTAATTTGTAACTGTGTTCTTATTTATACTTCCCACATGTAGTGGAACTATAACTTCTCTCTGCTTGCTGCTAGACATAGGACAGAAATGTTAATTATTAAAGCTGATGAATATCTTGCAACTTAAGAGTGAAGATTGTGCATATCTTACCTGTAATTATGCATATTCTATAGCCTTCTAAGTTGAATTGAAACTTGCTTCTTTTCTCTGGGAAACTGAAAAGAACAGCCATGCTTGGACTATGTTAGGCAAGGCAAAAGGTATGTGGCAAAGTTCAAATGATCCAGTTAATTGAAAGTGTCAGTATAGTCAAGTCACAAAGGGAAAGAATCTTTAATAAAATGGAATCATTTTTATATATGAAGAGATCACCACAGGAGGGGAGACATGAGAGGGGAGAAATGAAAATATTCCAAGGCTACACTCCAAAGAGTCTATTTAGGTGCACCACAGGGCTTCTGTGTTTTTCTCCATCTCCCTTGGCTGCCAGTCCATTACTCAGACCAAATCAAAGCTTTGGTATTAACCTTAAAGTCCTGAACAGCTTTAGGCCAAGTTACCTGAAGGATTGTTTCCTCTTAGACACAAGTTTCTGGATCCTAAGATCATCTTCAGAGACCCTTCTCTTGGTGCCCACACCAGATCAGATGCTGTGGCAATGGTAGCTACCCAGGAGGGACATTTTTTGGTGGTGGTGCTCTGGTTGTGGAATGCCCTTCCCAGAGATGCGTGCCTGTTACCCACATCATGGTTGTTTTGCCGTGCTTTTTAAGTATTTAGAATCTTCTGGTGCTTTTTAATGCTGTTTTTATATAGTTGCAGATTGTGGCTATAATTTTTATTGTGATTATATGTTTTGCCTTGTATTAATTTTTGTATGGCTTTTAAATTTTCTTGTTCGCCACCCAGAGAATTATTGGATGGGCAATTGAGAAGTATACAATGTTTAAAACAGAGAAATAAATCTTCCATGTCATATCACAAACTGTTTTCAAAACTTGCCTACAATGGAGCTGGGGTGCACTTGTGAAACCAGGCAGGGCACACAGGGTTACTAAACCTGTGAAAGTGATTCCCCCCCCCCCTTCCAAACCAGGAGCTATGGCTAATTATGGTTTATCCAAACAAGCCAGGATCAGAAATGGTGGTTTGATCTTGGCTTGTTTGGACAAACCATAGCAAAAGCTAATCAGACTTTAACCTCTTTAAAATGGAACCAAATGCTTCCCATGTTTTTCTCGCCACCATGCTAAAGAATCGGGAGGGAGTGCACAAGCACAAGCCTCATTCATACAGAACTATGATTTAGTGCTGTGTCGAGAGGCAACCTTATGTAATTCACAGTTTGTAAAAATTAAATGCAGGCAGGCAGCATTGCAAAGCGAGGCAAATGCATCTACAAAGCTAGTAAGGAAAACCAGTGTTGCTCCAGCAGCTTCATTGAAGGCTTCAAATCAGTATGAATTTCTTCCATTGGAAAAATACAAGGTAATAAATACATCACATGATTTGGCTTTAGACATCAGACACCCAAAATGAAGCATTGTGAAAAGGAAATGATAGATACTACTTTTGCGACTTCACAAACAATTTTTTCTAAGCACAGAATGTTCAAAGTTTATTCCGATGGATAGCACGACCAATTTGCTAGAATCAAGTTGCAAGTTTCTCCAACTTGTTTGCACACCCTATTTTTCTGTATTTTGTAATACAAATTAGCTCCAGTTTCAACCAGTGGCTGCCAGCTATTCTGCCAAACCTGCTGTTTCAAGTATGAGTGTGCACTATTCTAGAGCACACTTGGGTCATCTACGGTTGCATGCACCAGTGTAGTTTTTCCTGTTCCCTACTGAAGCAAGGAGGGGACGCAGGTGGCGCTGTGGGTTAAAGCCTCAGCGCCTAGGACTTGCCGATCGACAGGTCGGCGGTTCGAATCCCTGCGGCGGGGTGCGCTCCCGCTGCTCGGTCCCAGCGCCTGCCAACCTAGCAGTTCGAAAGCACCTCCGGGTGCAAGTAGATAAATAGGGACCGCTTACCAGCGGGAAGGTAAACGGCGTTTCCGTGTGCGGCTCTGGCTCGCCAGAGCAGCGATGTCACGCTGGCCACGTGACCCGGAAGTGTCTCCGGACAGCGCTGGCCCCTGGCCTCTTGAGTGAGATGGGCGCACAACCCCAGAGTCTGGCAAGACTGGCCCGTACGGGCAGGGGTACCTTTACCTTTACCTTACTGAAGCAAGGAGCTCTGAGCAGTACAGTGAAGGAGAGGTAACCTCTGTTGGTTATCTAACTATACCACACAGCCAGTCACACAGGTCCTCTTTCTCTTTTCTAAGCACGCTACAACTCCTCTCTCCGTTTTCCATTTGTGTCACTGTTCTGCATTATAAAGGCATAATTTTCTCCAAAAAGCACAACTTTCTTCATCTTGTTTTTCCAGTTGTGCATGTTTTGTACTTCCTTAAGAAGCTTAGTATAGTCAATATTTATAGGACCAGCTCCTTATAAGAGGAAAGAGTGTTGAAAGCTCATGGTACTGATCTGCTTATTTACAAATGTGCACATACAAATTGATAAAACACACAAACATACTCAGTTAGAGTCACAGTTGCTGTCCCCTTTGCCTCTAGAATTATCGCAATCAGCCAGCCAGCCAGCCAGCTCTAGGCTGCTTCTGTTCTGCAAACTTTGTGAAAAGAAGAAGAAAACAATGGTGCCAAACTAAAACTGGATTGAGTTCTCACCAGAGCAGTATGAGTCACATCAATGCCTGGAACAACCTAATGATCCATTAATGCCATGTTCAAAGCTCACCAAGCACAGGGTGGATGTCATAGTAGGCCAGCAAACTTTACAACCCAGTAATAATTTTTGAAACCGCATTTTATATTCCCACTGCCACAAGACATACACAGGCTATAATCTGAAAACGAAAAACTGCAGTTAGGTGAATATGGAAGCGGCTCCTTCCGTTCTCCCCCTTGGCATCTGTGCCAAGCACCATAGTCTGATAGATTTGTGTGTGGCATTAATTGGGATTTTAAAAATTACTTTATTCCAAAGCCTGAGGTCTGATTTGAAACAAGATTAAAATATTGTAAACCTACATACATCTGCAGCTGAAATCTTAACACCCCCTCCAAAAAGAGCCAGTTGAAAAGCTATAAAATAATTTCTATGATATGGGTGATTATTTGATTTTGTTTTAAGTCCTTTTTTAGCTGTATCTTGCATGGTACAATAAATGTGGATTTGGAGGGCATTTTCTGCTTTTGTCTCCTCAGTGGTTCCCATTTTGCATATTGAGATTGGGAGAGAACTGATATCCAAAACCATTTTATCATTTTCGTCTCGAAATGGTAATGTGTCATATGTGTCAGTAAACAAGTCTTCTCTTTTTTATATATATATATATAAAAATAGCAACATGGCGCCAGTGGCAGGCAAAGCTTCATTGCCTTTCTACTGCCTCAGGCCAAGTAGCATTGCAAATTATGTTTGGCGGTTCAGTAAACCAGTCCAATTGAAGTTTGTATGAAACTGTAGGTAGAGACATTTTTTATTAATATATTTTATTAGGGTTTTTTTTTAAAAAAATTACAAAATAACAAAAGCCAGCAAGGGAGAAAAACATGAGTTGGAAGGATGGTGTCTAGATCAGTAGCAAAATATCCATGAATGGGTGCCTGTCCATAACCATGTGGGTAAGGGTGTAAAAGTAATAAGTTCAGTTTATATGTTGAATGCTGTAAGGCTAAGTGGCTAACCTGGGGCATTCACATTTTATTGGACCATAATTCCAATCATCCCTGACTACTGGCTACAGTTTTTAAGCATAAGAAACAGATTGTTCCATTAACATAATGATAACAGTTGCACAAGTAATCATGGGTTGTGAATTACCAGTGGCAACAACAATGGATCTCATAAGCTTTGCCTGAGCAGCCAATGCACACTCACCACCACATGGGTAGTGCCCACAAAATGGTTACATGATGCATATAATTGCTGTTATTCCATGCAGTTGTGTCAACCACAATGATGGCATCTGCCTCTTGGTGTCATCTGTGGTGAGCCCTACCACTTCCGAGCCTGCCTTTCTTGACATCCCTAGCAAGCTATCTAGACTCAGTCTGTGGTTTGATTGACTATAGTCCTAGGTCTACTAGGAAGATAATGTCTTTTGGGATGTTCACACCCTCATGGGTTGTTGAGCTTCTATCTGCTGTGTATTTTGGAAAGTGGTTTGTCTGTCCATCTGTCCTATATAGGTTTGACTATCTCTTGAGATATCATTGTCAGACTTAGTAGAATAGTTCCCAAGGTGCGGGCAGTGGTCTTCGTTGCCATTTGGATGCCGGACAGCATTTTGAATCATTATGTGAGTCTGCAACCACACTTTGGCATGGCTGTTTCCATTTTCTGGGCTAGGTTCAGCTGCCTCTTGTGAGATACTGTTGCCAAACTTGGCACAAAATTTCCTGAAGTGAAGGTGGGGGTCTTATCTGCCATTTATCTGCACTGAGCACCACTTTGAATCAAGATGAAAGAAGAAGAAGAAGAAGAAGAAGAAGAAGAAGAAGAAGAAGAAGAAGAAGAATTTTATTTACGGCCATAGGCCCATACAGGTAAAAACGACACATAAATAACAACTTGTACACGTGGGGAAAACAGCCGCTAAAACACCACTATAACAGTAAAATACTATAAGATAGAATGGCATACTACGCCTTAGTTAGCTTGTAGTGCTCCTTGGCGTCGCTTTTGGGTAAGGACAGCGACCAGGAACCTTGCCACTTTCAGGGTCGTATGAGTATCCTTATCCTGCAAGATTTGGGCAAGGTGGAATTTTGGTGGGGTACCCTCTAGTTTCTGTATGATTGATCCCAACAAATTTGCCCGTGGCACATTGAACAGGGGGCAAGTGAACATAATGTGCTGGAGCGACTCCGGTGTCTCCTTATCACATTCGCACATGGCGGGGGCTTGGCCCTTTGAGAATCTATGTCTCAGGACGTTGGAGGGAAAAACATTGAACCTCGCTTTGGTGAAGGCCAGTCTATGGGCAACAGTCGAAAGGGAGGAGAGGTATGATGGAACGCAGTAGGTTAAAGTGATACCAATGATCTGAGGCGAACAAACACCTCCCCCCAGCATATAATTTCGCTGTAGATCGATGTCATCCAGTCTTTGGCGGATCAGTCTTTGAGCAGTAATTTGGTCTAGTTTTAGGGAATCTGAAGGAGAGATTCCATAACTCAGGAGTTTGGCATGAATTCTACTAGTCCAAAGGCTAGAGAATTCATCTCGCCATAAGCATTGGACAAGGTAGTGGTTTGGTAATCTATGCCACAAGGATAGCCAATAATTGAAGACTTGCTTCCACAGGCAAGTTTCTAAGGATGCGATCTTCAATTCCAGTCGCATGGCTGCGTTGCTTACGCACAGGGGGAGCATTAGGAGCCGACGTAGGAATTGATTTTGCAGTGTCTCGAGAGGAGCAAGATCTGTCATCACAGCCCAAAGCGGGGCAGCATAAGCAAGCACGGCAACCACTTTTGCCTTGAACACCTTTAGGGCCGAGGGAACATGCAAAGCTCCATCCAAAAAAAAGAATCGGAGCGCATATGACAGAGTTTTGGCCATGTTAAGTAGGTGTTGAATTTGAGCTTTCCACCCCAAATTGTATTGAAAAATAACTCCTAGGTATTGAAATTTTAGAACTTGCTCTATTTTTGCTCCACCAAGCTTCCATTCGTATAATCTCCGGCTTCTGGAGAAAATCAGAATCTTGGATTTAACATGGTTGATGGTTAATTGGTTGAGTTGACAATACTTGACAAAGATCTTCAAAGCTCTGGTTAGTCCAACACGTGTATAAGATAGAATTACCGCATCGTCAGCATATAAAAGGAGTGGGCAGCGGTAGTCCGCTAGTCTAGGCCCGTGTGTACTTAGAGAAGAGTTAACTAGGGGTGCTCGCATGTCACTGATGAATAGGTTGAAAAGACAGGGAGCCAATATACATCCTTGGCGCACTCCCTTGTTTATTGGTATCGAATTTGTGAGGTCGCCCGCAGGAGTAAGTCTCACTCTGGCAAGGGTATCTTCGTGGAGCTGACTTATAAGCCATAAGAGTCTTCTATCAATGCCCTGTTTCGCAAGTTTCTCCCATAGGATATTTCTAGGAACGCTGTCAAAGGCTGCCTTTAGGTCTAAGAAGGCAGCACAGAAGTAGCCCCGGGGAGGAGAGGAGTACTTCCGTGCAAGATGATAAAGAACTATCGCATGATCGGTTGTAGAGCGTTTAGTTCTGAACCCTGCTTGTTCGTGGCCAATCTGATTAGTCTCATCTACCCATCGCAATAGTTTAGTCAGCAAAAAGCTGGCATAAATTTTCCCTATGATCGAAAGGAGGCTGATGTTACGGTAGTTTTCCGGCTCCGTTGGAAAACCTTTTTTATGAATTGGTACTATAATGGCCTCCTTCCATATTTTGGGGATGAGGCCAGAAGCGTTGATTGCATCGAAGGTTTTGGCCAAGATACCAGCCCACCATTTTGGGTGTAGTTTAATGGCTTCGGCAGGGATCAGATCGGGCCCTGGGGCTTTACCCGGTTTCAGCTGAGCTATTAGCTTGGCTATTTCGTCAGGATCGGTGGGAGGCCAAATAGGTAAGTGGGTAAACAGATGCGTCAGGTGGTCAGAGGGAGCATCCGCCTGTGAGAAGCATTTCTTCAGGAACAATTCCCATGTCGGTGCAGGGATGACTGCCTTTGGGTATTTCCTCACCCTTCTATTGATCAAAGACCAGAATTCCCTGGATCTGTGTGATTTTGAAGCAGTAATCAAAGCCTGCCAGCGATTGTGTTGCCACTCATGTTTGGCCATTTTCTGTGTGCGTTTGTAAACTAGCTTGGCTTGTGCATAACTAGCTGGCAGAGTAGATGCACCGGAGGTCTTATATACATTATATATAGCACGAAGGCGCTGTCTTGCTTGTTTGCACTGAGAGTTATACCAGGGGGCACCGTGAGAGAACAAAACATTGCTTTGACGTGACTTCACCCGATTTTTGGCATGAGCCCAAACTCACAAATTACACTATCCATTTGAAAATCACAATCTTTTTGGTTTTCAAAAAGCACGACATATAAGCAGCCAATGTCACCTTATTATTATTTTATTATAAAACTTCTCTGGCTTTTACATCACGTGTTTAGAACATATGTAGGCGCCATTAGGTCACCAGTGTCCATGCCTCGTTTTGATTTATTATAATAAAGAGATATCTCAAGCTCGAAATTCTGTTTATGTGTTGGAGAATGGTGACTCACTGTCCTTCATTTGTTTAGTACATATCTTGGCAATGTCAAATAGCCTTGAAAACAAAACAAAAAATGCTACTTCTATATTTTTAGGCAAGGATTTTTTCTTTCTGCAGTGTAAAGCAGAAATGCCCCCCCCTCTTCACAATTTGCAGGGGGGAGGTTTGGAAAAATAATGTTATTGTAATGTGACAGAAAAAGCTGTTGTTACTTGTTCTCATTTGCAGTGATATTCAACCTCAGAAACTTGAATTCAAGGTTTTGCTTTCCTCTGTTTGCCAATTTAAATGTTTTTAGAAAATGAGAAATTTACTTCTTGTGAAAGAAAGAGAAGAAGCTAAGCTTGGATTTCACAACTAGCCAGTCACCTAATGGATTTTTATTTCATTTCTCCTACCCTCTAAAAATAGAACTCCCTTTTCTGTTCACTACTGTCGGTGTTGGAGAGGGGCGCGGGTGGCGCTGTGGTCTAAACCACTGAGCCTAGGGCTTGCCAATCGGAAGGTTGGCCGTTTGAATCCCCGCGACAGGGTGAGCTCCCGTTGCTTGGTCCCAGCTCCTGCCAACCGAGCAGTTCGAAAGGACATCAAAGTGCAAGTAGAATCATAAATAGAAATGATTCAAAATATTTTGCTAGAATATCAATAAACCATGGGGGCTGTGAACACATGTAGATTGGTGGCACAGTCCTATCCAATTATACTTGGAAATAAGCCCATCTCTGTTATATGAATGTGCATAGAATTGCAGCCATAATCTTATACTTCGTCTTTTTGCTGGCCTGGGGTCACTGCACATTTTGCAACAACCCCACTCTTGTGCTTGCTGCTGTTGTTGAATAGTGAATTACTAATTGCCCTGTTTCTTTTTATATATCCTTTGTTGAATTTCCTGCTCTGAGAAAATGTGTGAATAACTGTTAAGTATTGCTAAGTGAGACCAAGTATTTAGGTGTTCTATTGGATTACTAAAGGTTTTTGTCTTGTCTTATTTGCAGTAGCATTCACATTACATTTTGAACTTCAGTATTTTTTCTCTCTCCAGAAACCTTTGTGCAGTGTTGTGTCAGTTTCTCAGATAGGGAACCGGTATGAATCAGATGGTGGATCTTCCCCAAGAGCACACATAAATCCTGCAGTAGACTGGAAGCACAAATGAAAGCTGAAGTCTCTAGAGGCCCAATCCAGTTCTGTAAACACAAAGCAAACCTTCCCCTTGCTCTTTCTGAGCTCTTTGTATCCTAATGCAAGTGTTACTGCTTCAGGCTGTGAAAATTTGCAATTGTGTTTAAAACATGCACACTGGGGCCTTTATTTCTAATGTAATTTCTGAAATTTCATTATGTACTGTAGAAGTTGACTATACATAGAAAACAGGTATTCCTTATTAATATGTTTCACTTGTTGTTTCTCCTTGCTTTTTTTGAGCCAGCTGCTGATAAATGTGGACCAAAGATTTGATGTTTTACACACCTGTAATTTACACAATCTTGGCACCTGTATCGTGTGTGGTGTGTGTCCTGTATAAAGGTGATGAAGGGTCTCTGACTCCTCAAGTAGTCAAGAGACCCACTGTCACTTCATCACATCCCCCAGTCCTTTTATATGCATGGCTTTATTGTCTATTAAAATCACCTTTACTCTCCTAAGGGCTTGCATTTTGTGATGGCTAAAAATATTTGCACTCTGGTTTGGTCATTGCACAGCATTGGCTAAAACTTGTGCGTACAGATCTGCTTTGCTTTTTATAGGAAAGCCCACTGTCTATTTGGGAACTTAAGAAAACAAACAAAGCTGACCACACCCAGGAATCTATTAAATGTATGCATAACTCGCTTGGGTTAGTTTATATAGCCCAATCACCATCAGTCCACACAGAGCTAGGCACTGTTTGTCCATTGGTGCAGCAATGTGTGCATTACTTCTTGCTGTTCTGTGGCTCTCTGGATAAGCACTTGGGTAATGTGGGTTTTATGGGTAGCGCTGCTGTTTCGCATCTCTTTGAATCTGATGAAAGTGGGGGCAGAGCAACTGCATTTTTCTCTTGGTGCCCAGTGCCTTTATAGGCTAAGTGGCAAAAGGAAGGACTGAGCAGAGAAACATTTAGGGTACAATCCAGTTCATTGCTGGTGACTGGATCATTTCATCTTGTGGTTTCTGGTTTTATTTTTTTAAAAACAAAACAAAACAGCAGACATGTTTCTCTTACAGCAAGCAAGGGCGGAGCAAGAAGAGGAATTTATCAGTAATACTCTGTTTAAGAAGATTCAAGCTTTGCAGAAGGAGAAGGAGACACTTGCAGTGAACTATGAAAAAGAGGAAGAATTTCTCACTAATGAGCTTTCAAGGAAGCTGATGCAGGTATGTAATGTTTCAGCCTGACTTTTCAGACCCAAAAAACCCACCAGATGATTCAGCTGAGGCACTATTACGAAAGTCATAGCTTCAAAAATTGTGGGTGGTATTCAACTAAATAATTGCACTTGTGTAAGACATTGGCACAACAGGACATCTCCCCTTCCCTCTGTGTATGTCCTGAACCATCGCCAGATCTGCTCCTGAGAGTTGAAGGAACATCCAGAACATATTTAGGGGGCATGTGGGGGGAGAAAGGTGCAGACTGTTCCATTGCACAAGGAGAAATCCTTGTAAAGATGGAAATGGAGGACATTGAATAAAACCCTGTAGTTTGAAATCTTTAAAACCCAGTACTGTAGTTTGAAATCTTTAAAACCCAGTACTGTAGTTTGAAATCTTTAAATGGGAAATGATATGTAACTGAGAAAGACCTCTTAGGTAAGTAAGCATGGGATTGGGCTATAAACTAATAAATTAGCTTAGTTGTGCATGTTTAGCCAGAAGTAAGTCTCACCAAGTTCAGTAGTGCTTACTAGAGAATAAATATGCATAGGATAGCAACTTAACTTTGGAATTTGAGGAGGGTATGGAATAATAGGGTCAGTGAGGGATATGGCCTGGGTAGGGACATGGCTTAGGGGGTGACAAGGACTACATAGAGGCACAAAAACCACATACACCAACCCCCACAAGCCTGAAGTTCCCCAGCCCTGGCTTAAAATCACCATAAACCAGTCTCTAAAGCCAGCATGTGATGGCAAAGATGAAATGAACACATGGGCACAATCTTGTTCTCAGCTAAATCAACCATGGTTTAAGCTGGAATTGTTATATCTGAACTGACCCACATGTTCCATCTTTGACTCTATCGTGAAAGAGAATACATGTGAGCTAGGGATGTTGCATGTTCTGAACGTTGTGTTCTTGTACCATTTCCTTCGGTGTTTTTGCTTTAAAGCATTAAAGATTAAACTCCTTTCCTCCCAGGCATAAGAACAGCCCCAAAGCATTTTGTTCTCAAGATGGCAAATCAGTTGCCTGGGGACATGAGACCGATAGCCTCCTCCCTTTTGCCACTATGAAAATTGCTGTGAGGAATTCTGGAATTCTAAGCTACAGGATTCCTGAACCTGTAAACACAGAACCCTCATTTTGCAGTGCTGCAAATTGTGCCGTTTTCGCATTAACTTGCTTAATTTACAGCATCTCAGAAGTTTTTTGAAATCTTTCTCAAGGTGGTGGTCTCTTCGTGTCCTACTCTTCATGGCATGATCACTCAAGCAGATTTCCAATGTCCCTGATTGCTACTACAGTGGTACCTCGGGTTAAGTACTTAATTCGTTCCGGAGGTCTGTACTTAACCTGAAACTGTTCTTAACCTGAAGCACCACTTTAGCTGCTGCTGCCGCGCCGCCGGAGCACGATTTCTGTTCTCATCCTGAAGCAAAGTTCTTAACCTGAAGCACTATTTCTGGGTTAGCGGAGTCTGTAACCTGAAGCGTATGTAACCTGAAGCGTATGTAACCCGAGGTACCACTGTACATCATTCCATTGCAAAAACAGTTAACAAAGCAGCTATCTCATAACGCCTGCACACATGCATTGTTAAACTTTTGCCTTTCAGTGTGTAGGGACTTAGACTTGTGTATTCAAAGAGGCATCTGGAAAAAGCTTCCAGAAGGATTTTTTCAGCACACTGTAAATACAAAAGCTAACAGCCAGTGTGAGAGCTATAGATCCCCTGTTAGCAGCTTGGCAAGAATTCCCCACATCAGCATGATTTGCTTTGTTGTAAGAAACACACTGATGTATCAGCTTTTCAGTTTTAGTATAGGAAGGTATTGATTTTAAATACTCTTCAAACCTGACAGCTTAATTTAAAAGTAAAGTATGCTTTCACATGCAAGAGGAACATTTACTTAGACCCACCTCCAGTGAGAACATATTTTTTACACTAGCATGTCATGACACACTATGCTAGCCTGGGCTGTAAAATGCCTGGATGTTGCTTTTAGTAATACTGTGTACTTATTTATTGGCCGTGTAAAGGCACTTTGTTCAATTAGGTTTATGTAGCACAGTAATTGGTTCCATAGATAATACGCGGCAGAAGCACAGTGAGGGGGGAAATACCCTATTAGCAGACATCTTGGAATAGACTGTACTTGTCAGAAGAAAAGCTTTTAGAGAGAGACTGATGATGTAGAGCAAAATTTTAATAGACCCCTGCCTGTTTGGTTAGGTATTCAGTGGGTCAGAGTGGATTGGTTAGATGTTTCTCTGTGCTCTTAAAAGTTGTTGAGTTACAAGAGAGCTGAAGTCCCATTCTTCCCAGACTGCAAAAAGTTAGCTAACTTTTGTGTCCTTAACATTATGTAGAAGCTGTTCCAGTTCAGCTGATCGTTTGAGGCTTCATAAACTATTGAGTGCTGGGGAATAGATTCTGGTGCTGAGCGCACTTCCATTACCCTCTCCTTCCTCCTGTCGCACACCAGCTTTAATTGTTGCTTTCCTAACATTATACTATCCCTTCAGCAATCCCTTCAACAAATACATTGCTATATTTAGTGCCTTGTCACTTACCCCAATTCTTCGGAGCCCCAACAAAAATTTCCTATTATTTATAATGATGAAGCTATCCTTTCAAAATGCAATACAATGTTATTTGCTTTTATTTCTTAACTATAATTTAAAGATCCTTAATGTTTCACATTTTAGGAACAGTCTCTTATTGAATTTCAGAGTCTTCTTGTTTTTAAGCCGTATAAATTAAATGATGCTCATAAGTGCTTTGTAGCTCTTCAAATGCTTATGTCTTGGGTTTCAATATCTCTTCCAATCACAGCTACAGCATGAAAAGGCTGAACTTGAGCAGCATTTAGAACAGGAACAGGAATTCCAAGTGAACAAATTGATGAAGAAAATTAAAAAACTGGAAAATGATACCATTTCAAAGCAGCTAACTCTGGAGCAGGTAAACGCTATATTACCTATATTTAGGTTTGTCATATGTCAGGAAATTTCCTGAGATGTCCTGGTTTTCGGGTGTAAAAACGGTGTCGGGGGGGAGGGGGTTGTCGAATCAGCAAAATGTCAGGGAAAACCCAGATGTATGGCAACATGATGGAAAAAGCAGCAGAAACAGCTCCAAAAGCTTAAAATCACTATTTTGGGAGGAGCTCAACAATATGGGTTTGTTCCCCAAAAAAGCTCAGCAACTTTGTGGGTGTCAGGAATTTTACTTTTTGAAATATAGCAACCCTACCCATATTCTATTGCACTTGTGCCGGTGAATTCTTTGAGGCTGACTGAGCTCTGGTAAAAATGTTGGGCATTAAACACTTTTGTGTTGCGTCCCATCAAATAGTAATAAACAGGGACAATAAGAAGAATCTCTCATACATCTTATTGCATCAAGGTTAATAGAAGTAAAAAAAATGGCCTCTAGGTGGCAGTTGTTGCCTAATTCAAGTGCAATTGTTTATCTTCCAATGATTTGCTGGTTTACTGTAGGTTTTTAGGATGAGTTAAGATCTTCCTGTCTACCCTGCCTTTTATTGTCTTCAATATCCATTACAGATATAGCGTTACTGGAGTTCAGGGGCGTCGACTTATAAAAAATATTGGGGGGGCCCATACCGGGGTCCTGCCCCGGGAAGTTTTCTAAATTTTAGATGAAAATTAGTGAGTTTTAAAGTTTTTAAAAAGTATTTTAGATTCATATGATCAACATTAGAACCCCGAAAACTCGACTCTCTATAACTCCACACTCCAGGAAACTCGACAAGCCTGAAACACTTTTTGGCTTTGAAAAAAAAAAAAAACATAAACACGCACGGTATTTTCGTAAAAAGCTAATTTAATTTACAGTAACAATTATGCTTATAGACTATTACAGAGCAGTGAATATATAGCTCTGAAAAGACTGAAATGATATTTAAATAAATCCTAAACTATCATTAAAAGAATAAAACATAAAATATTGCTGTCGCACAGTAATAGCACTTTGATTAATAAGTGAAATAGCTAATTTAAGCTTACTTTGAATAAGGCTGAGGGTTCATTAAATAAAAATAATATCTCAAAGTTAATGCTTTAATACAGTTAATAAAGTTAATACAGTATGCCTAATACTGTATGTAAATACTGTAATACTGTATGTAAATAACGGGCTTTAATTGGGTCTTACACCCTAAAAATATTTAAGTATTTGAAAATAACTAATACAGTACTATAGTAATATAGAAATACAGTACTAAACTAGTACTAATATTTCGAAACTGAAAATTTAACATTCTGTATGTATTTAATTCTCTATTTTATAAAGATTTTTAATATCTGACAGTGAGTTTGGAGTAGCCCAATGCAAAAATCCTGAGGATCCATGTGGATCCGTGCTTTGTAACCACGTTTTTGCACCACTGTGACCCTAGGCAACAGTGGGTGCGTGATTTTTTTGGTGCAAGATGTAGCCATGAACATGCTATGTGATCTGATGGTGAATTTGGGGTGACCCAATGCAAAAATCCTGAGGATCCATGTGGATCCGTGCTTTGTAACCACGTTTTTGCACCATTGTGGCCCCAGGCCACAGTGGGTGCGTGATTTTTTTGGTGCAGGCTGTAGCCATGGACATGCTATGTTATCTGATGGTGAATTTGGGGTGACCCAGTGCAAAGATCCTGTGGATCCATGCTTTGTAACCACGTTTTTGCACCATTGCAGCCCCAGGCAACAGTGGGTGCGTGATTTTTTTGGTACAGACTGTAGCCATGGACATGTAATGTGATCTGATGGTGAATTTGGAGTGACCCAATGCAAAAATCCTGAGGATCCATGTGGATCCGTGCTTTGTCACCACGTTTTAAATGGGGAGGGAAGGAAAAACACAGAAGGGATAAGAAGCACAAGAGGGGTGTGCGGAGAAGCAGCTGGCTAAGAATGCAGGGGAGGAGTTTAACGGGGTGGGGGGGAGGAAAGGAAGGCAAAAGTCCCCCCCCCCAAGCCAGCCCTCTCTCTCTCTCTCTCTCCCACCTGCGAGTCCCTAGAGCACGGAGAGGAGGAGGTGGTGGGCTGGAGCCTGCACGCAGTGTGACTAGGAAAGAATTAGAAGGAAGGACTCGATCCTTTCCTTAACCCTCTGCTTGCCAGGAGGGCATGGGATTCCCTGCTCTTTGTTGAGTTTGAGCAAACGCAGCAACAGAAGCGGGTGGGCAGTAAGACCCTGAGGCAGAATGCAGGAAAGCAGCAGCTTCCGCCTTCCCTCCGCCCGCCCGATCTTATTTTTGCCTGATTTTTGCCTATTTTTGCCCCTGCGCTCCGGCGAGTCAGCTCCAGGGACCACACATTCGCTCAATAACACGCACAGACATTTCCCCTTACTTTTTAGGAGAAAAAAATCTGTGTGTTATAGAGCGAAATTTACGGTAATAATTTTCTTAAATTATTGGGGGGGCTCTGCCCCCCCAAACGAATTTTTGAGGGGGCTCGGGCCCCCTCCGGCCCCATGGAGTCGGCGCCTATGCTGGAGTTGGTCATGTGTGGTGGTCTTTGTGTTTTTTTCCTTATTTTAATTGCAATTTAAATTGGGAAGGAGACGTTAACACAAGTGTGTGGTTGTTTGTTTGCGTTGTAAGCCAGTTTGTATCCATTTCACCCCAAAAAAAGTTAAAATGTAGCAAAAACAAACACTATTGCAAAGGATTTCTGTAGAATAATAGCAATACACACAGACTTCTGTATAAGAAATCATACCGAGAGTCTAAAACTTGTTTATGTGATGACAACCACATTCTGTTTTAAATTTAAAATGGTTCTGTCATTTAACCTTAAAGTAAGGTCATTGTGTGTGGTGCATTTAGCATATTTTTTGCTGACTTGTTTTAGGTTGTGTTCTGTTTTTAAACCGAAAGCAACTCTCCACTGAGAACTAATTTTATGTGAACTTTAGTAGCTGGGAGTTGTAACAAAGAGAGGTTCGTTCCAATGGTTCACATTCTAAAATGATTCCTGGTAAATGATACATATTGGCCCAGTTAGCATGCAGTGCTAAACCATGGTTATCCTTATATGGAAGAGCTGGAACAAACCCCACACACAACTCAGACTCATTCACTTCACTCCCTTCCATCTCCTCTTCCCATGCTGACTTAAGAAGAGGACTGTGACATTCTTTACTCTCACTTTCACAGAATCCTGATTTACTGTTGCACAAGAACCAGAAACCGTGACTTATAACAACTTCTGGTTTGTTTCAAAGCAAAGCAAATTCAAACCAGAGGTTAGGAAGTGGATTTGTCAAGAGTTATAAACCACAATCTCTGGTTCATATGCAACAAGTCGGATTCAGTGAAAGTGAACATCATGTGACTTGCAGTTCCACACTCTGTGAGTTCATCTTCAAATAACTTTGAGGTGCTGAACAGCTTCCATTGATCTAGAAAACAGCAACACACAACACATTGCCTTCCAATTTTTTCCAGCATGGCATGCTGAAGTAGCAATTCTGTGCACAAAGGGAGTGTGCAGGTATATTTTGTTTTTATTGACTAGTCTGCTGCTGCAGTTTGACTGGTCCCCTGTGGTGTAGGAAATGAACAACAACCGGATTAGCAGGCATGGAAATAGAAACCTTTGATAGAAGTGAGAACCATGATCATTCCAAAAATATTCTCTACAGATTTATAACGCTGACAGCCATAGTTGAACAAATGTCAGGTATGTTAGTATTTGTCTTTAGATGTGGAAAAAATTGATTAAGCCTATTAGACACACACTGCAGGTTTTAACATTGCCATTTAATTCCTGGGATTAATCCAAAGGCTTTATAAGAGTGCTCTGTGGCATGCTCTCTAATGGAATCTGCATCCCTTTGCAGTAGCACAAGGGAACAATGTGTGCTATGCATTTACATTCCTACCATTCAGCCTGGCTGTAGAGCCATCAGTGTGCGTGATATGCCCAATGGATGTGCAGAACTCGAGCCAGGTATCTAAAATAGCTCCTCTCTGTGGACAATAACCTGTGGTCCTTCTCCAAGCCCACAACCTTAGTTCCCCCAGCTTCTAAACCAAGCTGTGCAATTCATTAAAGCACGTAGCTTGCACTTGCGGCTTCCAAAAGTGTAGTTGTGAAGGGCTGTCTGGATCAGAATTATGGAAGAGGACTGCTGCAGTCTCCGTACCGCCTGCCCAGTTGTAGATTGTGTAGATCACAGTGTAGGGGGGAAAGGTGAACACCACTTGTCATGATACCAATACTGATCCATCCCCACGTGCAAGTGTCCAGCCAAGGTTTCTGCTGTTAGTGTGGGTGGAGCAGGAAGGGGTCAGAGGTTGACCCAGCATCTGCACCTTGGCAGCACTGTGACCCAAGAAGTTGAAGCACCCTGCTTTTGGGGTGTTTCCTTTTCCCAGGAATCACCTGGCAAGGAGAGCTGGGAGCACCTATATACTGTTGCAGAAAAGAAGGGTCTTCCTTGATGCGGCTTCATAGTTCACTGGCAATCACTACAGTCCCTTCCTTCCCTCCTTCTGTGTGCCATCAGTTTCATGACCACATTTTTATTTCCCTCAGCACAGTTGGCAAATCTTTAGACATCTACTTGACAAGCAGATGCAGGCTTTTCAGCAGTCACTTTGAGTGAAAAACTGGTTCTTATTTGAGGTGTCTGGCAACGCTCGCAACATCGAGCAGAGGTTTGAGCCCTACCTGCCAGTGATATTCAAGAGGCTGTTGAGCTAGTGGGCTTTGGAGTAAATTCTTTTCACACTAGAGGAAGATTTGTGCTTGGTAGTAAAAATATGGAGCTGGTTTATGTTCTGGTTCTATCATGAACATTCAGTGTAGCTGAGATACAAGTTTCCATATATGTTTTTTTTTAAAATGCCAGTAATTTGTGAAAGCTACAATCCCATGATGTGATTGGAAGTCATGTGATACAGCATTGGTCTTCAACTGGTGCTTTGGAACGCACTACTGGCTTGATCTACGATGGATCACCATACTATATATGGTAAAAAATTAAAAATTGTCCCCAAGTTCAAATTTGGGTTACATGTAGGTCCTAGATCTGAAAACATTGAATACTACTGGGATACAGCAACCTTGCTAAAACTAAGCCTGTCTAGATCTGGTTGGTTGAATGGCAGATTTCCTGGGATCCCAGTGTACAAAGCCTTGATGGAATCTAAATGAAATAGATAAAATAGAGCAAGACTACTATTTGTTTTTGTTTCATTTTAGGAGTAAGATTCAGTAAGTATTTGGCATTATAGTCTCAAGCTCAATGGACTATATCTCTCAGTTTGTATGGGACCATTCAGCCTTGCAAAGGGAGGGGAGAGAGAGTGTTTGCGGCTTTCGAGGCTGGGTGAAATCAGATGGTGTGGGCTTACTTTTAAAGTTGTGGAGACATGGGGCTGCTTTTTCCTATTTTTTAACATAAAGGAAAAGCTTTGTCACCACTTCAAATGGCCTCTTGCTGCCCTCAGCAGCCTTATAGAATCCCTTTGAAATTTGTGACAGACTGACCACTGGGAACAAAGGTACATCATGGTCAATGGGGACACGCTTTTCCCGCCAAGAATGCTCCTTGGAAATCATGCTATTTTATGATGGAATATTCTTCCTCAGATTTCTGTAATTTCATTTTCTGCAGTGAATGGTACCAGAGCAGTTAATCATTAGGAAATCAGAATACAAAATCATTCAGATGGTAGTTTTAATGGAATTACATTCACATTTAGGCTGTTACTCTTCTATCGTGTACGACTGCTTCCTTTTTAAGGTGGGTGAGTTATTATTTTTTAATAGATGTGGTTTATGACAAGGGTAATTAAAGGCCATCTAAATATGTTTTCTTTATCATCCATTACTTTGATTACAATTATTTAGTCGTTGATGATTGAGATTATCTCCCCCCCATTATGCTTCTGCAGTGAAATGCTCATCTGAAACAGCAGTTTCAAGCTCTCTCTTTTTATCCACAATTTCTTTTTCCTAGCTAAGACGTGAGAAGATAGATCTTGAAAACACCCTAGAACAAGAACAAGAAGCACTAGTGAATCGTCTCTGGAAGAGAATGGATAAACTTGAGGCAGAAAAACGGTCTGTCATGGCTTTCTTTCTGCAGCTTCCCCCTCCCCCAATTGTGTGATAAAACTCGAATATCTCACAATACCTTTTAGAGAAAAGAAAGCTGTTTAAGTAGCAATATAGTAATTCAAATAGGAAAGCTACATTTTTTTGCATGCATTGATGCAAATAGTGTTTTATTGAAGATAAGAACCCTCTTCGGGCATCTGTCTGAACATACCAGGGTTAATTAAAATTACATAAGAGGTAGAACTATGCACACAAGCCTGCTCCCAGTGATTTGTGGCCTCCTCTCTGCCCTTAGCACTAAGTGTGTTTGAACTAAGTGCTCTTTGAAGCCTCTGCAGCCCCCATACTTGTGGACCTTGGGAGTGAGGCTTGCTTGCGCAGTCTGCCCCTCAACAAACTTTTAATGTTCACATGTTCAGGCAAATGCTTGAGACAGACTATAGAGAAGGTTGCTGAGTCATGCAGTAAGGAGCAGAGCGGGATGCTTGTTGGTGCTTATTCACCGGTAGTCATCCTCTGTGTCCTGTGACGAGCTTCGGCTTAATGTTACGAAACTCACTTGAAAACAAAAACATTACTATTCATGTAACAATCCTGACTAGTCTGGATCTTCATAGGAACTGACATTTTACAGCATTCGGTAGATTTCACAGAACTAGTCAAGTCTTTGAGGCTATGAATATTTGTGATGGTGCTGTTGTTAATCTAGCTAATGAAGAGGTTAGAGTGTGATCTCTCTTGGCCTTGTGACAGTTTATTTGATCTTTCAGATCACATTGGGCTGAAAATGCTTTTTTATGGCTTGGCATGTCATGTGTTCTTTTGCTCCAGTTTGCTTCAAATGTTGTTGTTTTTTAAGCATGGAGTTCTCACTGCTAGCTGTGTAGTCAAATTGTGGCCATCTGATTTATTGGATGGATTTTTTCTTAAAATACAAAATGAGCAAGAAATTCCTTTTTATATGAGTGATATGTAAAAGGGACTTTAAAAGAACATTTTGAATACATTAATGTTGACTTGTCCATTAAGAGCGCGTGAAGACACTAGGTGAATGAAAACGATAGTTTTCAAAGTGGTAACTTAAATAAAGTATTCATCTAGCCATGTTGTAATCTGATTATTTGAATTACCGTCACATGTATTGGGGAAAATTCAACTAATCCCCTAAATCCTACCACAGATTTCTGATCAGGTATGAAAGCGTTTTTTAAAAAATAAAATAAATAAAACAAAGCTTATAACCTGGCATAAGATACCACCTTAGCAAGTATTGACTACAAGACTGAAGGTATGGCTGGTAATTGCAATATATTTACCATCCATCATGTATCAGGAAATACGTTATTCAGATTTAGTGTCTGCCGTGTACTAAAACCAGGTGGCCTTGGGCATTTGCCGTCCTTGTCTTTCAGCTACAGACCTCCATTCTGCAATATGATGGTGATAACAATAATTAGATTAAGTATCAGAAGCACCTTGAACATTCTGAAACACTAGAAAAAAATTGATAGTGATGACTACTACATCAGTTGTAGCAGCGATGTGGACCCTGACATCTTAAATATATCATTAAAACTTCACTCTTCTCCCACCAGCTTTGTTGCATTTATAGGATCAATGCTTAGTATTTTTACTTTTTGCACAGAGCCAGAAAGAGGGGAATAAAAGTTCAGTCAGGTTTTTAAACCATTGTTAAAAGTAACCTATACTGAAATCTTTAAACCTATTAGAGATTCTGTAGAATTTGTCTGTGGCGTTCTCTATTGTCTATAAATGGAAGAATACTAAAATGTTCTGGCTTGTTTCCTTACATTTCTGTAAGGAAGTGTTAATACTGTATTTGCAGTTTGTTGAATTGGCAAAGCAAAGACTCCACATTAGGTAAAAGTATGGGCTGGCAAACCATGGTTTGCCATTAATTCCCCATTCCCTCAATGCTTTAGACCAGTGTTTCCCAACCTTGTGCCTCCAGATGTTTTTGGCCTACAACTCCCATCATCCCTAGCTAGCAAGACCAGTGGTCAGGGATGATGGGAGTTGTAGGCCAAAAACATCTGGAGGCACAAGGTTGGGAAACACTGCTTTAGACAACTCCCATGATCCCTGGTTGAAGTTGAATGGTTCACAGTGGCCCATGCAGTGAACAACACATCATGTTAATTTTTCAGGAAATGAGTTTCCCAGAAAGAATGCTGATAATTTCAAACCACCTTGCTGTTTATCTGTTGGTGTAATATTACAAAGAATTGAAGCAGAATGTACCAGTTGGCATGTTTGATGTCAGAAGATAAAATCTCATTTATCTTGATTTCAGAATTCTGCAGGAGAAATTAGACCAGCCTGTTTCTGCTCCTCCATCTCCAAGGGACATATCAATGGAGATAGACTCTCCAGAGAATATGATGCGGCATATCAGGTTTCTAAAGAATGAAGTAGAGAGGTTAAAGAAACAACTCAGAGCTGCACAGTTACAGCGTAAGTCTTGTTTGCCTTGGCTGTGTGGTCTTACTCATAATGCTGAGGTGTGCTTTTCATGAACTGTCTCCTTTTCAAGTTGAAATTAATAACTCAAGGACCAAGTCAAAAATACAGTAATTCGTTTGTAGTATGCTAAACCATTTCCTTTTGTTCCACTTGGGTAGCTGAACAAATTTTAGTTCTACAGATCCTTTGGGCAGAACTGAAACAATTTTGTAACAAAGTTACATGTGATCTTATATATTTGAATATCTTTGCTAAAATGCAATCATACTGCTTTGCTTTGCCTTCAGTAAATATACAGTAGACCGCTAGTTTGATTGCTATGCTATAGTGAAAACATATTGGACAGTATCCAGTGAAATATACACCCCATTTGCACCCTAAATCTGTTCTGGGGGTTCCCCAACCCTCTGGTGACAAGGAGAAACTCCATTGTTCAAGCAGAAATTCTTGTGCTGGTAGAAGCTCTTTAGTTGAACACCACCCTTAGGTTCTTCCAGAATCGGCCCTACCATTTTGCAACATGAGGCACCCTCAGTGCTGGGGGGGAGGGGTAGAAAGCAGCTTCCTCTTGAGTTATTTATTTGATTTCATTAATCACTTCCCATCAAATAGCTCAAAGGGATTTCATAATGAAAAGGTGGGGGAGGAATAATGGAAACAGTTTAAAACTATTTTATATATACTGTTCTAACAAAAACATTTCCATGTGTAAAAAGTTAAAACAATTTCAGCTGCCAGTCTGTTCAGAGTCATTAGGTGGAATGGGGTGTGCCCAGTTTTGTCCTTCAGCCAGCAAGCTGTTTAGGCCATCCTTGGGTCCTGCAACTGCCTAAGAGCGTAATCTAAGATCTCTGGTCATGCAACCCACATGCCTTTTGCGCTACATCATCATAGCCTTCAAGGAACTAGTGTGGACATCTTATGAAGAAACACTGTCGTGCATTTCATGTGCACACATGGTGACTAATAGTCCATAAATAACAATAAATAAGTGACCTGTTGTGTAGAACTGCTATTCCCACCCCACCCCACCCCCAGAACAACAGGCAGTTGATTGCTTTTGACAGAGCCTTGAATTTTATTTTGTATTGGCCTCATCCTTGTGATATCTGAATTTAAACAAATAGCTGTTTTTTAAAGTGAGATTTAACTGTGTGTGTCTATGGGTTTGGGGTTGTTTTTTTAAGGGTGATATCCATTGTTGGTCATAGTTGGAATAGACCTACTGAAATCAGTGGAGTTAAAGTATAGACTCTAAGTATGACTTTGTTGGATATCGCCCACTGAATCTAATATTCAGAAGAATGTTTTTATTATTATTACTCCCAATTTTGGTTTCTCATCTGCATTTTGTGAGGGGAACAGAGACTAAGCGTGCACGAATGAAGGCTTATATCAGTTTTATTGTGTTTAGAGATGGGATTGGGGCAGAGGCTAAAATCTGCCCAGGACCTTATCTCAGATTTAATATGAACAATAGTTTAATGTTCTTATTTCCTTTGGGTGGAGTGGGGAAGAACTGTGCAAACAGTTGCCAGTTCTCACTGCTCTTGGATGCCTGTGTAGTCATCTTGAAGAATGTGATACCCCTGTTTTGTCCTTTAATTCTTACTCTCATATTTTTAATTTAAAGTCTAATAAAGCACTTTGGAATAGCAGTGGATTTTTTTTTTCAGCTTTGCTTTCTGGGGAATAATGTTTTGAATAATATATTCTTACCATTTGGAGGAGAAAGTATGTTGCATACTGAGACCTTGTATGCAAGTTCAGAAAATTAATATTCTTCATCCCTTAATGGAGATGACATTAATCTCTCTGTACTTGTCGGTCTCTTCTATGCATTGCCTTTACTTTACTGTGCTCAAAAGTGGGAACAAGGGCTCTGAGTAATAGCTGTGTGCAAATGCTGGCCTGATTTATTGCCACGAGGGTGGATCTTGGTTTTGCTCTTCATCTTCTGAACATTCCGTTCTTGTCCTTGAGTGACCTGATGAACAAGTGAAGCTCTGCGCGCGTGGATGTGGTTGATTTATCATTGCATGTACCACCAAAAGCAATCATAAAAAGATCCTAACTAACAGAAGAGCTGCAAAAAGTACAGGAGGTCTTTGGAAGCTGCTGTAATTTCAGAATGGTCCAAATGATGTAGGAGAGATTTCTGTTGTACCCTTGACCTGTTTGTGAGCAGTTGATGGGCCACCATGAGAACAAACTGCCTTTGGCCTCAAGTGGCTTTTCTCAAGGTGTGAGACTGAGGAAGAGGGAAGCTCTCCCAAGTGAGAGCTGTGAGAATACACTTCTCTGTATGTGGATTGAAAATTAAAGATCTCATGGAGGGCTATATATACACAATTTTGTGCTTTATTATATTATTTTATTTCTCTTCTTCCTTTTCTCTTTCCTCTCCCTCCTTTATTTTTCTTTTTATGTTGTTATTTTGACTAGTGTTTTTATTTATCATATGTTGAAAATTAATAAAATGGATTTATAAGAACAAACTGTCATGGGCCTGACCAGTAGGGCTCTTCTTATCTCTGTCATCAAATTTCAGCTGGGACTTTTAATTCTATTTGAATGCCTTCTTGCATTTCCTTCCTGGCTCAGAAGCCTTTTCTCTGGGGTGCCTCCCCACAACATTGTTGCCCCATACCTCCTCTCAATGTGGCACGGGTCTTCTGATCTTGTTTCCACATCATGATACTCAGTCGTGAAACTTGCTGGGTGGGCCTTGGGCCATTCAGTGTATTTGAAGCTAACCTATAGCACAGTTGTTATTTTTTATTAAATTTGTATACCGCCCTTCATCCAAACATCCCAAGGCAGTTCACAACAGAAAAAAATAAAAAATGAGAATAGAAAAAACCAATAACCCCCCTCACTTTCAGTGAGTATACTTTGAGGACAACCAACTTTGGAGACAGCCCAGCCTATCCAGGATGCTGGTGGTCCCTCTTGCCTCCCCATAAGACACAGCAGCGTCACTAATATTGTTAGCAGTGAACCGCAATTGGGGGTTGGGGGGATGTTTATATGCTGGTGAGGATAATGAGTCAACAAATGCAAATAGATAAATCATGCCTTGTGAGCTTGGGGATTTCTGTAAGTGTGAAAGGGTTTCCAGGTTTTAAATTATCCTTTTAAAAGGGTAATACATTTTAAATGACGTCTCAATCCAAACAGTTCTTCTCATTAATGTAGTAATGGCAAACCACTGCTGTCCAGCAGGCAGCAGTCTCTCCAAAATTAAAGCTTCTGGCTGAATGCCTGGTTCTAATTTCATCACTTCTTCAAAGTGGAGAGTCTTTCTGTACTGCTGCTTGAAAATGGAGCAACAGATCTAGTTCAGACTAGCATTTTAACTCAGAATGGGAAGCCTGTGGCTCTCCAGATGTTGTGGTACTCCATTAGACCAAGCTAGTATGGCCAGTGGTCAGCGATGGTGGGAGTTGCAGTCCATAACATCTGGACAGGTTCCTATCGTTGACCTAACCCATTATTTAATGCTTGCAAATAAGCCTGCATGACCAAAAAGACAAAACACTTCCATTTTCGCTTTACAATAAACTCTGCATCTCTGCTACGTATGAACTTGTCAAATGGGGGTCAGATTGGATCAAATCAATCCACATTCTCATCACTTGGCAAAGGCAAGATCTGAACTCCAAACATCTACCTGTATTTTACTATGCCTCCAGAACAAAATGTGAGTTTAATAATAAAAAGGCTGATCAGATTTTTGATTCTTCAGATTCAGAGAAGATGGCACAATATTTGGAGGAAGAACGCCACATGAGAGAAGAGAACTTAAGGCTCCAAAGAAAATTACAGAGAGAGATGGAGCGAAGAGAAGCCTTGTGCAGACAGCTGTCAGAAAGTGAATCGAGTTTGGAAATGGATGATGAGAGGTTTGTGTTGCCCGTATATTTAGGTGCTGCAGTAAGAAATCAAAAGCAGTCTAAAAACCAGGTTTCTAAAAATGGTACTGCCATAAAAATGGCATCCTTTGTCAAGTTTCCCCCCTCTATCATGTATTGGACACTATCCCTTATGTCCCATATTATTACACTGTGCATTTCCCTCCACGTCAGCCGACCTGGTGGAGCTGGGGAGGGAAGAAACACAGCATAATGATACTGGGAGAGGAGGTAAGTTGTAATTAGCTGTAGGGGGGAGCATTGTGAAACAAGTCTGATGTTTTGGGCAGCTGTCCAGTCTAGGGATAACTTAGTAAATGATATATATAAAATCAAAGTAACAGTTGAGCCATTCAGGCCAGAGCATAACAAGATTTGAGCTTCTAAAAACTGACCACTCTTCTCAGTTACTTTTGAGTAGTGACTTCATGGTCCACCTCCTGGCAACCAGGTCATTTGTGAATTAAGCTAGTCTGTGTTGAGGACTGCCGAAAGGAAGGAGCACACACTAGATCTGTTATGGCTGGCACTTGGTCAGATAAATCCAAGTCCCTTCTGCATTTGGTCACTGCACTGGCTTCAACTGATACGCATAAATTTGCTTATGAACAATTCTCGGAAAGAAAGCAAACACACATAAGCACACTGCGGTAGAGCTTTCCTTGCTTTGTCATTGAAGGGAGGCCTTGCCTTTCTGGAAATGTTGCTTGCCACCATTAGTTCTTGCGTCGGTACTTTTGTAAAATAAATGACTACTTTAAAAACCTTTTAAAACTAGTTGGTCACCAACCTAGATGGCTTTATTTAGAAGAGGATTAGAGAAACACATTTAGGATTAGGCTATCCATGGCTACTAGCCCCGATGGCTATGCTCCACCTCCACGGTCAGAGATAATAAAACTTTCCAGTTGCTGGAAACCATAGGAAGGGAGTGTACTCCTGCGTTCAGATCACGTTAGTTCACCAATGATTTAACTAAACATTGCAGCCTTGCTAACTACTGATGCTGCTCTAGTATCTTCCAGTATTTGTCTCATGGTACACAGGACATATGCTGGAGGGGAACCTAAAAATAAAACTTAAGCAATAGTTCTTGGAAAGAGGAAACTCATCCGTGTTTATCTCTTAAATTAGATATTTTAATGAGATGTCTGCACAAGGATTAAGACCACGCACTGTGTCCAGTCCAATTCCATATACACCTTCACCAAGTTCTAGCAGACCTATATCACCTGGTAAATATATGCACCGCTTTCTTCTTTATTTTTAAATGTATTGTGATAATATTTATATTTATCTAATCTTTCTTTTTACAAAAGCATTCAGCGGAAACTTGTGATGTGTCCTGAATTCTGTCAGAGCTTTTGTGTGTAACTAGCCAGTAAATGGGATTGAAGCATTTTTAATGCATGGACGTATTGGAATGCATACTTTTTTACTAAATTTGTTTGTAAGTTTTGCCCTTTTTTCTTCTTTTTAAATAACCCTTCAGTGTAGCTTAGGAAGCCCAGCTGTTGGTGGTGAGAAGCAGATGTACAGGACCCAACTGTGTGACAAATATGGTGCTAAGTGCTTGGAATGGGGCAGGCTAGAAATTAAAATAACTCAATCATATCTTGCTTTGTCAATTCCACTAAGCATAATAATTGTGCAAACAGGTGTTCAAAGGCAGTTTGCTCAGGTTAGGAGATAATGCCTGTTGCTTTCTTTTTTATAAGGTGCTGGGTGTTTTGGTATCTGAGCACACTAGCATTTGTAAACCTACACCATCTCGCTTTCATTATTTTAGGTCTCTCGTATGCAAGTCACACAGTTGGCTTTACTCCCCCAACTCCACACACCAGAGCCGGCGTGTCTTATTATAACAACCCAGGCCTTCATGTGCAGCATATGGGACCATCCCATGGTATTACAGTGAGTATTTAAGAACTGAACATCATATCTCTTACACATTTTTTGAGGGGAGGGGGAATATACATTCTATGCTGGTTCCATTTAAGTGTCTTCAACCAGACCACCATTCATTCCATGCTTCCCTTTTTGCACTAGATAAAACATTTAGATTTTTGCTCCAGTACAGTGGTGCCTCGCAAGACGAAATTAATTCGTTCCGCGAATTTTTTCGTCTAGTGAATTTTTCGTCTTGCGAAGCACGAAATCCCATAGGAATGCATTGAAAATCAATTAATGCGTTCCTATGGTCAAAAAAAGTCCAAACAAAGCCAAATTTGGTACAACAAGAGTTTATTAAGTGCTCTTTAAAGTCACACACACTGTAAAGAGCATTTCAAAATTCAAACCCAGAATTTTAAAAAAAAACAGCAGAGTGGCCCAATGGTCACAGAAAATCATAAAAATGCACGGGGGGAAAAAAACAAGCTTCCAGATTCTTGCAAACCCCTCCCCAACTGTTCTCCCAGCCACCCAGCACACAGAAATTCAAATCCAGATTTTTTTAAAAAAAAACAGCAGAGTGCCCCAATGATCACAGAAAATCATAAAAATGCACGGAAAAAACCACAAGCTTCCAGATTCTTGCAAACCCCTCCCCAACTGTTCCCCCAGCCACCCAGCACACAGAAATTCAAATCCAGATTTTTTAAAAAACAACAACAGCAGAGTGCCCCAATGGTCACAGAAAATCATAAAAATGCAGAAAAAAAACAAGCTTCGAGATTCTTGCAAACCCCTCCCCAACACCAAGTCCTTGAATTCCAAACACCCCAACCCAAAATCCAACCCCCCCCAAAAAAGTTTTAAAAGCTTAACTTACCAAATGGCTGCAAAAGAAGTTTTGGAAAAGCTTCAAAAATCACCAAAGTCTTTAAAAACCTCAAAAAAGGCTACTATGTACGCTGCGTTCTATGAGTTGCTCCTTGAAGTCAAGTCGCAACTGTATTAACGGTGTTAAGAAAAAGGAAACAAACTTGCAAGACGTTTTCGTCTTGCGAAGCAAGCCCATAGGGAAATTCGTCTTGCGAAGCAGCTCATAAAACGGAAAACCCTTTCGTCTAGCGAGTTTTCCGTCTTGCAAGGCATTTGTCTTGCGGGGCACCACTGTATAAAGAATAGTGCATGCCTTCCTCCCTCACCTCCAAAATCAGTAATGACTGTGACCTATAGATGGCTGTGTTGCTGCAAGATAGTGTGGCTCAGACTTGGGGGCAGGATAGTTTCACCTACGACCTCCCTCCCTCCATCAGTGCCTTTCATGCACCAGTTCAGCTGCTATGGTTTCCTATAGCATTCAATTTATTAACTGCTTTCTACTTAAATAAAAAGTTTTTTAAAAAAGAAGAGGAGGAATAGTACCAGGAGCAGCAAGTGTTAGAAATGAAAGTGGTGGAAGAAAGAAGCTTGGCTACATTGAGGATCAGAGCAGTGATACGATGAAAGTCCTTCCTGCTCCCAAAGAGAGAAATGCTGCTTTTCACATCTTTCACCACCTTGACAGATGAATCATCCCATATTTTTCCAGGATTAGGTGTTCTTGTAGATATCCTACATATACTGCCATTCAGTCATTGTGTACTTTCACCCATTTTCTGCCAAATAGACTAGAAAGATTAGACCTCTTTGTTAAGACCGCCAGCTGTCTGAGTGTATTCTGGTATGAAAAGCCAGAAAGCCTGGGAGCTGGCCCAACATACTTACTTATTGGCTCTGAGTCTGCAAGGCCCACCAATGCGCAGTCTTTCTTCTAATAAAAACCTGGGAACCCCACTTTGTATTGGGTTCCTCAACAAGCAAATCGTCCACCCCTTGCAGTTCTTTCCATTTTGGACAATAGTTTTCAAGCTTTTGATTCCATTCTTAGTTCCATTCTGTTTCCTCAGTTTTCCTAGAAAACATTTCGTAGACTCATAGTATTATAGAGTTGGGAGGGACCCCAAGGGTCATCTAGCCCAGCCCTCCACAATGCAATTGTGGAGCGATGATGATAATGATGATTCACTGCTCAGCCACAAGGGGAGAAGAGTAGCAACAGTAACTGTACCTGTTGACTCACTCCTGCACAAAACTCTGGTAAAGGGCTCCATAGGCCTTTCACCAAATGCAAACAGTAATAAAGGCTTTGTGAGAGTTGAGAGCAGTGACGGGTATAAGGGGAGAATCCTTCATAGAGCCTCTGTTGCTGATCAGTCTTGAGGGGCAGGTTTTGAAACAGCCCTTTCCCTGAGTATCATCTGGAGAAAAAGTGGTCCAAGTATTGGATGGAGTGAGGTCAGGAGCTATGATGGGAAGCCTTGGAGTCCTTGACCTCTGATTGCTTATATCTGTAACAGTTTCTCTTTAACATTAAAACAAAAATACAGTTAACATTGGGGCATGCTATACGACAGCATGGGACACGTTATATGACAGCAGTATCCTGCTAAGAGGACAGAGGGCTATGTACAAAAGGCCAGCTTGAGACCCATAAGTTAGCTTTTCCCCTGTTTGAATTTCCCCACCAGGAATGATTTTGAGTTTGTATCAAAAGGCAAGAGTGTCCCTGTCTTGTAACATGAGTCTATGCTAGTCAAAACTTTGGCTCTGTTGTTTTCTTTCACAGAGACCATCACCCCGAAGAAGCAACAGCCCTGACAAATTCAAGCGTCCCACTCCTCCTCCTTCTCCCAACACACAGACCCCACTGCAGCCTGCCCCTCCACCTCCACCACCCCCTGTGCAGCCTGCAGTCCAGTCGCCAGCCACTTTTCAACATTCAATGCATCCTTCTTCTCAGCCTTAGTGCATGTGCTCAGCAAATCTGTATTCCGAGTTGGACTCATAACACAGAGCAGTTTACTACAAGCCAAAGGCTTACAATGGTATATTTGGATTTGACTTATTTGCACTGAAGTTTTTGAGGCTTCACTGTTTAATTGTGTTGTACAAGTTTGTCCGAGGTTCAAATGTTAGCACATCTCCTACATGGAAATCCCTTCTGTGCAAGGGGGTGGGGGAAACATGAAACCTGCATGTAGATAATCACATGAATACATGTGGTGGTTTTCATGGTGGGTTGTTGTTTTTTTTAACATGGATGTGCTTTCCACGTAGGAAGTGTGCTATATTTGAAGTTGCCGTAAAACGCAGCCAGTGTTGTGGATCTGCAACACTAAATTTAAAATAAAATAAAAATTCCATCAGTGTTTTACTTGAACTTACATGTCTGTCCATCCTCTGGCTGGAACATTTGCTACTTTGTTTGGTATTATGGCATTGCTTTGCTGAGCTCCCAAAGCTTAAATATATATTTTTTTTCTTTCACCCCAGGCTTCTAGGTTTGTAAAATAAAAGGGACAGCTTTTTATATTTTTTCATGACAACTTGCATATAAAATTACAGGCACGAGCTGTATGTTACGAACTCCTAAATATTATAGTGTGTTTCAAGCATATAAAGTAAATCAGCACTACAGTTCAGTAATAAAAAGATACAGCTTTTAGTGCAAAAGTGAAAGTCTGACACCTTAATGCCCAAACTCACCTTTTTTTAAATTGTATCCCTTAATTTTCTGATACAGCAGCAAACATACATTGACAAATCCATACCTTTTCTCCAGTGTGTGGTACAGTCTGAAGTACAATGTGAGAAGCCTGACTTGTCAGAGTATATAGAATGTATTGATCCATGGACCTTAAAAGTTGATTGTTTCATTTCTCATTCATGTTGACCTGTAAAACTGTCCGTACTGTTGTTTTCATCACAATGATCTTCTGTAAGTGTGGTTCTGCCAACAAGATCCTTGTGGCTGATTAAAGTGTGCTCTCCAATTTCTGCTTTAGAAAAGCAATTTGTATTAAAAAGGCTGATTTCCCCCCCCCCCTTGTTTAAAATATATTGTGTGACACCCCCCTCCTGAATGTTTGAACCAATATTTTAAGCATTCAAAGAAAAATCAGAAGAAAATATGATTGAAGGTGCACATTATAGCAGCATATAGGTGTAACAGCCGAAAATGTTGTATTGCTTGGTAGAAAAGGAACAGATTGCAGAGAAAAGTTAGATTACAATAGCAAATGCATATTTAGCAGCATAAGCCGGTACAATGTATAAAGAAATGTATTCTGAAATACATTCTTTCCATTCATTTAGCACAAATAAATTGTTTGGTTTCACTTTGCAGTGTAACAAAGTGTCACTTTTTCCCCCTCGATAGGGCACCTATCTACTTACGCAGGTGCTTTTTTCTTGGTGCTCCTGCTCAACAGCTTTTACATAATGGGGATTAATTTTTTAAAAAGCAGCAACAACAAAAATCAAGCCTGAATTTGCACAGCTCTTACATGGAATTCCCCTTAAGCCACCATCAAACCACAGATCAGGCCATTTCGACGGCACAAAATATGAATCCAAAAATAACCACGTGGTGTTGAAAAACTCTTGGCTGCAGCTTGTGGTGAGGAGGGAGCTTGACCACAGATCCCAGTTTGGATGACCTGCTGCACCAAACCTTGGGTTAGCTTCCCACAGCTTAACAGGGGAAAGGACTAGGGAGGAGGAAAGCAGCTGAAAGCACCTCTCCAGGAGCCCGCAAATTTATGTGGTCTCCCCCAATCAAGATTTGGCTTACCACGCCATGTGAACCAGCTCTCTCTGTTTTGGTTGCTTCTCTTGAGCAGCCATAGAGCCAGGTGGAAGCCTGGTTCCTTGTGAACCAGAATTGGCAAATGAGCCATAGAAGTGCAACTCTAACCAATTCCATGAAATTCTCCCCTCACTGTTCAACCTTGATTAAGTGGTATTTTGGCACAGGTACAAGCCACAGTCAAAAGGGGTTCTCCTTTACCCGGGATCTTGGAGTGCAACTTGAAATGTGTTCCACATCCTGGGTGGGTAGTCAAAGGTGACATTTCACCTGACTAGAAATTGTCCATGTTAGTCACCATTATTGCTTTTGATTATCCATGTAACAAATAGAAAATGCATTTATTCCTTAAAAGTAATAACTTGTGTCTATCGCGGGCTGCTTAACATCTAATTCTGCTCCAACATTTTCTCCTTGTGTAGTTTTGTGTGTGTTTCGACAAATGATGTTATGTTGGTTGCAACTTAGAAAGCAACAGTGGAACATAGATGGACAACGGTTGAGGTTCTGCTGTGGTGCTTAAAAGCCAAAACAGTGCAATTTAACTTGAATTTGGGAAAGCTGTCTAAAACTGAAGTCCTGTATTCCAGTTTGAGCATCAATTATGTGTGCTGTGATGAATTCTCCCCCATTTGTCTTCTGATACTCATTAGCTGAAAACCAAGTAAAAGATAGAGTGGTATGCATTCTTATTCAAATAAGTATTGGCAGATTTGTGCAGCTAAGAATTTGTACCTCAACTTTTATACAGTCATCTGTAGGCTAGAGAAGCTCATTCAGACTAGGACTCTCATTCTATCAAGGGATTCTTTTTTCTTGTCTTACAAACTAGAACAAGGCATCTTGTTGAATTGTTGTTGACTCCTTATACTTCTGACATCACCACACTACCTTTCTCAGAGTTGCAAAGCCACAGCTATCAGCTGCTGCTCAGTTTCCTCTCTGATGTAGCAGTCACTCTGTGCTGTAGACACTTCTTCACTTGTTCTAATTTCCTGTTTCAACTTGCTAGACTAACCAGCCACCCTTACTTTTAAGAAGAAGAAAAGTGCTGCTACAGTGAATGTCATCTGGTTATCTCACCAGCAGACTTGTTTGCATAGCATGAGCAGAGCTGAGAGGCAGATAATCCAAAATGCATTGTTATGGTAGTTTGCTTGACATTTTATGGAAACAGCTATGTGGATTAAGTTGTAATCTGTGGAACCTCATTTTCTTTCCCAGCGTTGCTACTAGAAGTGATTGGATACTGTTTCTAAAACACATTTCAAGTGAGAAAAACACTCCCTGAACATTTTTTTTTACCATTCTCAAGAAGGTAAAACATAGCTGATTGTGTAGGGCTTAGTGGTTATTTTTGTATCCCCTGTATTGTTTGTATTCCTCCCTTGCACAGAGTTTGGAATGAGGGTGGTATGCTAGATTGTTAACGGCCTAGCTGTTAATCTGTATATGTAAAATTGAGTTCCTAGAATGAAAAGCGACACAGAAGAAGAAGAAGAAGAAGTTTGAAGGGATGCTGCTCAGTTCTCAATGGCTTGGATCACTAGGGGGCAGTGAGCATCATCATCATATGGTCCTCCAGATGCTGGACTCTTGATCCCATCAGTCCCAGTGAGCAGGAATGATGGGAGTTGTACTCCAACATCTGGAGGACCATAGGTTCCCCATCCCTGTTCTGTGCAAAGAGTAGCCATTGCACTGGAGGCAGCAGAAGGGGGCTGGGGCAAACCTGGAGATTATTTTGCAGTGCTGTGAGGCATCTAGAAGAGCTGGAGTGAATCCCAACCTTCCATTCCTGTGCTTGAAATCTCAACATACCATTCGCTAGTAGCAAGAGTACTTGGTGTTCGTTATTCTGTTAGTGGTCAGGAAGCTTCATAGACAGGACTGAGGTAGATCAGTATTCTTAAAAGTGAGACTGGTTAGCCCTTTTATTCCAAGGGCTGCACTCACTATTGGTCAGCCTTCTCTTGCACGCTTGTAGACATGCAAGAAGAGGTGACGAAGCAGTCGTGGCAGCATACTGGAGCAGGCATCTCTCTTGGACCCTTGGGAACGGAATGCGGAACTAGATGTGCACTGGTCGTCTCCTGCAAGGCAGTTCCTTGTTGGCTGTTTGTCACAGATGGAATTTATAGTCTTATATAAAAATGGGGACATATCATGGGAGCAACTCGGCTACAAATGCCCGCACTCTCAGCCTTCTAAAGGAGCTGCAAAGCACTGCATGACATACAGGTAAAAGTACAGCTAAGCCCTTTACCCTTAAATGAAAGATTCACACATCCTTATTGCCAGTTCCCTTTGCCAGTAGCCTTAACGCAACATATCTCAGCCTAATGTAAGAGGATGCATTTCTTTCTGTTTAAACAGAGACAGTTTTAGCAGACTTTAATGAGCTGGAGCTGTCATACCAGCTTTATTTAAATGAATGTATAATTCTGTTTGCTTCCTTCCAAAACAAGCAGAAGCCATGACAACATATTAAAGTATCAAGTCAAATTCCTCAACCTATTAAGTAATTCACTAGGATTATTTCCTGGTATTCGGGGGGAGGGGGCTGTTTTTGTTTTTTTCTAAATCACAGACTAGTTTAATGCTTAATTCCTGGAGTGTAAATAAGGATTTTAAAACTGTTGAAGAAAACTTCCCCTTGTGCTGTGAATTTGGACTTCAGCCAGATGCATATTTTTTGTTGCGTATACACTTAAATCACATGGAACAGAGTTTTTGGGTTTCCACCATTTCAGACTGCAAATAACATGGAGGATTGTTTAAAAAACATGAACCAAAAAAAGCACCTGCCATTGGAAATTGCATGTCTGTAAATTTTTTGTAATCCAACCTTCAAGTGACAGTTTTGTCTGCCAGTAATCTGTAGCGCACCCTCACACAAAGCAAGGCATGCACACATATCCTGACTGACCCCGAATAGACCTGCCTGTGCTGTTTGAATCTCCATGCGCCATGAGGCTCACTGGGCGATCTTAGGCCAGTCACACACACTCAGCCTAACCTACCTCACAGACAAAACAAAAAAAATTCCTTCCAGTAGCACCTTAAAGACCAACTAAGTTAGTTCTTGGTATGAGCTTTCGTGTGCATGCACTCTTCTTCAGATACACACTGTGTATCTGAAGAAGTGTGCATGCACACGAAAGCTCATACCAAGAACTAACTTAGTTGGTCTTTAAGGTGCTACTGGAAGGAATTTTTTTTGTTTTGACTATGGCAGACCAACACGGCTACCTATCTGTAACTACCTCACAGAGAGATTGAGAGTCTAAAAAGGAGAGCTCAAGAGGAGTCTGTACCTTCTGAGCCACACCTTATCTGAATAACCCATTCCTGGCTTCGATTTATTGGCCCTGGCACAGGTGGCGTGACAGCGTTCCCATGCTGTGATAAAGTCTGGTGTCCGCTCCTGGCAAATCCCAGGGTCTGTGGTCCTCAGAGGGCCTACTGTGGCTGTAGCCAGCTTCCCTTTTTTGAGGGTGGAGGAATACATATTTTAGAGCCCAGCACTGTGACGTAGCCAATCCCCATCTTCATTGCTTCATAATGCTGCTCTCCCCACATTTCCCCAGAGGCATTCCAGAAAAATCAATATGGTTGCAACAGGAGGCTGAACTCTTGCTCAGCACCAGAGACTACCGCCATTTTCTCCTTTGCGGCCCAGTAAATACTTTTGTGGAGAGGAGGGCACCTATAGGGTGGTATTTAACACCAGTTAAACTGGCCAAAATGTAAAGAACAAAAAAAGTTGGAAATGTAAGGAAAAGGAGGGTACTTTTTACCATATGTGGTGGACATGTAAAGAGATAAAAGCTTTCTGGGAAATGATATATAATGAGTTAAAAGAAAATGTCTAAAAACACTTTTGCTTAAAAACCAGAAGCATTTTTTATTGGGTATAGTGGGGAGGGAAGATAAAAAATTGTTCTTATATGCAACAACTGCGGCAAGAATTTTGTTAGGCGAAAGATGGAAACAACAGGAGTTACCAACAAAAGAAGAGTGGCAGATGAAGCTGATGGACTTTGCAGAACTGGCGAAACTGACAGGAAGAATCCGGAGCCAGCAAGACCAAGCATTCCCAAAGGACTAGAACAAATTTATATGCAGTTAACAGCATTAGCAGGGTTCTCTGAAGATTTGTAAGATGAAATTACTGCCTATTCAGGTTGAGTAATATAATATTTTAGGTAATGATACAACAAGGATGGGAAATGAAGCAGAATGTAAAGATGTAAAGTTTAATTTTGTAAACCATCAAATGGGAGGGAGAAAAGTCGTTAGGCTCAGTTGAGCCAAAGAGACAAAATAAGAAGGTACGATGTTATGAAATGTGATTATATGTAAAACCAATAAAAATCATTTATTAAAAAATAAATTGAGAGAGGAGGACACCTTGACCAGGGCCTCTTCAAACCTGGGGCAGTCCTGTGCTGCGCTGAAGACTCGAAAGCAGTTGTATCTGAGAATCTGCACCCATCTCAGCCAAATTAGCTGATGTTTATCTGTGCCTCTGGCTTAAAAATATAGCCTGGGAAATGTCCAGTAAGATGAAAGTGTGTGTGTACTTGTTCATGTTGCCTCTTGTACAGCTGGAGGGCATGGGACGTATCAACAAAAACTAGTGTGAACCAGCTTCAGGGTTCCTTCCGTGAGATTTTGTATATAGAAATACTAACCAGATTGTGATGCCAGTAAAAGTAAGGAGTTAAACTATGTCACCTTTCATGTGGCTATTAATTTAGATGGGTAAAAGAGAAGCACAAACCTGGTCAAAATGACTTATGTTGTGAGGGTGGCTTGCTGTGCTGCTGCCATTGCTGCTGAATTATTTTTTTAATTGGATTTCATTTCCATTCCAAGGTGGGTCAGAACACTGATCTTCAACTGGTGGATTGGTACCTAAAAGCAGGCCACAGCCTAATTGCAGCTTAGGTCACAGCAGGAGCACTATCACCGTATAAATACATTTTAAAAAATGTATTTCTACGGTTGCAGTGCTGCTGTTGTCAATTAAGAAATGATAGCTAAATGCATGTTTGAGTTAAATTTTGGTCCCATATCTGAAAAGGCTAAAGGCTGCTGGTTTGCAACAGTGTAAGAATACAAAATTAAAATCAGTTGGAACAATGCAGAGAGGGGGCCAAGCTACACACAGGCTTCTTTCTCTCTTAACAGTGCAGTCCTACACTGCTTTTATTTGGAAGGAAGGCCCATTAAAGAAAATTAGGTTTTCTCCCTGTTAAGTGACTTAAATATTGCTGCTTAAAAAGTTGGTCAGCCACAATCATATGTAAAGGTAGGTTGACTTCCAGTATCAGAATGTACAACACCTCTTGGAAATCAATTTTGCCATTTCCTATTACTTAAAGGACAGGAGGAAGAGACATGGAAGGTCATTTTATAATTATGGGAAGTATAAGCTTGACATACTGTTGTTTTGATGCGGTCTTCCAATTTGAAATAATTGGAAAAGGAAATTACAAAATTCCAGAAGTGGAAATCATGGTTGCACTCAGAACCACCCTCTTAATTATTATTGGATTATTGTAATCTCACATTTAGGCTGCAGGCCATTGCAGAAAATAATTCTATGAAGTCTGTACAGGAGTATAAGAAGAGGAATTGGGAAATGAGCCAATAACCTGCTAGGCCATACTCTCTCCTCCTGTTCCGCTTTTGGCGAGCCAGTCAATTTAGTTTCCAGTTTAGTGCGTTTTGTCAAAGCTAATTCAGAAAGCACAATCAAAAGAATCAGGTTTCTTATGATGCTCCTTATGAACTTCTTTCAGAACAGAATATTGTAACTTTAGACGCAATAGATCTTCTTTACAAATAAATAAATAAATAAATAAAAATCCAACCATCTGACAGTCTTGATGTTATGGACTAGCAGGACACCAAGGAAGAGGATCCCAGCAAGGGGTGCAGCTATAATTGGTACACACCATGACAAGCTGAAGATGGGGAAAAGGAGGCTGGGGACTTAGGAGGTACTCAATGGGCATCAGAGGATGTTTGCAGGAGCCAGAGAAAGTGGACACATCACCAAAACTGGAGATGCCCTCTTCTCCATGAACACGAATAGCTCTGAGCAGTTGTGAACAGCAGGAAGTACACTTTAGGAGACTTGAGGCAGGCAAGAGAACACAGCCCAGCTTACTAGCTTGATTAAGCTCACAGCAGGTAATCACATGCTTCGTTAAGGGGAGAGACACAGCTACTCAGCTGGAGCAAGCTAAGGTGCATCAGATAAGATTGGGAGGAATAAAAAGAGAAGCAAAGGAGAGACTCTTGTGTCTGCTCAGCTTTGACCATTGATGTACACTCTCTTGACTGTTTCGGGAACCCCACCAGACTGTGATTTCAACGCTAACCTTAGGATTCTAACCCTGGATCATCTTCAGAGACAGGAACCTGGCCTTACGGTTTGACTTTGAAGTTTTCTCATTGCATTGGAACTTAACTTGTATTTGACTATGGGACTGCCTGATTCCTCTCTAGTGTTGCCCTCAAGACTTTGGTCAACAGAACTTTCTGCTTAGTGCAAGCAGTGAAGTCAGTAGGGACTTATCTCAGAGTACGCCAGCATTCAGGACACTTGATTGGTTTTTGCGTGTGCCAGCAATGGTTCTGAAGGTGCAGGAACTCTGCTCTTGAGGGTATGCTTGCAATGATGATATAATCTCTTGTCACTTTTGAATGTAATATACAGTGAGGAGATGTACCTGATACCTGCCCCCCCCCCCAGCTAGATGACCCTTGGGGTTCCTTCCAGCTCTGTGAATCTATGTTCTCTATCCAAAGCCAAACTTGTTTTTTATACATACTTTCCTTTGATGTTCCATGGGTGTGTTGATATATTGAGAGCCCCATAGTATGGAGTGAAGACACATGAGCCCATCATCAAGCCAAAGTTAAGCAGGCCTGGGTCTGGTCAGTGCCTACCAGGGAACTCCATGATGGAATGCTGGTGGTTGTGATGAAAGACTCCCTATATAGTAAGGCCCTGAACAAAGCGACAAGCCTAGACATATGAGTGTCCTCAGTCTCTATAGATACGAAAAACCAATATCCGTCTTCTCCAACTTCGTGGTCTGCAGATGCCTCCCATCAGCCACAGCCAGTAGTACAAAATAATTGGAGCATACCAGGTTGGAGAAAGTGGATCTACATCATTCCACATTCAAATGTTGCCTCCCCTCCCCCTCCCCCTGACTCAGCAAATAGTTAATAAAGGCACATGAAGCCATCTGATTGGAGATTTTAAAACCCCCCCCCTTGGAGAATGTCCCCACACACTTATTAGAAATAAACGGGAAAACCCAATTCCTTTGTTCTTTGTGTGGGCAACAAATGAAACTCAGGCCAGCTTCCATTCACTTATCTGCAAGCTGTTTTGGACCACTTTTTTTTTGGCCTATTTTAGACTTCCATATATGTAAAGCTTAGCTAGTTGATTTTGTGTTTTCTTTTCATTCTTGCAATTCCCCACTTCTGAATTACTTTATGCTTGGTTCTTGGATAAATGTATTTAATTGGACTCTGGAGGTGATTTGAGTTATTTGGCATAACCTAGGTTGGCTCTGCACCCACCCCTTTTTAGACCTCTAGCTTGGTTTTGTGGAGTTTAGGGAAAGCTCTGTAAAATGCCCTCCAGAAATGAAAGCTGTAAGCCTGAGCTGTCATGCAGAGGACACTGAGTGCATAGTATACCTTTAAAGCATATTTGAAACACATTCTTTCCCTCAAAGAATTCTGGGCGCTGTAGTTTACCCCTCACAGAGTTCCATTTCTGGAGAATAAACAAGTTGCAACCCATTGCTCACCTTGAAAGCATCTAAACAAACATTGGTATTTGGGAGTGGGTTTTTTTGGTAACCAGAAAATTGTTAAGAGCCCTGCTGGATCGGACCAGTGGCCAACCAGATGTCTAAAGGAAGCCTGCAGGCTTGAAGCAGTAAATTTAATTATATATCTGTCATTATTTAAAATCTAAAATTCTCTAAATCAGCAAAATTAATCTGTGTGCAAATTCAGTACTTGTTTGTGCAAAAGCATATGGTTACTTTGATGCAAACGTCACATACAGATCACGCACTGTCATCCATGTATTTTGGACTTTTGTCAGGGCAACTTAAAATCTAGTACTGCACATCAGTTCTGACATCTTTGTTTCACTTGCCACAGTAATGAATTATTTGTCTTTGAAAATAATTAAGGTTAATTTTTCATAATATAATGCACATTTTGTTCTCTTCATGACAGCAGTGAAGTCTCTTTGTGCTTACATATCCTCCTCCTATTTGCTTTTGAAAATTATTCTTAGTGATTGAATAAAATACCAGGAATCACAAGACAAAGAAACCAGTAGGAGAACACTTCAGTCTCCCAGGACATTCTATACAAGATCTCAAAGTGGCTGTCTTATTACAAAAGAATTTCAGAAATAGACTGGTTACAGGTAGGTAGCCGTGTTGGTCTGCTGTAGTCTAAGGTGCTACTAGAAGGAATTTTTTAATTTTGTTTAGAAATAGACTGGAAAGAGAAGTTGCTGAATTGCAACTTATTACCAAACTTAAAACCAGGGAGAGACCTGGTCTGAATAGAGACATTGGATTCTTATCTCATTATACCGTACATTATAAAGTTATTTTTAGCCATCTCACTCCTTGCTTTTTCCTGTAAGACCAATTGCAGTCATTAAGTGGTCAACAGGTTTACCACACTTATCAGCCAATCACCCATTCCCACCACCCTTCTGAATAATACCCCTCCCCACCCTCTCACTATATATAAGGGTCTGGTGACTTCTGTTTCAGTGTACAGTCACACCTCGGGTTGAATGTGCTTCAGGTTGAGCGTTTTCAAGTTACGCTCCGCGGCAACCCAGAAGTAACAGAGTGCGTTACATCCAGGTTTCGTCGCTCACGCATGCGCAGACGCTCAAAATGACGTAATGCGCATGCGCGGAAGCGGCAAAACGCAACCCGCCCACGCACAGACGCATCTTACGTTCTATTCAGGATGCGAACGGGGCTCCAGAACAGATCCCATTTGCATCCCGAGGTACCACTGTATCTGAAGAAGTGTGCATGCACACGAAAGCTCATACCAATAACTAACTTGGTTGGTCTCTCAGGTGCTACTGGAAGGATTTTAAATTTTATTTTATTTTATTTTGTTTTGACTATGGCAGATCAACACGGCTACCTATCCATGAATAAAATACAGTTTACCTTAGCATATCTATTTATGTTCTGCTAATAAAAGAAAATGAAGTTAAAATGCCTTAGATATCTACTTTAATAATAATAACAACAACAACAACAACAACAACAACAATAATAATAATAATAATAATAATAATTTATTATTTATACCCCGCCCATCTGGCTGAGTTTCCCCAGCCACTCTGGGCGGCTCCCAATCAGTGTTAAAAACAGTACAGCATTACATATTAAAAACTTCCCTGAACAGGGCTGCCTTAAGATGTATTCTGAATGTCAGGTAATTCTTTATCTCTTTGACATCTGATGGGAGGGCATTCCACAGGGCGGGCGCCACTACTGAGAAGCCCTCTGTCTGGTTCCCTGTAGCCTCACTTCTCGCAATGAGGGAACCGCCAGAAGGCCCTCGGCGCTGGATCTCAGTGTCCGGGCTGAACGATGGGGGTGGAGACGCTCCTTCAGGTATACAGGACCGAGGCCATTTAGGGCTTTAAAGGTCAGCACCAACACTTTGAATCGTGCTCGGAAACGTACTGGGAGCCAGTGCAGATCTCTCAGAACCGGTGTTATGTGGTCCCGGCGGCCACTCCCAGTCACCAGTCTAGCTGCCGCATTCTGGATTAATTGCAGTTTCCGGGTCACCTTCAAAGGTAGCCCCACGTAGAGCGCATTGCAGTAGTCCAAGCGTGAGATAACCAGAGCATGCACCACTCTGGCAAGACAGTCCGCGGGGAGGTAGGGTCTTAGCCTGCGTACCAGGTGGAGCTGGTAGACAGCTGCCCTGGACACAGAGTTAACCTGCGCCTCCATGGACAGCTGTGAGTCCAAAATGACTCCCAGGCTGCGCACCTGGTCCTTCAGGGGCACAGTTACCCCATTCAGGACCAGGGAATCCTCCACACCTGCCCGCCTCCTGTCCCCCCAAAACAGTACTTCTGTCTTGTCAGGATTCAACCTCAATCTGTTAGCCGCCATCCAACCTCCAACCGCCTCCAGGCACTCACACAGGAGCTTCACCGCCTTCACTTTGTTCCCCTTGCATTTAACTTGATAGATACTTTTATCTGGGAGCAATTTAGCTTAATATATTGAACTGCTAATGATTTCAAATTCTACCTGTAGCCACAACCCTTTTTATCTGTCTAATTTACGGCTGCATTACGATCCAATTTCCTGCATAGATATAAATTCTGCAGAGTAAAATGCGTACACCTTGCAAGTGCATTTTGTCACACATAGCAATGAACATGTGTCTATGTTACCGTATTTACTGATGGGTGGAAATTCCTGACTGGCAAGCACATTTCTGTAGATTGTACATCTGGAAAATGTATGGCATGAGCTCACTTTCGTTTAAGAGGGTATCAGTGTAAGGGGGGGGGGACTATTTACAGGGTAAGTGCATTAAAGTGGTTCAGCAGTTTATGACTCCAGCTAAATTGCCCAAAAATAGTCAGGTTATGAAAAAGCTGTGTTTATCTGAAGAAATGTAAACGTAAGAATGCTCTATTTTAAACACTGTTGGATTGTAAGTAAACTTCTCAGAGAGTGGGAAATTGTCTTATTCCTAACTGAAGCCAGAGAGATACATTGTGTTGGGTTTTAGTTGACAGTCTGCCAGTTAGCAATTATGCTGTTGCTGGAGAAATGACATGTAACTTGGAAGGTTTCAAGTTGTGACAGTTGGCTGTAGGTTTTAAACGGTTCAGTGGACTTTAAAACACCAGACTGTTAAATATTATAATTATTGTGTTGTTGTTTTTTGGTGGACATTCCATTCAAACTTATTATAGGCCAGCGAGGTTTCAGAATTCTAGAGGGAAACTGTTCTATTGCACTCGGTTTTGCTCAGACAAGCACCTACTCCAATCAGTTAATGAATCCACAAACTCAAAAGTTTGGCAGAAAGAGAAATCCAGTTGGCAATTTCTACTAGCCAATAAACATATTCGCCTGCCCATAGGGGTATCTGCACCCCAAAAAGTGTCAATCCACCCCCACCCCACCTGCCAAACATGACACATAAGTGGCTCATGTAAATGTAAACAAGCTTTAATAATGAACTGAGAAAAAACTGTAAGAGAATAACATAATGTCTGAGAGAAACTAAACATCTAGAGACAAGTCTGAGGCAAGAAAACAAGAAGTGCCAGTTGGTCTCTCTCAACTGACATTCTTAACGGAACAAGCACTGAAGGGAAGGGCTGATTCCAGAGGGGGGGAAAACAACACACTGCACAAGCCCCACCCACCAGATACCAAGCACTCTATTATTCAAATTAGGCCCCAATGTTTTTCATACAAGGTTGTTGTTTAGTCGTTTAGTCATGTCCGACTCTTCGTAACCCCATGGACCAGAGCACGCCAGGCACTTCTGTCTTCCACTGCCTCCCACATACAGGAATACAGGGAGAACCCTTTAAATAGGCCTGGGTACCACAGTCTTTTGTCCCTACCATCTGAGTTCATTGATCTCTTACCTCAGGGCATGTCATCAGATAACCCTGCAAGTGACCCCCTACATAGCCCAGACCTACATTGTGTGCTACTCATGAGGAGACCAGACCTAAATAGGCATAACAGATCAACTAAATCAGCATACTAGATTTGAGCTAAAGAGCTCCTTTTATTTTCCAATCTGCTGTGTCCATTTGTCCTCTCCCCTACTTTTAAAAATCCTTACTAAAACCCCATATGTCAAATGTTAAGGTTCACATAATCCCACATTTGCCTGGTTCTCTTGGTTCATGCTACAGGAATATAGGATTGGGGTTGATAGAGAAGAGCAGGCTGCTCTGATCTGAGTTGGCTGCTCTGATCTCAGTTATCATACATATTTTTGATGAAGGCCTGAAAGTTCTATTGTTAATCATTGACCAAGAAAACTCAATATGTTCCTGGGTCTTGTACGCTGGAATATAAAATTACTTGTTTCTTCCTAATTGCTCTGGGCGCTCTGTATTTTTACACTCAATTTAATTAACACTCCCCTCTTCATTCTTTACCTTATCTTTTATCTTAACAAATAAACCCTGCAAACCACTTTTAGAAATTAGATTTTCGCCCACACTGAATAAACAAAATGTGTCTTGTCTTGTTTCTTTTTTTATGAGTAGTATATTTTTTTAAAGTAAAAAACTGAAATCCAGAAAAAGGCATAAGGTTTTAACAACACAAACCTACAATATCAAAATTAAAATGAGCATATTTAGCCCCAGCAATTAAAAACAGCCTAATTTTTAAAAGCAATAAACTCTGGGCATATTTGCACTATGTTAAGCAGAAAGGAGTGGCATACTCCAGAACCACAAACAACTTTTATTGTAATGTGGAAAGCCTATTTTCATTTACAGTGGTACCTTGGTTCTCAAACTTAATGCACTCTGGAAGTCCATTCGAAAACCAAAACATTCCAAAACCAAGGCATGCTTTCCCATAGAAAGTAATGCAAAACGGGTTAATCCGTTCCAGTCTTTTAAAAACAACCCCTAAAACAGCAATTTAACATGAATTTTACTATCTAATGAGTCCATTGATCCATAAAACGAAAGCAATAATCAATGTACTGTACTATAAAATAAACAAGACAGTATTGTAGATGATAACAATTAAAATTATTATTTTTTCTTGCCAGCACTGATGATGGTCATTGTTTGGATGGGGGGGGGGGGCTTTTATCCATTTCCGCAGTCACACAATCAATCAGTAGCTGAACTGGGTTGCACACAGCCACAAAAACTATTTAACCGATAAAAGCCACAAAAACGCAGAAGAAAGAGCAAAAACAAAAGCGCCAAACTTAATCCATTCGAGAAGTCCGTTTGACTTCTGAAATGCTTGAAAAACAAGGTGCAGCTTATGACTGGTGCAGGCGCCCCGGAAACAATAGCCGACAGCTGCATCAGACATTCGGCTTCCAAAATCATTCAAAAACTGGAACACTTACTTCCAGGTTTTCGGCGTTTGGGAACCACAGTGTTTGAGTACCAAGGTACCACTGTACTACGGGTATCTTATCTTACCTTCAAGCTAGCACACCATTAAAAAAGGTTTAAAATCTAAAGCCATACAGTGTAACTGAACATTGTCAAACATCCTCCAGTTAAAAGAGGGCCAGAGTTGTGTAGTGGACAGAGTATCTGCGTTGTTGTATAATGAAGACCTGTGTTCAAATCCCCAGACATGATATTTACTTGGTGACCTTGGGCTAATCGCTCACTCTCAGCCTGAGCTGACTCACAGGAATAGTGCTGACTGAGAATAAAACGGAGTGGGAGCTCTTTGGAGAAAGGGATTGTTTAAATAAAATAAATATGAATGAAAATGTGTATGATACTCTAAGCTTGCTTTCTAGAATATGTGCCTTGCTTACAGAAGTGCAAGAGAGAGGTGGACCCTGCTCATAAGAGTTGATGACTCTGCTGTGGGTGGGAGGAGCTGGGGTAGACAGGAGTCCCATAGAAGAAGCCCTGATGAAACAAACATGTGAATTGCTGAAGTGTGGCTTTTGTTCCAAGCTGGATAAATTTGCTTGTGAATAAATAGATGGTCTAGTTAACAGGGGTCTCTCATGAGGCATTGCATATAGGAGGCATTAGATCTGATATCTCTTTGTCTCTGACTCTCTCTGGGAAGAGATTGCCCTGCCAGTATTCATTACCGCTGCTGAGTTACTTAACCCATTTCTAAATCCCACTGAAGTAAACATGCTATGTATTTTCATTTGAACCCTGCATTCGAGACTTAAAGTGTGCAGCTGTGTGCAATAGCGATTATTTTGCTTTTTGTAGATGTGCCATTTACTGGGATTTTCATTTCATTAGCTTAAAAGCTAGAGAAGGGCTAGGGCAGGGGTAGGCAACTTAAGGCCCGGGGGCTGGATCTGACCCAATCGCCTTCTAAATCCAGCCCACGGATGGTCCGGGAATCAGTGTGTTTTTACATGATTAGAATGTGTCCTTTTATTTAAAATGCATCTCTGGGTTATTTGTGGGTCTGCCTGGTGTTTTTACATGAGTAGAATGTGTGCTTTTATTTAAAATGTACCTCTGGGTTATTTGTGGGGCATAGGAATTTGTTCACCCCCCCCCCCAAATATAGTCCGGCCCCCCACATGGTCTGAGAGATGGTGGACCGGACCACAGCTGAAAAAGGTTGCTGACCCCTGGGCTTAGGTTATACCTCCCAAACATTTGCTAGAGATAGGCAGACTGGCACAATTCTGTTACCCTGATGTGGTGTTCCGACAAATGAATTTTGTTTTATTTTTTCCTCATTTGACTTCTTGTATTCGGATTCATAAGACCGAGTACAAAATATATTCACTTTATGTCAAGCATGGATGACGCGTATCTGTATGTATCTTGGTGTGTGCGGTCTGTTGTCCCCCTTCCACCAAGCTTATACGAATACCTAACAAAAATGTAAAAAACAATTTTCAGTGCATGAATTTCATTTACTATATCAAGGCTTTTCCAAAAATGACTTAAGCTATCCTTTTACATTTCACCAGTTTAGGGCACATCCACACTATACATTTAAAGCACATTCAATGTGTTGGTTGACGGAACTGCTGTTTATTGGTGAAGCAGTGCTACATATCTTTGTTTGTTTGTAAAAGATGTATATATATTTTTTCTTTTGCATAATTATGCTATTTCTTTGTCTGTTTTGTTTTTGTTTTCTTCTTTGCTTTTTACCTAAATATTATTTGTGTGTATGTGTTGATTTTTAAACCTAACAAGATTAATATTTAAAAAAGCACATTCAATGCACATTTAAAGTACATGACAGCTTGCCCTAAAGAAGAATCCTAATACAGTGGTACCTCAGGTTACATACGCTTCAGGTTACATACGCTTCAGGTTACAGACTCCGCTAACCCAGAAATAGTGCTTCAGGTTAAGAACTTTGCTTCAGGATGAGAACAGAAATCGTGCTCCGGTGGCGCGGCGGCAGCGGGAGGCCCCATTAGCTAAATTGGTGCTTCAGGTTAAGAACAGTTTCAGCTTAAGAACAGACCTCCGGAACGAATTAAGTACTTAGCCTGAGGTACCACTGTAAACTGTAGTTTGTTACGGATGGAAATGGTAAATCTGTGAAGGGTGGCAGTAGAAGAGGAGAATGAAGACCCATGATAAAGTATGCAATTTCGAGAGAATCATTCAGTCTGGACTCTGTCCACCCAGGTTCACTCTCTGCCCTCAGTCTTGGCTGCTCCATAGAATCATATAACTGTAGAATTGGATGGAAGCTCAAGCGTCATCTAGTCCAACAGCCTGCAATCTCAGCTAAAGGATCCATGACAGGTGGCCAGCCAGCCTCTGCTTAAAAACCTCCAAGGAAGGAGAGTCCACAACCTCCTGAGGGAGACCACCATTCCACTGTCAAACAGCTCTTACTGTCAGAAGTCCCCCCCCCCGTATGTTTAGTTGGAATCTCCTTTCTTGTAACTTGAAGCGGTTGGTTTGAGTCTCCAGAGCAGGAGAAAACAAGTCTGTTCCACTTTCAGTTCAGCTGTTCAGGTGCCAGTCTGAGCCTTGAAAAGCACATAGAGCTGAGAGAGGAAGTGGGGGAAATTGCTGCTCCTTTCACTTCCTACTGCAGCTCCATTTACTCTTCAAGCAGGGGGTGGGGTGGGGAGGTGATCACATTTGCCACTCTATGACTCAGGGGACAGTGAGTGGGAAGTGAGATGCAAAAGATTAATGGGTACCAAGGGAGGTCCTCATGGAAACCATTGTGCCCACATTGATGACCTCTGAAGTATATCATGCTTTGTTCCAGGAGTACTAAAGTGTGCTTACTTTAGCTACAAACATGGCATGATTCTGGCCAAGACAAGCCTTTATAAGGCTAATTGGTTTCACCATGTGATAACATTTTTTAAAAAATTATACCCACCTTTCCTTATAAAAGGTAAACATGACTTGTATGCCAGAATCAAGCAGTAATGCATCAGAGCAGCAGATCAAGAGATAACAGATAAGACCAGCAATAACATTTAATTAAAAACCCATGTTTTTAATTTTAAAACCCTCCCAATACACCGTTGTACTCAGGATGATAAGTTTAAGCCAATCCTTTCTAAACAGGAAGGTTTAAACCACCATGACTAATGCTCTTCCTCACGAGTTTCAACACCTGGGTGAGCAACAGAAAAGGTCCTCTCTCTTTTTTCCATCAAACACAAGTTTGGAACTTAGTTGAATACCTTAATCTGCAGGCAGCCTCAGGTCATAAGAAGCATGTGCTTAAGGCTACAATCCTATACACACTTTTATTTTATTTTTTACAAGTAAACAGTGAACACTCTCAGGATAGTTAACAATAAAATTTAAACCCATAAAGATTAAACAAGCCAAACAGAATAAAACAACCACAGTGTAAATCTAACTAAACAAAACCAACTGCAGCAAAGCATTAATACAGTAAATTGAAAGCCTTGTGATTAATATGCCTGATGAAATAAAGATGTGCTGACCTGGTGCCAGGTGAGTCTTATCAATGGAAAGGGAGGAACAACATCACAGGAGGAGTGTTTCCACCTGGCTGCCTCTGGAAGCCTAGCAAGTTGCTGCAGGAGAGGGACTCTGAGCAACATCACCAGGCAGAGGGGTTTCCAGGACCAAGGTAAAACTGACAAAGCTCCCTTGCTATTGTTACTATTGCCAGGAGGTATAAACTGGTCATGCGATCATGTTATATTTATAGTACTGAAATGCTGTCTTTGTGTATGGTTGCTATTATGTTGCACTGTAATGAAATTGGTTGATGTGGGAACGTGTTTTAGTTGGCTTGCAAGGAGCCTTCAGCTCACCACCTTTTGCAGAGAGACATGTGGAAGTGAAGGGCTGCTTTTGTGGTATGAACACGTGGGGGCCCTGCATTGTTATGTCATCTCAAGCAGCAGCAGGGGCCCCTCCAAGGTTAAGGTTGTGTTTTGTGCTCAAGGGCACAGCCCAGGCCCTTCCCCAAGAGCACTCCTTCCTCTTCTCCACAAAGGCAAAATTCCCCGGGGCGCACACACTAATGAAATGTGGTGCACTCCCATTGCTGCCTTGAGAAGTGGTGCGTGCACAACATTAGTCACAATCCATGTCTACCCCGTATCTACTCTTTTGTTCCTTATGAAATACTGTGTCCCCCAAAACAACTTTGATCCAAATTGAGAAACAGAATGACCTAGCAGCACTTTAAGCTAATGTGTACATAGCAATAAATGCAAGCTTAAATGTTAGGAAACCTGGTCTTTACTGCCCTAATCGCCCACTTCAGTAACTATCTTAGAAAATGATGTGAACAGAAAAGTGTCTGGGAAATTCCCTCATATCCAGGCTTTTGTATGTTCCTGGTATTAGAAGGAATTGTAAGAGGGAAAGGACCTAACCCTGCTTTGCTTAAATATGGAGGAAGGAAATAGTTATCTTGCTTTTATCTATTTTAGGGGTTCTTATATACCATGTGTGATCCTTTAATCCTTTGCCAAGTCCTCTTATTTCCTGGTGTACGAACAATGGAGTGATCCAGGGTGTGTAGCTCATCCAACGAACTTTTATTGCCCCACTTTTAACGATACACAAAGTTAACAGGGAGATTTCGCTGGAATGCAAGAGACTTGAGAAGCACCTCTATGGCCTCTTTCTGCATGCGAGAAGCAGAAAGATATAGGTTTGAGTCTGGGATGCGAGATTAGGCAGCTTTAGGAAGCTTGGAGTGAAGTGTGTGCACGGTGCCAAACGCAGAACATAAAAGCAAGCGTATAGAAATGCTGCAATGTCTTGCCTTGACAATTGTTTTTGCAAAGCCAGCACTCTTCAGCTGCTATACCTCCATTGTGTCAGAGAAAGCTGCTCCCAGATTAAAGGACAAAGCAGATAACTCTCTTTGTGTGTGTTTTAAACCAAGGCAAGTCACTCTGCTCCACCTAGCATTAGAAGCATCAGCATAAAGAGATTCACCCCAAACTTGACCCGCGCAAAAGAAAGCCAACCGAAGAAAAATTAAGCCTGTCGTTACCAAGGTTTTGAGGTGGAGACGTGCGCCGAAGTTGTTCGAGGTGCTTAAGAAAACGCGTAACCTTCTTTTCCCCGACGGGGAGTTTTTAAAAAGTGACTTTTTCGGTTCGGGTCTCCGCGCGTGAACGCTTGAAAAGGCACTGGCTGCTGCCTATGTCTGTGTGTGTTAGCTTCACCCCTCGCTGACCCCGCGGCGCGCGACGGAGAAGCCGCAGGGGACGCAGGGAGGGAGGTGGGCGAGGGGGCTTCCCGCCACCACCACCTCCGCCCGGGGGCAGGAAGACCGCCGACTTCGGCACCCAGCAGCAGCCTCCGCTTGGACGGCGGCATTTCCCGCCTCGCTGCCTCGAAAAGGCGCCGCCTGCTGCCCATCCCCGCCCCTCTCTCTTCTTGCAGGGCCAGCCAGCCAGAGGTTTATGGGGACAGACGGAGGCGCCTCAGCCGCCTTCTCTCGCTCTCTCTCCGGCGGCGGCGGCGGCTGCAGCCCGAGCCTCTGCAGCGCCGCCTTTTTCCTCAGCAGAAAGGAAAACACACACAACACGCACACGCCCCACACGCTCGCTTAGTTGCAACCGGTTTGTACCGGCCGCCGGCTCTGGCTGCCTCCACACGGCAGCGCCTCCCCGCCTCCCCGCCGGAGGATGAAAGGAGCCCGGGAGGGCGGCGGGGGAGAAAGAGAGCTCGGCGCTGGAAGGCGGCCCGCGCGCCCACCGGCCGGCCGGCTAGCTGCCTCCCTCTCTCCCTCCAACAGCCTCTCTCGGCCTCAGGGCGCAAATAAACAGAGGGCCGCCCCCCGCCCCGGGGGTGAGTGGGATTCCTGTCGCCGCAGAGCGAGCCTTCCTTGCATGCCACCCCCCCCCTCGGGACGGCGGCAGGTAAATAGAGGGGTGGGTGGGGGGACAGAGGGAGAGCCCCGTGGGAATATTTAGGGGGGTGGGGGTGGGGATTGCTGTGTCACACTGGGGGCTGGGCGGGAGGGGCAGCAACTTTATTAGCAGCAGGGAGGTGGGGGGGGAATTAAAATATTAAATAAAGACTGCCAGGACTAGGGATGTGTGGTGCAAAGGGGAGCCAGCCAGGAGACTGCAGCAGTGTCGTGGGCTGCAGACGCGGGGAGGTTTCTGCAAGCCCTGATTGAGCCGCTCGCTGTGCTTTTTAAGCGAGCAAGTCGACCCCCGCCCCAAAACAACGAGCAAGCGCAGGTCGCCGCCAAGAGAGCACATAGCTTTTCTCAGGTTGCTTCTGCAGGTTGCATATCTTCTCCCCGTGCACGCTCCCTGCTCCCTACCCTTGGACGTAGTGGGATTTGCTGCTGAGCAAGCATGCATTGGACTATGATGTTAATTAACTTCTTCTCTTTTTTGCAGTAATGCTATGGCAGGGCAGCGAAAGCTTCATTTCCTGGTTGTCTGCTCCGGGGGATTCTAGCCAGCTTTCGTGAGGTTAACTTGCTAATATTTGTCCTTTCTTAGGCTTCTCTCTCTCTCTCTCTCTCTCTCTCTCTCTCTCTCTCTCTCTCTCCTCCCCCCCCCCCCCCACTGTACGGAGCTTAATACTAAAAACTCATGCAGGCTGTTTCAGCTTGTTAACCTGCAAACCTCCCATGTGCGTTGATGGCCATTGTATAAACAAGCAGGAATAGAAGATGCTGGGCTCTTAAAAGTCCTCAAGTTCCGGTTAGAACTGTATGTTGTGGACAATCAGTGCACTATTCCCAAGTTAATTTTGTCCCTGCACACTGTACCCCCTGTCATCTGGAAGAAGCATGCTTGTTTTATGTTATGTGAACGCAAGGTGTTTCCTGTGGTTAAAGGTAAAGGTAAAGGTACCCCTGCCCGTACGGGCCAGTCTTGACAGACTCTGGGGTTGTGCGCCCATCTCACTTAAGAGGCCAGGGGCCAGCGCTGTCCGGAGACACTTCCGGGTCACGTGGCCAGCGTGACATCGCTGCTCTGGCGAGCCAGAGCCGCACACGGAAACGCCGTTTACCTTCCCGCTGGTAAGCGGTCCCTATTTATCTACTTGCACCCGGAGGTGCTTTCGAACTGCTAGGTTGGCAGGCGCTGGGACCGAGCAGCGGGAGCGCACCCCGCCGCAGGGATTCGAACCGCCGACCTTTCGATCGGCAAGTCCTAGGTGCTGAGGCTTTAACCCACAGCGCCACCTGAGCTACAAATGTCAAAGGTGGTTATCCCACCAGTGACACATAAGCGAAAAAGCTGCATATGTTCTGGGATTAGGAAATGTTAACACTGTTAAATAGGCTACTTTTGAAGTTTGGGTCTCAGGCTGGTGCTAAGGAGTCCCATTGATGGTTTAACCAACTTTAAATATAATTTCGATAGAACACTTAATACATTACTGCCACGTTATCTTATTTGCCCTTGCAAGACTCTTGCTCTTTTTACTGATGGAAGACCTAAGAGGTAGTTCCCCTTCAGTCATCTGCTGAGTGCCAGGTTTTGAATCCAGAGTGCAGAGTCCAAATTTCTTTCCAATAAATTCCTTTTCTTTGGTCATAGTTCCAAGATAAGCTGCAAGCTCATCCCTTAAACGAGAACGTCAAAGTGCCTTAAGGACAACAAAGTGTTCCTTTATTTAAAGGTACTTTAATTTCCACATAGGTTTATTGTGTCCCCTCTTTTTAAAATTTCATTCTGGAAACTTAATTAAGTGTATTGATAACATTCAAGCGTGAGGATATCACCGTGTTTAAGCCTATCCTCAGCTTGCCTCAAGATACCCTGAGAGTTAAAGGGTATAAATGTGTTGAGGCTGAAGTGCATGTTGTCTTATGACAGCCTGGAGTTAAGTGTGTGTCTCTGGAAGTTAAGATTATTTTGAAGCTTCATTTTATAAAGCCAGTTGTATGTCTGGGGAGGTTTTTCTACTTCACAACTTAGTGTTAAAATACTAGAACTGGTTTCCCCCCCTATTAAAATAACCCCCTCCCATGTTTCTTATTGGTTTGCCCCCTGATGGCACTCCAGTATTCTTGAAGGCAGTAGGATGATTTCGGTTTTTGTTGTTGTCAGCTGTGGACTAAGTAAGGAGACAGTCTTCCTGTTTTTGTTGTTTTTGTTGTTGTCAGTTGTGGATTAAGTAAGAAGGAAGGATTGGAAACATCAGGAAGCAGATATGCCAGATACTTAAGGCTGCATTGCTAAAGTTAGCTGACTTGCTGTGACCACTTCTGGTAAGTTAAAGCCTTTTCTTTAATTATCCTTGCATTTTCCACATTTTCCTCTGCTTGTGTGCCACCCTTTCTCCAAGATGCTCAGGGTAGGATATGCAGGATTATCTAATTTTATCCTCCCAACAACACTCTCTCTCTCTGTCTCTCTCTCTCTCTCTCTCTCTCTCTCTCTCTCTCTGTGTGTGTGTGTGTGTGTGTGTGAGAGAGAGAGAGAGAGAGAGAGAGAGATATGGATGGATGGGTGGATATCCAGTGAGTTTCATGACCAAGTGTATCTTTGAACCCAGTTCTCATGTGTACTTGACTAAAACTGTCCTATAACAAGGCAGAAATTCAGCTACAACCAAGTAGTGGTTCGCAGAATTCTTACAAAGAATGTTGGACTATGTGAACCTTGGGTCTCCTCCAACAAAACACTTCTTACGTTAAGCAAGAATGCATGCTCAGGATCACTTAGTGCAGATTAGTTGTGCTTTAACTGTTCAGAGGTCTTGATTATTCAGTTCTGCTGTGCAAATTGAAAGCACTTTAGTGGGCCATGGGGAATCTACTTTAAAAACCAAAGAGTAGACCAAGCAACACTATAGTTGGTAACTCGTGCACAATATTATATTGGTTGTCATTGTCCTTTTTCAGTCTGTGTGCATGGTGAGCTGCATAGCGTTGCCTTGATCTGACTTCTAGATAAGTGCCGAAACATGTTAAAATAAGACTGCTTCCCTCAGTTAACCATTGTTACCTAAACAAACACAACTAAATCAATGCAAACATTTAGTGGTTATTTTCTAAAAGTATTTTCAGCTGTTTAATGTCAGGTGTCATGAAAGCTCAGTACAGCTTCCCCTCAGTCTTATTAGTGCAATTCCATGTAGCATTGCATTCTTTCTATGCTACTGTTTATCAATTTGACAGGGTTTTTTTTGGGGGGGGGGAGACACTTGGCAAAAAGTTATTGTGAGTGAATAGAAATGTCTGAAAACAGGAACAATAATCCTTGTGCTTTGCTTCTCTGCACAAAGTGTTGAAGTGGAAATAATTAGTTTCTGTTTAACCAAGAGCGTGATAGGATTGTAGGCTATTGAGAACAGTGCTTTCTAGAGTGTTGGGCAAGAGATGTTAAATTTGTTAACCACAAACGGAAAACAGATTTTATCTGGAAACAAGGTAACGTAAAGGAAGTTCACTTATTAGTGATTTCTGAGAATGTGTATTGTTTGTCATAAGCAGCTCTGAAGTGGTTTGGGGATACTGTGAGGTAATAAATAGTTTAGATCTGTGTATCATTTAAGAGGAAGTTTGCTGTATGGGTAAGTAGGAGAACAACTCTATAAAACCCTGCATCCCTTCTTTAAAATAAGAACCCAGTTGCATGGACTTACTGAAATGGAGACGAGACTCTGAAAGGAGCCGACATGGATTGTGGCATGTAAGATTACAGCTTTCAGATGTTAGACTTTGTAACTAAGATGTCAGCTGGCAGCTTGATTCAAGAAGCCATTGGAAATGCTTCTTGTATTTAGCAATCCAGTGATGTGCTTTTTATTTAAACAGTAAGCTCATTTCCTCCTCCTGGTTATATTTTTCTGCTCTGACAGTTCAGAAGCCATGAAATGTGAATTGGGAATACATTTTTATTTTATGAAATCTAGCCTTTGGTAGGTAGACAAGGGCCCTAATCCAGTGAGTGTGAATGTTTTAAGTTGCACTGAAACTAAATGGCACAAGTTAGTCACAGCTATCTGGTATCCAACACTTTCACTGGGACTTACCTGAGTAAGTTCCTTTAATCATTAGGACCTACTTCCTGAGGGGATAGGTAGAATCAAGTTCCATGCCAAAACTTAACTTTAGTAGAAACAGGGCCAAGTGTAGAGGAGTTAAATATTTTATTTACAGCTTTCTGATTACCAAAGAAATAAGACAACTAAATGAAAGCTTTAAAAGAGAACAGAGAAATCCATGGAAATTGATGGATATGACTAATGTGAGTCCATTAATTTCATTGTGCCTACTGTGACTAGAAATTAACTGGATGCAACCCTATTTTTTCAGTAGCAATGGTTAGAAATATCAAATGGTCAGCAATTGCGAAGGCAATAATGCTTTGAGTAAAACGCCACCAATGACTAACATACGATTTTCAAATGTTATAATATTAACTTTTGGTCATTCGTATTTTAGTAACCATGAACTCTTGTACAGTACACTTCTCGTCTGGTATGAGGTTCTTTTGACCCTTAGCCTTCTACGCTCTTAGCCCCACTGCATACCAGTACAAATGTAAACATTGGTGCAGATCATGGCACCTCACACCTGTGGTCTCTTGGACTACTGCAATGTGCTCTATGTGGGGCTACCTTTGAAGGTGACCTGGAAACTACAGCTAATCCAGAATGTAGCAGCTAGACTGGTGGCTGGGAGCGGCCGCCGAGACCACATAACACCGGTCTTGAAATACCTACATTGGCTCCCAGTACATTTCCGAGCACAATTCAAAGTGTTGGTGCTGACCTTTAAAGCCCTAAATGGCCTCTGTCTAGGATATGTGAAAGAGCATCTCCATCCCCATCATTCTACCCAGACACTGAGATACAGCGCCGAGGGCCTTCTAGCGCTTCCCTCACTGTGAGAAGCCAAATTACAGGGAACCAGGCGGAGGGCCTTCTCGGTAGTGGCACCCGCCCTGTGGAATGCCCTCCCACCAGATGTCAAGGAGAATAATAGCTACCAGACTTTTAGAAGACATCTGAAGACAGCCCAGTTTAGGGAAGCTTTTTATGTTTGGACTACTGTATTTTAATATTTTGTTGGAAGCCACCCAGAGTGGCTGGGGAAACCCAGCCAGATGGGCAGGGTATAAATAATAAATTATTTATTATTTATTATGTAGGTTGGCAGACCTCTAGCAACTTTTTTGTGGGGATGCCTCTTGCCCCCAACCCCATGCATCAAGCTATTTTTGGATGGGATATTTGTTTTTTTGGGGAGCTGCTATATTTGCTTGTTTATTTTGTTTCCAAAGAGAAGTGTATAAAAACAACCTCTACTTCTCATAAAATAGCTAAGATAGTATGGTGGCTAAAAGTGTGATCTGGGAAGATCCAGTCTTGCCTCTTATAGCTACAGACTAACTTGAAAGGCTTCAGGCAACTCACTGTTTCCTCAGTCTCAGCAACCCAGACTGCAATATGGGGTTATACTGGCCTATTTTACAATTGGAAGGGTTCCTGAGATAAGTGTACATGAAGTGAACATGTGGGATCCATTACATAAATGTTGTTTGTTGGGCATAATTATGTAATATTCAGTTCCAAAGGTCAATATCTATCTTATCTATAGGGGGGTAAAATGATTATACATTAAGGACAAGTCATTGCCAGGCAATAAATAAAATCAACCGTCACCTTAGAGTTCTGTAAATCATTATAAAATATTGCAAGTTTCAAAGCTTACTTGCATTGACCTCCTTTTTACTTTCCTTCGGTCCAAGGCTGCTGTCAAGAGCTTGAGTGATGGTAGGAGTTGGGTCATGATTTTTCTTTCTGTCTGCTTGTTCCAGAGAATAGGATCTTTTGAGGTTGGTATGAAAGTGTATAAAAATCAACCTCATACCAGAATTTCCTATTTCCATGTTCATTTCCGCCACTTGGTACAGTAAGAGTTGCTTTGGTTACATGTACCTGATATTTCTCTGCAGGTTGAATTGCCAAATACCCCAAAAACAGCATGTTCTAGAAGACTGAATGACAAGATTCTATTCTGTAAGTAATATACTTTCCCCTTTTAATAAGTACTTTGCAACTTTGTAATATTTATACAGAAGACCTTCCTTCCTTCCTTCCTTCCTTCCTTCCTTCCTTCCTTCCTTCCCTCCCTCCCTCCCTCCCTCCTTCCTTCCTTCCTTCCTTCCTTCCTTCCTTCTTTCCTTCCTGGATTTTCTTTTAACTTGAAATTCATGATGCAATTGGTATTTCTATATCCTTCCCATTATAATTCTGACTATCCTTTCTTTAAAAAAAATAATCATTATTTGTAATACTTATTTTGCATCCTCATGCTTTTTGACATTTGGATATACTGTATTCAGTTTCTGTAGAAACGAAGATTATGCTAAATCCTCTGCCTTGGGAACCAAAACCTCTGATTGTTTTCTGGTTAATTACTTTATATTACACAACATGACTTCAACTATCTTTGGGAATTCAGATTGTGTTCACATGAGGCTCCCGTCCTTTACATGGTACATAGTCTCAGAATAGTCAACGCTATCCAGCTATTGTGGCATCCTTGTGCCTTCAAAGCAAGCAAATGTGTTCCTTTCTGCCTCCTTGCAAAACAAACATTTCTCCAAACTTTGGTTCCACAATGTGAGGCTAGCAGCAAGTTGCAAGTGCTCTTAATGGGAGCTTCTGACCAAGTCATGATGTTGAGGTCAGTTGTTAAAACACCACTGACAAACATTTCATTCAATAAAGCTGAACTGGCTCCCAGGTCATTGTTATATCAATTCTAAGACCATAGTACCCAGTCCTAGGCAATCCGAACACCACCTGTTAGTAGGATGAGACTTCCAGGTTTTTTAAGACACTTGGGGTATGTTGCAAACTTTCAGATCTTTGTATATTTACAATGAGCTCTTCGTGGAGTTTAGGCAACTGGGTCAACTAAGAGCCAGTTCACATAGTATGTATTTCCCAGTGGAAGAATCTGTCTCCAGTTCCATTGGTCCTCTGTGTTCCTTCTTATCAACTCTTGTTTTCTATTTCTTTGCATTCTTTTATATAGAGCTGCTTCTGACCCTTGAATTTATCCTGGAAAATGGTGTTCCAGAAGTCACCAGATGGTGGATGGGGCTGGATGATTGTACTGGTGTCCTTCTTTACCCAGTTCTTGTGCTATGGATCTCCATTAGCTGTTGGAGTTCTCTATCTAGAATGGCTGGATCTATTTGGAGAAGGAAAAGGAAAGACTGCATGGGTTGGCTCCCTTGCAAGTGGAGTTGGACTACTTGCAAGTAAGTCTTTTAGATAAAGCATATGATTTAAAATGAAGTGTTTACTTATTAAATGCTTTTCAAATACATATACGTTATCTTTAAATTTCTGGCCTGAAAGAAATGAATTCTTTTAAGAATAGTTCCTTGCATATATTAGAATAAGAATATAAAGAAAGAAAATGTCATTTGACTGTGATCAAGTTGAAAACATGCAACTTTTGAGAAAATGCAAAGTAAATTGGCATGATGGCTTGGAGTAAGGATTGACCTCTAATGAAAATTAGGTAAACATATTCACTTTCCTGATAACATGCTCTGGATTGTGTGGTTTTACCCAGAAGTTAGTCCCCAGCACTGAATTCAATTGAATTTATTCATAGTAATTGTTCTTAAGATTGCAAGCTTAGCAGACAGTAGGGAAGCCAATGTAGATGTTGCTGAAGCCAGCTTGTGTGAGCAGTGTAATAATATTTGATGTAGGAAGATGGAAGATTGCAGCAGCTATTTTCAGGGCTAGAAAACCTGAAATATGCAAATTTTCAAATAACAGAAATAGCTACTGCAATCTTATACACTTATCTGCTTCAGGTGTTAGTTGAAACAAGAAATAGAAAACCTTCAGAAGTGAAACATCTGCACCAGCTTTTAATACAAATAGAAAGTCCAGTTTTGTAAGCTCACCAAAACCCAAAGGAGCTATGTTTATTTTGGAAATAGTTCAAATGGTGGGTGCCATCCAGAGAATGTTGGGCATTTGTCTGATCTTTTGAAATGATTTTTCAGTGTTTGCGGTATTTTTAAATACTGCACAATTCAGTGGAGGGACAAGGTTCTGTGAAAAGTGAAAATTTATTACCCTGGTGACTGAAAAGTTCAGTAAGGAAGCAGACACTGTTTTCAACCTGCAGAGCTTTCTCTTGAATTTTTTTTTTAAAGCAAAAAACTTGAATTTGTAATATGATAATTGTAAGCTGTAAGCTGGACTCTAATTCTTTGAGCTCTCAAAGTCATGCTGTGAAACTAATTTTCTTAAATGTAAGAAGTTGATGAACCAGCTTTTATACAATTCCACATGATATCTTCGCACATAACAGTGAGTGTTGTAACTTAGAAAGACCCACAATTTATTGGGCATCTCAATTTAAACTGTGGTTTCCAGTTGTAGTTTTGAGGCAAGCTGCTTGCCTTACACAGGCAGAGCTTTCCAAATTGTGTGTCGTGACACGTTAGTGTGTTGGCTGCAGTGTGTAGGTGTGTCGCGCAAATCTCCCCACGTTTCTCCCAGGGCTGGAATGGGGTTAGTTTAACCTCCAGTTTGCTAGTAAAACTGAATTACAAAATGATGCATGTCTAAAAAGTGTGTCACCAACATGAAAGTTTGGAAAACTCTGGTGTAAAGCGTTGATGTGGATGTCGTGGCAAGGTGAATAAAATATGTACCTTCTGCAAACCACACAGGCTTTAAAAACTGTTCTTGGTCCTTATAGTAGACTGGGGCAGCATGGCTGGCAGGGACCAAATTTGTTGGAGAAAGTCCCACACAACCGTATCCCTCTCTTCTCCAGTACGATCTCCAGTTTAATACTGGGATTTAGTGTTTGCCTTTATATCTTGTCTTTCCTCTAAAGAGCTCAAGGTGGTACATGGAGTTCTGTCCTGTCCTCTTTCATCCTAACTACAGCTCTGCGAGGTAGATGAGAAAGAATAACTGGCCTAAGGACTCCATGGCTAAATGAGGCTTTGAAACTGTGTCTCCCCAGTCCTAGCCTGGTACTCTGTATTACCAACACCACATCACTCTGCCTCTCAGGGATTCAATCTAAGACAGGATTTTGCCCATAAAATATGATTTTAAAGATTTTTTTTATGCGGTGATGAAGTTTGGATCAAAATATTTATCACCAGTGCTTATGAAGAAAAACGCATTGCCCTTGAAAAGTGATTTGCTGGATTTCAAGGAGTGGGTCATAAGGACATCATATTTAAGCTTTAGAAATGGCATTGCCAGCTGCAGGAGGGAAGGCTATCCTGTTTCCCTCTCCATGGCAACCGAGGCTCTTTGGAGGTGCCTCATCAACCAAAGCAAGGAAGATGTATGGCAAAACATCCAGCCTAATTTCCCAAGTTATAAACTCTCGTAACAACCCTGCTAGCGAAAAAAACAAAAAAACCCACTTGATTTCTTTTCTTACAGTACAGTGAGTTTTAGGCAGGGGTCAGCAACCTTTTTCAGCCTTGGGCCGGTCCACCGTCCCTCAGACCATGTGGTGGGCCAGACTATATTTTGAAAAAATAATAATAAATGAACGAATTCCTGTGCCCCACAAATAACCCAGAGATGCATTTTAAATAAAAGGACACATTCTACTCATGTAAGAACACGCTGATTCCAGGACTGTCCACAGGCTGAATTTAGAAGGCAATTGGGCCGTATCCGGCCCCCGGGCCTTAGGTTGCCTACATCTGGTTTTAGGTAATTCTTAGTGAAATAGAGCCTCATTTATTGAATGCTCCCTGTGCTCTTCTAAATGTTAGATGTGCAAGGGATAACTAATTTGGATAACCAAGAGGTGGTTACTGAGATTTCTTCTTTTTCTGTCGTTATAGCTGTAGACAATAAATGTATTGGTTTTGTGTAAATGAATATTTATTATTTTAAACATTATGGGGTGAAAACCCTCATATTTTTGCAAGTCCTCTCATGATTATTTTTTCCCATTGATTTAAATGGTACCAAAGTGTGCCTAATTTAGTTTGGATCCAGCCCATTGTGTTTATTTATTTAAAAGCAAATGCAGTTTTTCTCTCTTCCTTGGCCTATGTGCTGTGTTATCACTGTTTATATACCTATAATTATTATCTATATTTTAGATGTAATGCTCATGAACATTCAAATGAAAGCATGAAGCTTTTGCCCTTGAATTCTGACATCTACATGGTGAGATCTAAATCTACCATTGGTTTCTCCTGTACCTTTAGGGCTTGGTGGCAAATAGTTTTACAGAGTATTAGTGGAAGAAATACTGTACCAAGTTTTTACCATTAACCATGGCTTTAATGCCTCCCTAAATATCTGGAAATTCAACACTTTAACTGTGTGTCTGCTGCCAAAAATGGAGCCCTGTGTTTGACTCTCATTTTATAAAACTAAATAAAATTTATACCTATGTCCTGAAATTTCCCCATGCCTTCTGCCAGCAGCCAGCAATGAAGGAACAGGGAAGGGAACATAATGACATGGAAATGTCTACCAGACATTGCAGAGGCAGAGGACAGCTGCTGCTAAACCACAGAGCTTCCATCATTGGCAGCAGCTTCTAGTTTAGCATACTTCGGTCCTTAAAAGTGCATATTATCTTGGTTACTATGCCCCATTTCCCCAAGCAAATCAGAAGACCATATAGCTAGAGATGGCTTAGAGTTCCCCTCCCTTTGCCAGAATATTGAAGATGCTATGGCAGAGTCAACAGCTGCTAGCATGCTGTCCTGGCCCGAGGCAGTTGCCAATGAAGCACAGCAGCCTGGTGGCTGCAGCACTATGGAAAGCACCAAGTGAGCAGCTGTGCTCTGGCAAAAACTGGAGGTAGAGTGGGGTCTTTTGAGTCCATCTGTCCCATTCATCAAGCCCATGGCTCCGCTCTCCTGCTGGAAGAATGCATGTTTTTAAAGGGCCAGCTCCCTGTCCAGAAGGAGTGCTTCCTTCTGCATTGACTCCCCAGGTAAAGCGGGCTTACGGGGAAGATGTCTACAAGCAACCTGGTTCAGGTTCTGCAGCCTCCTGACCACCAGACTCAGGCTCAGCCTGTGAACCCTGGTCTAGTGTTAGAACAGCCCCAGATTCATCAGGCTCATCCCCCCTCTGACCAGAGTTTGAGTGCAGGACGGTAAAGCACTTGTACATTTTGTCATCTGCATGCACTTCTGTAGGTCCCGGCTTAGGTCTCCTGCCTATGACTGCATGCACTGCCATGTCAGACATTCTTACCATGCTAACAATGCTCTTTGATACCTTGTCTATTTCTTACTAAATAACTTGCACTAATACAATCCCATTGCTGGTATGTGGTTGCAGTTTGCAACTAACTCACTCGTTGTAACAATGTAGCACATCACTTAATTCATGACAGCTCGTTAAGATATAGTGGCAAATTAGTCTATTCTGAAGTCTTCCATAGTACTCCCATTTTTGTGACATGCTATAAAATTTGCTGTGTAAGTAGACCACTTTAGTTAAGCCTTTTTTAAACCAGCTCAGCGAAAAAAGTTAATACATTATGCTAGCCTCATAGCAAGAAATAACTGTTTTCCTGCACATTGCCTGGCACACTGGTAGTTTCTACTGATAGTTTCCACATTTAGTTTCTTTAAGGGTCCCTATCAGCTCCAGTTGAATGAAGAGTTGTGGAAGACTACAGAATCCTGACTTGGAAGCAGGGACCTGTTGTCTTGTACAGTTCCTTGTTGCATCAGTACAACTCTTCTGTTAATACTCTGTTAATATTATCTTCTATTTAAAAGAATTTCTAAAAAGAATTTCCCAAAAAGTTGAAGATTTTTTGGGGGAGGTATCTAACTGCCTGGCTATTGTGAGAATAGAGTGCTGGACTAGATGGGTTTTAGGCTTGATTCAGCAGAGCTCTTCTTAGGTTCTTGAGTGATGCTCAAGGTTTACTGAAATAGCAGAAGAATGTTGTAATGATAGAGAGGTTTAGTTTCTGGATTTCTTGTGATACGCCATTTTACCTTTGCCATTAGATCAAACATCCACTGGGGTAAGCACTGCCAGCAGAGAACTGTGCATCTATTTTGCTTACTTGGTCAAGCGAAATTATTAAGAACAACTTTCGCTCCAGTTGAAATCCTAGCCATGCTTGCTTAGAAGCAATTTAATGGAAATATTTATGCTTATGTTTCCTGCCCCCTTTTTAGGATTACAGCGTTTTGTCTCATCAGTTATGTATGCCGCTGATCAAATAGCATGTCTGCTTCCAAGTCCCTGCTTTGAGTCTAGGAATGTAGGAAGTTGCCTTATAAGTCAGAACAATTGGTCCATGTAGTGTCTACACTGAATGACAGCAGCTGTGCATGGCTCTAGGCAGGTGGCTTTCCTAGCCCTAACTTAAGATGCTAGGGATTGAAAGATCTTGGGACCTTTTGCATGTAAAATATGTGTTCTACAATATCTGGCAAACATCTGGAAAGATTTGTAGGAAAAAATACTGTAGGAAGCTTGCAGGCAATATGTATTTGTGTCTGCACCAGTTAGTGTTGTTGTATATTCTATATTTTGATTATGTTCTTTTGGGGTTAAACAACTATTTTATTCATCTGAAATGTGAGCTTTCAGGGCTCTTTTAGTAGCCAACCCAGAAGCAGGAGAACTAATAAAGGACATTGCTGCTAGATAAAACGGATTTGTCAGCAACACACCTTAGAGAGTGGCCCAGTGGGAGCTTGTCTCACATAAAGGTGCTTGCTCCCCTGTAAAACTAGTTGCATACAAAGTTAACAGTTCTTGATCAAACATATTTTCAGGGTGGGTGTCCTGACTGGAGAGAGGGGGGTACCTAGTGAAACCTCAGGATTTCAGGCAGGACTCAACCTCTTATCATGCACAAAGTCACAAGGCCAGGGGAAAGAGGTTCGGTTTTTCAGAAATCGCCTTGCAAAATTTGCACTGTGAATGCTTTGGGGACAGTAATGCATTTCTGCCTGTTTTTATAAGTTTAACTTGTTAAGTGTGTACCGTATTTTTCCCTCTATAACACGCAGATTTTTTCTCCTAAAAAGGAAGGGGAAATGTCTGTGCGTGTTATAGAGCGAATGTGTGGTCCCTGGAGCCGAAAAACCAGGCAAATATCAAATCGCCAGGCAAAAATCAAATTGCGGTGCTTCACTGAGAAGGGAAAACTGAAAAGAGGAAGCGGCTGCTTTCCTGCATTCTGCCTCAGGGTCTTACTGCCCACCCTCCTCTGTTTCGTTGCTGTGTTTGCTGAAACGGAACAAAGAGCAGGGAAAGCCCCTCCCCTCCAGGCAAGCTCCGTTGCTGCTGGGGGAGAGGGAGAGAGAGGGGGGAAGGGAGAGAGAGAGGGGGGAGGGAGAGAGAGAGAGAGAGGAGGAGGGAGGGAGAGAGAGAGAGAGAGAGAGAGAGAGAGAGAGAGAGAGAGATGGCTGGCTGGCTGGCTGGCTGGCTTGGGTGGGGGAAAACTTTTGCCTTTCTTTTCTCCAACCCGTTAAATCCCTCTCCTGCATTCTTAGCCAGCTGCTTCTCTGCACACCCCTCTAATATCCCTTCTTTGTTTTTCCTTCGTTCCCCACTTAAAATGTGGTTACAAAGCATAGATCCACATAGATCCTCAGGATCTTTGCATTGGGTCACCCCAAATTCACCATCAGATCACATAGCATGTCCATGGCTACAGCCTGCCCCCCCAAAATCACGCACCCACTGTTGCCTGGGGCTGCAATGGTGCAAAAACGTGGTTAAAAAGCATGGATCCACATGGATCCTCAGGATCTTTGCATTGGGTCACCCCAAATTCACCATCAGATCACATAGCATGTCCATGGCTACAGCCTGCACCAAAAAAATCACGCACCCACTGTTGCCTGGGGCTGCAATGGTGCAAAAATGTGGTTAAAAAGCATGGATCCACAGGGATTCTCAGGATCCTTGCATTGGGTCACCCCAAATTCACCATCAGATCACATAGCATGTCCATGGCTACAGCCTGCACCAAAAAAATAACGCACCCACTGTTGCCTGGGGCTGCAATGGTGCAAAAACGTGGTTAAAAAGCATGGATCCACAGGGATTCTCAGGATCTTTGCATTGGGTCACCCCAAATTCACCATCAGATCACATAGCATGTCCATGGCTACAGCCTGCACCAAAAAAATCACGCACCCACTGTTGCCTGGGGCTGCAATGGTGCAAAAACGTGGTTACAAAGCATGGATCCACAGGGATTCTCAGGATCTTTGCATTGGGTCACCCCAAATTCACCATCAGATCACATAGCATGTCCATGGCTACAGCCTGCACCAAAAAAATCACGCACCCACTGTTGCCTGGGGCTGCAATGGTGCAAAAACGTGGTTACAAAGCATGGATCCACAGGAATTCTCAGGATTTTGGCATTGGGTCACCCCAAATTCACCATCAGATCACATGTCTGTGGCCACAGCATGAAGCCCAAAAATGATACATCCACTGTTTCATTCAGAATGTTTTTCCCCTTGTTTTCCTCCTCTAAAAACAATGTGCGTGTTATGGTCAGGTGCGTGTTATAGAGCGAAAAATACGGTAAATATATATGTAAGCCCTCATGATCCATACAGAGGAGATTGAAGTCCAAAGGATATAGGTAAAATCAAGCATGTTCTTAAAGAATAAATTTGTGCTTTTTCAAGTGTAGCTGTACAATACTCTTTGTTATAAAATTGCTTAATTTGTCACCCAGCTTGAGGAAATACAACAACGGGTATACTAGGTGGAAGCACTAACCATGGCACACTGTAGATGGACAAGGACTACAGAATTATTTCAAACTCTAGTTGGGCAGAGATCATGTGGGGAAGCAGATGTTGGTGAAAGAGTAGGTAGCCTCATTGACTCTTGGAGCCATAACTGGACCACCATTTCCTGGTTCAGCCAAGACATAAACAACTGATTGGAAACAGAGAGGTGATCTCAGTTCCCCATGCGTCATGGATCTTTTAAAAATAGATGCCTTCTTTCATATTGAGAGCAATTCTGCTAAGGGAAGAAATCTCTTTAGTGCTTGCTTATGGAACATTATTTTCTTTTCTTTTCTGTTCTTTCCTTTTCACAATTCACTCCTCTTCTTCTTAAATAGGTCCTATTTGCAGTTCATGTGTATCTGCTTTTGGAGCAAGACCTGTAACAATCTTCAGTGGCTTTATGGTTGCTGGGGGTTTGATGATGAGCAGCGTTGCACCCAATATCTACTTCCTGTTTTTTTCCTATGGAATTGTTGTTGGTAAGAATCACGAGAGATTATTTTTGAACAACCCCTAAACTAAAAAGGGGGTTGGAAGGGGTTGTGTGTCTCGTTTTCAAAATTAAAATGTCAAAACTCCCTTTTAATTGTAGCAGCAAAGAATTGTTATTATTATATTTCTATACCACTTAATATATAAAAAAATCACTAAGCGGCGTACAAAAAACTGAAGCAACAGCAGAAAACTTAATTCTTGTGCAGTTTTGATGAATTCAAAAACGGCTTATAGGCAGCTGCTTCACGAGCCTTCTTCAGGTGAATGGAGGTTGTGTAGCATTGGGGGCGCTTTGTGAGTTTCACTTCCAAAATGGCTCTTTCTGTGCTGTTTTAATTTAATGAATCAAAAGCGAACCATTAGCAGTGTTAATAACAAGAGTGCCCGATTCTTTGTGATTCATGCTTTGCCTTTTTAGGACTCGGGTGTGGCTTATTGTACACAGCAACAGTAACCATCACATGTCAGTATTTTGAAAAACGCAGAGGCCTTGCACTTGGTCTAATTTCAACAGGTATGGTTTTTATCTCTATTTTGAATTACCTTATACTGGTTTAGGACTTAGTTATGGTTTCATTAGCTGTGATTATCGCATCTTAAGTCTCATAGAAAAGTGAACTGTTTGGAATTTGGTTTGCAAACCATGGTTTGCATCTATAGTTGGTAAGCACTGTATTTGTTCTGAGCAAACTGTGATTAATGTGCTTTCCCATCTCTCCAGCATCTCAGCTTCCTAAGTCACATGCAGGTCCTGCTGGTGCCTCTGCCTTCCAGGGGAAGAGCTTGTCTAAGCAAGCTAAACCATTGGTTCATACATAGGTCATTTGGTGCCATGAGAATGATATATTTGCATAGGCACTCACTTCACCCCTTCTTTTCTGTCTTCATGTTCTCCACTTCAGCTACTTTCTTTCAGTGCAAACTCTGGGTTTGTGCTTGCCCTCCAAACCATCTTCATATCTTCATTTGCTCTCCTGGTTTGTAAGGCAATGACGAGCAATAATTTTGCTGATTTGGATGTACTGTAATGGTTTATGGTAAAGAAGTAAGCAAGTAACTGAAGCAAAATGTGAGATGGAAAGCGGTGACAGTGCACATCAGAACAGGGCATATGTCCTTAGTGCCATACCATGGTTATGGCTTATAGCCAAATGAAGTCTTAATATTTGTGCTCTTAAACCTGGCAGTAAACCATGGTTAAGCAGTATATGTGCATTTAACAGTAGTGAAGAAGTGCAAAGGATTAGATCATGAATCTGCTTCAGACTTGTAGTCCATACATTTCAATCTCACTTCCTTTAGGAAATGCCTGTTTCAAAATTCAGACTTTCATGTATTTTGATACCATATAGACACATTCTGATCTCTCTTTATGAAGCTTTCTTTGTTACTTTTTGCTCCAGAGATTATTCTCTAGAAAGCAGTGTCCCTTACAGACGTGTAATTGTAACCTTTCAGCAATAACTGGTCAGAAAATCAGCATTATCTTAGACACACCTAATCCCTTTGTACCATGCCTGACAAATAAAAACAAAAAGAATGCAAAACTGTACTAGATTTTATTAATATACTTCTGGCAATTTTTTCACATACCTAATTTGTCTTCAGTTAATTCATGTTTATTATCAGTCAGAGTCAGGTCAGGTCTTATACATCAAACAAAAATGTTCTTAACAAAAATATTTAATTTTAAAGCAGGTAGTGCATGATATATGGTAGCCATGCCTGCATTCTCAAAGAAAGAGGAAACATACCACCCCAAAAAGGGAACACAGATTTGCATTTTTTAAAATGCACATGCTAATTTATATGTAGAGATTGAAAATTAGAAATGCTGACTATAATTTAAATAGAAATAAAATGCATCTCATCATAGCGAGGGAGACTGTGCCCAGGGGACCTGTGTGCTTTCTTAGTCTGCTGTCTAGATCAGGCATTCCCCAACCTTCGGCCCTCCAGATGTTTTGGACTACAATTCCCATAATCCCTGACCACTGGTCCTGTTAGCTAGGGATCATGGGAGTTGTAGGCCAAAACATATGGAGCGCCGAAGGTTGGGGATGCCTGGTTTGGATGTTAACAGTTGATGGGCCACTTCCAAGACCCATATTGTCTTACAAGTCTTTTACCTGTAAACAAAATTTTGAGTCAGACAATCTGCAAAATAGAGAAGTGGTACTTGTAGACATATAGCCACCCTAACATGGTTGTTTATTTATTTAAACATATCTGTTGCCTTTACAAAGCTTGATAAATTTCCTGTTTTTGCTTGCCTGCCTGGGAGTTCTCGAGTTCCTGCCAGGCCACAGTATGGGCTGGAGTTCTTTGTTCAGCTTGATGAACGAACACAGGATTTATTATCCAGTTTCATAAATCACACGTTCAGTCAGTGGATTGTGTGGAGCATTGAAGTTGTAGGATATTTTATGAGCTCATTTATATGTTTCCATTCTCTCCTTTCAGGATCGAGCGTTGGGGTTTTTATATATGCAGCATTACAGAGGGAGCTAATTGAACTGTATGGATTAGATGGATGTCTGCTTATTGTTGGTGCATTGTCTCTAAATATATTAGCGTGTGGGAGTCTGATGAGACCTTTGCAGTCGTGTGGCTCTGCCTTACCAGAGAAACCAATCCTCGAGAAGGTTCCGGATCAATACCTCATTTATAATGAAAGAGAAAAGAACGCTTATGAAGAAAATGTACTTGAAAAAGCCAGCAGTGAAGGAAAAGGTGTGAACCAAACATCCTGTGGTGACTGCAAGCAGGAGTCAGCAATAACTAAGAACAATCTATTAACGATAACACCACACGAGAGAGAGACTTACAGACGGAAAGTTGTAGAACGGACCTATTTCTGTAAACAGCTTGCCAAGAAAAAATGGCAGTTATATTTAGACTACTGGGGGGAAACGCTGGGACTTTTTAAAAACAAAGTATTTTCATCACTTTTTATTGCCATCTTCTTCTTTGACATTGGCGGCTTTCCTCCTTCATTGCTCATGGAAGACATTGCAAGAAGTTCCAATATTGGTGAAGATGACACTGTCATTCCTCTCATTTCTGTCATAGGCATCATGACTGCCATTGGAAAACTTGTTCTAGGAATACTGGCCGATTTTGAATGGATTAATACCTTATATCTATATGTCCTGACTTTGATATTGACTTCGGTGGCACTAGTTTTGATTCCCTTTGCCCAAAATTACATCACACTGGCAATACTTTCAGGGGTTTTGGGTTTTCTGACAGGCAATTGGTCTATTTTTCCATATGTTACAACAAAGACTGTAGGAATCGAAAAATTAACACATGCATATGGCATACTGATGTTCTTTGCTGGACTTGGAAACAGTCTTGGACCACCAATTGTAGGTAAGGCTGTGTTTTAACAGGCATATATAAGTATTCTGAGGTACTTTACAGCAGTTTGTCTGCTCTCAAGTTCTACCTGTTCAGTACTCAATTTCATAAGTTCACTCATGTCTCCATGATGCAGCAGCCTGTTTGGCAGAACAGTAACTATAACTATGGTTTGTAGATTCAGACACAATCATACTACCTTGTGGTCCCCAAAGCAGCCTCAAACTGTGGATTAATGTCCTGGTTTGACAGCCCCTTGTAAGCCACAACCTAGCTAGTCTGAAGTGGCACCTGAATGCTGACAATGTCTTGCTTCATTTCCTTGTGCAGAATATTTATTTTATAATTACAATGCTGTTTTCGGGGAAATGCAGCAAGTATTCTTCCTTTTACTTTTTAACTGCCTGGCTGCTAGGTAGTAGGTTGCTTTATTTATCTGTTCTGCAAAAGCTACTTCTGACAGCTTCTCTTTTTGTTGTTGTTGCTTTTCAGGTTGGTTTTATGACTGGACAAAGTCTTACGACATAGCATTCTACTTCAGCGGACTTTGTGTTCTGTTTGGAGGGCTGCTTCTGTTGGTGGCAGCGCTGCCATGTTGGAACACCATGAACAGTAGCAATCAAGCTGAAAAGGCACTGCCAAATATTTACTCCTACAAAGTTGCTTCCAGTGTGTAGGTGACAAGTGCGGAACAGTTGCTCCTCTTTTATACTGCACAGCAAGATATTTTTAGTAATGTCCTCACTTATTTATGAGGCTAAAAAAACACCACAAAAATACATTTTTATACTACTTTGAAATGCTTTTAGCCAGAGCCTCTTGCCTGGATGGTGCACCCATTGCTGGGTGTGGCAGATGAAGCTCCGTTTTAGCACAAGGGGCCTTTTGCTGTTACCAGGGGTGCTGGAAACCGTAGGAGTGGATGGGGCTATTGTGCTCATATCCTGCTTGCAGGGTTCCCGTAGGCATCTGATGGACCGCTGTGAGAACAGGATGCTTGATTAAATGGGCTACTGGCCTGATCCAGTAGGTTCTTATGTTCTTCACAATCAGAAAGCCCTGCTTGTGCCTATACAGCTACATTACAGCCTAAGGGCATTAATGTGTGTCCTTGAGCTCTAATGCACACGTTGAGCTCCTGTTGCAAGGGCTTGTTCACACACGGATCCTTTGTGTATACATGAAAGTGCACAAAGCTATTTGATACGCAGCCAGCAATGTACTCCTGTGACTTCCTTTTTCTGACACGTAGTATATACTACAGTTTCACAAGTTAAATATTTTTCCAATGGAACAAAACGTATTTTGAACCAACCTCTTGCTTTTGCTTGTCTTTGACAAAAGACGGCACATTGCTTCTCTCTTCAGAAATCTCGATAACTATGTAGTGAAAGACCTTTAAGACAATTGGACCATTATCGCCATGAATGTAATACGAATTTGAAGTGCTTGCTTCTTTGGTAAGGTAAATGCTTTCTGTTATACAATCTCATGTGTTGCCACAAGCAGGATTTGGGTCACATTACTTGTGAAGTGAACAGTATGGCATGAATTGCACTTCTAAACGCCACTGAAGATGCTGCTGTCCAAATATTTCACATTTCACTTCTCCAGAAAATGTGTTAAACCAAAATCTGTGAAAGCAAGGAATAAATATAAGTTCTGAAACAACCACATGATTTTGAAATAGTTTCACCCTGTGTCAAAATTCCATTTTAGCAAAACTTGAAGGTTACTTTATTTTTTTTAAAAAAAAAACAAAAACCCAAAACAAAACTATAGGCTCTTAAGTTTCAGGAATTTCACTTTTAAATGATCAAATATTTTATGGTTGCAATTGACAAGCAATCTGCCAATAGTTTCCCCTATATAGGCTTGATAGAAACAACTGGTGCTGGCATACAGTATCAACTTCTTTGTAGACTGTTTCTGTTTACTGTCATTCAGCTCTTTATGCCAAGCACAACAAAATGGAAAATTTTGCAACATGGGGAGAAAACAACAACCTCAAAGAAGTTTACAAAAAGGTAATACAATTAAATTATTGATAAGAAGAATTGACCACAATAATTTAAGGATTTCCAGAAGTTAAAGTAACAATAAACTAAAAACAGATTAAAACTCACATCAGCTTTCTAATTATCTGGGTGGGCTTGTCTAAACAAAAATGTTTTTAGCAGGTGCCAAAAAGAGTACAGTGAAGGTGTCTGCCTGGTATAGGCTAGATGTTCTGCCTGGTATAGGGTAGATGCCACACTAAAAGACTGAGTTCTAACAAAGGGGGAAAGGGTTCTTACGTGGCACCCATAAATAACAGTGCTAGTCCACTGACTGAAGTGGTTGAATATGGTTTCGTAGGTACACTGCTCCCATGTTTTTACCGGCTTCATATATTAATGGTAGTACCCTGAACTTGGCCTAGTAGCAAATTGGCAGCCAGTGAAAATATCTGAGGACATGTCTTGTATACCGACAAGGCCTCAACTCTTGTCAGCAATCGTGCTGCAGCACTCTAACTGCAGCTTCTAGATCAAGCACAAGGGAAACCCCACATAGGGTATTTTTCACATAAAACTTTCCAAAAGACACATTTTCTTTAGCAATGATAAAATCAAGGGGGAAGAGGATAATTTCTGACTCAGAAACGGTTATGTGATTCAGTTCTGGGTGCATCAGCATCTCAAGTAGTTCAGAGATCCCAGATGGTCCTCCTTTTTTTAAAAAAATGGTTTGCTTTGTCACACAAAAAAAGCCAAGTAAAAACTGAGACGGTCCTTCATTTATGCAATTTTATTCAGTAGAGGGCACCTCAGCAGAGCAGAGGTTGTAAATACAGGACTGACATACATGTGTTAAAAGCAGAGCAGAGGTTGTAAATACAGGACTGACATACATGTGTTAAAAGCATTAAAAGTATGTGTTCCATATACTATGGAAGTATATAAAGTGACATCAGACCAGTGCCGGATTTATGTATAAGCTAAACAAGCTATAGCTTAGGGCCCCACTCTCTTGGGGGGCCTCAAAAAATGTAAAGGAAAAAAACCTGGATGTACATTTTCAAAATATAAGAGATCATGGTTGAGTCGGTCCTCATTTTGCTGCAGAATTGCACTGATCTAAGCAATGACTTGGCATAGCACAAGGGTGCTGAAACTTTTCCAGCCTGAGGATCCTGTTCCTTTCTGATCAACCTTCCAAGGATCACATGACAGTGGTGAGCAGAAAAGTGAGTGGAGCCATGGGTGTAATTTTTGCCTTTGTACAGAAGGCTGGTTTCTACACAAGCACATGCACCCCTCGCTATCTTCCATGCAGACAAGCAAGAAGCATTATCAGAGTTAAGGACACATTTGAGGTGTGAATCAGGGCCAGCAAAGATTATGGTTGGGGAGAATCATGAGAGGCCCAGAAGGCCATGTTTTCAAGTACTATGTGTAGAAAGAATTCAGTTCAGGGAACGCCTGGTGCTTCATCTCCATCTTGTGGCTCAAAGGAGAAGTGAATGAATTTTATTTTTTGCTATTTTATTTTTTTTATTTTATTATTTTATTTATCATTTTTATTATATTATTTTATTATATTATTTTTATTATATTATTTTATTATTTGCTATTTTACCCCCCTTATGAGTAGCGCACTATACTCATACCATTCTAACAGCCACGGCTCCCCCACCCCACCCCAAAGAATCCTCAGAACTGTAGTTTGTTTGAGGTGCTGATTTTTTTAAAATTATAGGGTATTTAAAAATTGAACTTTAAGAAAATACAACAACAAAAAGTCAAGTAAGTCATACTAAGCCACAATGAAACAAAGCAATAGTTTTATGCAGGAGGGGTGTGTGTAGCTGATGGTCCAGTAACACAAATAGATCTGTATATGGTATCCACATATCTTAAAATCTTCCACTTGTGATTGTTGAAGGTCATCTCATATGCTGGGAGTCGTCATCTCATAAGGGTGCTGGGAGTTGTTAGAAGACCCTCCTCACAGAGCTACAATTCCCAGCACCCTTTGCAAATGACAGTTTCCAGGATTATTGGGGAAATTTTGCTGTTAAAGCGGTATAAGAGCACTTTAAATGTGTTGGTGTCCATTTACAAGTCAAACGTCAGTCCTCCGATCAACTGTAGCAACATCACTCTGGAAATATCAGTAGCCGCATTGGAATCTCCCAGAGAGGGTTTGTTTTTAATGAGAGGCAGTTAATTCTGAGCCTCTCAAGACAAAAAGAACTTTCCTCCGCCTTCTGGAAGGAAAGCTTTCAGCTGCCTGCCTGCTTCCTTGCGGCCTGCCAGGAGCCGGGAGAGACGAGCTTAAATCGGCAGTGAGCTTCGCCACACCTTGCAAGGCACAAACTCTTCGTGGTGCATGGCGGCAGGGGCTGCTGCTCAGGATTCCTACTCCCAGGGCCCGTTGGGTGGGGCCTGCCTTAGTCACAAGGAGTCACAAAATGGTGGCAGAGCTCGGCACGGCTGACAAAACACTGATGTTCTCGCCTCACATCTAATCCACCTTTGGAAATGGCTGAGTTCTCCCTCTCTTTTTTGACACCGTGATTTCCTGTCTTGTGGTATTGTGACTCAGCCTCCCCATTTTAGGCAGAATTTGGAAGTCCATAAGCTCTTAAACGGAAAAAAAGGCTTTTTTTTTTGTATCTTTTTCTATTCCCGCCCCCACAAGATCTCTCACATCTGTGATTTCTTCTCCCGTTCTTTCCCAAACTCGGCTTGTACCTAATCTGCCACCTCCCCCCACAGCCCTTTTGTATTCACTTTCTCCTTCCATAATTGCATTCCTCTCTTATACTCTTCATTTCTATTCCAAGTTCATTTATTTACTAAATATAACAATATGGCTGCTGCAGAGAGAGAGAAAAAACCCCCGTTCTTCTCATTTCCTTCAGCATCTCTGGCCCCCTCTCCCCTCAGTTGGAGGGGAGGCCTTCCTTCCCTCTTCTAAACTTAGCTTTTCTGCCAACCACCTTTGCTCAACATGCAAGAGGTTGCCGGCGCTTCCTTTGCTCCAACCAAAAGGCTGCTGGGCACTGAGGCCTTCCTGGAAATGGCTCAAGGCCCCCATTTGAGCAGCACTGCTGTATATCATACAATCCTCTTGAAAGCTTCAGTTTGCCTTGTGGCATGAAGGGCTACTTCTCAACAAACGCAGGCCCGATACTATCTTGGGCCTGTGGAACTAGTAGTGCAGTTGTTTGGATACTGTGCAGGTTTTGTGTTCACTTTTAGAGGAAACAAAAACTGATTTTCTAAAGGAGATTTAACACTGGACAAGGCAATCCTAAACCATGGAAGAGTGGCAAATGGACTGCTGTGTCCCAAACCCTAAAGCTCACACCACCGAGGAAGGTGGAGTGGCTCCCCCCCCCCATCACCAAACACAAAATTAGACCCCTTTGAGGATCTGCAGGGTTTTGGATCTAGCGACTCCAAAGATGCCAGTACTTTGTCTTGAAACAGACTGTTTTACAGCTGGTAGGAGAGCTACCAGTGATAGCTTCCAGTCCCCTCCGTGCTGGCAGAGTCCAGCAGATGGTCTCCTCAGCCTTATAATAATCCCCTCTAGAAACACGGATAAAAGGGGTAGGATTGCACTGTTACTATTACATCTCTTTTATGAGTTTTGTATGCATTGTGCAGCCATGTCAAAATGCACACACCTCGTAGCTATTAAGCCCTTCCTGTTAGGTGGTATCAGTGTTAAGAAAAGATTTGTGACAGATTGAGGTTCTATGGGAAAATATATTTCTGGCACCCAGCCTCCTATCTGGAGTGGATGTTGCCAACCTTTTCTACCTGTGGGCACTTCTGGAGATTTAAGAAATGTCATGGGCCCCACGCACACACCGCAACCTGTTATATTGGCTACAACAGAATTCTTCTTTCAAGCCTGATTTCAGTGGGGCAAAGGGACCGCAATGGCACCGGGGAAGGCCTTTGTGTGCACATGTGAACCTGCAGTCACTGGATTGGAAACCCCTGGTTCAGGGAATGCAATGGTGGCGACCTCATAGCATTAAAAGTCTTTACTTATGTAAATCCAGATTCTGTGACAAAAGTTCTGCACCAGAAAAAGCAACCTGTATAAATTAAGCACGTAGCACAAATGTGCATTAGTTGTCCCATTTAAAAAATATTTTCTGCTAGCCATAGCATAGAAAAATATTTTCTGCACAAAACCACATTCACACCTGAATTCTGCAAACAACATACCGGTAAATGACGTACATAAAGCATGTGTTTGTATATTTTTCTATTTGCATAATTTAGTCTGCTTCCACTAACCATGGTGAGGAGAATGTGTGGCACAGAAATGGTAAATCCTGGCCACTGGGAATCGCCCCAAGCCCCAGTATTTCACCAGACATTGCCTATTCACTTTTACAGTCCCACCCGCCTCTAAATAAGAGCTAGAATATTACCAAGAAGAAAGGTGGGATCCTCACAATTCGGCACACTATTCTGAACGCTATGACTCTCTAGTTTTCATATGTAAGCAATGGTATCTCCTGGGTAAGAAGAGGTCAGGGTTGGCAGGAAGGAATAATCGGCAGCTCTGCTAGTTACTTCCCCGTGGAATGCAAAAGCTGAATGTCAAGCAGGCTGTGAGCATGTCGGAAGTTATTCTGTGCTGCTGCTGTGTGTGTGTGTGTGTTAGGCACTATGGTAACACCATTGGCTCTGACACCTCATTAACTTTTTGTAGCTACAGAGCTGACTCAGTTAAAATTATTGTTAGAGGAGGAAAAATAAACTAGATTATTTAATTTAGATCAGGCTAGATTAAAGTAAGAATCTGCATGTAACAATAAATTTATTTTAATGTATTGAATGGTTGCATGCAGAGTTGCTGAGAAGATGACATGGATTGACCAAGGAACATGACATTCGGCACAGTGGAGCTTGGTTGATCAGGCTTAACATGGGAACAGGTGCCTCCATTTCGATCTGTGTAAGTGGAATGTTACTAGCTAATTATTTCTGACTTGTGACTGATCCACATCTGAAAAAGCAAAAGAGGTCTTTATTTCATCTCTAAGATTAAAAAAATGCAGAGACTGCCAGAATCAGAAACAACGTTCCTGAATATTTGAAGGAGACTTAAGGGTTGTTGTTTTTACAAATCATGAACTTGCACGATCAATTCAATCAACGTTCTTGTTTTTTCTCCTGACTGCATTTTATTTTTCAACACCCTGATTGATTGCAAGCATATTTACTTGGAAGCAAGCCCCATTGATTTCAGTATGATTTGCTCTAAGAAAACAACAACTAGTAAAACACAGTCGTTGAGATTCACATTTAATACTGCATTGCAATGAATTTTGCACTACCTGGCTCAGGATAGCATGTGGGAGCTGAGGCTGGTGTTCGTAATTCAAATGTAAAAGGTCAAAGATGGATGTTCCAAGTTTTATTGCAATTATTCAGTGCTCAGTGGAGAGATCACATTGCAATCTCCCTGACTCCCTTGAAAACAGTATATTTGTCAACAAGGGGTGGTAATCAACTAAATTTTACTCCGAGCAGACCATTGAAATCAATGGACCTAACTTAGGTTAATTAATTGTCGTGGGTAAAACATGAGTAAAACTTTCTTGGCTACCACCCCTGTTTGGGAACTGCAAATTAGATAGTTTCACCTATAAATGCAAGCTTAACCAAGTTTTCACCCCCTTCCTAGTTAGATTAGGCCAAAGGCCCATCTAGTCCTGGTATCAGAGGCGTACTGCCTTCAGAAGTGGAGATCACACATAGCTATCAGGGCTAGTGGCTATTGATAGCCCAGCCTTTCTTGAAAATCATGAAATTTAGAATTGCAGCAGTTATTATTTTCCTGACATAGCTGGTACAGTTTGACTCTTCATTCTGTTTAGAGTAGAGTAAATCACAATTAAATCAGTGGGATTCACTCCAAAGTAAAGGTACATCAGATTGCAGTCTTAAGACTGTCCATTTCTAGCAAGAATTATATCTGCATATTTTTGTAATGGCAACAGAAGTAAACAATCCAGCAGAGCACATAATTTTACTCCATTTCGCTGTTATAAATCTGTAGAGCAAGAAGTGTATTATGTAAATTACACTAGAGTATTTTGACCTGAAAAGAAGATATAAATAGGTGTTTTCAATTTATCAACATTTAAATACTAGCTAATAAGTGAAAGATCAAGATGTATTAAATTCAGTGTGAGATCTGCAATGATGATTCATGCATGATATTTAACTTACATCTCAGCTACTCACTTTTAGGTAATCTGTGTGATTTTATCTTTTTTAAATAGCCCCTACTTGTGGCTTTTGGGAAAATTACAAAAAAGTTAGAATTGTATTTCCTTCCTTCCTTCCTTCCTTCCTTCCTTCCTTCCTTCCTTCCTTCCTTAGAAGAGATCATATTCAAAGTCAATAATCCATTATTTATGCAGAAGTTACTTTGTGCATTAGGAAGAGTAGCCTTTGCTGAAAACTTGCATCATGAAGAATGGATTGTTTGACTCTTTTAGTTTATAATGCAGCTGCAATTTTCTAAAACCTGTAATAAATAAAAATATTAAAATGTTTGGTGGTTATTATTTTTTAAAAAAATACGTAGTTAAGTTGAGGCATCTGTAAAACTGCCGGTCCTATGTGCAGCTGCTGGGTATTTTGAAGATGTTTGGGCATTCTATCAGGCTATAACAGAACTGGTTTGCTGAGAACCAGAAACCTTTAGCTACCCCTTTTCTTGAACTCTTTCCCTTCAACTGGTCATTGCAAGAACCTCACAACTAAAGACTAATGTCTGTGTCTCCTTTCCCCACTTCTCCCTCCCAATCCCTTTTCCTTTTGTGTCATGTCTTTGAGAAGTCAAGAAATTTGGCATGGTTAGATAAAATCTTAGTCTAATCACTTGAATTTTGATACCGTGGTAGTATACAGAACAAACCAATAACTAGAAAAACCAAAGTTTGGAATTATTTGGACGGGAATCTTTTTTCTGACTCAAGTTGCTTTAAAAGGCAACAATGGGAGCAGTGGGAACCTTTGATTTTGCTTTGCTGACAGAACCAAATTTTCATTCCCAATTTGAGATTTCCCCCCCTCCCAATATTTTGTAGGAATACAATACATTTTTAACCCCATCCCCACAAAAAGCTTTCCAAGCTCGTTAGATCTCTTCTCCTCTTTCAATTTCTTTTCCATCAATGGTGCAAAGAGGCCTCAAGAAGGTGTTGCATTTCTTTCTGTTTGCAGCAGTCGTTATCCTCTGTAGAAATTAAGTACTGTAGAAATAAAGTTGGACCACAACCTCAGAGAACTTTTGGCATTCCTCTTGACTACTTTGCCCAAGAGGAAACTCAATTTCCTGTTCCTTCCGTCGTCAAGCACTTGGTGGAATATTTAGAAGAGTTTGGTAAGTTCATTATCTTAGCTCAACTTTGTAAGAATTTCTTTTGTTCCTTTCAATAAAAATGCTGAGCTCCGCACTGAATTTCTGTGGCTTCCTGATCTGGTTAGGAAGCAGCATTTGAAGTTGGGATTTCATATGGCCTGTGGCTCCCTCCAGAGCATTAATGACATCATTGATCCTGTGCTCTGCTTCAGGCCTCTGATGTGGGCATTTGGTGAAGTGTCTATGATGTCATCAATCCTGGGCATGCCCTAAGGCACTTTCTGGGTTCTGAAATATCGGGTTATATCCAATATTAGTCATACTCTGCTCAGATCCATTAAAAATCAAAAGACTTAAGTCAATTATTTCATTGGTGAATCCCAACTCTTTCCCTACCATTGACACATCTTTAAAGAAAATGTTTGCATAATTTTTTGCAAAGCTATCTTCTTTTCCTAGGGGAATGAGAAAAAGAAAGATCTCATAAATTTCCCCATAAGAATGTCTTCTGAGAATTTTTTTCTCAATCCATTTTTTGGGTGGGTGGGTGAGAGAGAACACAAAATCTGTTCTTGGTAACAGACACCTGCCTTACCTCTAGTCATATATTCTTTGCAAATAACCACTTGTAAAACAATAAAGCAGAAGTTAAGTATAGCAATAAATGATTTTCATGTAGGTAACCCGAAGGAATAGTTATGCAAATTTGTTAGATACAGAGCTAAGAACCATTTTAGAACTGACACCAGGCCTCCTATTGATTTTGACAGATCAGGACTGTGTATTTATTCACTAATATTCATAATGTTCATACACTGAAATGATAGATTTATCTTATTTCTATGGGGGGAAGTGTTTTAGTGCCATGTACTTCTCATATTGGACGCAGGTGGCGCTGTGGGTAAAACCTCAGTGCCTAGGACTTGCCGATCGTATGGTCGGCGGTTCGAATCCCCGCGGCGGGGTGAGCTCCCGTCGTTTGGTCCCAGCTCCTGCCCACCTAGCAGTTCGAAAGCACTCTTAAGTGCAAGTAGATAAATAGGTACTGCTTTATGGCGGGAAGGTAAACGGCATTTCCGTGTGCTGTGCTGGTGCAGGCTCGCCAGAGCAGCTTTGTCACACTGGCCAAGTGACCCGGAAGTGTCTCCAGACAGCGCTGGCCCCCGGCCTCTTAAGCAAGATGGGCACACAACCCCAGAGTCGGTCACGACTGGCCCGTACGGGCAGGGGTACCTTTACACTTACCTTTACTTCTCATATTACTTAAAGAAAATGTTTTCTTGCTTACAAAGATGCTGATTACCAGGTTGTTTAGTTTTGTTGCCATGACAAAAGCATACCCAGAAACCATTCCTACCATACATGAACAAATTTAGAGATGCAGTCATGCATCTGAGACAGTATGTGAGGAAGCAGGTGTTCTTCCCCCCTACGTTTTTGGGGTATTTTTTCAAATCCTAGTGTTCCCACAATCCCCTCCTTCTGCATGGATGTTAGTATGAAAACAAATTTGCTGTTACTATAGGATGTTGCCTATTTCAATAGGTCTGAATCACAAAGGCCTATTTCGGATCAGTGGTTCAGTGACCAAAATCAAAGCGTTGAAGGAGAAGTATGACCAAGGAGAAGAGGTGGATCTTGTTAAGGAAGGAGATGTCAATTCCATTGCCAGCCTGCTTAAACTCTTCCTGAATGAGCTCCCTGTCGCTGTTCTCCCTGACAATCTGTGCGCCAATATTTTAGCTACTTTTGAAGGTAAAACAATTACATATTTTTGTGCAAGTGGGCATGTTGCCACATCTTGGAAAGATACACGTGCAAAGGTTCTTGATCAGGGAGAGGGTTGAAATGGATGATACATATATTTTGGTCTATTCTGTAATTAGTAGCCAGTTTGTCAAACACGAATGAAGGCGTTTGACCTTGAGCATAAGAGGTGCTGAACAAACTCAGAGAATGATGAACACTACATGGATCTGCTCAAGATTGCATAATGGTTTGTGGCCATTGGTATCAATTTGTGTACACTGACTTGCTGTCACCCTCTTCATCGAGCTTTAAAATTCTTTATCTATATCCTCTTGTGTTCCCCCTTCTTACCCTTTTCACTTCTTCCGTTCTTCTCAAACTCACATGTTAATTAACTGCAGGTTGCTCTGCTCTCATCCCTGTACTTTCAGCTATATCACTACATATGCTTGGAAAGGTTTTTCCGTCTCTGCTCATCAGACCACATTCCTTTTTTTCCAGTAACCCTCAAGACAAACTTCGTTTAGCAAAACAAAAAAAATTCCTTCCAGTAGCACCTTAAAGACCAACTAAGTCAGTTCTTGGTATGAGCTGTCGTGTGCATGCACACTTCTTCAGATACACTGGTGTATCTGTTTAGCAAAATCTTTTTGGTATTCCCTAATACCAGTTTAGAGCTGATCTACTTATGCAAAGAAATCATGCAGCTTCCTGGAACCTAGTTCAGACTGCAAGTGAGGATTGCATGTTTACCTGCTTTCCTAGGTTGAAAAAAGCCCCAAACAAAACCAAAACCCCAACCTCTCTGCTTGTGTGGTGATGTCAAGAAGGAGGGTTCTAGATTTCTCCATGCTGAGGACTCCTCCCCCCAACAAATTGGGGAGCATCTCCTACCAGCAGTTTGAAGTGGTGCAACTCCCAGAAGGCCATTTCCTGTGATACATCTGTATGTGCAGATTGGCCGTCATTTGTTTCTCTCCTACCCACTGACTGTCTCCGTGCCCATTCCTGCTATTCATGATAATTGATCATAAACATTTGTCCTTTCTCAGTTTTGTCGGTGTAACAGAGAGTTGGGTTTGCATGTTACTAAGAAGCTGCAATACTGGAAGCCGAGGTTGTTTGTACACCTTCTGCTTGCACTTTCTACATAATGTGCAAAAGGGGAATGTACACGTCTCTCCCATGGGGAGAATTTCAAGAGCATATTGTGCTCATACTCTAAGGTTACCAGATTTATTTCAATGAATTCAGGGACACCATAAGTAAATAATTAAATAATTAATTAAATAAATTTATATAATAAAAAAGGGGAAAATTTATTTTTTAAAAAAACAAGTAATATCTTCTCTTCTGTGGTCTCCTCTGTTGTGCGGCTTTCCTCTGGGTCCTGGCCTTTCTTGGAGCGCTAGCTGTGCTTTCCCCCTCCCTCCCTCCCTCCCTCTCCCACCTTGCACTGTGATCCCCTATAGTCTTACTCGGGAGTAAGCATTAGCAGAAACCCCCTCCTCCTGCTGCTGCCCTGCCCACCTGTCTGGCCATCTCCTGCACAGGCATCGTCCGGCGGCTGCCCATCTGCGCCTTGGCGCACCCAGTCAGCGGGTCCTGGAGCAGAGCGAACGGGAGGAGGCGCGCTTGGGTTGGATCAGCTCATCTCCTGCTCGCCTCTCATCCGCCAACAACGAGCTGGCCAACAAGCTGAGCCGCCGCTTGCAAGTCGAGGAGCACAATGGTGAAGCCGAGCAGCAGCCGCAGCTGCTCGAGCATCACCCGGAGGCTGAGCTGGAGCCGATGGCCTTGGGCAGCAGTGCCGACGGCGAGCTGAGCGCCAAATTGCAGCGGCGCACTGAACTCAAGGACCCTGTACAGCTCTCGCCTGGCGGTGGCACCCAGCACTGTGTCTTCAGCCCCTACACCGAGTGCCCATATGATGTGTCTTGTGCGCAACACATCATTTGGGGACTTCCAGCGAGGCAAGATGGCAGGCGCCTCCTGAAGCCAGCCAGAGCCAACTGCGCTACCAGGCTGGCTCCGGGCTGCTGAGACTGCCGCTGCCATGTTTCCTGGGGACATTAGATGAAATCCAGGGACATTCCGGAGATGGAATTTGTCCGGGGACAAATTTGCAAATCCGGGGACTGTCCCCGGGAAACAGGGACATCTGGTAACCCTATCAGGTTGCACAGGACGTCACTCATGTTTATGCTGTCAATGCTTCTCTGCTACCTTTCTGGGCAGTGACCATCTTACCTCAGTACAAAACACCTTTCACATGCTTGGTACTCAGTAAGTATGAAACACTAGCAGTAATAACTACAACTTATGCTAACCTTAGTTAATGATTAACATTTAATCCTTCACAGATAATAAAAACGGCATGGCAGACTGCCCAGGATGCACCCTAAGAAGGCTATTAAGCAGCCTACCGAAAGCCCACTATAGCCTTTTCCATTTCCTTATTAGATTTCTGGTCAAAGTGGCAGCACATAGCGATGAGAACCACATGACAATGGAGAACCTTGCCATTGTTTTTGGCCCCACCCTTTTCCGGTAAGATGTTGTTATGATTGCTGTATAATGTGTAAGTTCCCTTTTCCTGTGGTATAACTTTCCTGGCAACATTCCTGTAGTCTGCAGGTGGGGGCTTGAATGTTCCCTCCAAAGACTCCCTCAACCTTTCTTCGATATGTTATGTCTAGAAATACATGCAAGAGAGAAGGGTTCTGGCCTAGTTGAGAGATTAATTTTCCATTTACAAAGAGTTGTTCCCACGTGGGAGCTTTCAAACTTATTTCACTGCCTGAAGTGGGATAGTTCAGGAAACAGTTTACGCAAATGATTTTGCTGGTTGTGTATTCTGGTCCCGAGGGTAGTATGCTTAAACTGACTTAAAATGCAAGTGTCCTCTGAGTTTCCATGTGCCTTGGAATTTACAAGTTTGTAAGTAATAGCAGAATTACTTTTTCATGGCAGCCATGTTCAGTCTTGGAGCTCCTCCAGATGTGCTTTTTATTGTGCGTTCATGATGATGTGTGTTCATGATGGTATCAGGGCTGCTATACACAATTCTGCTTTAAATACTGTTTTTGCTTGCAGAAGTTTTAGGACAGATGTACTGCTTTTGTTTCCATGCATCAGTGCATGTCCCATAACTTCTAACCGAAATCATGTAACTTTCCATACCACAAATGTTCTGGTTTATTTATTTATTTTGTCCCGCAGTTGTCATGCTATAGTGTAAGAGTGTCCCTCTAAATGGCCATAATATTGAGGAAGCATTGTGGAACCACTGACAAAGTAGAATTATGTGTGGCTGGTGCAGTCCACCACTAATGTTGCAATCCAATGACATGCTGCAGAATACATCTGCAAAAAAGAAAAGAAAAGAAAGACACACATGGAGGAGACCTTGGTCCAACTACAATCAGAGTTACCAAACTGCATCTACTTTGAAAGTGGCTTCCTTGACATTGCTGATGCATTTCCCCCTCTGTGGCTATCTGCTCTCCCAGCCTGTCTGCTGGGGACCTTGGCTGCATTAAATTATCACTTAATTATAGTGAGTGACAATTTAATATTCAGCTTCAGAATTTATATGGGCCTGAGAGGATGCACAGCATTAGACTATGAAGTATGCCACTGTTTTACAACCCTCTTTTGATGTACCATAACTTATATAGCCTTCATAATTACACCAATAATCACTTTATTGAATTAACAGCAGGACCAAACACCCAAATATTTTTAATGTCTGGATTAAACAGAAACTTACTGTTTACAGTATCATTAAAAATGAATGAATCTCTTCCCCACCACCACAACATTTGCATTTTCCATTAGAGAACAACAGCATCATTGGCCATGTTATATATTATGCGCACGCTGTGTGCATGCTGTGAGCTTTCAGTTCCTTGCAATATTTGGATGACTTTAACATGGAGTTACCAGATTTTATCCAGATATTTTAATAACAGTTTTATTATACATACAAATAACTATTGCCAAAGCAGGATAGCAAGCAAAATTCCTAACAATAATTCAGGTTAGAAGTATGCTACATCAAATATGTACTGACTTGTTAAAAGCAAGCGCAGAAAAGGCTTCTTTCCTTTTCTCTCCCTCTCCTTATGGCAAGTTCAGCAAAAATTGTCGCTGATCTCACACACACACACACACACACACACACACACACACACGAGCTGTCTACAACATGCACATTTATCTTTTCATTTCCTCCTTTTATAAAACATAACGGCAAGCACTTAAAACATTTATATTCTGTAAGTTCCTTTCTAATGACCACCAGACTGGGTGGTTGATGATTCATAGGGCTAGAGTATGAGGACCATTAAACTGATGGCATTCCATTTTCTTTTTTCTTTTTCAGAATTCCTTGCAGCCCCTCAGCTCATAAAAAACAAGCAGTATGCAATGGCATTCTCCTATATATTCTTCAGCACCATGAGGAGATATTTGTGGTCTGCCCTGACACTCATTTCTCACTGACAGAGGCAGGTGACCCCCAGGTAAGGAGCTATTAAGGGAGACTGAGTCAACAGATAATTTCTCATTAACTCCTAGGTATGTATTTTTCTCAACTACACTGTGAAGTCACCCCTTGGTCAATGCTTGGTTTATCAGTAGCACATTGAGTGCAGATGGGAAACTTGGTTTTTAAATGATAATTTCCCCTGCCAAAGAATACAAATGATCAGCTTTAAAGAGAATGTTGTTTAAACTGAAGGCGCTAATAAATTGTTCCAGGGCAAGTGAGTTTAAATCTATTTTTTTTGTCAAGTTTCATGTAAGGGTCTTAAATATAGTGCACTTTATAATTATGATATATCTGGTTTAATAATGGAATGATATATATTATGTTGTAATTACATAATCAGTAAATATGAAAAACTATATATTGTGTGTTGGGGAAAAGCTTTTAAAAACTAGGGGAAAGGGTTCCAGCCTTGTCTTTTTATTGACAAGCTGGTTTTCTAGGTGTAAAGATGTTTTTAGGAGAAGTGGCCTTTCAAACATAGAGTCAAGAGACAATTTCACCATTTGATAAGCTGTTGTGTGAACTTGGCTGCAATGCAGTTTAGATTCTGGGGGTTAATGACATAGGACATATATGCCTCTAATATATGGTGAAGGGGGTTGAAAATGACCTTTTGATCTCTCTTGCACAGTTATAAATCTATTATAAAGAATAGGTTATTAACAGTTTTCAACATAACATCACTCTGCTCCTTCCCCCTTATTTCCGCCTCACCATCCCATTCCAATCATTTGTACGCTTTCCCCACAGATTCTCTCCCCTGCCCCATTGTCCCAAGAGCTGACACAACAGACAGAGGAAATCCATCATCCATAATGTATGCGGCAAGCAACCTAAGACTGGCTGGCCCCTTCCCTCCACATGGTGTCAGTATTGCGTTTTGGAATCTCACTGTTCCACTTGGTGGCAACTGGCTGGATTTTAACCTGCAGTTTTCAAGGTCTTTTTTTACAGTTTGCCCCTTCTTCTGTTCACATGCACAGCAATGTCATCATGACTGATTTATAACAACTCAAAGGATCCCTTTGGATAATCAGATGTTTGGGGACATAGGTGTGCAAATTTATATCCTTAATTAAAACACTGAGATGCAAAGAACATTCCCTCTGCCGGTCCTGTAATGGATGGGGGAGCTGTGAGACTCTGCAAGGGTTTCCTCTCAAGCAAAGGCCTTTCGAAGCCTCACTACTGGACAGGAAGACCCTGGCAAACTCCACAAGGACTTCCAGAATGCCTCTCTCTTGCTGAGAGGGAGTCATTCTGGAGAGCTTTGCCGCTTCCCCTAGAGATGGGGAGGAATAGCAGCAATCAAAATAGGTGGTGCATCAGTTCCTACTCTACCTCCTATTTCCAACCATATGTGATTCTTTCTTAGTAGTATCTATAACTTTGGCCCACTCATTGATTTGACACTTGAAATGACTTTTAAAACAAACAGTTGAATGTGCATAGGCAGTATCATATGCCAAAGGCACAAATCCTGTTGCTAACAAAAGTGTGTGACCTCTGTTGATAATATTACTATAGCTATTGTGTGTGTGTGTGTATGTGTGTATGTCACAACAAACAGCTCTTCTCCTTTTTTCTGAAGAATGGATTCAAGGCTGGGCCTTTGGATGTTGATAAATCTTGCCCCATCCCTTTGAAAACTCTTTGGGGATGACTCTCAATTCCCTGACATGTTTTCGGTTATAGGATGGTTACTGCCATGCTCTGTCAGTAAAATGTTACTAGCTGCACTTTGCCCCTTGTTTCTGGAAGGCTAATGCTGTCGGCTGTAGTGTGCTTCTCTCTCTCTAGATGCTGCTGTTTGCCATCTGTCTCTCGTTTGTTCCAAGAGGACAAATTACTCTAGGTTCTGTGCTAATCCAAAGCAATAGGCAGTAACATTTCTACTCCCCTCCACAAAATCTCTCCAGCCATCCAGAACGATGCACAATTGGAAATCATTTCCACTGATAATATGTTCGGAGTTTAGGAAAATTATTTCACAAAGCGAAGCAAAGAAAGCTGGCGTGAATTTCCACTGTGACTCCGCAAGAGATGTCATTATATCCCTGTTGTCTTTATTTCTCGGTGTTCTGAAAGCACCTAGGAATTAAGTGCTCTTGAGTATGTGAGAAAGGGGACGTTGAGTGCAGCTTCACATGTATGTGCATGCTTAAGTGTCTGGAGACGGAGCTCTGCAGAGAATGACACATTGCAGGCACATTTTGCTACTGGTCAGCACCCCCCCAAGAAACCTTGGGTGATGGCTGTGGGCTGGGCCAGCAAATGTGAAACTCTGGGTCATTTCCTCTGCTATTTTCTACCCCATTGCTTTTCAGTTGCTTACCTCTCTCCCCCCCCCACACTTCTTTCCTTTGACCCATTCCCATTTTTCCAAAGATTCCCTTCACCCACCCCCACTCCTACTTCCCAACAGAAGATATAAGCTGCCTCCCACAGGGTCAGGCTTTTCCACCACCCCATTGACTTCAAATCTGCCCAACACAGGCAAAAGCTTTGCCTCTGGTGGAAACTGTCTCCATTTAATGGGAGAGGCCAGCCATTGAACCAGAAACCTGAAAGCTGTGGTCCCTCCTATTTTCCGCTGGGGCTTTTCTTCTTGCCCCTAGAATAGAGGCTGCAGTTGGTGTGGATCAGATTCTGACAGCGAAAGGTCAGCACAGCTGAACCATGCCTGTCCACACCACCTTTCCCTTCCATCTTCTACTGTTTTCAAGCAATTCTCTTTTCTCCTATCTGATTTCACACACGCACCCATGTTTATCTATCCAGTGGGTGTCATGTTAATTTTATGCCCCGGGTGCCAGATTCCTTTAGGCTCCCCCTGCAGACACCCACACACTCTTTTCTTGTTCCAAAGTATGGAGCCGTATTTGGAAGAATGCAAGAAGCCAGATATGGAGGCAGCCAAAATTAATTTCTCCCTTCCCCTCCCGCACTGCCAATCTCTGGGAACAAAATGAATAGCTTTGACTTAGAATCTTTTTCACTGGTCAGGTTGAGTGGGACCTTCTAAAAATAACAATATGTTCTATTTTCCTGCTGCTGTAACTCTACTGCACAAATATCTTTTATCAACACAGTTAATATTTGCATATTTCTCTGCCAAGTCCATTGAGCAAAGGGAATATTTTCTGAATTCAGCTGCTTGATCTGTTTTTTATAATCATTATTTGTGCTTCAAGTCTGACCTTCACATCCCTCAACATGAAATCCATGTGAGTAAAGTCCCTGTTATTTGATCTTACATTTACAGTCCATAGGGTGCTGCCTTTGCATAGAGCAGTGCTAGACATTGCAAAATAAACAAACAACCACCAAAAAACCAACATCACTGCGCCCCCCCCTTCCTCTCTTTTGGATTTGGCCTGCCTCATTCTGGATATTGTTGTTCTGAGTTTTCTCTGCCCCTGATAGTCCTGTAGATATCGGGACATGTGGTAAATGGGAGCAGATGTTATAGAGCGGGGCAGGGGAGGAGGAACTTGGCATGGGGCTGCTCTTTTTGGCAGTAGCAGCTCTGTATTTTGTAACATCTAGGTACAAACACACACTGCTTCCACTTGGCTTGGTCCCATGAGGCTGTTTTATGTGTGTGGATACTGCAGCCTCCCACACAAAGCCAGTGGCCCAAGTCTTTCTCAGGTGACTTCAGTCTCAGTGGTACAGATAAGTAGCAGCTTGGGGACAGGATACCTAGCAGTCCACCTTCCCCTTTACAATATACCTCTGGTTGGTCGCTCAGATCTTCCAAGGGGGCCTTTCTGATGAGAAAAATGATGGGATGCAATTTTATACCATCTTGCAAGCAGGACTTTTTGGTAGTGGCACCACTCTCTGGAACATTAACCATGTGATGTTCATGCAGTAGCAATACCTTCTGAAGACCCATCAATTTATGCAGGCTTTCTCTGGCCTGTAAGCTTCATTGTACTGCTCCATTTTACTGGTGTATTCTTTGCTTTTATTGATGTGGGTTTTTTTTGTATTTTGGTTAACTGTTGTAAATATAGTTCTTAACTGTTTCATGTGAGCTGTTTAGAAACGTCACTCATTAACTGGCACATAGATATTATAAATAAAAATGAATGAAAGAATAATATGGGCTGAAATATTTGTGGACTGTTTAAGTGTGTGTGTGTAAATATTCTCTGGGAGAGGTAGAATTCGCCAGGAGTTTGGGTAAGGGCAAACAATAAATTTCTCAGAAAACTTTCTCCTGAGAAATCTTGGCTCACATAATCTTGAATGAACCTCTGTTGTTAGTTCATATAGGTGAACTGCATATTTGTATATGCAGCCTGTGTGTGTACATGTGTCCAGTTTTGATGGAAATATAGAACTACACTCCCTCTATCTATCTATCTATCTATCTATCATCTATCATCTCCATACCTTGGTGGAGGCGAAGGGATCAGTGCCAGCTGAAGGGATCAGTGCCTGAATTTTCGCTCTACCCTTTTTCCTGTCCAGTTCTTCCACATGCCATATACTCTTTAATAACTAAGGAGGCCCTGAGTATCTGCTGTGGAATCCTTGCACATAGCAAAGCCCGCGTGTACACTCAGGATATGTGGGTCACTGACCAGGCCCATTTGGGCCTCACCATTTTCCTGCCCGAAGTGACCCCATGCTGTAGGGATCACCTAGCACTCGGCCACAGATGTCCATTAGAAGAGACCAGTAATGGGTAAGCAAGCTCTTTCGAAGGGAATCTTCTCTGCCGTTTGTGGAATGCCTAATCAGGAACCACAGGGCTCCGGCAATCTAGTAAGCACTGCAATAGGATGTATTTCTGTGGGTATTTACCATGAATTCTGCGATATGTTTAAAAAATGAATATGTAACAGATATTGCTAATAGTTCCACTTGCCAAGCCCTTCTGATGTTGCTGACCCAGACTGAAAGCCACAGCAGTCATTTTGTCAGATATCGGAGAAAGAACCTAAGCGTCTTCTGGTTGCTAAGGCAACGCAAGAGTACATTCCTCTCTCTTTTATCTCCTTTAGCAAATTTCGTTCTTTTAGCTTCAAGACTAGCCTAAGTAGATCAAAAGTAGTCTCTTCATTATGTACCACCGAGATAGCTGCTTCTAAGGCAAATGAACTGTTAAGTTGAAGTGCGTTGCAACCTGAAATACATTTTGTTTTGTTTTGTTTGGAGAAAGGCCATTGACTCTGGAGTGACTTGCTGGAGGAGATAAGAGTAAGCCAAAGCAGAGAAATTTCAAAGCACATTACAAGGATAATCTCTATTTGCAAAATATTTCAAAAGGGCAAAAGAATTAACATTTTTTTAAAAGACCCTTCCGCTCAATGCTGAAAAGCATTTCTTCGTCTACACATATTCAGTGCTTGTACACAGTTTGGAATAGTGTGTGTGTGTGTGTGTGTGTGTGTGAGAGAGAGAGAGAGAGAGAGAGAGAGAGAGAGAGAGAGATTTGTTATACTGCACTTCCTTGGAATTTTCAGAATGTTTCAGATAGTAAGAGCTGTTTGACAGTGGAATGGTCTCCCTCCTTCCTCAGAGGTTTTTAAGCAGAGGTTGGATGGCCATCTTCTATGGATGCTTTGGCAGATTTTCCTGCATTGCAGGAGGTTAGACTAGATGGTCCTTGGGGTCCCTCCCAACTCTACAATTCTATGATTCTAATTCCCTAGCTAACAGGACCAGTGCAGTGATCAGGGATGATGGGAATTGTAGTCCCAAAACAGCTGGAGGGCCAAGTTTGGCCATTGCTGCTATAGACAAAGCTCTCTGTTTACATCCAGTGCCCAGCTATGTGTTTACTAGTCTCCTGCCAGCAAACAGGACCACATGCACATCAATGTAATATAGAGCTACAGTTGTGTTTAAGAACTGAATGTAAGAAGAGATGTTTCATGATCTGTGGCCGCGTTAGACCACATGTATAACACATACATGGTCCCATCACCTCCTGGCAAATAGAAGGGGAAGAAATGGAGGCAATGAGAGATTTTACTTTCTTGGGCTCCATGATCACTGCAGATGGTGACAGCAGCCACGAAATTAAAAGACGCCTGCTTCTTGGGAGAAAAGCAATGACAAACCTAGACAGCATCTTAAAAAGTAGAGCCATCACCTTGCCAACAAAGGTCTGTATAGTTAAAGCTATAGTTTTCCCAGTAGTGATGTATGGAAGTGAGAGCTGGACCATAAAGAAGGCTGGTTGCCGAAGAATTGATGCTTTTGAATTATGGTGCTGGAGGAGACTCTTGAGAGTCCCATGGACTGCAAGAAGAACAAACCTCTCCATTCTTAAGGAAATCAGCCCTGAGTGCTGGAAGGACAGATCGTGAAGCTGAGGCTCCAATACTTTGGCCACCTCATGAGAAGAGAAGACTCCCTGGAAAAGACCCTGATGTTGGGAAAGATGGAGGGCACAAGGAGAAGGGGACGACAGAAGGCGAGATGGTTAGACAGTGTTCTCGAAGCTACCAGCATGAGTTTGACCAAACTGCGGGAGGCAGTGGAGGACAGAAGTGCCTGGCGTGCTCTGGTCCATGGAGTCACGAAGAGTCGGACACGACTAAACAACTAAACAACAACAACATAACACATACATAAACAGTACATTGTTTAAAGAATTAGGCAGCTAGAATGTGTTCTAGAAACCATTTATCCCATTTGATATGGGAATGCTGAGACTGAAGTTTCAATTCTAGCCCCAATTAATAAGATTAAATCCCATTGACTTCAAATGGACGTGTGAATAGACCTTGTTAACGTTATGATATGACTTGCCCAAGTACACAGTGACTCATTGAACAATTCCCTCCTCACTTCTCATCTTGCACTCACCAGAATAGGAGAGTAAAAGCTTCTGCTTTCAGTTTTAGTCTAACCACCAGTCCTGTGATGACTGAACTTGAGGAACTGTGGTTTGCTTAGAGTTCTAGGGATGGGTAACCTGTAACCCTCCAAACATTGCTGGAATCCAACCTCCATTAGCCCCAGCCAGGATGACCAATAGGCAAGGAGTATGGAAGCTGTAATTCAGCAACATCTGGAGGGCCACAAAATCACTAGTTTTAACTTTGCTTTGAGAACAAGCTAGGATATGAAACCATAGTTTGATCCTGGATTGTTTAAACAAGCCACAGTTTCCTGAGTTTGGGTGCCACAAGGAACTGTGCAACAGATGCTTCTGTTTTCCTCTAGCACATGAGAAGAAGGGGGGAATAAATTTTTCAGGGACTCCTTTCCTTCCACATAGACATGAATTAACCCATCAATGATATAAATGAATAAGGGAGATTGAAGCAAGTTCATTTTATTTTCTGTGGTAGTTTCTAGGAGCAGAGGGAATGCAAATTGTTTCAGATTATTCCTTTGCTCCAGAGAGTCGGCATGGTGTGATTAGAGTATTGGACAAGGAATGGAGAGAACTGGCTATGAAGCTCTCACTTGGTGACCTTGAGCCACTCAACATCTCTCCACCAAAATGATGCATGGAGTGCTGTGAAGGACAGGAAAAGCCATGGCTACCGTCTTGAGTGCCTTAGAATAAGGGTAATTACATAATTCATCTTTCATATAAAACCTACATATATGCTGTTTAAATTCTGATGTAACATTTTGTACATTGGCCACTTGAATGAGTTGAGGCTGCTCATGTGCCCCTTTTCACTCCAAAGTTTTGTTTTGGGGGTTGTTTAATTGTATCAGAGCTTTGGAATCTAAGAAAGAAAGAAAGAAAGAAAGAAAGAAAGAAAGAAAGGAGAAAACTAGCTTGAAATGCTTTCTGAAACATTCAGAATATCACTTTAGGAGGCCTTCATTTGTGTGAAAATCTATTGGTGGAGTTCAGGAGAGTGGGCCACAATGGACAATTTTTCTTCAGTGTTACACAGTGTGAAACAAACCGGTCCAAGCTGGTTGGAACTGGTTTAGACTGGTTTGAACCGGTCCAAGCTGATTGTAACTGGTTGCAGCCAGTTTGAACCGGTACAGACAGGTTTGAACTGGTCCAAGCCGGTTTGAACCTGTCCAGACCGGTTTGAACCTGTCGAAGCCAATTGGAAGGGGTTGAAGACTGGTTCCAACTGGTGTAGACCGAATCAAACGGACTTCAACCGGTTCCAACCGGTCTAGACCGGTTCCAACTGGTGTAGACCGGTGTAGACCGATTCAAACCGGCTTCAACCGGTTCCAACCGGTCTAGACTGGTTCCAACCTGCTTGGACCGCCAAAACCAGCTTAAACCGGTTCCAACCGGTCTCGACTGGATCCAACTGGCTTTGACAGGTTCCACTTGGTCTGAACCGGTTCCAACCGGTCTAGACCGGTTCCAACCAGCTTGGATCAGTTCAAACCGGTATAGACTGGTTCCAACCAGCTTGGACAGGTTCAAAACAGCAAGGACCAGTTCCACCTGGTTTAAACCGGTTCAAACCGGTCCAGACTGGTTCCAGCCGGTGTAGACCAATACAAACCAGCTTCAACCGGTTGAAACAGGCTTCGACCGGTTCCAAGCAGCTTGGACTGGTTCCAACTGGTCTAAACTGGTTCAAACCGGCTTCAACCGGTTCAAACTGGTCTAGACTGGTTCCAACAGGTGTAGACCGATTCAAACTGGCTTCAACCGGTTCCAACCGGTCTGGACCGGTTCCAACCAGCTTGGACCGGTTCAAAACAGCATGAAACGGTTCAAAACAGCATGGACTGATTCCAACCGGTCTAAACCGGTTCAAGCCGGCTTTGACCGGTTCAAAGCAGCTTGGTTCCAACTGGTCTAAACCGGTTCAAACCAGCTTGGACCGGTTCAAACAGGCTTCGACCGGTTCCAACTGGTCTGAACCAGTTCCACCCAGTCTAGACCGGTTCCAACCAGCTTCAACCGTTTCCAAGCAGCTTGGACTGGTTCCAACCGGTCTAAATCGGTTCAAACCGGCTTCAACCGGTTCCAACCGGTCTGGACCGGTTCCAACCAGCTTGGACCGGTTCAAAACAGCATGGACCAGTTCAAAACAGCATGGACCAGTTCCAACTGGTCTAAAACGGTTCAAACCAGCTTCAACCAGTTCAAATGGGTCTAGACTGGTTCCAACTGGTATAGACCAGTTCAAGCTGGCTGAACCAGTTCCAACCAGTCTAGACCGGCTCCAACCAGCTTCGACCTGTTCCAAGCAGCTTGGACTGGTTCCAACTGGTCTAAACCGGTTCAAACCGGCTTCAACCGGTTCCAACCGGTCTAGACTGGTTCCAACCAGTGTAGACTGATTCAACCCGGCTTCAACCGGTTCCAGCCGGTCTAGACTAGTTCCAAATGGTGTAGACCGATTCAAACTGGCTTCAACTGGTTCCAACAGTTCTAGACCGGTTCCAACCTGCTTGGACCACCAAAACCAGCTTCAACCGGTTCAAACCAGCTTGGACTGGTTCAAACTGGTCTGGGCCAGTTCCAACCGGTCTAGACCGGTTCAAACCGGCTTCAACCAGTTCAAACCGGTCTGAACCAGTTCCAACCAGTCTAGACCGGTTCAAACTGGCTTTGACCGGTTCAAACCGGTCTGAACCAGTTCCAACCAGTCTAGACCGGTTCAAGCCAGCTTCGACCGGTTCCAAGCAGCTTGGACTGGTTCCAACCGGTCTAAACCGGTTCAAACCGGCTTCAAACCGGTCTAGACTGGTTCCAACCGGTGTAGACCGATACAAACTGGCCTCAGCCAGTTCCAACCGGTCTGGACGGGTTCCAACCAGCTTGGACTGGTTCGAAACAGCATGGACCGGTTCAAACTGGTCTAAACCGGTTCAAACCAGCTTCAACCAGTTCAAACCGGTCTAGACTGGTTCCAACTGGTGTAGATCGGTTCAAACCGGCTTTGACCAGTTCCAACTGGTCTGGACCGGTTCCAACCAGCTTGGACCAGTTCGAAACAGAATGGACCGGTTCCAACTGGTCTAAACCGGTTCAAACCAGCTTCAACCGGTTCAAACTGGTCTAGACTGGTTCCAACTGCTGTAGACCTATTCAAACCGGCTTCAACCGGTTCCAACCGCTCTGGACCGGTTCCAACCAGTCTAGACAGGTTCCAACCAGCTTGGAGCAGTTCAGAAGGGTCTAGACCAGTACTCACCAACTTGGTCCGGTTTCTACCAGTCCCAACCTGTTCCAACTGGCTTGGGCTGGTTCAAACCAGCTGTGACCGGTTCTTGCTGGTCTAGACTGGTTCAAACAGGCTTGGACCGGTTCAAACCTGTCTGTACCGGTTCAAACTGGCTTCAACCAGTTACAACCAGCTTGGACCGGTTCCAACCGGTCTAAACTGGTTCAAACCAGCTTCAACCGGTTCAAACCGGTCTGGACTGGTTCCAACTGGCTTCAAACTAGTGATATTGAATGCAAATGCATTTTAAGGCTGAGTCTAGGTAGCCAGTGTGGTACCCTTCAGATTCTGTTGGACTCCAACTCCCATCAGTCTCAGACAGCATGGCCAATGGTTGATAGGAGTACAACAGCAACTGTTGAGATTAAATGCATGAGCCGCTGCATTCAAGAAAGACCACTCACCCTGCTTTTTGTCCACTTTCAGTGCTCGAGCTCTCTTTCTTCAGGGAATCGGTTTAACTTGTAGAACCATTATCATCTACTAACAAATTGCTCAGTAGCCTTGTTAATTGAACAGCACCACAGTTCATTGGCATACACTGTGCCTCTTTGTTGGAGCCATGGTGTAACTCTGCAGAAAGGATCATCATTAGCCTTGGGTTTAGCATTTGACTAGCCTACCCAATGAGCTCCCAGTCAACAAACTTAAGAACAGTATCTTTAGATCAAATAGTTTAACCACTCTTCATTTCAAAAGGAGAAGGTAAGGTCTGTGTGAACATGTGTGTATGACAGGGAGCTGTGGAGTTTGGTCAGAGGATAGTAATATATGAAAAAAGAGAATGAATGCAGAAAGGGCACCACTAATATAAATAATCCATTCATTTTCATGGACACTGATGTTAGTAAATAAGTATTCCTTGAGATGGACCAGGCAGGCATTTCATAATTATGACCTGTTGAGATCTGAGGGTTCCCCCCCCCCCCGCCCTTTGCAATCAAGTGGCATATAAATTTTATGAATAAAAGTATAAATAAAATTGCTGGTTGTTGTAATCCAGCTCAGCTATTTGTGTCTGTAAATACTGCCGCATTTAACTATGGGCAAGGCTTCAGCCTTCCTTAGTTTTCAACTTTTTGATCCATTCCATTTTAAGACAGAAATGGTAGATGAGAGCTATTTTTCATGTACTTATCTCTCCCTTCAAGTTAATCCGCTGTTACTAGTCCTGAGCCCTTTGGTTTCCATAGAAACTGCCGCAGCCTCCAACTGTGCAGCCCTCAGAGACTTAATTGCATTCCAAGTTTCATAAACTTTCTATTAACCTTCGCCTGGCAGACACATGCGTGTTGCAAGATAATGAGCTGAATTAATAGTCCAATATGATGGATTTGATTTTTCCCTCAACAGCAACTGGCCCCTCAAATATCCTTTTTTTTTGGGGGGGGGGGTGTCAATGAATATTATCTGTAAAAACTGCTGTGCTGCCATTGCTGATGTTTTGCTTGCTATTTGCAAAATGTCAGACACAAATGAAAACAATCCTATCGGCATTCAGAAAATGGCCTCCAGTTGGCTAGCTAGTCCCCCCTCCCGCTTTTAAAATACGCTGCTGCGGCTAGAATTTCTGACACAGGCGGCATGCATACCATACATTTAAGGCACACTTCTCCCCTCCCCCCCCCAAAAAATTCTGGGAACTGTAGTTTATCCCTCACAGAGTTACATTTTCCAGCACTTAACAAACAACAGTTCCCAAGATTCTTTGGTGGAAGTCGTGATTTAAGTATATGGTGTGTACAGAGCTGTATTCTTAAGGCAAACCTATGCTATACACTTATATAATAATAATAATAATAATAATAATAATAATAATAATAATAATAAATTATTATTTATACCCCGCCCATCTGGCTGGGCTTCCCCAGCCACTCTGGGCGGCTTCCATAGAAACCAAAAATACAGTAAAATATCACATGTTAAAAACTTCCCTGATGTCTTCTGAATGTCAGGTAGTTGTTTATCGCTTTGACATCTGCTGGAAGGGCGTTCCACAGGGTGGGTGCCACTACTGAGAAGGCCCTCTGCCTGGTTCCCTGTAGCTTTGCTTCTCGCAATGAGGGAACCGCCAGAAGGCCCTCGGTGCTGGACCTCAGCGTCTGGGCAGAACGATGGGGGTAGAGACGCTCCTTCAGGTATACTAGACCGAGGCCGTTTAGGGCTTTAAAGGTCAGCACCAACACTTTGAATTGTGCTCGGAAACGTACTGGGAGCCAATGTAGGTCTTTCAAGACCGGTGTTATATGGTCTCGGCGGCCGCCCCCAGTCACCAGTCTAGCTGCCACATTCTGGATTAGTTGTAGTTTCCGAGTCACCTTCAAAGGTAGCCCCACGTAGAGTGCATTGCAGTAGTCCAAGCGGGAGATAACCAGAGCATGCACCACTCTGGCGAGACAGTCCGCGGGCAGATAGGGTCTCAGCCTACGTACCAGATGGAGCTGGTAAACAGCTGCCCTGGACACAGATTTGACCTGTGCCTCCATGGACAACTGTGAGTCCAAAATGACTCCCGGGCTGCACACCTGGTCCTTCAGGGGCACAGTTACCCCATTCAGGACCAGGGAATCCTCCACACCTGCCCACCTCCAGTCCCCCCAAAACAGTACTTCTACTTCTGTCTTGTCAGGATTCAACCTCAATCTGATAGCTGCCATTCATCCTCCAACTGCCTCCAGACACTCACACAGGACCTTCACCGCCTTCACTGGTTCTGATTTTAAAGAGAGGTAGAGCTGGGTATCATCCGCATACTGATGAACACCCAGCCCAAACCTCCTGATGATCTCTCCCAGCGGCTGCATGTAAATGTTGAAAAGCATGGGGGAGAGGACAGAACCCTGAGGCACCCCACAAGTGAGAGCCCAGGGGTCTGAACACTCATCCCCCACCACCACTTTCTGAACACGGCCCAGGAGGAAGGAGCGGAACCACTGTATGACAGTGCCCCCAGCTCCCAGCCCCTCAACTTATGGCTTCAAGGAAACCTAAGAAAGATAAGTCTAACAAAAAAATGTCTGTGAGGAGATTAGAGATGTATAACAGATTTTTCAGCTCCCTAAGAAATCTAAAAATCTAAAGGTTTCCTCATGGGGAACCACAGTTTAGGTATGTTGTACAGATAGAGAGCATCGTTTTCCAGGCCATCCCTGCCCCAATTTCTGACGGTGGTAGAACTTCCAAGGAGGCCCTTTCTGCCAGTCTTAACAGTTACCTGGTCAATGATTCTCTCTGAGAAGTGAAGGAGTGTGTAAATACCTCCTGCAAAGGAAATAGCATAGGAATTTTGGGAGTTAGCAGATATGAAGCAGCCATGCAGGGAAGATCTATCACCAACAACCTCTCCTTTTTCAGATTTAAGTTTTCACCCAACACTGCCCACCCAATTTCAAAGCTGTTTCCTGAAACCATGCAGAACAGAAACTTGGAGACAGAAGATTTACAGGCTGTCAAATTCCGCACCAGTTTGAATGGTTTGTCCTGAAACTCGAAGATGAAAATTGTTTGTGAGTTCCTCCCGCCACCCCTGCATAAGAGCACCTGCTTTGAGAGGGTCCAATGTGACACAGAAAAGCAGCACAGGGGAGTGCTTAACCCTTGCCCTCTTCCCCCCCTGCAATTCCCTCCCCCAATGTATTTCCAGATTATTTGCAAGGAACTCTGTGAAGTGTATGGATCAGCTAGGGAAGGGGAAATTAGTGGGCAGCAAGAGAAAGGTTTAGCATCCCTTTTAACGCACACACGCACACAGCTTCTCTGTTCTAAACTCCCCAACAATCATTTTCCCTTGCTGAACTGGCTGTCATGATTGTGGGATACACATTAGTCATCCCAATATGTTTTGAATGCATTTGGCTGGGACAATTAAACAGAACACAGACACCAAAACATTGATCCATCTACAAAGCAGGCATCTGCTCACACCTAACGTAGATGCAAATTTGTACCTGCTTCAGATACTTCTTCACAAACTGCCTGGCTGTGTCTTTTCAGTGTAGATGGAGAAATGCAAACTGGGCAACTAAGCTGTTTTACACCATTTGTTGCACATCATTAGAGATGGTTGTTTTTTTTAAACTAACTAACTAACTAACTAACTAGCTAGCTAGCTAGCTAACTAACTAACTTATACCCATGATTTCTTCATGCCCAGCAAGACCACATATGAACACATTTGAGTCCCCGAACATTTCAACCTTGTGACCTGAACAAGACAGCCTGTTACTTTTGGCTGTTCTCAAGATGACCTATTGCATAAAACCAGCTTATGTCAAGGCGCATTTGTGTTTTTCCCCTTATACAGTAATTCTCAAGAGGCAAGGAGCCTAGTTCCCACAGTCCCTCCATTAAAGTCAAAGAAAAGAAAAAATAATTTTGGTTAGATAAGGAAAGATATAAATAGAAATAGGTTTAGTTTTTTTGCCCACCTCCTCTGTGCCCTGTTATAAGTTATTTTCCTGGTTACTCTATGAGGCATAGCATTCTGCTGATCATTGTCAGGATTAAATTCTTCAAAGATGGGCACAAACTAAAAAGACTACATTCTACTGTTTTTCATTAAAGGCATACACTTAAAGAATCTCTTCTACTTAATGCACTATAGAACAGAGAGGATGAAAGTGAGCATTAGGGCCTTTCTCTTTTATTCTTGAAAAGCACATCAATACCCTCAGCTGAAGACTGTGGGAAATTCTCAGCTCTCGTCATTGGAATGTGAACTATTCCATGGGTCCTCCAATTTTAATGTTAGCTAGCGGCACCATCCATGCTGGAATATCTGCAGTTCATCTTCCTGGTTTCTGTATAAATTTATCCATGTGGCCAAGTATACACATTCTCCAAAAATGCATACAGTTGTACCTCGGGTTAAGTACTTAATTCATTCCAGAGGTCCGTTCTTAACCTGAAACGGTTCTTAACCTGAAGCACCACTTTAGCTAATGGGGCCTCATGCTGCCTCTGCGCTGCCGGAGCACACTTTCTGTTCTCATCCTGAAGCAAAGTTCTTAACCTGAGGTACTATTTCTGGGTTAGCGGAGTCTGTAACCCGAAGTGTATGTAACCTGAAGCGTATGTAACCCGAGGTACCACTGTATTACCTTCACAAAAGGGTACCGTCAGGTGGAGGGCAGGGGCAAAATGACAGGACCTTCAAAGGTCTGGCAGTGGCTATTAGCCACGGGTGGGGAATCACACGTGACCTGTTGGTGGAGTGAATGGCAAAAGAAAGCTGGGCAATGGGCACTTGAGCCTTAATGGCTGAGTTGGTTAGAGCACGGTGCTGATAATACCAAGGTTGCAGGTTCGATCCCCTTATGGGACAGCTGCATACTTATGCATTGCAGAGGGTTGGACTAGATGATCCTCAGGGTCACTTCCAAGTTCTATGCTCTATGAAGCAGGGCCAGTGAGGGAGATGGCCTTGGGAGACAGGGTGTAGCCTGGGTGATGGGGATGGCCAGACAGAAGGCTGTATTCAATCCAAACCTGAGGTTCCCTACCCCTTTCATAGATGCAGGTGGCGCTGTGGTCTAAACCATTGAGCTTCTTGGGCTTGCCAATTAGAAGGTCAGCGGTTCGAATCTCCATGACAGAGTAAGCTCCCATTGCTCTGTCCCAGCTCCTGCCAACTTAGCAGTTCGAAAGCATGCCAGTGCAAGTGTATAAATAGGTACCACTGAGGTGGGAAGGTAAATGGCGTTTCTGTGTGCTCCGGTTTCCCTCACGGTGTTCCGTTGCGCCAGAAGCAGCTTAATCATGCTGGCCACATGACCCAGAGAACTGACTGTGGACAAATGCCAGCTCCCTCAGCCAGAGTCACCTTTGAATGGACTTAACCATCCGGGGGTTCTTTACCTTTTACCTTTTCTACCTATACCTCTAGATTTTGCTGATGCTAAGGAAAAGAAATCATAACTGAAGCAGAAAACACACACCCAATCAAAGCCAATGTTTTTTGTTGTTGTAGAACCTGAGTAGTATTATAATTGCAAGTCCTTTTTTTTGGAAAAAGCATCCCATAAACCCAACCCTAATTATAGCATGCTATCAGGTCCAGGTAGGAATTACTTGATGTGTGAAGCAGCCTTAATGACTCGACCTCTTCATTACTAGGCCTGCTTGTTGGAATGCCGCACTGGGAAAACGGTTCCATTTAAAGTTCTAAGTGTGCTGAAAACATGAGGATAATTTTAATCAAATCCGAGGAGCTATTGGAGAGGGCCAAACACTTCAGACGGCTAAGTAGCAATACCACAAGGTTTCTTAGGGATCTGATGAACTGGAATTGGTGACTTGTGCTCCAGCAATGCTTGATTGCATTTGGAGGAGCAGTATCAAAACTATTAAGTGTAAAATAAAATTACTGCAGGCTCTCATCTATAACGCCTTAATAAAGGCATATGACTTGGACACAAGGGTTTTCTGGCTTTTGAAATTAAATGCTATTAATGATTGCTAACGTGGTGTTATGCACCCCATGAAGTTAATGAGCATAATTTAGAAGATAACTGAAGTGTCACCGGAAAGCTCCAAGGTGATCGGGGGTGGGGGTGGGGAGGAATGGGGACTTGAAAAATATGCCAGATGAACAGAGAAGAAATTAAAGGCTTCATTTTCATGCTTCTCAAGCAGCCCACTCTAGAACAGGATATCGATGCACACAGTTGATGTGTATGAGCATCATAACATTTCTCTAGTATCCATGACAGATGCAGCAGATGCAGATGGAAATCTGGATTCTCTCATCCAGGGAAACTAGTTGCATGGCGCAAAGCATTACTACAGCCAGGGATGAGAAAATATGGCCAGTTTCTCATTTTTCCAGGTTAAGTTCAGTTCTCTGTATTTCATCATCAGTTTATGAATATATATATATATATATATATATATAGGTTTTGGTGTCCTCGGGTGTCTTCCCGTGTAAAAGTTGGGGTGTCTAGGCGACGTTTCGACGAGGTCTCACTCGTCATCTTCAGGCTGGTGCTTTCGGCTTCTTGTTACTGGAACAGAGCGGGATCTCAATGTTTGAGTTCCTATAAATACTGTAGAGGGGGTGTGGTGTCTAGCCTCCAATGTTCTGGGCAGAGAGGAAGTTCCCAGGCTAGTGTGCCTTTTCTTCTTTTGTTCCTTAATTACTTGAGAGATACCTTGAGTGATTTCTTGAGTGATATCCTGAGTACCACTTAGGTGGGTCATTAGGTGTGGATTAGTTGCTAAAGTCTTTGTGTCTTGACCTCTTGAACTTTGTGAAGAGTTTTCCTGAGAAGATGGCTGTATTGCACTTAGTTGTGCTTTGGCTTGGCTTCGTGTATAGGGGCGAGCTGTGGTTTTGTGGCTTGTGTCAGCCAGATCTGTGTAGGGATTGCAGGGGGGTGCAGCATCCGGAGGTGCCACCATGGATTGGCTACTGGATGGTGTCAGTAATTCATCTGTGGAGAGGGTCTGGGTTTGGGTCTGGTGTGGTTGATTGGTGTTGGCGTTCTGTGTGCCTCTGGATCTGGTGTCAGTTTTTGTGGGGAGGGCTAATTTCCAGATGTCTGGCAAGCGGGATGTGTCGTCACGCTTGTTCATGTTGTGAGGGTGTTTCTCTATCTCGATGGCTTCCATGATTATTCTCTTGTGGTGATGTTCCGTGTTAAAGAGCAATTTGGAATCTGCAAAATTAATTTCGTGTCCTGTTTCTTTCATGTGTTGGAAAAGAGAGGAAGTTTTTTCTTCTTTTTTGACGGCATTCTTGTGTTCTGCGATACGTGCATTTATTCGTCTGTTTGTTTGTCCAATGTACGTGGCTGGGCAGACTTTGCAGGGTATTTCATAGATCCCTTGGTTTTCCAACTGGATTTTATCCTTGGGGTTTCTGAGGATATTGGCTATTTTTTGGTTGGTGCAAAAGGCTGTTTTGATATTGTGTTTATGGAGGATTTTGCTAATTTTATCTGTAGTGCCCTTGATATAAGGAAGGGGGGCCATGCCATTGTTTTCTTCTGTGTCTTGGTTTTTGGGGGGTGTTTCCTTTTGGATTAGCTTCGTAATCCTGTTTTGCTGGTATCCATTGGCAATTAACACATTTGAGAGATTCTGTAACTCAGTTGTCAAGTGGTCTTTGTCAGCCAGGCGTTTGGTTCTGGAGATGAGAGTCTTGGCTACGGAGTTTATTTGTGCAGGGTGGTGGTGTGATTGTGCATGTAAGTAGCGGTTGGTGTGTGTTTTTTTCTGGTAGATAGTGTGTCCTAGGGAGCCATCAGGTTTTTTGTAGATTAGGACGTCAAGGAAGGGAAGTTGGTTGTTGGCTTCTATTTCCATAGTGAATTGTATTTTGGGGTGTAAGTTGTTGAGATGTGTGAGGAAGCTATCCAGTTTTTCCTTCCCGTGTGGCCAAATTACAAAGGTGTCGTCAACATATCTGAGCCAAAGTTTGGGTTTGTGTTCTGACTTGTCTAAAGCATTGGTTTCAAAGTGTTCCATGTACAGGTTTGCGATGACCGGTGAGAGGGGTGATCCCATAGGTGCTCCTTCTATCTGTTTGTATCTTTGTCCATTGTGGATGAAGTACGTGTTGGTTAGGCAGTGGTTGGTCAGGTCCAAGATGTATTCGGGGGGATTGTATTTGTTTTGAATAGCTGTCAAGGCTTCATTAATGGGCACTTGTGTGAAGAGAGATACAACATCGAAGCTCACAAGTAGGTCATTAGGATGTAGGTTTTGCTTCTTTATTGTTTCTATGAACTGGAAGGAGTTTGGTACGTGTGAAGAGATGGATTCTGCATAGGGCTGAAGTTGCTTGGCGAGGAATTTAGCGAGATTTTGTAGAGGTGAGCCTATGGAGCTGACTATTGGTCTGAGTGGTGTTCCTTCTTTGTGTATCTTGGGGAGGCCGTAGAGTTTGGGGCATCTGGATGATTTTTCTCTGGGGATGATTCTTAGCTGGATTTCTTCACTGATAGGAGAGGCTTTTATTTTGGATTTGGTGGTTTTTTCCAGATAGGTGGTGGGATCTGTTTTTATAGGTTTGTAGGCAGGATCTTGGAGTAGCTTTGATAGTTTTGCTTGGTAGTCCGATGTGTTCATCACCACTGTGGCATTACCTTTGTCTGCTGGGAGAATGATTATGTTGTTGTCTTTCCTCAGGTTGGTGAGTGCTTTCTGTTCTTCTTTGTGTAAATTGCTTCTGGGTGGTTTGCTGGAGCAGAGGATGTTGGTGACTTCAAGTCTGATTTTATTGGCTTCATCTGGGTTGAATTTGGTTAGGCTAGCTTCGACTCCGCATATGATGTTTTCCGTGGGGATGCGTCTCGGGCGACTGCAAAGTTGAAACCTTTGGAGAGTACTTTGGTTTCAGTTGTGGTGAGGATCCTGTCTGATATGTTATGTACTGTTTGTTTCATGGGTTGCTGTGGATCCAGAGGCACACAGAACGCCAACACCAATCAACCACACCAGACCCAAACCCAGACCCTCTCCACAGATGAATTACTGACACCATCCAGTAGCCAATCCATGGTGGCACCTCCGGATGCTGCACCCCCCTGCAATCCCTACACAGATCTGGCTGACACAAGCCACAAAACCACAGCTCGCCCCTATACACGAAGCCAAGCCAAAGCACAACTAAGTGCAATACAGCCATCTTCTCAGGAAAACTCTTCACAAAGTTCAAGAGGTCAAGACACAAAGACTTTAGCAACTAATCCACACCTAATGACCCACCTAAGTGGTACTCAGGATATCACTCAAGAAATCACTCAAGGTATCTCTCAAGTAATTAAGGAACAAAAGAAGAAAAGGCACACTAGCCTGGGAACTTCCTCTCTGCCCAGAACATTGGAGGCTAGACACCACACCCCCTCTACAGTATTTATAGGAACTCAAACATTGAGATCCCGCTCTGTTCCAGTAACAAGAAGCCGAAAGCACCAGCCTGAAGATGACGAGTGAGACCTCGTCGAAACGTCGCCTAGACACCCCAACTTTTACACGGGAAGACACCCGAGGACACCAAAACCTGCATTCCTGTACCCGTGAAAATCTACGAAAGCAAATATATATATATATATATATATATATATATATATATATATATATGGTTGTCATGAAAATCCACCAACATTTTAATGTGGATTTCTCCTAATAAACACATTTTGCATGTGTTTTTGTCCACTATACAGTTTCCCCAGTACAATGCATTTTGATATGTTAGCTTTTCCAATATATATGCAGTTTAATGCACATTTTACCCTAGTAAATGAATTTTTTGCACATACTGATTTCCTGGTTTAATCACATTGCAAAACTGGGTGGTGTGCACTTTACAAAGTATAACTGTGTTTTGGTTTGCATATTGCTTTGGAAAGTGTGAACTAGTTAGGTTAACTTTAAATTTGAATACAAATTTCTCTCCACATCCCTAATGCAGCTGATTGAAACCGCTTTCTTTTAGCTGTTTTGCCCTGGATGCTTCAGTGTCATCATGGATAAAATCAGTGCTTAGAAAGTTCATTTTAAAAAGGAATTGGTTACAGTTACAATTACAATTACAGTTCACCCCCTCCAAAAATGAACTAATTTTGTTCCAGTTCAATTCACAATTAATTCATGTGGTCCTCAGCATTTCCCCCACCAGTTTTCAGAATTTTACAATCTGCTCTGCTAAAGTATAAAATATGCTCATGAAGACTAAGAAACCATCAAAACAGACACACAGTTTAAAGTGAACAATTGTTTTATTTTCCCCAACAGTTATGATAGTTTTTCAGATAAGTAAAAATTGTAACCAGAATGGTCACAATCACACATAAAGTGCAATGAATTCCATATAATATGTGTGTGTGAGAGAGACAGAGAGAGAGAGAGAATTAAAACTGAATTGAATTAAGAATCACCCAGAGTTGTACTGCAAAGAAACAATTCATGTTTAGTTCATACAGGAATTGTAGGAACTACTTTCAGGTGTAATTCTGAGATTTTTGAATTAGTTAAGTGAACTAGTTAATCCAAATTAGTTCATGGCAAGCGATGTATAAAACTCAGAATTTTTTTCTACTAAAGCTTCTCTTTTCTGCTTCTTTGATTATTAATGCAGACAATTTCTCCTCATAGTCTTCTGATCATGAACCTTCAGTTGGTTTTGTAGAATTCTCTTTCATATTCCTTTCACATATTGCTATGTCTTGTCCTTTGTTAGCCTTTAGTATTGTCAAAATCCATCTTTTTCCATTTTGACTGCTAGGATGATTGCCTGGGCTCCGATAATTTTTCACCTTCATTACTGTAATATTTTACTTTCGGAGCATCCTGCCTCAAACTTTAATCTCTGTTCCGAATGCTGCTGCTAGGGTAATTCATTCCACTTGTCATCCTGATCATGCAACACCTCTTTATCATCCCCTCCTTTATCTCCCAGTTCCTTTCCCCCATGCATTTTAAACTGTGTTTATACTTTTTAAAATTCTTTGTGGCCTGGTTCTTCCATTTTTGCCCAAGTCCCTATTCATCAGCTTTGCTATTCTGAGTCTTGACTTCCTTGTTTTCAGTGGCGTAGCGTGCGTTGTCAGCACCCGGGGCAAGGCAAGTAATTTGCACCCCCTAACCGTGGATTTGCGCCCCCTAACCCCAACCCCCAGATGTTGTGCCCGGTGTGACCGCCCCCCTGCACCCCCCACGCTACGCCACTGCTTGTTTTCCATCAACATGGTCTGAATTTTCTGGACACAGGAGAGGCAGATTGGGGGGAGTGTGCCCGCTTCAGTTGCACTGGGCCTCAGGGGCACCACTGGGGACTCCGAACAATGTTTTAGAAGAGGCCGCACAGGGCAGCACTGAGATTTGAGATCCCAAGATCTGCCACTGTCCCAATATTACTTTGTCAGACACAATGGATCTGGTCCAAGGAGGCATTGCCCCACCAACCTCAGCCTGCCCTCACCTCCACCTGTCTACTTTCTTACTTACAACCAATTCAGAGGGTGGCACTGTCTGTCAGCTTCCTCCTCTGTAGTCTCAGTGTTGCTGATTTGGGACATGTCAGGAATTTTCCTGACGTATGGCAAGGCTAGGCTCTTAAACCTTCTACACAACTTCCTTGCAGGCTAATACCAAACACCCAGCTGAAAGTAAGCACGACCAAGGGGCATGTGGGGAAGCAACAGTTTGGGGAAACCAAGGAGGTTTAAGTGAGGGAGGAACACCCTGGATCAACTGAGCCGATCTGATCCATGGGAATAATTTTCTCTCTGCCACAAATATGACAGTCAGCTGAACCACCGGGATAAATTAAAAAACCATCTACAGGGCTTCTCCATAAGAAATTGTTCTTGGTCAGCTTTCTGTAAAGCTTGCAACAACACATGATTTGAGATAGGCATTCTGTTCTAAGGAAACACTGTGACCCAGCCAATTTAGCTTCCAACGCTATAATATGTGGGTTTGTTTTTCTTGGACCAGTCTCTCCAACGCTCAGTTCATACTACCTTATTAAACTCACTGTCCTTACAGTATCAGTGGTGAAATAAGGATCTCAGGTGAACATGCTGACCTGCCAAATTTAAGAGCTAGAAAATCTCTCAGCATTGAGTTGTCTTTTCCAACCAGTGTGGTTTTGTGCCAAGTAGCGTCCAACGAGATCATTCTGTGATGTAGTTGTGTGTAACTGCAACAATGAAAGAAATATCACCCTTTGCTAACGGGAAGTCAAAGGCAGAAGGAAATTGCTACCACATGTGTAGCATTAGTGCCCTCAAAGCTACGGCATTTGATTCCCACCCCCCTACCCTGTTAAAAAAAAGCAAATCTTGTCTTGTTGAGTTGGCTTTTGGCAAGTCCAAGCATAGTAAAGTATATCACATGTTTTGTTAACACCACAGCATTGCACCTGGTCACCTGAGGAATGTTCCTGGTGGGTTTGGCACAGAATGTAAGGAATTCTAACAAACACCCACAAAAGTAGGTGGAAAATGAGTACCAAAACGAAAAAGACAAATTCAGGCCTTATGAGGGGAGTCACTGAATGGCCAACTTTGAATGTTTTGATTTCTTGGTCCCTTTTGTTTATTAATTTTATTTGCAATTTTGTTGACATATGCTCTCTGGGTGACTCTCAAAATACACAACAATTAAAGTTAAATAATAATAATAAAAAGAATTAATTCACTTATTTAAAACTAAGAGGACCAGAGTGTAAGACACATTTAAAAGCACTAGGTGAACAAAGAGGCCTTCACCTGGTGCCGAAAAAGATTACATGGTGCAAGACAAACTGCTCTGGGAAGGTTCTTTGCATAACTGGGCTGCCACTACCAAAAACGCCCCTCTTCCTCGTGGTAACCTTGTTGTAATATACAGGTACTGACTCACACTTGCATGCACAAAATGGTTAACCTGAGCCCTGAGCTCACATTATCAGAGTAGGTGTGGCTTAGCAGTCTCTCTGTGCTTCTTGGAACAAGCAAGAAGTCATGCGGCTATGGCTCTCTGCAAGTGAACTGAATCTCCCTAAATGGAGATTCTACAGCCTGCATCTTTGCTAGCCCAAAGACTGCATGATTCTTTTGGTAAGAAAACCAAGCCCCCCCTTTTTTTAAAGTCGTTTGGAACCTTTTTCTTCTTCATTTTTACTGTCATCAGATGGAGATATGTATGCTGTAACTTCTGGGAAAACTGTGACTAAAATTTTCAATAATTTGCAAAGCTAAGTGTGATTTAATCTAGCCTAAGTATTTTTGTGGGACGCAGGTGGCGCTGTGGGTTAAAGCCTCAGTGCCTAGGACTTGCCGATCGAAAGGTCGGCGGTTCGAATCCCTGCGGCGGGGTGCGCTCCCGCTGCTTGGTCCCAGCGCCTGCCAACCTAGCAGTTCGAAAGCACCCCCGGGTGCAAGTAGATAAATAGGGACCGCTTACCAGCGGGAAGGTAAACGGCGTTTCCGTGTGCGGCTCTGGCTCGTCAGATGCAGCTTTGTCACGCTGGCCACGTGACCTGGAAGTGTCTCCGGACAGCGCTGGCCCCTGGCCTCTTGAGTGAGATGGGCGCACAACCCCAGAGTCTGTCAAGACTGGCCCGTACGGGCAGGGGTACCTTTACCTTTACCTTTTAAGTATTTTTGTAGGGAATGTTAGTTTAAAGGTAAATGAGGGCAGATGCAAAATCTAACCGAGTTTTAATGTGCTTGGACCAATCACCATTGTACTAACTCTTCTATGGGGGAGTAAGCATCTCTCTTCCATAGCATACAAACATTCAACAGTAGGACTATCTGTCAAGACCAAATCTATGCAGAGCATGTAGAGAACATAGGCTGCATACACACTATACAGTGGTACCTTGGGTTACAGATGCTTCAGGTTACAGACTCCACTAACCCAGAAATAGTACCTCGGGTTAAGAACTTTGCTTTAGGATGAGAACAGAAATCGTGCGGCGGTGGCAGTGGGAGGCCCCATTAGCTAAAGTGGTACCTCAGGTTAATAACAGATTCAGGTTAAGAACGGACCTCCAGAACGAACTAAGTTCTTAACCCAAGGTACCACTGAACGTTTAAAGCACACTCAAAGCACATTTGCCCCCTCAAAGAATTCATGGCACAGTTGTTTGTTAAGTATAGCTGGGAATTGCAAACAGTGCCCAGAATTCTCTGGGGGAATGAATGTGCTTTAAATGTGCCTTAAAGGTATATGGCGCATACACAATCATAGATGGCTGGTTCATATGTAATGCTAGAATATAGAATATAGCCCTAGATGCATAAACTAGCATAAGCTGAGCAAAGTCAGAGGCTTCTAAGTTCCTTCTTCCTTGTGTGTGGGCTGGAGGACGATTTCTGCAACGTTTTGTCCTTCCCTCACCCCCCCAAAATCTTGGCTTAGTCTTGCCTACAAATCAGAGCTTGTGGTTTAAAGCAAACTCTGGTCAGTTTCTTTAAAAAACCAACTTCAAGGCATGCATTATGGAGCTGGTTTGTTGAACTAGCCAGTGTTTGTTTTAAACCACAAGCTCTGGTGTGTGATGCTATGCCATAATTCTTTGAAAGTGAAACTAAATGCTGCACAACTCCTTCTCCTGCTGTGTGCCCTCTTTTCTTCCAGCATCCTCCTCCCCACCCCCACCCCCGGATCCTTGTCCACCATTACTGATCTTTTCATTGTGGAATCTCCCAGGAATTTCAAAGGAAACATGGTGTTTGCTTGGTTACATTTTGGAAAAATACTGATTTACATTACCTCAACAATCCTCCCCCAAACCCTGCCAGGTAGGTCAATATTATATTTTTACCTATGTACAATATTACAAAGTCAGAGAGAGAGAGACCTATGCTGCTTGATTTCATGTGTGGAATGAGGTCTGGACTCCAGCTGGTGTGAAAAGTAGAACCATAGACCCATAGTCCCTAGTCCCTCCCTGAAGTTTTGTCTTTGTTGATTGATGACAGGTCACTGTCCTTTTCAAAGAAACCAAGTGGAACTCTGGGGAAAGGAAAGAGAAAACATATTCCAGGAGAGTTGCGAAGGCGTGTGGTTATCTGTGTAGGTTTTTGCTGAATTTGGGAATTTTTTTCAAAGATAAAATTTTAATTTTCTAGAGGTCGTTGGCCTGGGCTGTAACATTGATAGTCTTATCTCATTATGCTACACTGCACCAGCTCTCAAATGTATACAGTGGTACATACGCTTCAGGTTAAATACGCTTCAGGTTACAGACTCCACTAACCCAGAAATAGTGCTTCAGGTTAAGAACTTTGCTTGAGGATAAGAATAGAAATCGTGCTCCGGCGGCGCAGCAGCAGTGGGATGCCCCATTAACTAAAGTGGTGCTTCAGGTTAAGAACAGTTTCAGGTTAAGAACGGACCTCCAGAACGAATTAAGTACTTAACCTGAGGTACCACTGTACATTATAAGCACATCCATGAATAAGGTAGTCATACTAAATAAATGCCCTAAATATTTACTAATTAGAACCCCCTCCACTTACAAAAATTGTGTGATTTTTACAAGTCAGAACCATAAACCTTAGTACTGAGGCAGTAGTATTTTCCAGCAGAAACGCTGCAGTGTTTAGCTCCATGTACTGCTTGATTTTATTCTTAAAATTTGTGTACTGCTTAACCATTAAAGCCTCTACATGGTTTACATAGAACATGAAACGTACATCAAAATTAGCAGCAAAAGTCAGATGTGAAAAACAAGTTGACCAAAAATATTTTCATTATTTGTTACATTTATATGCCACCATTATCTTCCAAGATCAAGGTGGTCTCCATGGTTCTCCTGCTCCCCATTTCATCCTCACAACCGCCCTGTGAGGTAAGCTAGGTTGAGAGGTAGTGACTGCCCCAAGGTCTCCCAGTGAGCTTCATGGCTGAGGGGGGATCTAAACCCCCCTGGTCTCCCAGGTCATAGTTCAGAGCTCTAACCATTACACTACACTGCCTTCCAAATATAAAGAAAACCAGTAAACTCTATATATCTCGTTGAAGTCAAATGGACTTAAGCAGACTTAACCGTGTACACCAGAGCGTTCCAAACTTTCCTTGTTGGTGACACACTTTTTAGACATGGATCATTTTGCAACACACTAATTCAGTTTTATTAGCAAATCAGAAGGCTGCCCACTCCCTTTTCAACCCTGGGAGGACCGTTGGGACCGTTTGTGCGACACACCTACACACGCAGCCGACACTAACGTGTCGCAACACACACAGTTTGGAAAGCTCTGGTGTACAAACTTGCAGCTGGAAGCTAATATTCTGCCGTGTAACGGTCTTTGGGAGATGGGGTCAGATTGCAGTTTCTAGTCGAACAGTTTCTAGTGTGCTGTAGCTTTGTATAAAACTGGTAATATTCTCAGTTGTTTTTTTTTAAATGAAAATATTATTCTAAGACACTTTCAAATGTCACATATTTGAAATCATCATAATCACCATTCCAGGCAACTTTCCTTCATAAAGATGGAATAATTTTCTTGGTGAGAAAAATCTGGTTGATGTTTAAATCAGAGGCATAACTTTCTCCCATTGCCATCTGTCGTTTTGCATCTACCTGTTCCCTAAGTGTGTTTCTGGCTCACTCGTTCTTTCTTCGTGACTAACCTCACATGCCTCTGTTGCACTCATTCATTTTGCAAGAGCAGCAGGGTTTTCCTAACTGCAAAGACATGGAATGTGCTGTGGAATGAAGTGTCATATTAGACCAGTGTCAAGATGTTAGGAAGGAGTATGGAAATGTGATCCAGACAGGGATGGCGCCTTGCATAATAATGGCATGTGATGGTTCCCAGAACAAACCTCCTTTACAGTGGTACCTTGGGTTACAGACGCTTCAGGTTACAGACTTCGCTAACCCAGAAATAGTACCTTGGGTTAAGAACTTTGCTTCAGGATGAGAACAGAAATTGCATGGCGGCAGTGGGAGGCCCCATTAGCTAAAGTGGTACCTCACGTTAAGAACAGTTTCAGGTTAAGAACGGACCTCCAGAACGAATTAAGTTCTTAACCCAAGGTACCACTATATTAAACATCACTCCAGTGAGGTTTAGTGGAGGGTGGGAGGTGCTTCAGAGAGCGATTTGCCAAACCGCTCTCTGAAGCGCTCCCCTCCATTAAACATTGATGGGGTGGCATTAACCAGATGGGGCCAGCAGTAAGCAGGGGACCCCCTCTCCCAATGAGATCAGAACCCAGCCTCATAAAGCGGCACAGGGCTGGCGCTGCTCCAGTGGTGAGGACTGGGCTGGATGGAGCTCAGTGGGCTCCTTTCGCCCTCCGTGCCCCGGGTGTCGTTAAAGCACTCTCTGCCGCTGCCCTTATGTGCTTGTTTTCTGGGTGCAGGGTAATTTCTACATGGAGAGTTTTCTGCCGTTTGATGTGGTTCAGTCCATTTTCCCATCGCCTTCTGTTCCACATGCATTTTCAGTCTGTGAATCAGTTTTTCACACATTGGCTAGGGATTCAACTTGCAACTATTGCGAGCGCAGCTGGGGATTTCCTATTGTTGGCAAGGGCAGGATTTGTGCATAATTCTCTACCTTCTACAGCCAACGATTAGACTCTTTTGCACATATTGTTCTCTGAAATGCAACCAAATCCTTTTGGAAGCAAGGTGTAATTTGTGCAGCAGCAATTTTAAAATTCTAGATAGGTTTTTTTCCTATTAGTAGAGTTATAGCCTTATGAACCATAATGTATGGGCCTTAATTCAGAACACTAATACCCTAATCTAGCATATTGGTATGGACACAGGAACAAAATGCCAATGCATACAAAGATCTCCCCTGCTGTAAGGTCTTCCCTGTTCATTTTGATGAAGTTGGCAGCTGTGTGTGTCTTATGCTTTGTCTGCGTGGAACTGATGCTTCTGTTGAAGTAAACAGGGACACCAACAGCCATGGGGGAACTTTGTGTGCGTATCACTGGAGCTGCAAAGCTCTGGCTAGGAATTCAGAACTGAAGAGGAAGCAACACAGTTCCAAGGGTATCCTTCAGCCCCAACTGATTGCAGTGGATCTTACTTCCAAGTAGGAAGCGCTGCTAACATTTTTTCCCCTGGCAGGGCCCTTGTGCCTTTAACAGCTGCACAACAACCAGAAAATCAACTGGTGAGCCATTTCACAACAAGCAGATGCAGCAGTTGGAATAAGCTACACCGGATAGAATTCTGTTTGCAGATCTGGGCCATTGATGAGAACCTACAATGTTCAATTTCTAGAAAAAAGAAATGCCAAGGTTGAAATAGGTTTGGAAACCCTACCACAACTCCCTTCACACATACATTCAAAATGTGGAAAGTCGGCGGGACCAGACCACCTTTGCTAGCCCTGTCCTCAGTGTTGTGCTCCCTGGGACTATGGTCGCCAGCAACACCTCCCGCCCCAAATATCCATGCAATTGGCACAATACTTGAAAGGGTTGTCCTCACCTGTACAACTGTATGTGCTTAGGCCATCCTTTCAAATAGGACTCGGAGCATAGGGCATGAGGGGTGGGGCCAATGGCCTGTGTGACTTTGGAGTGGTAGACATGGTCCCCTGCCCCCTACAGACATTGGAGAGGGAAGGGTACCTAACACTTGCTCAGAGAGATTTTCGTCTAGTCTTACGCCATATGCTCCAGGGTTGAGCCTTAGCATTGGAAAGCACATGCTGGAGTCTTGGTGAGGCCCAGCACATTTTAAGCTCCGACAGCCTCTGGGGCTTAGGAAAGAAAGTTACAAATGTGCTAAAGTAACTAGGTCAGACAGGGCCTAGGAAAAGCAAATACGTAAGCCAGTCAGTCATTTAAAATTTATGCACTGCAGAGCGTAATCTGTGAGCAGGAATCATCTGGGCACATACATACTTGAAAGAACTCAACTGCTTACATCTATTAAACAGAAAATCACCAATAAATATATAGCCAAATTATAAGAGGTATCGAATGCTAACAACCGAAGTGTCACAAGCAATATGTTAAGAAGGCAAATAGCTACAGATCTTGTGTTTCCCATTCCAGAAAACATGACAGCAATCATGGTGGTTGGGGACGGGGTGGGCGGGCAGTAAGCTTGAGCAACCTGTTTCCAAAAAACTTCACTTTAATGACAAGAGGTGGGGATATTTCCAACTGGACACACCACAGAAAGCCAAACTATGGTTTACTGAGGATGCACAAATGTGCTGGTTCCCTGAGAGCAGCAGCTCACAGCTACTTTGCTCCTCTTGGTCCTTTTAACACAGCATGATGCAGCAGCTACACCAAGCTGTGTAATTCAAACTGGGATTGTGGTTAAGGTCTCTCCTCCTCACAGTGACCTGTAGTCAAAGTTTTTTGCTATCTCGGGCTTGGACAACCTTGTCTCAGCTGCCATGTCACAGTAAAAGGATTAGGTAAGAACTCCGTTCTGGGAACAAGCACAAGGGTTGTGTTCGTGCCCCACCCCACATTGACAGAGTGTGCATTAGCCCACCCTGCCTTGTTACACCCCTGTTATGCTCCCATTTCACCCTTTTCCGGGTCCAAAATGGCCCAAGTGTTGGCGGTTGTGCATGAATTGAATGTGCTCAAAATGGTCACAGCCTGTAATGGAAATGTGAAAGACCTTTGCATTATGAGGAGTTAGTGGTGTACAGCAATAGCTCCTCTCATGCTGAGACCTTTTTGGGGTCTGGGACACTTTAGCCAGCCGCATTTCTTATCTTGCAATTGAATGCCTGCAGATAAGGTGGCTAATTTCTTATCTATCACTTTGTCATGGGTAGATCTTCAGAGAGCCCCAAGTCAAAGGGGCACTGGTGTACATTCCAGGAAGAATGTACAACAACAGTAGGCTTGAACACAGCTACAAGCTGTCTCTCCTGATACACAAGGGTTTGTGTGAAATAGTGCATACTTGTTCTTTATACTGTATACATAGTTACTCAGACCAGTGTACAGCTCAACAATTGTGTATATGGGTCCACAGATTGTAAGGCTGCTGCTCTCTTACCATACCCCTTCCGCCAAACTGCTACACTATTCTGTAAAGTAACTTAAAATGAAGTGGGATAAAATGGGGAAAGAGACAAGAGGAAAAAAAGAAAACCACATATATTTTCACTGGAGTTCATGGAAGTTGGCTGCCCTTTTCTATTTGAATGGCAAGTAGAACTGAGCATCCAATATCCACAGGCACCTTTGAAACCTTTAGGTTTAATTACTTGACTAAATTTTACTTCCCTTTCCCTTTTGATGCATGATAAGACCTGCATAGGCACTAATTGACTCATAGATCCCAATGCAGGTGTGAAGGTGATTTAAAAGGGCCCATTTGCAGTGATGTTCTGGACGCTAATTAAACCCTCAGAAGTTCTGTGAACTTCCATTTTCCTGCTGTCAATGTTAAAAAACTGAAATATGGAAAGTACATTCGACAAATGAGAATCATTACATTTTTCTCATTTGCTGTGCTTGAATTAAACTTTCTAACTTTCTTCAGGTTTAGAGGTTTAATAGTTAGCTTTTTTTATCCATGATGTGCTTTGCTACCCACTCCTATCAAGAGGAAACATAAATTGACCCTTCCAGGTATGTAGTAGTTTTAGCAGTAATTAAGGGTAAAACCACTGCAATATGGCAGACTTATCTGAAAAGTGTTAGTTTGAGAAAGGAAAAATAGTAGATACAGACAAAAGGAGAATCCCCTGCATTCCTAGATCCAGGTTTAGGACAACTACTCTTTGGAGAGAGAGCTCCAGCAGAGATTTAAAATCACAAAGCATGCAGCAAAGTAAAGGGTGGAAATATAGGCTGTCAGATCTTTAAAAATATCCCCTTCTACATTGCGTCCCCACTTCCTGTAGCATGGAGAGAGACCACGTATTTGCTAAGTTAAAAATGGTTTACTTACAAATTCTTCAAAGGTCAGAACCATGTGCTTTTCCATACAGCAACAATTAAAGGCAGGCTGTATAACTTAGATTCCAAAACGGTAAGCAGGGGTGCCAACTTGGATAAATATTGTGGGGACCCAGGTAATCCCTGTCCCACATAACCAATCACATTATGCAGTGCACACACAACATTTGAATGGGAATGCCCATCAATTTTGTGGATGCTGAAGCCCCTGTGGCACTTATGAGTTGGCTTCTATGATGGTAAGAATTTCTAAATTATTTATATAGAAACACAAAGATGGTTTGCTTAAGTTATACAGTCTAAGCTTGGAGCATCCAGCTTAGGCCTCATTGCTGGTAGGGTTCACATGGTGGAAGAGAGACCAAAGAGTTTGGTAACCCTTTCTCCCAAGGTGAGAGGGTGTGACCAAGTTAAGCCTGGCAGGACACCTTATTCTATCGTCTTAACCCCTTCATACATTAATTAGAGTTAAGCATGTTGGTTATACAAGGCTGGATATGTTGCATGATAGCCTCTCGTGCTACCTAGAGTGTGCCCTCTCTGCTTTGTTCCCCTCTGGGTCTTGGGGCAGTTTTCTCATATTCCCAAACATCATTGCAGTTAACTTTACCTCAGGCCTTTGCTATAGTTACACCCTTCCCATTTAACGGATTCTTTAGTGGCTTTGCAGTTTCATCGCAGCCTGCAGGTATAAAAAGAAAAGAAAAAAGAATTGCATTCTCAATAAATCAAGAGGAAGGCATCTTTATTTGATGTGCCGAGTCTCATTTGTGGATGTATGTCTCCAGACTGTATTAATGTCTGCACATTCTTTAATCCCGCCCCTCCTTTTGGCTGGACCTTCTCACACTTCACTACTGATTCTAATCTATTTCTGTCTTAGTTTAATTTGAAGCAAGTCAAAATCCATCAGAAGAAGAAGAAGAAGAAATGGAATGAGAAGGGCTATCACAAATGTTTTAACTGCTAATAAATGCCCAGAGGAATTGTACACCTATTACGTTTTACCTCTCGATTGCTGTACCAATAAAGCTCATACCTCGATAGCGGGGAAGGGGAGGGAAACTGTAGCCCTTCAGATGCTGTTGAACTACAACTCCCATCAGCCCCAACCAACATAGACAATGGTTCAGGGATGATGGGAATTTTAGTCCAGCAACTTCTGGGGGAAGGCATATGTTCTCCATCCATGCTCTTCCAGTAACTAACTACCTAATCTTACAATCCTAAATTCTCTCTGGGAATAAACCTGGGTGAAATAACTGAGTAAACATGGAAAGGTTGAGGCTTTGTGGTACGGCTGAAGACATTCTCCTGCCTGAAGCAAGGATGGTGGCACCCCATTGAAAGCAGAGAAGCTGACCGGATTGGCAGTTGAATCTTCTCTGACTACTGGAAATAGGACAGCACCCTCCACCCCCCACAAGGTCAGTAGGCTACTTTATGGTACAGGGTTGGCCATGTGGCACACGCAGTTCTAGTCTCCAACACCTTACTGCTACCCCCTGAGCCCCAGCTACAAAATCTGTGGCTCAAAACTGCCACCTCACCTTGTGCCATGGTAGGGCTTCTCTTATCCCAGAAAGTGGCTGCAGCAGGCCTACAGCATAGCATAGAGACACATAGAAATGATCTCACAATCGGAACCAAACTTTGTTATGGGGCAACTAGTCAGTATAGTCTGCATTAGGGATGGGGGAGAAATTTGATTCAGTTTGCATTTAAAAGTGAGTTTCCATGACAATATGAAGACTGAAATGCAACCACACTTCAAAATTCACACTTAACCTGAATTTTGTGGTGCATTTCTCTAACCAAGCAATGTTTACAAAAATACACATAAAAATGAATATGCTACTTAAAACTACATGCAAAAATGCATTTTATTAAGAGAAATTGTTTGCAAGGAATGTGTACACTAGTTAAAAATGTATATAAAATGTGTTTATTTGGAGAAATTCACAGTGTAATGCTGAATAATTTTCATGATACTCTTTCCCCCCATGATACTCTTAAAAAAGAACAACCCACAAATTGCTGCAGCAATGTGGAGAAGTGGGAAGTAATGTGAAAATTTAAGATTGGAAAATGAAAAAGTTAAGAGAACTGAAACTGACAATTCCTTCCATTCGTAGTCTGTATTCCTTAAGGGCAGACAACAAGCTAAAGAACCTCCTATTTTAATAAGAGAAATATTTCTCTTAAGATTGTGGTAATGAATTTTTTCTTTTTGAACATCTTTGATATATTTTCCAGGGGCATGACTATAGCTTGGTGATATAGCAGATGGTTGGCCTGAAGAGCATCTCAGGTTCAGTCCATGGTACCCCAATTTAAAATGAAGTAGCAGAACTGGGAAATACCTTTGCTGGCTGAGAGCATGGATGCCAGAAAAAGACACAGCAGAGAGCACTGGGCTAGACCAGGGGTGAGGAACCATGTCACACCACATGCTGCTGAACTGCAACTCCCATCATCCCTGGCCATTGGGCATGCTTGCTGGGGCTGATGGAAATTGCAGTTCAGAAATGGCAGGTCCCTCAACCCTGGTCTAGACAGGCCAGTGACCTACTTCAGTATAAGGCTGGTTCTTATTTTGTTGTGAGTCTGAGTCCTTTTCAGGCATTGCGTCTAGGTGTTATTTAAACATGTGGGGGGCAGTGGGAGTGAGTTCACTATCTCAGCCCCCTTGTTGCTAACCCTTCCAACTTGTGGTAGGTGAACGTCTGCAGTGGGGAGCCCCAATTTCCCATGGTTCTAAAATGCATGGGGAGCATCCATAGGTACAAAAGCTTCCCTGCAGCAGAAATTCATCTTTCTCAGTTTGAAAGGTGACAGAAATGTCAATAGGGGTGTTGTTGGCAGACATATTCCCTCTGCTCCTCTCATACTTCTAGCCTGAAGTATTACTTCTGTTATACTGATTTCCATAAATGTTTCTTTCCCTGAGTTAGGTCTTAAAGGTAAGCATCTCGTGATGATTAGTGAGGCAGCAAATGAATGTCAGTGGCTCTCTGGGCATGGAATTATTTCCTCAATAGGTAATTGGTTTGCAGAGTTTGGTGCATGTTTCTGAGATATCTCTCTCTCTCTCTCTCTCTCTCTCTCTCTGTGTGTGTGTGTGTGTGTGTAAAAAGAACACAATATTTGTCACTTGAACCTTACAAGAAGGACAGGTTACATATTGCAATCAGTTAGTCATTTCCCCACCACAGAGATGGTTAGAGCTGATAAGGTACTGCACATAATATGCTGGTTGTGGGTTCGAATGTTGACAACACTGTGCTATCTCAAGCACTGGCGTGTCTTCAGAACGGCTTCTTAGGACGTGCCACTTATCCATTTCTCTAGGCTGCCGAAACCCATTATCAATTTCACTTAACATCTCTCTCTTTTTTTAAAAAAATGTATTTTTATTAAAGATTTTCTTGGTTTACAAAAGTATGTGCAATCTCTCTCCTCCCCACCCTCCCGCCCCAGTAACATGTTTAACAGATCAGTTTCATTAACATCTCTTTTTGAAACTTTTCCTTGCAAGGCACTGACATGACCAGCTACCAGGTGGAACGCTTTGAAAAGCGTATGAAAGGCGGTTGGAAGGTTGAAGAAACTGTATCCTGGATCAATTGCTCTTTTTCAGCAGTGCCGTTTGCTGTTATTAAACTCTCAGCATCTCATTTGTCTACTCTGGATAACCACGCTGAGAAGCATGCTCATGACCCTGGTGATGAGAGCTGATATGGCTGTCTTCATATCTCTTCATTTTAAGCCCAGAAAAACAAACACATTTGATAACTTTTCTGCCTCGACAGCAGCCCTGTGAAGCAAATTTATGCACAGTGCACTTCTGATGTCTTTTTTTTTTTTTTTGGAAGGGGGTAGCCATCATGAAAAGGATTAGCAAATGTTAAGGAGAAGGCTCTGAGAAAGCTGCTGCCTTTCCTCACCAATTACTGTAGTTCAAAAGGCAACTCAAAATCGGCACTGCCAAAGATGCCGTCCACAAGTTGGAGCTGCGAATTTCTTTAATCTGCAAATCTGTTTGTTGGAGAGCAATTTGTGTGTGCATGTGTGTTTCTGGGGAAAATATAGGATGCTTCTTGACAGTAACAACAAATCTATACATTTGATGCTAAAGATAAATTTGTGGAAATTGTAATGAATAGATAAAACCTTTATTTTTTAAAAATAAAATGTTTTTACTGAGTTTTTCTTGGATACAATTTGCAGATGAAACCTTTATTGATAGAGAAGCTACCTCATTATATATATAACTCATGAATTGTTAAAACTGCTGTCAATAGCAGGCTTTTTAAAAAAACAACAACGGTTTGTTGTATTTGCTGGGTCTTTATAGCAGTCCTTCCTTTCTGATATTCGTATGCTATGCTGTAACCTAAAATTCTCTGAGGGGCTTACAGTGAATAAAGAAAAACAACAACTGTAATACAAAACATAAACCATTAAAAGGGAAAGAGCTAGATAAATAGAACAAAACAGAATTTGCTGCACCACTGCCACAATTAAAAACTCTCTCTCTCTCTCTCTCTCTCTCTCTCTCTCTGTGAGTGTGTGTGTGTGTGTGTGTGTGTGTGTGTTTTAAGGTTCCAGACCACTTAAGCTATTTAAAAGGCCTGGATGAACATAACTATCTTTACATGGGATGAAAAAAGATCACAAAGATGGTGCTGGGTGAGCCTTTTTTAGAAGGCTACTCCGCAACCAGGGTGCTACTACTGAAAAGGCTTTGGTGGTTACTTCACTTTGTGGTCACTTCATTCACCCTGGAGCAAGCAGGACATTGAAGAGATCCAGGTCAGATATATATGGGAGAAGATGATATTTGGGTTATGCACCAAAAGGTGGCCTATATCGTTACATATAAATGAATTTCTAATTCAGATGAATCCCAGACCATGGTTTGGAGACACAGAATTGCCACGTATGAGGAGAGGAGAATACAAAAGTCCAGGTCTCAGTGTCCCCTCATGTGTCTCACATCAAACCATGATTTGGTGTTGCATCTGAATCAGCTTACTATTGCACCTGATGTCTGGCCTAAATATCCATGTGTGCACAAGTATACCTGTTAATCATTTTGAACCTTTTAAAAACCCCTTAAAGAGAGCTTTTAAAAGATCCTTTACCCCTACCCTTTAAATCCATCTTCGGCTCTAGTGATAGCAAATGGGGGGGGGGGGAAGATGTGGAGAGAAGAAAAGCATTGAAAGAGACAGTTTAGCTATAAAACTAATCTAAGGCTGTGTGATTATTAGCACCTTAAGACTCAGGCCATTTCCCTACATGGCATTTCAAGTCACAAACCAGAGAGGGAGGTGGGATGTCCTATGCACATTGCCTGTTTCTTTCCCTGGCACCTGCACCTGCCTCTATTCGTTAAGCTGTGATTGCACATTCAAAACAGCTGCCTCACAGGAACACACCTCAGCTGAACTGTGAAGTGATTGTGGCTTATTGTTTTCAAACTGGATGGGAGCTGCTTGGAGGGGAAATGCATCAAACTGCAGTATTCCTCAAGAACTACGGGATATGGATGGTGGCTAATAAACATTGTGTGGACACAGGTTCAGACATCGGGAGCAGAAGGAAGCCTACTGGAGCCAGAGGAAAAGGTAATGCTTACACAGTGTTGTTAATTCATCTATGAAATGTTACAGATAGGTAGCCGTGTTGGTCTGCCATCGTCAAAACAAAAAAAATTCTTTCCAGTAGCACCTTAAAGACCAACTAAGTTAGTTCTTGGTATGAGCTTTCGTGTGCATGCACACTTCTTCAGATACACACTTCTTCAGATACAGATGTGTATCTGAAGAAGTGTGCATGCACACGAAAGCTCATACCAAGAACTAACTTAGTTGGTCTTTAAGGTGCTACTGGAAGGATTTTTTTTTTGTTTCATCTATGAAATGTTATAGGTATTAAAACCAGGCCCTCTCCAGCTAATTCAACATAACTGGGGCCATGGGTGTAGCTAAGGAGGGGTGGCTGCCTCCTTAAATCAATAAAATTCAATAAAAATACATAGCAAACTGAGGTTCTGCCCCCCAAACAAAAGGCCTGCCCCCCTAGCAAAAATCCTGGCTATGCCCATGACTGGGGCAGTTTTGTGCTTAAATGTGGCAGTAGCAGTTCCATGTGTTTATTTTAGCTTTCAGACTCAAGCTGGCACACTGTATATTTCATTGAAATGTTTTGTGTTGAGGTCCTTCTTGAGGTAATTGGATGCTGAAATGAATCCTCCCCCTCCCCCTGTTGAATCTGGTGTTTCTTCTCTAGCTTAAATTCACCCACTTCTTGAGTCCTTTTCCCTCAGTTCTTTTTGTTTTACTTTGTCTTCCTTCTACCATAGGCTCTTAACTGCCATTTTCACTGAAAATTCATCTCAAGTTCCATCTTCCTTTGTTCACAGCCTTGCCTCCCATTGGTCAGGGCAAAGATGCCATGACATCATCACCCTGACCAGGTCATTCCTCTGATGTTGCTCCTTTTTTGCCTGTGAGAGTTGTGATGAAGGAGAGTGTGTTCAGCTGACACAGTTGAGGGTGGAGTGGAAAGCTAGGTGCTTTCCCCCTTGCTTCTCTTTCTTTTGTTAACCCAAGAACTGAATAATGTTTTCCCTCATAAAATGTGACATTAAGGGTTCTGTTGCTCTTTTTAAAGGTGTTTAAATAATTCACAATGGTGTATCTCCACAGCACTGGAAACGTTGTTAACAAGTGTCTCTCTCTAGAGAGTCATGGTTCTGCTTTGAAATTCTCACTCCATGTGAGAAAAGAAGAATTCAGAACCTCTTGGCACCGTAGAAACTGTATTACGCTGGCATATTATCATTTATTCATATAGCATAATCTATGTACATGGTGCTTTGGAAAGAACAGGCACGTGAGCGTTTTATTTTACTGGATATTGAATATTGGAACATAAGCATTGTGATTTTCAGTATGCGCAATATGGAAACAATATGTTCCAAAATTTGTATTTGAAAACGTGTTTGAGAACATGGGCACATGCCACAGGCAATTCCCAGTTAACCATGAACTCCCTGTGGCATTATATGAAAATACTTGTTTTCCCCAAAGCCGTATTGATCTGAAGCCTCTTAAATCAAAGGACTAGACTCTGGTGTAGCTGATTTGTTGTTTGAGGTACATTCTTGCTTTAGGACCATAGTTTTCAAACTTTGTTTTGAAGGAACCTGGGGTACCTCAGAAGCTGATTAGCAGTTCCTCGATGAGATCACCATAATGGCAGACTTTATTATTATTAATTGATTGTGTGTGTGTGTGTGTGTGTGTGTATATATATATATATATATATATATATATATATATATATATAAAGGGACGCAGGTGGCACTGTGGGTTAAACCTCAGAGCCTAGGACTTGCCGATCAGAAGGTCAGTGGTTCGAATCCCCATTGCTCGGTCCCTGCTCCTGCCAACCTAGCAGTTCGAAAGCACGTCAAAGTGCAAGTAGATAAATAGGTACTGCTCCAACGGGAAGGTAAACTGCGCTTCCGTGTGCTGCTCTGGTTCGCCAGAAGCTGCTTAGTCATGCTGGCCACATGACCCTGAAGCTGTACGCCGGCTCCTTCGGCCAATAAAGCGAGATGAGCGCCGCAACCCCAGAGTCGGTCACGACTGGACCTAATGGCCAGGGGTCCCTTTTACCTTTTATATATATTCATATATTTCTCTGCAATACAGTCTACGGCTTGGAAAATACAAAACAGCCAGGATTGAAGGGGAGGGGGAATGCTATTAAAAATTGGAAAAGATCTGGCACAACACTGCCCCAACAGTAATGCAGACATGCAGGTGCAAAACCGCATTTTGCACTAGTGTGGACAAGACCCATGTGAGCGTCTACCTCTTGATACAGTACAGATACAGGTTAAGCTGCAGCTTTAATTATATCCTGTGGTGATAGCCTCCTTCCTGTTTTGCTGTAATCTCTGCTTTGTGTAGAAAAGTGGATTTGAATTTTATAGAATGTGTGACCTCTTGACTTAGTTTGTCCTGAAGTTTGACATCTTGCTTACTGCTTATTGGAGGTTTCTCTCTACTTTTCAAATGTGCTTTTAATTTGAAGATGATTTGCTCATCACAGGTTGATGAGGCACCCATGAATCTTCTTCTGTACAGCAATATCACCGTATCGATAAAGACAGTTATGTTTTGTCTGAGTGCCAGCCTCTGTGTCTGCCTTTCTTAAGCAGGGAACCTGGTAGCCACAAAATGGACAACCCGAAAAACCTTAGACCATAAGTGTATGTATCCCCGTGCCTTTTGGATAATTAGATTCTAACTTCTATTACTTTGAACTGGAGTGATGTGTGATCCCTGGAGACTATGCTATTTAATGTAACCTGGTAGAGGCATTTTATATTTTTTTATTGGTTAATATTGCTATCACATAGCAAGCGAGTTAAAAGACAGGTGTGCCAATTCAGTTTGGAACTGGGTTGGATATACAACCATTTCTGCACTGTGACATTTGCTCGTGAGGCCACTGTGTCTAGCTGTGTCTCTTCTTGGGGTTGCACAACTGACTTGTGGGGCTATTTGTTATGTCTCACTGTTTCAAATAAGGTCAAGATCTGGAATTAAGAGGATTGAAATGTCTTAGAGTAGTCAGTCCCATCCTGAATGCAGAAATACAACAGAATTACCTTCCCTTAGGGATGCAATCCTATCCTACTTGGGGTTAAGCCCCATTGAAATAAATGGAGCTTATTGTGAGGTAAATGGGATCAAACCACTGTTGGGACCCACCCATTTGCCATGACCCACAGAGCACCTGCCTTTGGTCTCCTTACACTTCACCAGGAGGCTCATCCGGCTATTTCCTGAAATTTGAAGGCTTGATTAGCTACAACACTTGCTGGATTCAGGGCCAGAGAGGTCTGGTACCCACAAACTCATAACACTCTCCCTTTGTCTCCCTCTGAGACTCGGGCCCAAAGGCAATTTTGTGTTTCCAACTTCTTTCTTTCCTTTTTATAAATGACTTTCCTTCAAAAGATCTGAAGAGGCAGGGAAGCTATGCCAGCACCTTTGAGACATCAATCACATATGGTGGGAGAAAATGATACTTTGCAGATCACTGAAATTTAATAGAACAATTTGTATCGGCCTACACGTCTGTGTGCCATCATTCTAGCTCTGAGCAGCATCTATGAGCTAACAGAACCACATGTTGCAATTCTCTGTGAGTTGCCATCCTGGCCTTCCTTCCTTCTTCCATCCATCTAGGAATCCTTATAGATTAGTGGCAGAGGGCCCAAACAGATGTAGTATTAAATATGCAAATGCATAAAATCTACCCGACTCTGTCTGAGCACGTGGGACGGCCACTCTGAGCCAGAGTGCATATGCATAATTTTTGAGGCCCCCCCCCGCCCCCGGGTCTGCACCCAGCCCACCACTGTGGTGACCAGGAGGTTCCTCACAAGTGGATGGGCCAAAAAAATGCCCTCCTCTTTTTTGACACATAGTTTGAAGGATGTACCACTTAAGAGCTCCAAACATGCTTGGCTAAGGAACTTCCATGAGGCATCTGGCTCCTGGCCACTACTGGGAACAAAATCCTGGACCAGTGATCTGATCCAGCGAGGCAAATCTTCTAACACACGAGACCTGGGCAGCTACTCAACCTTCCCAGGTGCTTCTGGCAGTCACTGTTGTAAGAGAACCGTGGGACTCTCTCTCTCTCTCTCTCTCTCTCTCTCTCTCTCTCTCTCTCTCTCTCTCTGATTAAAAATCTTTTGGTTCCTAAATGTATTTTGACTAAAGAAATATGAGCTAGTCTTGCTTGGTAGCGCACCAGGCTTTCATGTTGTGAATAATTGATGATCATTGGGTCTGTTTATTGGTCTTGGGGGTATTGCTTGGGTGATTGATCGCTGCTTCGCACACAGCCTTTACATAATTTGGCAAGTACACCTTGCTCTAGAAAATAATAAATGTGCCAGAGGATGGAAGTTATCCCTCCCACCTCTCCACACATTTAACAGCAACGGCCATATTTTCTGTTGCATCTTGGGTTCGATAAAAATAGGATGCTGCTCACTGGAATGGCTTGAACTTGTGCTTGCAGTTCACCTTATAACGGGGCCATGGGCTGATTTGCAATAAGGCGGATTAGTCCCAATTGGTTTTATGGGCAAGCTGGCACCTCTGGCTTTGACAAGGTATTTATCTTGCAGAAGGATCTTTGGGTCTAAGAGAAAACAATGCTGTTTCACACATTCTGTGGAAGTGAACCATGGGGTTTGCCCGCTCAGTGTATACTTGGCAGGGATTTGCAGCCAGTCTCAGCACTCTGCCAGGAGTCGCTGGGGTTGCAAACCTTTGGCTCTCTACGCAGCTGACCATGTGGTGGACAAATATATATATATATATATATATATATATATATATATATATATATTGCAGTTTGGAGCATCTTACTGGGCTCCTTACTGGTCCTACCAGTAAGTCATTGGGCCCTCCAAACCTGGAAGGGCTATTGAAAGCTTCCTGTTTGGACCCGGTAATCACTGCCTTCCTCCTTATGTTAGGGAAGGACCGTACTCTAGTAGGTAGAGCAACCGCTTGAATAAATTGTCCCAGGTACAATCCTTGGTGTCTCTAGGTATGGCTGGGAGAGACTCCCACCTAAGGAGCCACTGCCAGTGTAGGCAAGGCCAAGGTAGATGGACCAATGGTCTGGGTCGGTATAAGACCACTTCCTGTATCCCTCCCTTCCTCTGTTGTCTCCACGCTCCTGCTGTATCAGGCCCCAGGCCCATCTAGTCTAGCATCTTGGTTTGACTGCAGGAAGCTCACAATCAGGGCAAGTGGGTCAGTGCTCTCCTAGTTTGCAATTCCCAGGTTGCAATTCCCTTGGTGTCTCCAGCTATGGCTGAAAACCCCAGGGAGCTGTTGTCTGCTTAGTGTGCTGGGAATTGTAGCTCTGTGGGAATTGGGGGAGGGGAAGGGCAGAAGCTACAGGGGCCATTTCAGAAGTGGGGAAGGGATGGCCCATGAAGCATTCAAGAGGCAGAGAGGTGGTGGCAAAATGGTGACGAAAGATGGCATTTTAAATTTGGTTGAAATTAGGAAAGAATTGAAAAGGGTACTACTGTAAAGTGGGCCTTTGAAAGTGTGACATGTTGTATGGACATTCCTGGAGGAGGGATGATTCATCAAGCTCCAGAGGCTTGTTCTTAGATGCAGTCAAGGTTAAATTGTCAAACAGCAATGCATTTCAAGAGCATTTATTTGCAATCATAATTAAATATAGTGTTCTACAATGTGGATTTTTGTTCTTGTCTTTTGCATGTTTGATCCTTATTCATGTTTTTGAAAACTGCTTATAGTTTTCCTCCTAACATATATAAATTGTCTAAATCAATAAAACAAATTGCTCTTCTTTCTTCCTTTTCCCCAGCCTCTCCACACTACCCCCCCCCCAATGTATTTAGGCTTCCTTGTGTGGTTTTTTTGTAATAAAAAAAACTTACATCAATTTTGCTGTCTTCCCACCCTGAAAAATATTCCCAAAGCTTTTTAAAAAAATATACTGATACCTCCCTTCTTGTTTCTTACTGACCCTGTTATGGCTTCAATCCTATTGGCACTCAATCAGCATAATTTGCTATTAGAGTGAATGATGGCAATAACTATTGTGAGGTTAGCTGCATGGAGCAAGCACATTTCCCAGCTATATCTTTTTTTTGAAACAAAGGGATATATGGTTTGCCCATGCTTGCCTAGTATAGAGTCCCATTTGATTTGTAGCAATATTCAACCTGCATGCAGAACCGTTGAGTTGAGAGAGAGAGAGATAGCTGTGGGGCACAATCACATACTGTATAGGGTTTGAAATATGGAGGACTGGGAATTACATGGATGATCCCACCTGCCCTCCCTCAATGAGTGGAGGGCTGTTGGAAATTCTGGCTGTAACTCATAGTTGCATTGCCAGGGTGACTCAGCAATGAATGGCCCCTTCAACACGATGGAAGCACATTTAACAGTCTGACTCACTTGGTGTGTTGTGCACCTCCAAGCCATTTTGTCCTAAAGTAGAACTGTTAAAACCATCCAAGTACTATGTCAAACTTAGACAGTGAGTTATCAGTGATGGAACTGGGAGCTGCTAATCTTGGTTCAATATAGGTCTTCCACTTCCTCTTTCAGAACAGTGTAAAATGTATTCTGCTTGCTTATCCTATACAGATTTGGAGTGCAAAGAGATTTGAACAGCTATTAATGCCTAACCGGCATTTGGTTCAAAGTGCAGGTCTTGAAGGAACGGTGCTGACTCAAGTCACAACTTGTGAGTCATTTATTTGAGTCATCCAGTTCTACTACTTTTTGGTGGCTGTCTTATTTTTCTGGCACACATGGATACAGCCTGTTCTCCTAAGAATAATTGTTAATTCTGCCTTTCATTAAGAGTATTTTTCTTTCTTGATAACATTACAATCATGTATAGGGATCCAAAGTAGGCTGTTTTATTGAATATTTACATTAGATAAAGCAAAGCAAATGAAAAATTAGGAAAAACTTTATCCCTGACTGGGAAGGGTTGGCCAAATGTTATGGGCAGATCATGGCTTTGTCCAGACAGGGGGATTATCTTGCATTTGGGTCATTTGGATACGATTTTTCTGCATGAAGGACAACCCCTTTTTTTTGCTCACCATCTTTATTGATATTCTACTTCTGAGTGGAGCTTGGCAGAGAATAACCTGGGGTTATGTTTTGTTTTTAGCCTCCTCCCTAAATATTCCCAGTTACCTTGCAAGATCAGACTGCAGTTTATTTATTTAAAAATAAATTCACTTTGCACAATTCCGATTTAATAGAACACTGCAAAATCTGTAATGATAAAACAAATTCGGGCCGCTTAATGGTCTGAGTGGGATGTGTGCTGAGCTCTCTGTAAACTAATGATCTAGTCTATCCTTCTCCAAATAGCATCCAACTTCATCTTAAACCACATTGGGATCTGATTATGTTACTGAGGGCCCAGCTACACTTTCCCATAAGTCCATACCTCTTTGGCCCATTTTCAATTTGGTCCAGAGCTGGGTGTTCGTACTTGGGATTTTTGCCTAAGCTTTTACTTGAGGAAGATCTGTGAAAGCCCGTGTTTCCCCATGTATTCTTCCTTCAGCTCTGCGCAGCTGTGGCAGAGAGTAGGAGAAACAGCGAGTCAGAGAATCGAGAAGGGATTACGTTCACATAGCTGGACCTGCATGGATCTTTAAAACAAATGAGGGCAAAATCGAAAGAAACAATGAACTGCGAAGGCAGCAGACATGTTTTGTGCATGTATCATGTGATCAGTCGGGTCAGCAATGCTAAGGACCAGAAGAGCTCTGCTCAGAAGTTGGAAAGACAACTGGAAAATGATTCTTGAGGGCAGGCAGGGAAAGAAGGTGAAGAGGTGAGGGTGGACTGCCCCAGAATGCAACTCCAGGGAAAAGTATGAGGAATCCCATTTAAAAGCTGTTTTCAGAGCAGTTTAGGAAGTGGAGCAAATCTCTTTCTGGGTTTCCCCTGGATTTCATAAAACTTGATTTAATGGTTAACCAGAGCAAGCAGAGAAAGAAAGCTGTTGGACCCAGGATAAGAGATCAATACAGAATATGGGGGTAACATGCGTCCAACAAAAGACAGCCACACCACCCCTTTGTTTAGGTGTAATGTTTGTCTTCACGTTTAAATTGCTATGTCTCTGTCTTGTGTTATTGCATTACAGTGGATGCATTTATGTAAGATGTGCTGAAGAAACAGGCCAATTCAGCCATACCCAAGCATGGAGATATCAATACTTACTGATCTGGCAGTGTTTGGGGCAGCGGGGGCTGTTCTGTGCCCAAAAGGCTGCCCTACCTATAGAATCCTCAGCTTTTTCAGCAGGACATGATGTGCCAAAGGTTGTGTGTGCCTCCTTATACTGAAGTGAATAAGAAAGCCTGCTGGCACAATACTCCACATAGAGAAAAATGAAGAGCTGGGTTATTTTTAGCGAGCTGCCTTTTGTCTTGGTTGTTCTAGATTCTTGCTTATGTATGCCTCTAGGTCATGCTCTGCTGAGAACCTGCTCTTGGTGAAATAGAATTTCCTCTTCCTGACACTTGCAAGGAAAAAAATACATACATTAAAGGGGATGCATGATCAAAGCTTTTTTCCTGAACTGCTAAATGACCAAGTGTCTTGAGGTAAAACGTGTCCTCGTTCTGTGAAATGTGTGGTAGAAAGCTACTTGGGCAGCAAAACTGAGCACACATAGAAATGGGACACAAAGACAGGCACGCTGAATGGAGAGATGTAGAGTTAGGACTGACCAGTGAGGTGGCCAAGTTTGCTGAGGGTACTGAATTGTGAAAACAAGAGAGAGATCGTGAAGAGCTTTTAATGGACCTTTCCCAACTCAGTGAATGGGCAGCAAAATGGCAAATGCAAGTGTAAAGTAATGCATTTCCGGGTGAAAAATCTTAAATTTCAAATGATGGCTCTGCTCTGCCTCCACTGTTCAGAGGCAGTAATGCTTCTGAATGCTGTTTTGTTCAGGTCCTGCTTGTGGGGTTCCCACAGGCATCTGGTTGGCCACTGTGAGAACAAGATGCTGGACTAGATGGGCCACTGGCCTGATCCAGCAGGCTCTTCTTACATCCATATGTTCTAATGCGAAGCCTACTTGAGAAAAAAAAAACAGACCACTGCTGACATCTTTAAAAGTGTATGCATTCATACTGAACTCAGTATGTGAACAGGGACACCCCAGATACCCCTGGGTGGTGGATATTACCTCAGTGTCTCACTGTGACATGGAGCAGAAGACTCACTAAGGGACCTACCACTTGACATGGGTGTGTGGTAGTGGAGAGGACACTTTCCTTCCTCTACCCTGTCCATAGCCACCATGAATTGCTAAGGGGGACAGGTGCAGAACTATAACCTGGTTCATAGCACAATCCTAGGCTTGTTCACTCAGATGTAAATCCCACTGTGTTCAGTGGTACTTAACACAGTTAAGTTTGTTTAAGATTGTGGAGACAAACTACAAAGCTGCCTTATAGAGCATAATGTCAGCTCATTGGCACAGACCAATGTGGGGAACCTCTGGCACTCCAGATGTTACTGAACTACAAGTCCCATCAGTCCCAGCAAGCATGGCCAGTGGCTAGGGATGATGATAGTTCAGCAACACCTGGAGGGCCAGAGGTTCCCCACACCTGGCTATGTAGTCCAGGGTTGTCTTCTCCAGCCTTACTATGTTGTGCCCTCCAAATGTTTGGGGCTGAAACTCCCATCACCCTCAGCCAGGGTCCCAAAGCCAGCAGCTCTCCATAAACTCAGGCGAGACCCTTCCCTCTTCTGCAACCTGGGATTCTTTTAACTGATGATGCTGGAGATTGAGCTCAAGACTTTGTAGATGCAAGTCATGAACTTAAACCCTGCACTGGGGGCACTTTTCTTCTTTCTCATTTGGTGGAAACACTGAACACGTCACTCTTGTGACACTCCCAGTTCCTATTCCTTTTACCATGTCAGAGATTTCAAATGCAAACTGCCAAAGTGCAACAGAGTCAAAGTTTTTACTTAAAAAACTAACCCATAATGCTTTGTGTGCTTTTCTCTGTGGGTTATTTTTTAAAAAACCCTTAAATCCTGGTTAGTCATTTCTATGCTAAAACTCTTATCTCCTACTCTGCACCTTTACAGCATCTTACATCATTGTTAATATTTCTCCTTTGAAGTTTTAGTCAGTGCTGTTAGCACTATGTATAAATATGAGTAACCCTTCCAAAAAAAAAGTGAAGTGAGAAGAACTGTAGATTTGTTCGCAAACCTTATTTGCAAACAGGAAGCGAGGCCCGTGGCCATTCTGGAGAATTATAAGGCAGTGAAATCCAAACAAGTAATATTCTCAGCAGAGCTGAAAGCATTCATCACTTAATCTGTGGAATCTGTTCATTAATCATAGATTTTAAGCTCTGGAATTTCTCATCAGAAGAACCCTCTCTGCAAAGTCTTGTAAACAACCTGCCCATGTAGTCAACAGAAACAAGTAATTATTATTGAGTAAATAGCCTCATAAGATCAAAGGCGATGAAGAGTCATTGTACTAATTATTAAATTGTTAAATGCATACATTAAGTTACAGCCACAACTTCCTTGTGAGACAGAATAAGAACCTCCTTCTCTGATTCAGGCTAAAGGTTTGCTTAGGGCAGGTGTTTGGAACCTTTGGCCCTCCAGATGTTGCTGAACTACAACTCCCATGTCCTGGCAAACATGGCCAGTTGCCAGGAATGATGGGAGTTGCAGTTCAGCCCCTCCCCCCTCTTAAATGTGAATGCAACCTGGATCAAAAACACCAGACAGCCAACCTAACAGCTGCCAAAGAAGTATAACAAATAACCATAACCACCCCCTATTCATTACTGACTTCAAAATTCTTTTAAGTAGTGAATGGGGGGTTGTAGAGACTATCATTGTCTGATTTCCCCCCAAAGCAATTTATAAGAACCCTTGGCATTAATGCTGTCCTTTGTTTTTGTTAATACAGTGGCACCTCGGGTTACATACGCTTCAGGTTACATACGCTTCAGGTTACAGACTCTGCTAACCCAGAAATAGTGCTTCAGGTCAAGAACTTTGCTTCAGGATAAGAACAGAAATCGTGCTCTGGCGGCGCAGCAGCAGCAGCAGGCCCCATTAGCTAAAGTGGTGCTTCAGGTTAAGAACAGTTTCAAGTTAAGAACGAACGGAACAAATTAAGTACTTAACCCGAGGTACTACTGTAGCTCCTAAAGGAGCTGTCCAAAAGACAGTGAACTTTAAGAGATTTGCATCAGTGAACATTGGGGTCTGTTTTCCATTTTATCTTGTTCATTTGGGGTGCTTTCCCCATTTTTTCTTGCACTCCCATAGTTTGGGAGCCAAGATTGTAGAGGTGTGTGTGTGTGTGTGGTAAGCAAGTATTTTTAAGTTTACTAGTCAGCAGTCTCAGCTTTGGCTCTTCCTTGCATATCATTCCTTCAACTGGAGTCATCTTGGTTTTTTAAAAAACTTATTTCCCCAGAAATAATATTCTTGTATGCTACAGAACAGAATGTAAACCCTAGCAGTCACTAGGACAATGTGGGGGGCAGTTCAGTAGAAGTAATCTAGGCTCTGTGAAAAATAGCATAAAAATAAAGGCCCTGCAATCAGGGGCGTATGAAGTGGGGGGCGGTGGGGGAGGGCTGCCCTGAGTGCCACTCAGGGTATGTGTGACAAGATGGCCCCTGCCTCCCCCAAGCTGTAGATCGACCAAGGGTGTGCACAGTCAGTATGGGCACCACTCACGCAGCATCCATATGGGCTGCTGCTCTCTCACGTCATCCATACGGACGTCCGTATGGGCTGCCTCTTGCACGGCGACCGTACGGCCTGTTGCTTGTGAGCAGCGGCCCATACAGAGTGCGCATGTGTGGCAGCCTGTATTATTGCCATGTGTGCGTCACCCGGCGGTTTGCCCCGCCCCTCGGCATCCCACCCCAGGTGCCGGAGAGGGTTCCTCCGTCACTGCCTGCAATCGCTATGAATCATGCTTTGTAGGACTGACATGAAATGCCACAAGCAACCAAGCAGAGATGCTCAGTTTTCCTGTACACCAAGGAATGTGGATTTCTCTAGTATTCACTGTGCTGCCTATGTACCAGCTGAGCAAACATTTTATTCCCCCAGATTACAAATATCATTATTCTGTTGCTAGGACTGAATACTCCACTGGCTTCAGACAAATATTCCTTACAAGTGTATGTGGTGGCTTTATCACATAGCACAGACATCGTGTAGGAAACAGAGCTGCATTGATTTTCATCCTTGAATATTGTTGAGGTAAAAAATTTTCCCCCCTTGGTTTTTTTTAAGGGAAAGATATCCAGGGGGTGGGTGGGTTGCCAAACAGTGAAATTTCTCTCACACACTCCCTAAGTGTTCCCAGGCATTTATAGCCTCTGGCTTTCTTTACGATTATTGCTTTAGTGCCATTTGTGTTTACCTGAGATTTTGTCTTCTGTAAGTGATCCCAACCTATTAGGAAATGTAAATGGAATGTGATGACATCACTGTGGCACAAAACCTATCAAATTTTGGTGACAACAACACTGAGGGCAAGCAAAGCCAATCCTTTGGACTGGTGATGGGAGGAAAGGCCACTCTGAGCCAGAGCAGAGAGGTGAGAGTTTTGTGCCCTCCTGGGCCTTCACTCTTGGTGGCAGCCAAGCTGCCAAACCCTAGGTACACCCCTGCCTGTCCTACCTACATTTCAGATTATTTATTCTTGGGGGAGGGAGATCTGGGGCAGGATATAGACAGATTATTCTCTGCAGGTGCACATGGTGTTCTATATTTAGTGCAGCAACCTCTATTTCCCCAAACACCTATAATTCTTCTTCTTCTTGCCCTGTGAAAGACCAAGTGTATGGAGAAAGCAGAGTCAGGATTCAATATGACCTTCTATTGAAATTCATTTAGTTAGTTTGCTATTCAGCTTTGGTCAGACCACACCTGGAGTCCTGTGTCCAGTTTTGGGTGCCACATTTTAAGAAGGATATTGACAAGCTTGAATGTGTGCAGAGGATGACGACCAAGATGATTGAGGGTCTGGAAACCAAGCCTTAAGAGGAACGATAGAAGGAGCTGGGTATATTTTGCTTGGAAAAGAGACTTAAGGGGAGATATGATTGCCAGGGCCGTCTTAAGCATATCCGGCGCCGTGGTGCAAAGCTCCCTCTGGTGCCCCCCTGGTTTCCCAGAGGTTTTTTTAGGGAGGATGGCGCTGCCAGCGGGGCTAGAGGAGGAGGGCAGCAGCAGCTGGAGGGTGGCTCCTCCGGTGGGGAAGAGGCAGAAGCTGGACACAGCACCTCTCAGCTCAGCTGGCCACTTTGTGCCGTGGTGGCCATGGCAGACAGAGGCTCTGAGCACGACGCTGCTTCAGCATGGCATGGCGAGGGTGGCAAGCTGATGCTAGGAGGCGCCGCGTCCAGCCTCTGCCTCTTCCCTGGCGCCCTCCAGAACTTGGTACCCCATGCCACTAGCCTCTATGGGTAAGACGCCCCTGATGATCGCCATCTTCAAATATCTTTAAATGTCACATGGAAGATGGGGAAAGCTTGTTTTCTCGTGCTCTGGAGGATAGGACTCAATCCAATGGCGTCAAGTTACAAGAAAAGAGATTCGGACTAAACATCGGGAATAACTTTCTGAGAGAGCTGTTTGAAAGTGGAATAGACTCTCTCGGGAGCTGGTGGTTTTTAAGAAGAGGTTGGATGTCCTGGATGCTTTAGTTGAGATCCCTGCATTGCAGGGGGTTAGACTAGATGATCCTCGGGGTCTCTTCCAACTGTACAGTGTTATGATTCTCTCTCACCACATGTGTAAACACACACAGAGAAACAACTTTACCTCTTGAATCGCCATAATTGCAATGGTGAGCGCGCTTCCTCCTCCTCCTAATTCTCCAAGCAGCGCGGGTTATTTTTCTCGCTCTCTCTCCCGGGAGGCGTCGCGCTGCCGAGCAGAACCTGCGAAAGGGAATCTCCGAAGATGACTCATGCTGGCGGCAGGGAGGAAAGGGAGCCCATCCTGGTCCTCGCACCTACCGCAGGGACCGACAAGTGTGGCGAGAGGCTCGCGCCAAAAGCCTGGGATCGAGGTGCGCGCGCGGGCTGCTCCCTCCTCTCCCCCACCCCCCAGTTCCCCAAGACGCGCGCAAGGGCGCGTTCCTCGCCTAGTCCTTGTTTCTTCTGTACCTTCATTCAGCTCAGCAGCAGCAGCAGTGCCTGATGGGCGTTGTGGTTTCCAGCAAGGCTGACACGCAGAAATCCCAGGGGGTCCTCGGATGGTGAGCATGTGCAGAAGAGGCCAGGATACAGCCTTGTGTACGCCGAGCTAGCCGGCGCGCGCGCCCGCCCGCAGGATAATCTCGCCTTCGCCGTGCCATGCCTCTGCATGGCTTGCAGCCGCTGAGAAGGATCCGAGGAGGAGGCGGATAAGGAGCCTGCCCGCCTTTCTGATCAGCCCTCCGATGTTTTCTTGCTTCTGTTTCAGCATCCAGGCCCATTCCTTCAGCAGCTCGGCTCTGCCAGAGTAAGTGTGCCTGCTTTCAGTGGCTGCCCCCCCCCGGCTGCCTACCCCCCCCATATGATGAATGGCAACGGTATGCTTCTTGGCCAATGGATACGTTGCTCAAACCCTTTGCATGGAAGGCAGGTAGGAAAGGAAAGGGGGGGGGGGGGGAGGAGAACATGTCCCCTCCCGTAGTCATCATTAAATTACGAGCCGGCCGAATTGCAACACAATAAGCGAGCAACCTCTCTCTACGTGCAGGGAGTAGTTAACTGTTTACCAGCTGGACGCGCCTGGCAACCTCTAGTACGGGTGTCAGCATTGGTGCAGATGGCGGGGTTCCTGCTTTGGATTCGCACGGTTCTGCAGAGAGGAGTTTTATGCCTAGGGCACGCCTCGAGAGAAAAGAGGGTGACGATCCAGCTGGTTGTAAATCGGGGAGAGCCAGTACGTGAGGGTTAGGAGAGCACATGAGCTCTGTAGCAAGTGACGGCAGGAGCGGGGAGGTGGGGGGGGGGAACCACCCCATAAAGCATGTTTTCAGGGAAAACCGCTGAATTCCTGCAGATTTGGCAAAATCCGCCCTCCCACCTCTCGCCTTGTTGGAAGTTAATGCACAGTGTGAAAAAAAAATGCATGCATTTATTTTATTAATGACCCCAGATTTTATTTAATTAAAAAAACCCTTGATGCTGTTTTCCTTCAAGGTGTCATTTTCATATTTGAATATTGCTGAGTTTATTGTGAGCTGCAGTTGTGGATCTCTAGAGCATGTGCTATGCCTGGAATATTGTGGTCTATTTTTGCATCACGTTCCCCCCGCCTCGACTGTTATATTTTTGGAGCTAGGAAACATGAGGGTTCAGCAAGGTCAGGAGCAGGGAAACAATTTATGGATTTGTTTATATGTGGAGTACAGTTTTCCATTGTGGAAATGGTGGGAACGCAACAAAATACATTAAACACATGCATAAAGGTGTGTTTTCGAGACTAAATTGCTGCAGGGGAGATTATATGTATTGTTTCATTAGCAATAAGCAGAGCTGCCAGCAGGTGCTTCTGAAAAGTGGGAGCGCTACAAGGCCTGCACATTGTGCCAAGTCAGATCCTTACCCCATTGCCCCTCAACTCCACCCACACCAAGCTCCTCCCACTTCCCCTATCCAAGGTCTACCTGTGCACACCTGTTAATGACATTAGATAAATGCATAGACATAGCCACAATTTATTTAGGGTGGTGGGGTGGGGTTTATGTTAGGAGGGGGACGGAACTGAGTTATCTGCAACGCAAATGGTCAGTGGGGGGGGGCAGCTGCCCTCTGCCCCTCCTGGCTACGCCCATGGATAAATGGAACCAGACCCAGTTTGCTTCTGAATAACAGATGCTGGGAAGAAATGGGTTTCCAAGGTATTTGAGGGTACTGCTGGACACATCAGATGGGTGTGTGTGTTAGTGAACAGGGTCTTTTTGTGGGTTGGGGCAGGATGGCAAATCAGATTGTGATTACAGTGGTGGCCAAGTGGAACTTAACTTCCCCCCTGTTTTAATCACACACACACACACGCGCTTCTATTTACCTTGCAGGGGGAGAGACCTTTCATATGTGACATGTATGCTTCCCCCTAGCAAATAAGGTGTTGGTGGTGTTGAATAAAAATCTGGAAAATTGTGTTTGTGAGGGTTGGATGGAGGGTTCAAATCTCCCCCTCACAGCAGTATTGACCCCAGTATGATTCCCCCCTTCTCCTGACCTATAGATTGCCCCACTGCATGGTGCAGAATCAAAGAATTGTGGAGTTGGAAGGGACCACAAGTGCCATTTAGTCCAGCCCCCTGCAATGCAGGAATCTTTTACCTAATGTGGGCTTAAACCCATAACCCTGAGATTTAGAGCCTTATGTTGTACCAGCTGCCTGAGTTTCTCAAACCATGTCTTACTTCTAGGCTTGCCTATATGCCATGCTACAACCTTCCAACCCATCCACCAATTTTCCAGTGATCAAAAGGAGTACAGTGGTACCTCTGGATATGCACACCTCTGGTTGCATACCCTTTGGGTTACGCACACGGCAAACCCGGAAGTATTTTTCCAGGGTTCTGCCACGCACGCTTGCGCAGAAGTGCTCTACGCACCGCGCTTATGAGCAGAACAGGCACTTCCGGTTGCGAATTCCTCGGGATCTGACTGGAGCTCCAGAATGGATCCTGTGCACAACCGGAGGTACCACTGTACCAGTTTGGGAAACTTTGGAAAACAAAGGTAGCACTGCCTCAGACGGCTCTTAAGAAGATTAGAAAACCTCAGAGAGGAAGGATCCATCAAGGGCTACTAGCCTTTGGAAACTCCATTTTCAGAGACTTTGTATCTCTGACCCAAGCACTAAAGCCAAGCAGTTACTACTTTGTATCCTCTCATTTGCTGACACACCTCCTATTTGCTTTTAATTGCTTCCCCTCTAAAAAAAACAAATAGCATTTCAAAGTTCACAAGGCTCAGAAGGAGAAACAAATTCAGGCATCTTCAGAAAGCAATTCTGTAGCAGCTGAAGATGTAGGACATCTCCAAACAGGGCCAGCCCAACTGTTAGACAGAAGGAACAGACACTGGGGCAGCTCCTGGCTGTTCCTTCTGACCACCACCACTCTACCCATTATAGAGCTGGACACGGGTGGCGCTGTAGGTAAAACCTCAGTGCCTAGGACTTGCCGATCGTCAGGTCAGCGGTTCGAATCCCCGTGGTGGTGTGCGCTCCCGTTGCTCGGTCCCAGCGCCTGCCAACCTAGCAGTTCGAAAGCACCCCCGGGTGCAAGTAGATAAATAGGGACCGCTTACTAGCGGGAAGGTAAACGGCGTTTCCGTGTGCTGCGCTGGCTCGCCAGAGCAGCTTCGTCACGCTGGCCATGTGACCCGGAAGTGTCTTCGGACAGCGCTGGCCCCCGGCCTCTTAGGCGAGATGGGCGCGCAACCCCAGAGTCGGACACGACTGGCCTGCACGGGCTGGGGTACCTTTGCCTTTTTTACAGCTGGCAATGGGGTGGGAGTCGAGTGTTTGTAGCTTCACGCAGCACCACGTCTTGAAGTGGCCTGGTTTCCTGGTGTTTTAGTTTTCATTGAAAGTCGGCTAGAGCGGAGAAGCTTCCCCTGTATGCCAATTTCCCCATTTACATTGCCTGCCCCCCCCCCCAAGCTGCCGTTGGCTCTGCTGTGGGACATACTTGCATAGTTGTGTGCTTTCCCCTGGGGCAAAATAATGGCAGCTTTTAGGGGGCTACCACAGAACAAGAAAACTGGCAGAGGGGCAGTGCCATTGGCCTGAATAATTAAAACTCAGTCTCCGGTGTCTTGTGCTATTCGGCCTTAAATGGTAGGTGCCTCAGAGTGGCAGAACCTGAAAAAGACAAAAGCAAAATAATAAGTAGGTAAATGACAGTCACTTAGTTTGCATACATGTGTGCTGACCGTAAATGATTAATTTTTTTGTATGTCCTTGGCAGACTCCCCGCCCCCCCCCCCGGCTGTAATATAGTGGTTCTGCTTTCTGGGTTTTCTGTAAATCAACCAGCGTGTAATTCTTTATTTTATAATGCTATCCTCCAGGGTAGGAAACCTTCTCCCCACCCAAGGGTGACACGTGGTGGTTCATGGATAGTTGGGGGGGCATCTGTTCCTCCCCATCTCTCTGACACACATTATTTCTCTCTTCTGGTCAGTCTGGGGATGCTCTTTATAAAGGGAGGGTAGTGTGATGAATTGGTTTAACTACCTTGCTCTGCTGGTTGATGCAGGGAGGCTTCAACCCCCACCCCATGCCACCCCCCCACTCCCTGCACCTCCCCAAATCTGCTCTGGAAGATCAGGGGAACTCCCAGAACAGTGTGTGTGTGTGTGTGGGGGGAAATTGTTCTTCCAGATATGTAGAAATACTTGCGCACTGACAGAACAATCTCCATAGAGCTGTGTTGGATTCCATCTTGTGCCTCTCAAGAGGAGATGTGTAAAGAGTTTCCTGTGAGAGAGCGCATTGGTGGTTGGTGTAGGTAGGCCCCATTTCCTCCTGCTGATTGGAGTGGTAGGGGAGGACAGGCCTGCACCCTTTTGTGGCTCCCGTCTCTGCTCTTGTAGATGTGGCGGCCATTTTGTGACTGGCGCCCACAGCACTTTCCTCAACATTCCATATTTGCCCATTGGCCTGAAAAGGTTGGTCGACCCTTCATGACTTAGAAAGCACAATCCATTGCTACGTGGGCAGGGAACGGCAAATAACACAATGGGGGCACGTTTTTCTCACTCCTCGGCTAGCTCTTGTCATGCATCAGAAGCCATGGGCAGCAGAACATGAGCACAACAGCCATCTGATCCCAAGTGACTAGTATTCAAAGGCACACTGCCTTAGAATCATGACTGTTATATAGCCATGATGACTAGTAGGCACATAGCCTTATGTGCCATGAACATGCAGTGCTGACTCTTTTACAGAATGGGAGCCCTGTGCTGGCTTTCAGTTTTGGAGACTCTTGGGCCTCTCCCTCATTTAAGTTCCATGGCAGTGAGGACACTTAACTGCCTGGATCATTCCTAGAATTTTTGTGAATATATTAACTGCTTGCTTTTAACCTTCAAAGGCTGGATATAAAATAGCATTCTCCTCTTTTTCTTGTAGGATGTATCAAGTGTGATAGCTCATTTTTTTGAATTACCCATTATGGGTACTCAGCTTCTTCCTTGCGGGTTTTTACTCATTCATACCTCTGCTTTGTTTTTGGCAGTGTTGTGGGGCCATTTTGTAGGCTGGCGACTCATAACAGGTCAAAAAACAATCCCAAATAGCCCTGAAACGACATAGTTACAACAAAGACAGTTGAAAGCCCTGCAGATGTCTTGTCATGCAAATGATTGTCATGTCTTGTCCATAGTGTGCTGGTGACAACCAGAGACCATGCAGTTGCACGGTAAAAATATTTAGGGAGTCTTCTATTTTATTCCATATTAATTTTGGGTGTTATTGAGAAATAATCGCCCTCCCAATATTGCTCAGTTTCAAATTCTATGTAACAATGGAATTCAGTGAGGTAGAAATCCCCCCCCCTAAAAAACACATTGCAATTGTACAAGCATTCACCCTTCTTTTCCTTTTTTTGTTTTGTTCTGTTGCTGCTTCTGGCTCTTGCTGGTTTGGTGCAATTTGTCCCCCAGGGCTGCTGCCTTGCCCTCCTCCTCAGATAGGCCCCATGGGTGTCTCCAGCCAATCAGGTACCATGTAGTGAAAAGGATGACATCACAATCCTGTGTAGCCCATTACTTTTGACTTAAGCCACTGAGGACAAGCAATGTTGAGGGCAATGCCAAGTGAGCAAGTTTACATTCTCAGAAGTAGTAACAACAGCAACAATAATTACTGGAAAATTGCTGGGGAAAGGGGAGGTAGGTTCTATGGGAGTGGAAAAGGGGGAACTTACTTGAGATGTCTATGGCAAAATGTGAGTGGTTCTGGTTGAGCAGTAAGCTCTAATCCTTACTTTGTAGTTACATGGTATATTTCAAAACTTCCCAGACTGTGGGGCCTTGAAGAAGCTTAGATAAAGCTATTTCCTCGCTGATATTTTGGTTCTTGCACTGGCTAAAGGTTCTGAGTGAAGAAGACCACATTGTTGCATGTATGTTATAATGACAATTCTATCTCTCAGTGTGCAGCAATCTCATGTTCTTATAAACCCATATGTTGATTCATCAGAAGTGCGGCCAACATGGCAACAGGATTTTGAAAATATATGTCCTTGGCATGTACATTAGCACAGCCCTGAAGTTGCCCAGCCTAATATAGTGCTTAATGCCCTTCACCTTGCCCTTTTCAGGAAGTCTTAAAGTTGTGAGGTGTGCTTCATTTGTGCAAAAGATCTTGTCTCAGGTCTTCTGGGCTCTGCTTGATGCCTGCCTGCCACTGTTGCTGGTATCCCTTGCTAGGTAGATACTAGTCTCCTGATAGTATTAGGTCTTCTCTCTACTGCAGCAGAAATGCATGTACAAAGATTTTGTTGGAAAGCCAATACCTGGTTCCCCACTACTAATGCAAAAGCTGTTCCCCCCTTTTTTTACACCTAAGGTCACTTAGAACTCAGCACATGCTACCCTTGGGGATTCTTCAGATCACGGCAATGCCGTGGTGTGTTTGCTACATTCCCAGCTGCAATGTATATAAATATGTAATATTCCTAGAAGGATGATGATTAGCAGTGTGCTGAGAGTTCCCATGTGAGTCACCATCAGCTGCATGATGATAGCAATCCGTTTGATAAAGACTTCCAAGCAAAACGCTGTGACCAGTCTGTTGACGAGGACAGACTATATAGTCTGGTGCTATTAATCTAGTGCTCAAAAGCCTGCAGATGCTGTCTATACACTACTGAGCCGGGTTCAAGGTTCTTGTATTAATTTACAAGGCCCATAATGATTTGGACCCAGGATACCTCAGTGGCGGCCCATTCACTGAGGTCTTTGCGGGAGTAACAGTTAGTGGTCCCCCCCCCATAGATTGTATGCTCATCTCATATTCACCAGGAGATGTGTGTTTAGTATTGTGGGCCGAATTCCAGTTGAGATCAGACAAACCCCTTCTCTACTGAGCCTCAGGCACCTACTGAAGACTTATTTTTAATTTTAGCAGGCATTTTGTTGAAGTTTGATTTTATAGTTTGAACTGATTTTTATTTTATTTTTGTATTCTGTCTTTGTAAACTGCTTAAAAACTGTTGTAGTTAAGCAGTATATAAATTGTTTAAATAAAATAAAATAAAAATGTTAGAGCTGTGGTAGAGAGCTGATCAGGGAGGTTGTTTTTAGTGATCTTCTCATGGGCAGAATAACAAGAGTGCTGCCTCTTGTTGGCGATACCTGATAACCCACTTTGCCCTCAGAGCAACTGTTATTTCCTTCCCTGGTGTAAGGCTTCAGTGAGAGGAGGAAGGGACAAGCGCAGAGCAGGGGACACTCTGTGTTTGAATCCATGTTTGAAATGTTGCTCAGATTCGGCGTTAAGAAGCCAATTGCTGCCAAGGGAGCTACAAGCTGTAGTCACCGCCTTAAGCATTGTTTGGCTGCCAACACAGATATACAACAGTAAACTGGGCATGTGCTGACATATTGAGTAAAAACTGATCTATCTTTAAGTATAAATCTATGTTCCTCAAGGAGTGGAACCAGCAGTTGGTCTGTCAGAACCAGGCAATTTTTGTCTCCGTGAGAAAAAGCTGTATTTCCATAGGGACAGAAAGCTTGCATTGCTATATACCAAGCCCCAGCCCAACAACTGCTATGACCAAAAGGATATATGCATGTGTAGCTAATGATAATATTTCTATCGATCTACCTCATAATGCAATCTGAGCTCCGGTACTGGAAGAAGAAAGCAGAAAATTAATTACTAGTCTGCATAATGGCAACGCCCAAGGGAGGACTTTTTACTCAGCAACATTTTTAAAAAATTGATTCTGGATGGTTGGTTTGTATTTTTGTGGTTTTTTCAGATTTTTGGATCAAACGGGCTAATTTCTATCAGGTTGGCTTACATGTGATTCACACAGTAGTTCTCATGGTTTGCATGCTGCAATCTTAAATCATAGAATTGAGCCCAACATGGGGCTTGAATCCACGACCCTGAGATTAAGAGTCTCATGATCTACTGACTGAGCTATCTGGGCTTCTAAATACATATTTCTGACTACGGCTGAGCTGTTTTCTGATTTGAAGGTGACTTAAGCAGCCAAAACAGCCGCCGCCACCACCACAGGTAGCCTTGAAGTTTGCCAAAGTACAACCAAATATTTAGAATTCGCCCCTCCAAATAGTCCCATGAAGACTGAGCATGCTCAGTGCCACCAAAATGCAGACTGACGATTGGATGAGGTTGGCGGTGAGGACACAGAAAAGCACAGGGAGGGGAATTGAATGGAGGCGGCCTCAAATATGTTTCCAATTCTAATTCAAACAAATGAAAAGTCTCACAGCCCACACAGATGTGGTTTTGCTTGCTTTCTACTATATGAACCAAACATCATGTCCTTAGTGTTGATGGTTAGATAAAAAATTGTCTATCAGTGGTGTGTCTTGGGCCACGAATTTGCTGCATTTCATTTTCCAGGTGGAAAACACCTGGAATTTTGGAATACGCCTCACGTAATTTCTAGTAATAAAAGCAAGTCCTGGATCATGTAAGAACATAAGGAAAGCCCAGACAGACCAGCGCAAAGGCTCTATCTAGTCCAACATCCTCTTTCTCACAGCGGCCAACTAGTGCCCTGGGGAAGCCCGCAAGCTGTGCATTAAGGAAATAGCCTACTACCGCTGTTGTTCCCTAGTGTGTGTGCTGGCACAGAACCTCGTGGTTCTATGTGACCCCCTCAATGACTGGCAACCATTTAGAGATTTATTGTCAATGAATTTGTCTAATCCCCATTTTAAAGCCATCTAAGCTACTGGCTGCCACCAGGTCTGAGGCGACAGCAAATTGCATAAATTAATTATGTTCTGTGTAAAGGTATACCTCTTTTTATCTGTCCCAGATCTCCTGCTAATCAGTTTAATAGGATGTTCCTGGGTTCTTTTCTTATGAGACACTTTCTCCATGCTACGCATGATTTTATAAATTTCTACCATGTGCCTTTCTGCCCTCTGTTGCTTCCCCTGTAAAAAAACATAATCCCCCCCCCAAACATGTAATTCTTCTGTTATTTATTTGTTGGGCATTCCATGACTCCATATGGTGTTAATGTAACCTAAATAAATGTTCCAATAACAGAAAAGGGGAGGGGAGGCAGAATAGTTTTGGGGTGATATGAGGTTGAGTGAGTACCTCCTCATAAACAGCTAACAGTAGCAACTTCTGGAGAGAGACAGAGAGTTGAGTATATCAAGCTCTTCTCAACAAAGAATGGTTGCAGAGTATAAATACTACCATTGTGCCAAAGAAGGCAGATGCTGTAAATAGTGGAGGAGGTCAACCACATTGCAGACTGTTTCTCAAATCAGGAATAGGCCCTACTCCACTGACAGCAAACTGGAAATATAAATGCAAAATAATTGTGAAATATAAAGGCAGGAGAGAGAGTGAGTGCGGCATTTGTGCAGACTTGGCAATCCAGCAGAGACAGGTTGATTTAAACTGATAGCCACGGAAACCTTCGATATGCTTTACTGCCTCCTTCTACTAGGACTGCACAAAGGAATGTCCTTATTTTGCCGGCACTGTTGCTTGTGTTAAATATTTATCTTGTATTTCTCCCATAGGATTCTGGGGATGTTTAGTTTCGGAGACCTTTCTAACTGTCAGGTTTTTAAATTTTAAGTAGTTCCGAAAGCTCTTTCCGTCTACTTTATTTTCAGTTCATTGAAAACCACACTGGAAGTATTCCTTATTGGTATTAAACGTTCTTAATGCCGTTTTTGGAATCAGAAATATTTGCTGGGGGCATCCAGTGTGGCCTTTTCCTGTTTGAATATAAATGGGACTTCCAGAAGGCCAGGATTACAATAATAAAGTGTCTGATAATGTGTAGAGCAACTTCCCATCATGACTGACTAATTGTATCTTGCCCTTAAATATTTGGGCTGGGGGTGATGGTGGCTGCCATTGCTTCTAACTCAGTGGAAATGTCTACTAGGCAGGCATGAGAATGCTGAAGTGAAAATTAGTTATGCATTTTTGTGTTCTTGCGCGTTTGACATTATTTTCTTTTGGGTTTCCACATGAAAAGTTCCTATAGGACCGGGATAATCCCAAACTCCATAGACCAGATGTGAGGAACCTTTGGGTCTCCAGATGTTGCTGAATGACAGCTCCCATTATCCCTAACCATTGGCTATGCTTGCTAAGGTGGATGGAAGTTTCACAATAGCAGTGGGTTTGTACAGCACAAAGCTGAAGTAACTCCCTCCCAAGAGAAACTCCTGAGAGGCATAGGATTAGGTGCTGGACCTTCTTACAGTCCTCCTTTGGGTAAGGAGTGCAGGCACAGGATAAAACTGGTGTGATTGTTTTATACAGGCTTTATTTAGAGCATATGAAAATGAGCATCTGTATTTATCAGAACAACCTGTTTGGTCTTGTGACTGCAATAAAGACTGATTGATTATGACCTAAGAATGAACATATTAGCTACTTGAAAAAGACCCAAGTAGAAGAAATCCAATAATTATTTTATATCCATTTTCAAGGTGTGGCGAGGATACAGAGTCTGTACATGAAGACCAAACAGCCAGTTCCCTTCACAGGTATCTTGCTATTGTGTTTTATAAAAGGAAATAAAATGTAGCAAGCAGGTCTCTTTGTAAATTTATCTTAGGGATTTTTCAAGAACCACTTTCTTAGGAATTGCAGACAAAGCATAAATTATTACCAGACAGCAACTCCATAGCTGACCGGAGATTTAAACAGAGGCCTAAACACAATTCTATAAATGTAGGGCAACAATGGTGATAAACGTTATGATAAATACTGGGTTCAATACCCCCTTACCTCAACCCTTTATTATCCACTAAATGCTGCACAATGTGAGGCAAAATTTCAGATTTTAGCTTGGGCCAAAAATACCCTGAGGAATTTCAGGAGATAATAAAACTTTGCCTAGAACCTGTGAAATCTCTGAGTTTACTTTCATGTCATTAGTAAAAACCTCTGCAAATAAAGGGTCATTACCTAGGGAGTTATCAGATTATACTAGGTGGAAAAGAGAGAGGCACAATATTACTTTCAGATGTTTTGTATGAAAGTAGAATTAGATGCGAGAGAAAGGTGTTTGTGAGGGCAGGCTATGCTTGCCAGGCTCACAAATTATTGCAGGAAGTTCTTTTGGAATTATCCAGTATTTCCCTGAAAATGGCTTGAGGACACGTATGTTAAACTGTTAATGCTGAGACGGTCTTATCCTGGTCAATTGCTGGGATGGGAGACTGCTTAGGGGCCCCATGGAAGACGATGTGAGTCTTCTGTAATAGCAGTGGTCTGTGCTTTCTCCCCTCAAAAACAAAATGTTCATGGGTACTCTCATTTTGACTCAAGATAATCACCATTTTATAGTTCAAATCGGGAAAAATAAATACACCAAATGGACAAAAGTACAGAGATTCACAAAATGTTTAAGGGTATGCATACCTCTGCACCCCCCCAGAAAAAAGCACTAGTAGTGGTATGTAAGTTTTGTAAATATCTGTACAGTTTATCTCCCATTAAGCAAAAGCTGGTCAAGTCTTGGGGCCTGCTAGGTCTTGAGAAAACCTCTTCTTTTGTAGTCCCAGGCAGATGACAAAACCAAGAGATTTATCACGTATTTGGTGGGACACACTACATGTTTAGTGTGCTGTGGTTAGCAGCCTGAGGCCCTAGAACCGTGTGCAGCCCTTACTCTAATTATTTGCGACCCCCAGCTTCGTTTCTAAAGTCCTCTCTTAGTGATCAGTTCCAGAGGCGGTTTTAGGGTAGCATGGCCAGTGTGGTTACACTGGGAGCCACAACAATGCCGTATAATGGAACACGAGAAGTTGGGGTGGGGCAAAGTTTAGTGTCACACAGGGTGCCAGAAATTTGAGAGCCCAAAGTCCATCACGGTCAGTTCAGACATTTCCCCCAGTAGCTTGCTAAGTGAGGAGGGGAGATGTAGAGAGATAGAAGGGGTTGGCAGAAAGCCAGTGAGATAGAAGGGTGACCCCACCCACAGTTCACATGTGGCTCTGGACAGATTGCCCCTCCACAAAAAGGAAGGGAAAAGTCCAATTTGCTCACCCCTAAGTTAAAAGCGGGACGCGGGTGGCGCTGTGGGTTAAACCACAGAGCCTAGGACTTGCCGATCAGAAGCGCGGTGGTTCAAATCTCCCGTTGCTCGGTCCCTGCTCCTGCCAACCTAGCAGTTCAAAAGCATGTCAACGTGCAAGTAGATCAATAGGTACTGCTCTGGCAGGAAGGTAAACAGTGCTTCCGTGCGCTGCTCTGGTTCGCCAGAAGCGGCTTAGTCATGCTGGCCACATGACCCGGAGGCTGTACGCCGGCTCCCTCGGCCAATAAAGTGAGATGAGCGCCGCAACCCCAGAGTCGGCCACGACTGGACCTAATGTTCAGGGGTCCCTTTACCTTTACCTTAAGTTAAAAGCAGGTGGTGCTGTGGTCTAAACCACAGAGCCTAGGGCTTGCTGGTCAGAAGGTCGGCGGCTTGAATCCCTGCAACAGGGTGAGCTCCTGTTGCTCGTTCCCAGCTCCTGCCAACCTAGCAGTTCGAAAGCACATCAAAGTGCAAGTAGATAAATAGGTACCGCTCCAGTGGGAAGGTAAACATCATTTTTGTGTGCTGCTCTGGTTCGCCAGAAGCGGCTTAATTATGCTGGCCACATGACCCGGAAGCTGTCTGTGGACAAATGCTGGCTAGAGCGAGTTGAGCGCGCAACCCCAGAGTCGTCCGCAACTGGACCTAACGGTCAGGGGTACCTTTACCTTTAAGTTAAAAGCAGCACAGCTGAAGTATATGCTTGAAATGCAAAGACCACAGATTCAGTCCCTAGCATCTCCAGCTAAAAGGCTCCAACAGCAAGTGATGGGGGAGGGCGTCTGCCTGAGACCCTGGAAAGCTGTTGCCAATCACATTAGACAAATGGTGTTACTGGACCACATGCACGAGCTGCCAGACCTAATACAGAAACATAGAATTGTAGAGTCGGAAGGGACCATGAGGGTCATCTAGTCCAACCCCCTGCAATGCAGGAATATTTTGCCCAATATGGGGCTAGAATCCACGACCCCGAGATTAAGAGTCTCGGGCTTTACCAACTGAGCTATCCCAGCATAGAAACGACCTGGTATAAAGCAGCTTCTAAAGTATTAGAGGCCTGAAGTATGGCCTGATTAAGCAAATGCAACCATCTCACTTTTCAGCAATATTTTTTGTAGTTTTAAAAATGTTACATAGCTCTGTACGTAGCTCTGTCCTGGAATGTTAATTAAATAGGGGGAAAGGGGGGGGGGTCTAAACAAAAGTAATCTAAAAATAAATTGTGAGCATGATGTCTTGAGCATTACATTTCTTGCTCACTCGTCACGGTGCCTTTTAAAATTTGCTTTTATTTTCTTCTAGAGATGAAAACAAGGAAAACCACCCAGACAAAGCTATAGTCTTAGAGGAAAACCAGGCAGTGTTCCAAGATACCCAGACACCCTGTGATGGCACATTGAGGGTTGGAATGGGGAACTTAAAATCCAGAAAGCCCACATCCATTTCAAAACCAGAAAATGGGAAAAACCGTGAAGAAAGTCAGGTAATAATAAGCTCTCCTATTTGCGCTTTAACTGTTTGACGATAGAAGAAATGCCGTTTAAATGCAAAGTGGCGGCATTTTTAATCATTTGGGCAACTGGCTTCCACTGGTGATCAGGGTCGTGTACGTAAGCGATAGGGCCACCAGCCACATTTCAGCTCACCTGGGAGATAGACTGGAGTCGCTGCACCTCTACAAAATGTGCAACAAATAGCCCAGCCCAGCCCATGTAGCTCTAGGCTTCCCAGCTGTGTGACTGGTCACAGCCCTTTCCTGTTTCCCTATAATATTTCCCCTTCCTCTTAGCAGGTTTGTCTGTGCCATAGATTGGGCGATGTGCATCTACGGTGGAAATGTGTCCTACTTTATAGAGGACAGTTGTCCACCTGAAGGCCAGGTGTAAGGCAAAGTTCAAAGTCTTATCCAAGTCCAGCTTGGAGAAGTTGCTTATCGAAATTTAACGCTTGGATATCAGACTGAGCAGGCACACAGGCCACAGGTACCCCCACCATTGAAATTATATTATTTATTTCTAAATTTGCATGCACACGTGCAAATTAGCACACACACAAATTTGATGCGAATAAGCTGTCTCTTTGGTCCTCTCTTTTTTGGTAATGCAAATGGCTGCCCTGTCTCAGACTCTGCTGTCCCTCACCTGCTCTGACTTCGCTTACTAAAGGCTGCCTGGAATTGTCCCTTGGCTGCCCTTGATCCTTAGTTAGATGTCTTTTCCCGACCACCTAACTGTCTGTGGCTCAATCCTGCAGATACCCAGATTTTGCTCCTCTTTTCCCCAGGGATATTGAGCCCCATCTCCCCCCCCCCCCAGTCTGTGTGATTGGGCAATCCCGTGCACACCTACCAAGGGAGTAATTCTCATGGAGCTCAATGATATTTTCAAGTAACACGAGTTGGATTGAGCTGCGTAATATTTCCACTATCATTAAGACCAACTCCAAGGAAGGGCAGTGCAAGGTCAGTTCAAGGACAATAAATTGTCCTGGGCTTTTACTAGCAGTGCAAAACATTCAAGTCAGGATGGTGGCCCTTTGGTGGATGCATTGGGTGCCAACTTTTTTGGGTGTGTGTGTGTGAATTCTTTGTACCCATTTATGGGACCTTTATGTCAAGCTAGAAATGCTCCTACATATGACTAGGGAGTGATGGGATCGGATGAAGCCCTGAGCTGGTGGGGTTGCTGGCAGTGCCTTAAGATCTCAAGCTGGTGGAGCTAGAATTGTGAATCTGGGGTTTTTCTTTAGCCCTTCATGGTCTGGGAGGTTTGGCAATCGGCATGTGTGTTTTCTGCATCTAGTTTGCTATGCAGCTCAAGTGTGGAGAGTGTTGTTGTGCTTTGTTGGTTTCTTATAGGCTTCTCACTTGGTTGGCCATTGTTAGAATAGGATGTTGGAAGACATTAACCTTTCATCTGAACCAGCAGAGCTTTTCTTATGTTCTTAAATGCATTGTACCTTCACGGTATTTTGTCACGGTGCTATATTGAAAACCAGCTCTTCACCAGAGCTGATGTTCCATCTTGGTATTCTTTTTAATGATTCAGATTAGTATAGTCATTAATGGCAAATGCTACAATATATTTTTATGGAACTGAGATAGGATTTCTCCATCACAGAGTACACACTACCTATCATGGTTGATCTGCAATAGCAATCAAACATGTTTTTAATTTATTAATTTAATTTATATATCGCCATTCCACAAGCAAAATGTGACCAGGGCGGCTAGCAAAAATGAAACAGACCCAAAGAAAACAAGCATGGTAAAATACATCCTAACAAAACCAGAGCAGATAAAAACAGCCAATGAATTAGTAGCTAATCAAAACCAGCAAAATCTTCTATTAGCTTGATCAGTTTCCTTTGTACAGACTCTCACTTCAGATGGATCTCCTTTGTGTGCAGGCTCCTTTTGTTCTCAGATCCCTCTTGGGCCAATAGAGCTTCTTCTTCCGTGGAAGTATAAGGGCAAGCCATTTATCATGTGCGAGATGTGCTCTTAAAAACCCCTATGTCTGCATGGATTCACTTAAGACTACAGTATTTCTATTTGAAGTCTGCTGGATGAAACTGAGGTGTTAGAAGGCAATGCGTATCGTCCTCCAATTGCACATGTATCATATGCATGGATATAAATATGGATAATGAAATAATTCACTCTTAGATCCTTAATTGGCACAGAGATGAACTTCTAAAATGATACTAAACTCCTTGGTTTAAAAAGGAGAGCAAAACAGAATTTGTTAATTTTTGTTCTAATTGCTAGGATGGAGCGCTAAGAAAGTACAGATCTTCAAAGGTGAAGGTGCTAAGAACCTCTGTTTGAAAGAATATACATAGTTTGATTCAATCTAGGTGGGTGGTGGCTTCCAAACACTGAACAACTCAACACCTAGGATATGTTTTTAAGCATGTGAGGCTGCAGTCCTATTCACACTTACTTGGAGGCAAGCCCCCCCGAGCTCAGTGAGACTTACCGTACTTTGAGTAGACGTGTAAGGGATAGCTCTGTAAGTCAGAGGGTTAATGATAGGACAGGTAACCTCACTATAAGGAGGTTTAGAAAGTCTGAAAGACCGAACAAATTCGTGAAACTTTCCTGCCCATGTCAATGTCATGTCTCCAATGGCGAAAGCAGGCAGTGGGGTAGAAATGCAGGTTGTTTAAACACAACCAAGGGACAGGGTAAAATTTGTTATTATTTTATTAAATTTGTATAATTCCCTATACCTGTAGATCTCAGGGCAGTTTAGAACACATTACAATATAAAAAGCACAAAATGCATAATAACAAAAACAAAAATAACCTAAGAATCCCTGCTTCCACAGCACATTCAAAAGGACATTAGATGTCAACCAGCTAAATGCCTGGTTAAAGAGGAATGTTTTTTCCTGGTGCTGAAAGATATGTAACTAAGGCGCCAGGCGAGCCTCCCTGGGGAGAGCATTATACAAACAAGGAGCCACCACAGAAAAGGCCCATTCTCGTGTTGCCATCCTCCGGACCTCTTGCGGAGGAGGCACATGAAGAAGGGCCTCAGATTATGATCTCAGGTTCCAGGTAGGTTCATATGGAGAGCATCTGTGCTTGAGGTATTGTGGTCCTGAGCCATTTAAGGTTTTATAAGTCAAAACCAGCACTTTGAATTGGGCCCGAAAACTATTTGATAGCCAAGGCAGTTGGATCAAAATCTGTATCTGTACTCAGTGTATTGCATTCTACCAAACTGAGATTATTATGAGATATATATGACGCAAACAGCTATATCGGGACCATAACTATATAAAATAATAAAGTCTACTCCCAGTCACTCCACTCCATTATTCATTGGATGAATGCAGTGTGTGTGTATAACATCTGGATTGGGGAAATCTGTGTTTTGTGTCAATCAGTGCGTCTGATTTCCTTCAGCCTTTGACTTCGACTATAGAATTTTCTAATACTGGAATTAAGGGATGAACAAAACCCCATGAAGCAGCTATGCTAGCATGTCCCTGGGAGTCATGGTTGATCTGCAGCTTGCACATTACCCAAGCAATTCCATTGATTAGTCATATTGATTAACACTTTCAAAGATCAGATATGGACGGAGGGGTGAAAGCCAAGCGCTCACCTCTTTATTTCAAGGGCATGCTATTTGGCATGCAGCGTTAAACCCTTTTAAGTGGGAACCGTTGCAGGCTGGAGTACAATTGATTTGATGTGAATGTGAGCTCGGGAACAAAGATCGTTGCAACTTTGATGTGCTTCATGATTTATTTTGTCTGGGTCAGTAAATTTGGCAATTTGTAGTGTAAGCACCTCAGGGCAGGGACTTGTCTGTTGGCTGCTGTGTAGAACACCATGGAAGCTGATCATGTGAAGGACCATTTAAATATGTAAATACATAGCAGCAGTTGGTTAGTGTGGTAGGCCTGAGATGCAGGAGTCCCTGAGAAATGATCACATGTCATATGAATGGCTCGGGTGGGGACGATGACTTCCCTCCAGAAATAGAGCCTTGGGAGGTCTCCTTTCTTAATCCTTACAGTTAGACTAATGTATTGGGCTGCACTGGCTCCCAGCCTCTAAGCACAACAGCTATCTCTAGCTAATTTCCTGTCTACAACAATAAAATATGTTCTCCTGAATTAAAAGAAAAATACGCAGTGGGAAGCAATCAAGCGTTAAGATCTGGTCTCTGATCAAACAAATCCTGGCTTGTGAAGGAAAGAAAACTGCTGTGATCTATGGTTTCTCCAAACCTCATGGGTGTGTGTTTGTAAGATCCACAAAATAATGTTGCTTTCTGACAGTGTGTTGCTAAGAGGCCTTGCCATGAGACTGTCTCCTTTGTGTGTTGCTTCAGAAAGTCAGAGGCTTCGTTATCACCAACAGTGGTACAGGTATATATATCACTTCAGACTGGCAGACCCTCAAAGTGTCCCCATTTTCCAGGGACAGTCCTGGATTTACAGAAGCCGACCCAGTTTCTGCTGTTATCACAGAATATCCTGCTTTTCCTTAGGACGTCCTTTGTTTCATTGGAGAAATGTTGGAGGGTATGGAATAGAAGTGGGGCTCACATGATCATATGCTCCGATAATAATAAACAAGCTAGCAAGCAAACAAACAATTAGAATAGTTGATAATAACGAAAGTAACCATGGCTAATAATAACAATAGATAACAACAACAGCAATAATAAAAATAACAATAATCCCTGCACATAGAAATCTAGCATACAGGGTGAGACCAGAGATGCCTGTTTTCTTGAGAGCTGATTTTCTCTGTATAAATAAGTGTGTGTGTGTGAGACAGCAAGAGAGCAAGAAAGCATTTGGTTACCTGCTTTGTGAAATGCTGCAGCCCAGACATGGGTTTTTATCACCTCATTGAGAATTAGTATTGAGCGGGAAATTTTGACCCTGACTCAAAAAGTGCTGATATTTAACCTAATTGAACACAATGAACATAAAAGTCTCAGTCTCCTTTGAGCTTCGACTTTGGAGTTATGTTGACAAACTCTGGATTCCTCTTTCCAGCTCTTCTTCCTAGGCTGCTTGCGTCCCTTGCTGTCCTCTTCCCCTTAAGCTCCTGCTTCTTCAGTCACCAGCCGAGCTATAGGCCAGCCAGTGGCAGCTGGGCAATCTCCTGCATGCCCATGCTTTTCTATGGCATTAAAGCAACCCCATTATGGACAGAAACTTTATCCCTACCACCAGAAACCCTTGGTGCACCACAAAACTGGTTTTCAAACTGCGCTGAGGAACTTAGAGGTACATTGGAAAGCTGATAGTTCCTGAGCTGGAAACTCTGTAATGGTGGGCAAGCTTTTCAGAAATTCACTTGTCCTCTTTGGTCCTCCTTCCCTTTCAGTGCACAACTACATAGGGTAGTGATGGGGTGTTTCTCATCTAAGGTATGCTCATGTCCTATGGAGCAACAGTGAGGTCCAACAGGTGCGGCCAGTACCCTCTCATGTATATTTTCACACATATAACGGGGTTCTGTAGCAGATGGGTCAACGTGGGAAGGACTTCTTCGAGATGAAGAGTGTTAAAAAAAGCAACAACAATTCATTACAATATAAGTAGTTTGAAACAGAAGCTGGGTGGCTTCAGACAAAATCTCTTTTAAAATGAGAAAGTGACAGAGAGTTACAATAATAGCACTGATACTGCATGCAGGTGTGTCTTGGGGACTCCCCCCCACCCCACCGTCCTCATTACAATCTTTGCATCAGGTTGCTGCCATTGCATCGAGACAACGTTTAGTACAGTCCCTTCTTGGGCCCCTCATTTCTCCTCCCCTTCTCCAGATGAGCTTTGATTACACACTTACATTCCCCCCTCCCCCCTCCCAAAATAGACAGCTGACACCAGTCACTGTTTACTTGAGTGGGTTGCATTTGTCGATTTGTTTGCTTGTTTGTTTATTGCAGGAGATGGGAAATGCATTGCCATGGCTCTCCGACTGTCAGAGGAAAACGGGAACGCCGGCTAATGATTACACCGAGAACGTGGCATTCAGATACCAGGAAACCGTCATCAAGTTTCAACCCAGGTATTCTCTTCCAAGTAAACAAATCTTGTTCACTTCTGTTTAACTCTAAATCAGGGCGGACACCTGCACTTCTCTGTTTGCAAGCTGGCATAACTTGTTATCCACTCAGTCAGACATAGCCAGCCAGCCATGGTTGGTGCTCCCCTGGGTGCCTAACACTTTCCCCCAGTCTCAGACAGGCAGCAAAAACCGATTTATTGAGCCCCCTGTGGGCTAACCCATACATGGCTGCCGGATCATAAATTTTGCAGGTCTACTCCCGTCAGAAACAAGGTTTTAGAAAAAGAAAAAACACAGCTGAAAGATGAAATTCTATGCTAAGGGAACCCAAGTTCTTTGTTTAGAAAACCTGAATTCAGCAACTTTGAAATTATGCTTCATTATTTTCTCTCATAGAAGCTAATTGAAAGCACTTAATTCTGTGGTAAAAGTAGGCACAGTCTGTGCAACTGATAGGCACTTTGCTAATGAAAACAAATATGTTATATTTTGCTCAGTTTGCTAATAAAAACAAATGTGTTCTTTTTGCTCAGTTCTTTGTATTCTTACTAACCATGACAAACAACTGCTTTTGCTCAAGTGGGAATTGATCTCACACTTATTTGGATAACTATCTTACGATTCCACCACCTTGTCAAAATTGATAACTATTTCAAAGACGAATTGGATCGAGTTTCAAATTTTTCAAGGCATTCTAAGGTTCAAACCGGTCTCTATGCCATTCACACAAGTACCAGTTGCGTGAATCTTTCTTTTTTCTTTCTTAGTCTAACTAGTGCACACAAGACCAACTATCTGGGTTGGGACCCTGGCACAGGAAGATTAAGGTGGTTTATCCATTTGCTACAGTACCAGTCTAGATCAAGGGCCCTACAACTGCTATTTGAAATGTGGGGAAATCCTCCTAATGGTGTCAGTGGAAACTTTCCACTCAGTACTGACAAGCAGGCAGCAGGGGTCTGATCTGGATTGGGAATGCCACACGGAGCTCTCTGCATGCTTTTTACGCTAAAAAGTCACTCACTTAATTGCCATCATTGTGTGGTTCATGTCTAGTTTGGGCCTTAGAAAAAAGGAAAACTAGGTCGCGTTCTTAACAGTGCCACAGTGGGTTCCTCTCCTGCAGTGTGTGGCTTTGTGACACATACAAGCACACACAAAGATACATATGTAAGCTGAATCGGCTCTCCATCTTGCCCCAGTCCTTGTTCTTGAGGTGGGCAGTCCACCTTTAAAAACACTTCAAAGTGGCACCTACAATTACCCTCCCAATTTTCATGTTGCAGGACAGATCAGAGTGCATTCATTTCACCAAAGGATGGCACTGAACATTTCCAGAACTTCAGTGAGGTAAGTTTATCAGTGACCTTAAAAGCCTGCTATAGGATGCTGTGGGCATCTTTATTTAAGGAAGTAAAAGAGGCAAAGGGCCGGTTTGCACTTGCATGTCCCCCACTGTATGGATAATCTGTTAGAGATGAGTGATGGGAAGCACCTTTGCCAGAGATCTTGGAAAGCTGTTTTCAGATATAGATAATAATGGGCTAGATAGACAAATAGTCTTACTTGGCATAATGCAGCTCTCTCTCTCTCTCTCTCTCTCTCTCTCTCTCTCTCTCTCTCTCTCATATTTATTTATTTATATTATTTATAACTTAACCTTCACATGTACAGATAAAAGGGCAGCTACAGAACATAAACAAGTAACAACCAAAGTATACAAGAGAAAACAAAGCCTTATACTATACACCATCAAAACAAGCAAACACAGCTTAAAAATATCAGGGAAGGCTAAACCATCACCAGCACGAAAACCTTAAAAGTCCTGGGCAAACGAATATTAAGTGTTAACCTGGGGCCAACATGGTAACAATGTCAGTGCTAGTTATGTGCATCGGAGGAGGGTGTTCCACAGAGAAGCAGTAGTGACTGGTGGGGCAGTGTGGGTACCAGTCTGCTGCTGTTCTGGCTACCCAACACCACAGGCCACTGTTGCTTACTGAGAGGAAGAAGGGAGAGGGATGAGGCCCGGGCAGCTTGTTGTGGTGCGACAGGTGGTGGTGGAGCCCGTCCAACACTGTGACTGGTGCCAGGCTCTTCACACCCTGCTCCTTCCCTCTTGGTAGGTGGCTGTGGCCTGCAGTGCTAGGAAGCCAGGAGAACAAGACTCTATATTCCCCATCACCAAGTAGCAAGCCATCTCTAGTGGTGGTGGCATGTGGGGGAAAGCATCCTCCAAAGATCTCAAAGACATGAGCAGGCTGGTATAGGGAGAGCCACACTTCCAGGCGTTTGGGTCCCAGATAGCGGTTCAAATGGTCGGATTTCAGTGAGCTTGGTTCATGCTTTCATTGTCAGTCAAATAATAAAGAGGGCAAGGGATGTGCATGCATGTATGAATCGGTCTAATTTTTTTGAAGGCATTTGCTTTGAAACACTTAATTCTGGAGTACGTGCGGTAGTCCTGAAAGGAGGCAGGAGTTCTGCTTTATGATCTGAATGTACATATACTTAGTAAAGAGTAAAGGCCATCATTGACAGCATTGCTTTTCTTACACGCATTGGAACATTTCAGAGATTTGCATCATAGCTGCTTACTCCTTTAGCCTAGTGATCGGTGTCCATACAAATTATTTTGTTTTGTGCTGCTTATATGTCTGTCAGCTACTAAGGCTGATCAGTAAAGGGAGGGTCAAAAAGAGCCACTTCCTCTTCATCAGGCAGTCACTGTGAATGGCAATTGGGGAGAAACTTCGGGCTCATCCATACTTCTGCTTGTCCTGTGCCGAGAAATATGGATCTGAGCATTTTCCTGCTTGTCCCATGCTTTCTGAGCAGTTTTGTGTTTGCCCCACAACTTCCCCCTGGAAAATACATTCTTTACTGCTGAATTGGAACAAATGGCAATCCGTGGAACCACCCAATTGCTATTTGGTCTGATTCAGTGGTAAACCATGGGTTTCTCCAGGCGAAAGTGGCAGGCTAAAGAGAGGTGCGGACAAGCCCTTCTTTGCACCCCTGTAACTTGGTTGCCCTTGTGCTGTTTTGAATTACATGTGGTTCAAAATTAGTCCTGGGATGGCCTCCTTTTGTGAAATTTCACACCATACAAACCATGTGTTATGTGTTGCCATGCCACCCACCTTGTGACACGCATGCAGATAAATTAGCTGCCACTACTTGTTTATGGTTCTGGTTTGGTTGTATTTTGAAAACTGAGATGCCTTTGAAAATCAGAAGCATTTGTAAGCTTAGAGCATTGTAAAGGTACAAGGGCAAGATTGCTCAAGGTAGACGAGAGACCTTGTTAAGCCGAGGGGAGGACGTGCAGATGTTATGTGCTGATAATAGCAGAGCGTAGAAGAACAAAAGAGGCAAACCTATAATGAAAGAAAATCAAGACTGGTGACTAGCAAAATAGTAGGATCAAAATGTGTTGCTGAAGAGTAAATCTGAGAAGCTTTTTAAAATATAATGATAAGATTGCCTACTTGATCAGGCAGTGGGAAACATATTAGGCCAAGAGGATATAACTGAGCGAATTTATTCTCTGATGATCATAACAGTGTACTACTGTTGCCCTGGGCAAGACTACCATCATGAAGGAGGTTGACTAAAGGCATATTTGCACCAGATTCAGCATTGTGGCAAGCATGCATAATAAAATAGGAGTGATCTGGCACAACAGAATCCTGCTCTAGATGTGCCCTGCCTGTAATGCAGTTGTGGGTGCAGGACCACTATGGGCCAAAGCAGCACTTCTCAAACTTCTTTTTCATAGGACACACCACCTTCCCCCCACCTTTTGGTTCCCCCCCTCAAAAAAGCATATAGGTAACTCATATTTTAAAAATGTACTCTCTAGTGCAACGAATGTGAAAAAATAAAATACACCCCCCCCCTTCAGCACTGACTGCAAAACCAACACCAAACCAGGTATGTATTATGAAAATTATGTGCCCTTCCCAGGCCATGCTGCATAGAAGGGCCCCCTTAACCGGTACATTTTTAAAAAAGGAATAATTAATAGAATGCACTAGCACCGTATTATGAAAATCACTGGCCCTAGGCCAGGACCTTAATGCTAGTTTGATAGTCTGACTTTGACAACCACCACCACCACCACCACCACCACCATCAAAATAAATCAAGTTCAGGGCCAAGTATAAATATCCTCAGCTGTTCCCAACCTTTCCATTGCGCCCCTAAATGGAGCTTGTTGACCACCAGGGATATACTTTGAGAAGCTTTGGGCTCAAAAGTTTGGGGTATGTAGACTGCAGGTGCATCTCTACCCTCAAAGCCCTCTGCTTTAAATGGAGAGGTCCCTGTGGCACCACAGTACGTCCCCCACCCTAGACAATGAACTTGAGGAGAAAAATCCAAATCATGCACCATGGTAACTTAAATTCAGTGCCAAGAAAATCTTTATAGTTCTGCAACTTGTATAACACATGCAGCGTTCTGGGTTTGCTAGTATTTCTCAGCACCAAATAAAAATGTATTTCATTTTGTGAGAAATCGGCAAATGCAAAACATTCAGTTATCGACCTTAGAAATTGTGGGGAAAGGGCAGGTTCATAGATCTCCTACATTTCTTTAAGGGTACAGCAAAATGGGTGGTGATGAAATTCAGAAACATTCCACTTTTATGCATGTGTTGTAATATGTGTAGCTTAATGTTAATGGATAAAGTTGTAGTCTAGGTTATGAGCACAGAAGCATGGAATGCAAAATTGAATTAATGAAACACTTCTTTAAAAAAAAAAAGCACACTTGCTTGGTTTATATACTTCATGGGGGCAAAGCACTATCCAAGACTATTGAAATCCATCTTGTAATAGCTAGAAGTCTTATTCTTTCTCCCTTCTCTAACATCTGGTGTTTTGCCAGGCAGCGTCCACCCACTTTCAAGCTATCTTAAGGGCCGGAAACATCCGTTTTAAAAAAAGAAGTGAAAGCTTTTGATTTCTTACTGCTTGCATCTGTGCCCAGCACAAGTCCTGTGCTTAGGTGGTGTAATTGCAGAATACATCCTGCCTTGACAATGATGCTTCTGCACCCAGTTCCGCAGACTCTCTCAATATTGCTTTGCAAGCACTTAAATGGAACAAAGAGTTTCGGATGAAATATAAGTCAAAATGATGCCTTTGAAAAGAGCGTGATTGCTGCCACAGTTCTGCTTGTGAATCATATTCTGACGTGCATTAAGGGAACGAGTTGCCCCTAAGAGCCCACTCTTGCAATTTAGTATACTGTGGAGCCTTTGCCTGCTTTATTTGGATCCGCCTTTCCGTTTGGTCTGTTGTTTACTGGGATCAGTAGCTGAAGTCCAGAAATGTTATAGTTTAAATGAGCTGTCTGCTAGACAGAAGAATCATGTGGAGTGGCTTAGACTGGAGACAAGGTGCAGCTCATTAAGCCATCGATAGCAATCCAAGCTTTGTAGGCCAAGTGCACAAATAATTCAGATGAGTGGCTTCACACAGTTGCACCAAGAATGTAGTGGTAAATTTGGAAGTGTAAGCCCTCATCTTGACAGCCCACATAGCCACACCCCCAAAGAGCATCTGAAAGCAGCGTTGATCTCTGTGGATTTGTTGGCAGTCAAGGGAGTAACAAATGCCTCATTCTCTGACATCCTCTATGCTAATCTGTCACAACGAAAGTCAGAAGCTGAAGGTCTTGTTATCCACTCAGTCGCTTGCGAGAGCAAGGAGGGCCTGTCAGTTACCCTCAGCTCTCTGACGGATGACAGAATTGCTACTGCTGTGTTTGTGTGGGGAAAGTCCTGGAGCTGTGCTTTGCTGTGTCCATCCTCCTCCATGCTGCCGATGCATCGTTTGTTGGTTCGTGTACAACAAGCCGTTAGGTGGCTTGGAAACTGTGGTCGTTTCAAAAATGGAATACAGTGGTGCCCCGCAAGACGAATGCCTCGCTAAACGAAAAACCCGCAAGACGAAAGGGTTTTCCGATTTTTTAGCGGCTTCGCAAGACGAATTTCCCTATGGGCTTGCTTCGCAAGACGAAAGCCCATAGGGAAATCTCCGGGGACAGCGGGGAAGCACAGCGCGCCTTCTCCTCTGTTCCTGGACCTGTCCTAAGGCTTGCGGTGGGAGGTCCGGGAACAGAGGACAAGGCGCGAAGGGCTTCTCCTCTGTTCCCGGAGCTTGCGGTGGGAGGAGGGTTTTTCCTCCCCACCGCCAACATTCAGAACAGCATTCTGAATGTTGGCGGTGGGGAGGAAAGCCCTCCTCCCACCGCAAGCCTTCAGGACAGGTCCGGGAACAGAGGGGAAGGTGCGCAGCGCTTCTCCTCTGTTCCCGGGGCTTGCGGTGGGAGGAAGGTTTTTCCTCCCCACCGCCAACATTCAGAACAGCATTCTGAATGTTGGCGGTGGGGAGGAAAGCCCTCCTCCCACCGCAAGCCTTCAGGACAGGTCCGGGAACAGAGGGGAAGGTGCCCTTCTCCCCCCAGCCTTCAGAAGAGTTCCCGCCTAGGCTGCGGATAGCAGCTTGCTGCCCTGCGCGAGGGGCGCTCTTAAGCAGAGCGCCCCTCGCGCGGGGCAGACATTCGCCGCTTGGGGAGCCCTGCAGGGGAAGTCTTGCAGGGCTCCCCAAGCTGCGAATGTCTGCCCTCGCACGGGGCAGCAGGCTGCTATCCGCAGCTTAGAGAGCCCTCTGGACCTCTTCTGAAGGCGGGTGGGGGGCAAAAGTCTTTGTCCCCCCTGCCTGCCTTCCCGGGGGATTTTAAAATGCTGGCGGGCGGCAGCGCTGCCGCCCGCCAGCATTTTAAGATCGCCCCAGGACAGCGGAGAAGTCTCCGCTGTCCCGGGAAGGGGGGGAAAAGCAAAGACTTTCGCCCCCCCCGTCGGCCTTCAGAAGAGGTCGGGGGACAGACTGTCCCCAAACCTGGTCTGAAGGCGGTTTCCATAGGAACGCATTGATTGATTTTCAATGCATTCCTATGGGAAACCGTGCTTCGCAAGACGAAAAACTCGCAAGATGAAAAGACTTGCGGAACGAATTAATTTCGTCTTGCGAGGCACCACTGTATATGGAGATCTGGCAAGGGGCTTGGATAGCTGAGTAAAGGGGGCAGTCCCAACCATGTCTGCTCGGAAGTCAATCCCAGTGAATTCAAAGGAGCTTGCTCTCAGGTAAAAGGGGTTAGGATTGCAGCCCAAGTTGCATATACAGTCATACCTTGGTTTTCAAACAGCTTAGTTCTTGAACGTTTTGGCTCCCGAACACCGCAAACCCAGAAGTGACTGTTCCGGTTTGCAAACTATTTTTGGAAGCCGAAAGTCCGATGGGGCTTCTGCGGCTTCCAATTGGTTGCAGGAGCTTCCTGCTGCCAATCAGAAGCTGTGCTTTGGTTTCTGAACATTTTGGAAGTGAAACGGACTTCCGGAACGGATTCCGTTCGACTTCAAAGGTGCAACTGTATACTTGGAGAGCTCTGCATATTTCTTACAGGCTTGGTGTGTGGTCTAAAAACCTTAGAAGAGTCACATCCCTACCTACGGAAGCCAGTTCCCAAGTTCAGGATGGGCCAATAAGTCCATGCCACTTTCCCATGTGTTCATTCCTGTCTCTTCTTTCTCATTTCCACATTAACCTGGTGAATTTTAAATAAAGACGTGTGCCCAAATTTGTATTTCATATGTGAATTTAAACACACATTTCTATGTGCGTTTTCTCTCAAAACACACATCTTAGAAATTCTGTCTTTTTTGTGTTCTGTGGGTCAAGAGTCATGTTGAAAAAACCAGGAAGTGTAGAAAGCTGGCAGCTAACAAAGTTCCAGCCTGTGTGTTAGTCTGGGAGGTGTGGATCAGGTTGGTTCATACCAGAATTCAACAAAGAGCAGATTCTTCAAGCATCCCTCTCCAAAGGTCCACTGTACACAAATATATTCTAGCAAAGGAGTGTGTGTGTGTGGGAGGGGGACCTATGGCCCTCTATGTGTTGCTAAACTACAGTTCCTATCATTCCTTTACATTGCCCATCCCGTCTGGGGCTGATGGGAGTTGAGAGTCCCAAAATCATCTGGAGGGCCAGAGTTTCTCTACCAGTGTTGCAGTGTGACCAAAAGACACAACCCAGGCTGGGTCTTCGAAAGCAAAGGGGCAGGGCGACGGAGATGGACATTGGTTCAATTTACAAAGTCCCACCCCCCCATTAAGTTCTGTTGGGGGAAAATAAGGTGGTTCTGTGTGAGGAGATGCACTTCCTCTCCAGAGGTCCTTGCAATAAACAGGTTCTTCATCTACCATCAGCAAGAGGGACAATTCTTTAGTAAATAAGGAAAAATAGCTATAGCCCTTATGCCATTCCTGAATAAAGCAATTTCCGCATAGCTGGTTCAGCAGTGGCCTGTAACAAACAAAACACGAGTCATTTTGTGTTTCACCACTGTTGGTTGGTTCTGCGCACAAAGGAAATGGCTGACTGGAAATGGCAGTGTGTTTTCTCCCCTTCTTTTCCCATCTTAACAGATGTTGACAGTTTCCTTGTTTATCACGTATAAAAACCATAGCAATTTCTTTTTGGATAAATAGAGGCAGGCAAAGATGTGTTCTCTTTGATGTCCCATCCCCCCCCCCGCACTCCCCACAACCAACACCTAAATAGACTCTGAATCTACCACCTTCCTTCTTTTGAAATGTTGCTTTCCTTGAAAGGATGCTGTGTGTGTGTGTTGTTGTTTTTTAAATAAAGCCTAGTGTTTAATAAAAGCCTAGCGACTAGTATTAGAAATGGCCCTTTCATTGTTACGTATTTCATTGTGTGCTGACTTTATTAAAAAACTCCCATTTGATTAAACTTGGCTTTCTGAGGTCCTTCCAAAGACTTCTGTATTCAGCCTACATAGAAAGAGCCAACGTGAGGCCAGTTTGAGCCTGGAAGGGAGATATATTATTATTATTATTAATTTATTTAGCACCATATATGCAAATGAACAGGTGTGACAGCTCCCTTTCCAAAGAGGCCTGCTATCTAAAACAGACACATGGAAACAACACTGTGCAAATGAGAGAAGAACATGTTGTCTTTTCTATCACATGCCCTTTTGCTTAGGTCACATGCACAATATATATTTACAGCACATTGTCCGTCGTCCCCCCCCCCCCCGAATCTTGGGAACTGTATTTTACTCATTGCAGAGCTGCAGTCCCCAGCATCCTTAACAGACGACACTTCTTAAGATTCTTTGGGGGGTGGGGTGGCAGAAGTCACGTGCCTTAAATGTGTTTTACATGTGTGGTGTGGATGTGACCTTAGCTGCAGAAAGATACAGGGAGCAGGAGGTTGATCCAAAGGCTTCCTTGAAATGGTGCGTTTTGAGGATGGTTTAAAGGAAATAAGAGAGCTGGTAACACAGAGGCATTCTGGGATGCCATTCCAGACATAAGAGTCAGCGAGGGAAAATGGGTGGAGCCATTTCAGGAGGCAGGAAACCTTTGGAAGCCATGAGTGGTAGTGATGAATGAGTGAAAGGAGGAGTCAAAGCTAGGGATGGGAGACGAATTCAATTAAGTTCACATTTAAAGGCGAGCATACCTAATTCACATTTCCTAAAACAATAAGACCAACAAACAGAGGAGTGTGACATCCACACTCCTCTGAATTTTGCAGTGTGCTTCCGCCAAGCAATATGCTCAAAAATGCATCCCTTCGTTTTTTGGAGTGTACATAGAAATGGATATATTATTGAAAATACCGCAGAGGACATTATATTAAGAAAACTACTCTGTCAATATATGAATGTAAGGCAAAATTGCACACAAACGTATTTCTATTAGGAGACACCCACGCTAAAGGGCTGTCAAATTTTCCTGAGGACCGCAAACTGAGGTGGAAATGTGGAGAACCTAATTTAAGATTTGAAAAAATATATATCTAGAAACCAAAATAAACCATTTTTTTAAGACCAGCAATCTTAAGCGTACATATTGGTTGGGAATAAATGCCACCAAATGCTGTGGGACCTGCTTCTGAACAAACACGCGTAGTAGGACTGTGCTGTAAGAGTCATCAAGAAAGCAGAATTTTGCTACAAGTGACTTTTCCCCTCCATAGTGCTGCAGTGAGGGGAAGAGTTGTACCTGGTAGACTTTTGTCTTGTACACAGCTCCTTCAAAGTAGTTCCCCTCAAGGTCTGGAGCTGTCAACTTTTATCAGCGAATCGGGGCAGGAGGAGGAACGATATGTCTTGCCAATGGCTTAAAGTGATTGATATTGAACCTTCGGGTTGAGAGGCGCCATTCCTCTGAATACTGTTTTCTAGGAAATAGCAGGAGAATGCAGTTGTGGCCATGCTATGCTTGATGGCTTCCCAGAGGCATCTGACGTTCTGCTGTGGGAAATGCCATGCTGGACCGGAGAGGCCTTTAGTTGATGCAGCAAGACTCTTCTTACGTTCTTAATGCTTTTGTGGCTCAGGCATATGAAGTAAATATGTACATTAGAAGAAAGGCTTATTTCCCAAGGGTTCACCTTTGGAACAGCTTTCCTCCACCTTTCGATAGCACTTCATTGGCCCATCCCCCTGAAAAGAGGAAACAGTAAGAAATGAGAGATTTCAGACTTGACGGTTTGCAGTTATTTATATTGGTTCTGTATGCCAAGTCACTATCAAGGTCATGTTTAAAAATATATTTTTAAAAAATATATTTTTATTTCAAATCCCTCAACGGTAGCTGGAAATCTGCTGCAAACCTCATGCCTGCAACAGATGGGGAAAATATATATTTAGAGCTGATTTAATTTTTCTAAAAATGAGTATATTACAGCATCGGCATTGCTAAAAACAGCACTGACCACCCAGTTTTTAACACATTAGTCTGCTTGGGCAGTTTTGTACCATAGTTAGTAACGAGTGCCAGCTGTTAATCATGGAACAAATATATATATATGTAGGATTATTCTAAATTGAGGAGTGTATTTTCCTCCTGATGAAGGAGTTAATTGCTTCTGTCTGGTCAGCCAAACGAGAGAGAGATTTCAGACATATCCCTGCTTATTCTCTTGATGCCTCCCAGGGCAGTGATGTACAAACTGTTCTGGGGAGCTCTTTGGTTTGTAAGAAGTTTAGCGGGGATTTCCAATGGGAAGATCAGCAGAGAAACATCCCACAAAGACTGCTCCATCAATCCCCATTTAAACATCCTCACTTACAGTATTACGACTGCAGGACTGCCCTTGCTGGTTTCTCTACACATCACCCATTGGAGGGGAGAAATCTGAAGTGGTGTGCATTCTCTATATGAGTGGGCTGCGTGCATGACTTAGAACTCCGCACTATATGGGTTCAAAGTCACATAGGAAGCAACGCTCCCCACAAACAGATGGTGCTGGAGAGAGGTTAGGGGTCAGTGACCACAACCCCAGTTACCAACCAATCCCCTTTTCTGGGTGCCCTCATCACCAGAAGTTAGTTTTGGAGGGTGGGGAGGGGAAAGGCCATTTTTGGCTGTGGTATGCACTTAAAGGAGCTCCCCACAGAAACCCAACTAGTGCCTAAATTAATACTATTTATATTCCAGATGGAAGATTTTTTTCTCCTTCACCTAAGCATTTTTATATGCCTGTTGTCTTTGTCCATGGAGTTTTCTTGGCAGGGATACTGGAGTGGCTTGCCGGTTCCTGCTCCAGGTGGATCACGTTTGGTCAAAACTCTCCACTATGACCTGTCCATCTTGGGTGGCCCTGCTCATAGCTTCTCTGAGTTATTCAAGCCCCTTAGCCACGGCAAGGCAGTGATCCATGAAGAAGCATTTTAGGTTATGCTGTGGATCTACCCTCTGTAGATTGTGTTGCGTTGCTTCAAATTTTGCTGCTGGGTTGTTAGTTATTTTACGGCATTGCACCCTGCCCTGGAAACAATGCCCTCCCTGCCTGGTGAAAGGCAACATAGAAGTTATTGAAAGATAATGAATTAAATCATTTAACGCTCCGATGAGCCACAAGCCCCCCTGTATCTCTGGATGAGGGAAGTTCTAATGCTGAATGTTCTGGCCTTGCCTTCTTCCCGTCTGTCTCTGCTGGATGGGTGACGGTGCAAAGTCTTTGGTGTAGAATGCAGTTTGGTTTGTTCAGTTCTTCCCGGTGCAGAGAAGGGGAACAAGTTATTTGCCTGAGGAGGAGAAGGAGGTACTTTCAGGACAAGTGGTTCATGCAGAAACCCAGAAGCTAAACTCCTGTGAGGGTGTGCATTTGTGACACTTGCACACTCTAAAAGTTAAACTTTTTTTCTCTCCCCCCCCCCCAAGAGGAATACATGAAGTGTCTCTTCCAGCTTTGATTCAGAAAACACCTGGCAGTTATCAGAAGTCTGAGAAACATTGGTGTAGGGTAGGGATGAATGAATATTATCCATGTTGGTTTCTCTTGGTTTCTCATTTTTCCATTCTTAAATCCAGTTCTCCACATTTCTCCAGCAATTTGCATTAAAAAAAGAATCATGAAAATTTACCGGTGCTTTCATGTGAATTTCTTCTAATAAACACATTTTAATGCAATTTTCATTAATATACCACGTCTCTGCAAACATTTTTCACTAACAACACATTTTTGCACATTTTCACTAAAATCTGCATTTTCATATATACTTTCTCCAGATACACACATTTTTGCACACACTGTTCAGTGATAGAACTGTATCACAAAATTCTGAGAAGTGTGAATTTCTAAGGATACCTGGGTTTCGGTTCACATAAGGGTCAGGAAATGCAGATTAGGTGATTTCTCATCATAATGCAAACAAAATTGAACTCTAGCTGAGGGTATATTTGCATACAGTGTAAGAGGTTCTAGGTTCAGATAAAGATATTGCTGGACTGAGCTCCTGTATCCCTCTCCCTGGGCTGTCACTTGCCTGTCTGCAGTTTAAGAGCCATTGTGGTATAGTGGTTAGATTGCTGGATGAGGGCCTTGGGAGACAAGGGTTCAAGCCCCCACTCAGTTGTGAAGCTCCCTGGGTGACTTTGGGTCAGTCACTGTCTTTCAGCTTAACTTTTCTGGTAGGGTTGTTGTGACTGTAAAATTGGGAAGCCAAGAACTGTGGTTGCTACCTTGAGCTCTGTAGAGGAGAGTTGGGGTATGAATTCAAATCAATCAATCAATCAATCAATCAAATTAAAATCAAATGTAAGCTGTAGAAATATGAGGTCACACATTTTTTGAGCAATGCTCGTTTATGCCTTAGTGTTGACAAGCTCTCCTTATTTTGCTTTATCTTGGATTGCTACCTGCTCAGAGGGTATGAACTCTTTTGTGTTCTACCCTGCATTTGGGGGTGGGGGAGAAATTGTACTTTCATAGCCTACACACGGACTTTCATCACCCTCCTTGGTCCATGAATGATTAGGGCTGTGGGAATGCTTGCATCCCAGCAAGATGCTTGTGTCAGATTATGCAGCTAGAATATTGCACTCTGTATTCAAGACTGGGAATGAGAAATGGATCAAGCGTGAAACAGGAGCTGGAGGAGCTGCTAAGAGATAAAGAGCCTTTGCCGTCATTGATTTGTTTGCGGTGAATGACAAAGATCTGTTAATTTTGCCCTGGTGCAGGATGGGAAATGAAAAGCCAACCCTCTGCTCAAAAAAGAAAAAAAGAGGAGTCTAGAAATGTAACCCTTTGCTTTCTGCAATGTATTGCACAATATGCTATGGAGGGATTTTATTCTCCCCCTTTTTTATGAATGGAAAAGGGGGAGGGGCTTAATGCCACCAGGCCCTGCAATCAGCACAACCTGTGAAATCCTTACATGGCATTTTTTGCTCCGAGAGCAAAGCCTCCAGCTTCTCAGACTGGCTTTCAGGAACAAATCTTTTCTTCTTTTTTTGCTGATGAGATGATCTTTCCCTTGTGTCATAAATAATCCAGATCAGTTAAATAGATGGAGGAAACGAAGGCGCATAAGGAGTATGGCATGTCTAAGCAGTTAATTCACTTTTCCTGAGCCGTGAGGAGGAGCAGCCTTTCCTGCAGACAGCCCCAAGGAGCTGAAGACTTGATCCTTGCCATTCCCTCGCTCTCCATCTATCCCAATGTTCTGTTTTTGCCTGCAGAATTCTTTGCTGAAGCTGCAAGCCCTTGAAACTGACCTCTGCTCTGCATTTCTGCCGAACCAGGAAGAAACACCACAGCTGCCGGCTTCAAAAGACCCAGTCGCTTCATCGATCCCAACCAGCAGTGTGCAAGTTGATGGGGAGAGTTGTGGAGGTAAGAGAAGGTCTTTGTTAATGGGCTGTCCTTGTTTCTGATTATAGAGGCAACTCAGTGGCATACATTGTGACCTAATAAATTGCAGCCCCCCCTTCAAACAGCACGGAAGGCTGAGGCATAATTTGGGGGCACAAGTGTTTATTATTATTGATTAAATAAAAGTTAATACAGTCACACACACACACACACACACACACACACACACACACGCGCGCGCGCGACTGTGAGAGGAGAAATGAAGGAAAGCCAAATGCCATTTTGTTTGTGTTTTGATTCATATAAATACTGATTACTTTGGGGAAGAGTGCTGTCTTAAATTTGGCCAGTTCCTTCATTTTCACACAAAATTGGTTTTTGTAGGTTTCCATCCATTTCACTTCTGATTATGTTCTACTGTTAGGATTGTGCTAACATGTGCTCTTTTTCAGTGACTGTTAGTCTGTTGCCTGTGTTCCCCCAACTCCAACACACACACTCGCACACTTTTGCCAGGCCATTGTTGATTTTCCCATTCTGTTATTGATTGCAGATTGATTGCCTGAGCAAAGCAAGTGGAAGACTTAAAAGCCACACATTAATTTTCATCAACAATGACTTACTCATCACACACTATTTTTTTTGTGTGTGCATCCTTTTTTTGTTCATTCCTCCACTTTCCTCTCTCACTCAAAATCAACTGTTGGAAATAAATGGATTTGAAGCTTGGGATTCTTTTCTGTCAATTCAGAGCTTGTAATCACGCAGATGGCATGAGATGGATTCCTGGGTTCAGGCAGAAGGCAAATCACTGTGCATGAAAGTGGGTCATAGTTAGCAAGACCAGTATAGCAAGCAGATGAATTATAGGCAAGCTTAAAATCTGCAGACCGTGTGTGGTCTCCATTAAGGCAAATGGGTCAGTATTACATGGCCTAATCCCAAGGTAATTTTTATAGATAAATAAAGTGACTGTAGCAAAAGAGCTTATTTCAAAAGCTTTTTATTCTCGGTCATTTTGCAGAGGCTAACCCATCTCTTTCTAAGAATCTCTCAAATTAGTTTGGCAGTTCTACCTTTTGAGATGCATTTCACATCCTTAAAAGCCACTGGTGCAAAAACTCTATAGCTCTCAAGGGCTAGAGAGATGCTCATTAGACGTGCCCCAATTAAGGCAAAGAAAGGAAGATGCATCCAGCTGCTTCCGTCAGCATCCCCTATTTTGTCTTGGTTTAAGATATATGAAAGAGATCCAAGCCACTCTGCTTTTAAAATTGCTGAGTAGATCAATTTGAGGTGAAAGAAAGAAGCCACCGTCTTCCATGCTCAGGGTTGGTCTTCCTCTGATATGGCAAAATTCAGCCCACACACCAGGCATAGCCAATGTAATGCTGCCCAGATGTTGGACTATAGCTCTAACTATTGGCCATGCTGACTGGGGATGATGGGAGTTGTAGTTCAACAACATTTGCAGCCAATGCACATCTCCCCTGAATTCATTCTCTCGTGTCCATGAGGATCATTGTTCCAGGGCTAGTACATTTGTAAGGTATTCTTAAGTTGCACTGGAACTGGAAGGATTTTATTTTCCCCCTGGCCACCCGCAACTTCCCTGCACTTCCCTGTTTTGAGAACTGTGGACTTCTCTTGTTCATGAGCTAGGAGGCACAGATCTCACTGGAAAAGCTTTGCGCCAAAGTTCAGGATATATAAAATATAGGAAAATAACCTCAATCTTGATCTTTGTATATTTGGAGCATAACAAAATGGCTTGTGGCTATTGTGCTGAGGAGTTGATTTCACCCTTGGCCTTTGTTTGCCAATTGAACCAAACTTAGGGCTGAGCCATTAAATCAGTTAAGAAAAGCCATGTGAATATACAAAAGTGAGGGTACAATATTTGCCATTAGAAGCCAGCTCCTCCCTTTGCCCCAACCTGATTAGCCTTGCCTTAATACAGAGCTGCACAGCTTGCAAATGATCTTGTTACCATGATGATGATCAGTTACCAGTCACGTATGCTTGGTTTCGCTTCCAGCCTGGTTCTGCAATAACAGGGCAGTTGTCAGTCTCGCCGGCAGGTCATTGTGTGTGGCTGGCAGAGTGAATTCAGCCATGTGGGGAGCCTGTTGTGGAAGACCTTCTTTCTCTGTACACGTTCTGATCACAAACCTATTTGAAGAAGCAGATTCATGGCTGGAGCATATGATAGGCTTCCATAAAATATTACCTGTTGACTGCCTCCGTGGGGCAACTGCTTTTGTCCCACCCCACAGAGTGGTTTAAAGTGGTTGCCATGCAGCATCTACATTGTGTACAGCTCACAGCAACTATTCTGCAGTTGCATAATTCCCAGATCTTTCAGCCAAAGATCTGGATGAAAGTCCGCTTCACGCTGAATTGCAACTCATGACATGGCTGATGGGAGTTGGAACTCCACAACCTCTGGAGGGCCACAATCACATGTGCTGGTGAAACTCAACACCCCTTTCTTGGGACTGCAGAAACAGGAGAGGTGTCCCATTCTGGCTTGTCTGGTGAGTTGCTTTTGGCTGCAGAGGATTAGACGCTGAGCAGGCAAAATAAAGTTCTTACCTGAGAATGCATGTAAAGTAGAGCACAGCACACAATTCAGCAAGGTTACATTGTGCAGACAAATGAGTGTCTGTCTGTGGACCCTCTTCTGGACCGAACCCTGCACAGGTGCAAAGGTACTACTGGGTAGGAAACTGCAATGCTGCTTACACTGTGGTTCTTTGCTGAACTTGGGCGTTCAAATGTATTGAAGCACAGGCGTGTGCATAACCACAGTGCTATCAGCTTTGTGTGTGTCGAAAGGGGGTTGATTCCAAGTACCCTCTTTTTCCTTCTCCTTCTCCCTCTCCCTCTCCCTCTCCACCTTTGAATGACCAAACTGAAATGTGGAGTACCTGTTTGGTGGAGAGAACAGCAATAATCTCCGGATTCAGGCCTCCAAGATGTGTTGTTCTGTAATGTCAATATTGTGTCCCTGTTATTTCCTATGCATAGTGTACAAACTGCTCCTACAGGTCTTAGCTCACTTATTGTTATGTACTGAAGTTCTCACCCTGGGCCAGCAGGGGGATACTGTAGATAGTTATGCAAATGAAGGATCAAAAAGTGACGTTCAGTGATTGGATAGTTTTAGAAAATGGCAACTGTTACATTGTTCTGGAACGCTATACAAGCAGGCTGACTGAGCTCCTCAGTTAGTTCTGTTCCAGCTTACAATAAAGAGCTGCTTTGGAAGTATCGCTGTGTTGTCTGATATGTTCGCCCACAACTTAACACTTATCTCTCGTCTCAGGTGTATGGATCTGTTTATGATAAAACACAGACACACACACACCCAAGCATAGTTTCCCAGGAAAATACATATGCACCCCAAGTGTCAAAGTGCCGGTTCACCCTGTTCTCCATCTTTTAAAGACCAGCTAGAATGTTAACAATAGGCAGTCTTTATTTGAAAAGGAAAAAGTTGCCCTTTCGTTTTAATGTAAATATAAAATCTATCTTGGGTGGATTGTGTGAGTGGTGATTGATCCATGATCATAAATTATAGAAGCTGTCAGTCAATACAGTGTAGAAGTCATGGGAAAGAAAACTAGGTCAGATTCGCTCCTCATGATGTCTGCCAGAATGCAGCCCTATTCATTAGTGTGTGTTTTTCCCCCTTTAAAGAGATTTATTAGAAGCTTGCAAGCTCTTTAATCCTAATATATATATATAGAGAGAGAGAGAGAGAGAAAGCGAGAGAGCGCGAGTTTGTTTTGTTGTTTGCCACTATGGGCTACTGGGAGGAAGGGTGGAATAAAAATCTAATAAATACTACTACTACTAAATACATGTATTGCAAATGCCATCTATTTAGCCCAATAAATTGTTTTGGTCCAGCTGTTTTAACTTTAGAAAAAAGTAGGCTTTGAATGCTCTGAAAGAAACTGATAGGGGTAAAAAGGTCCCCCCCCCCCATTTTATTATTACATGGCTCATTTGTTTGATGTTTTGTAATATTTTGAAAAGAGTCATACAACCCATTTTAAAGTAGGGTTGTCCTCTTTTTCCAGGACATGTCCTCCTTTTCATGGGTAGAGTCATAATAGCGATCCCTAGTTAAAAGAAGAAGTCAGCAAATGTGCCCTCTTTTTTGCTCTTCAAAATTTGGCAACCCTACTTTAGCGGTTCTTTGGTGGATGTAGGCAATCCCATTCATCTCTTTATAGGGAGCTACTTAGGCCCAAGAACTGCCTGATATAGCTAGCATATAACCTTTTTAGTGTCGCGTCAGGATTAATGAACACATAGTATTTTAAGAGTGTGAGAAAACGATTATCTCAGGAAGTGTAACAGAAAGATTTATTCACTTAGGCCTTACTGCTGCTAGTAAGTTTCATTCATGTCAACCCTGACTCCAATCCACTGAGGTATGGCTGTTCCTCAGTCTCTTCAGCCAAGCAGCATCTTTGCATGTGCATTGTCCTGCATGCAACTGGCAATTTATTCTTCCAGTATTCACCATGTGGTGAATATTCACCAATATTCAACATGCCCTAATGTTAACTCAGAATAAATACCACTGGGTTCCGTAGGACTTCCTTCCAGTAAGTTTGTTAGGGTGTCAGTTTTAAAGTTTTTCTTTTAAACTATTTATTTTTGATGCGCACAACCTTCTCTTGGTATATGCTTACACCCCTTTTCCGCTATGTCACGTCACAACTTTCTCCAGGGAGCACTGATGAACCTCAGAGGCTCTTTCAATGTGTTCAGCTAATGAGCTTTGCCCTTCTAAATGCCTATTGAATTCATCTTGTCATTGCAGAGCCTGCACAAGTCTACAAAGAGGGCCAGGCAGATGCAGACAATGGACATGAAGACCACCATTCCTTAGGGACCAGCAGGCTGCTGTATCACATTACTGATGGAGATAATCCTCTGCTGTCTCCTCGCTGCTCTATTTTTAGCCAAAGCCAGAGATTTAATTTAGACCCTGAATCAGCTCCTTCTCCACCAAGTGCTCAACTGTTCATGATGTAAGCTAAGACATGGTTTATTTCCCAGGGCTGCCTCTGCATGGCATATATATATTCTCTCTATTATATATCTGATGCTTTTCTCCCACCTATTAAATATCAAACACCAAATGATGATGATGTGGGGATAGCTCAGTTGGTAGAGCATGAGACTCTTAATATTAGGGTTGTGGGTTGGGGCCCCACCTTGGGCAAAAGATTCTTGCATTGCAGAGGGTTGTACTAGATGACCCACATGGCCCCTGCCAACTCTACAATATGATAACCCTTCCCAGACTGAAACAAGTGGAAACTTCCTCCAAAGAACCCTGGGAATTGTAGTTTGGTATAGGTGGTGAGAATTTTGTTAGCCCCCTGCTCACAGAACCTCAGTTCCCAGTGTTCTCTGGGGAAAGGTAATAACTTAAACAGGTCTAGGTTTGGAGTACGGCTAGCCCCCCAAATGCTCAGCTACAGTGCAATTACTCTGTGTGCACACACGCACACTGCTGAGATATGTTTTGAACGGCTGATAACAGCCATTTATTTAAAGATAAAATAGACAAGCTTAATTGTGCTACAAGCATAACCTTGGCTAATAATAATAATAATAATAATAATAATATGCGGTGCTTTTTTCTGGGGGGACGCACACCCCTAAACATTTTGTGTATCTAAGTTTGGCCTCATTGAGGGGCAGTATTTCAATATGAGTAGGAAAATGAGAGTGCCCCTAAACATTTTTTTAAAGAAAAAAAAGCACTGATAATACGTAGTATATTTGCATAACACTTTCAAGTGTCCCAGGTGCTTCATATACATTATCTAGGTGAAATCTTTATAATAACCCTATAGTGGAAGTCAGTGTTGTTACTTTCGATCCATGGTAGGCAGGCTATTGCAGAGTAAAAGAATACATCACGGAGCAGGTTGAATAGAAGCATCAGAACTGTGGGGCTGAGGCAGAGGTTCATGGTAAGAGAACAGAGATGTTATAAAATGTGTTCCTATTTTTATCTGTTGTATGGTGAGTATGCAAGAGGCATGCAGTGTGAATAAGCTTGGCCTAGGATGCAAAAGTGAGAGCTGGGTTCTCTCAAGAGGAAGTGAAATAATAATATCGGCAGAAGTGGTGTTGTTTTTTAATTAAAAAAAACAAACGCTTAAAAAAAATTAAATATACATTGGTGCCCCTTAAATGCTCTGTCCCTCTGCCAATCTCATCTGAGAATAGCACTGCCACATGTCTGAGCAGTCCCTTTAAAAATCTTAGGTGCTTTCAGATACTGCTGGAGAGCCCTGGACTGATCATTTGTTCCCCTTCCTGGGGCATCCCCATCACTCTAGCCAACTGAGGGCCAATGCTGGATCAAGTGGAGATCATCCTTCTGTCTTATGCTCTGTCTTATTCCTCTTCACTTTCCTGATTCTTCAGTGCAAGGATGGGGGGACCTGCTGCCCTCCAAATTCCCATCTTCCTCAGCCAGCATGGCCATGTTAGAATTACTGCTCCATGATTGCAGTCATGGGATTTTTTTCTATCTCGTAACGGTGTATGTTTTGACTCCACAAAGTGGGAAGTGACGGAGACAGGATGTTTGAAGTTCCGTGAAGTGGGACTATTGTCCTATGTTCTTTATCTTTGCTGTCTTTTGCTCGAGAGGGAGGGAGCCATGTTGCAGTGCTCTGTGTGTGTTTATATGTAAATAAAGTAGATCAGCCAAAATGCTGAGTTGCTGAGGTCTGTCACGCGAACTGCGCAGACTCTGCGGATCCCTAAGTGTGCTGGTGTCTGTTGGCATTGGTCGCTTTGATGTTCAGGCTGAAGAAAGCTTTTGAAGCTCCCGAATGAATGACCAGGAGGGGGAGAATATGCCAGTCAGGCATGTGACTCTACCAGGGTCCTACTCGAGTGTAGGATGAGCTCCTGACGGGCCAATGAGCAGGGACGATGACAGTAAACTCTCATCAGTAGCCTCTGGAAGGTCACAGGTTCCCATCTCCACTGTATTCCTTTCTTCTGTCCCAGCACGGACACACATAGAAAGAGGTTTCCAACTCCAGCCCCTGTTTTGCTAACCACGCCCTTGAACAGTATAGAAATCATGGTGCCAGGTGGACCTCTGGGATTTAAAGCAGACTTGCCCAACTGGTGAATGGGGTTGTCAACTTCTGAACTAAGCACTGTGGCTATGTGTCTTTAACAGCAGCATGATGTGTAGACATTAGCAGGTGACTGTCCTCATTTCCATGAAAAGCTTCACTTCCTGCTTTCAGAAGATTCCATACCACTCCTCCGTTTCTCCTTCTCTCTGTTAGTATCCCTCCTCCATCACCCTCCTTCATGGTCTAACCCCCCCCCCACCAGAGTCCAATCACTCCATTGCCGTTGTAGACCTAATCCTGCAAAGCAATTTCATATTTAGGACATTTTTGTAACTTCTACCTTTGTAGGCCAAGAAGTTCTTCCAGAGGTAGCTGTGATGACTGCAAAGAGCCGCAGACGATAGCACAACTCACAAAGCATCTACAAAGTCTTAAGAGGAAAATCAGGAAATATGAAGAAAAGTTTGAGCAAGAGAAGAATTATCGGGTGAGAAACCACCTTGTTTCTGTGGTGTTTGATGAGGTGGATGAGACTGCATTTGACTTGCTGGGTCACAGTGTTTATGTGCCTGGATTAAATTATGTTTCTTTCTTGTTGTTTCCTGGGTCCAAAGCAGATGCAAATCTGCTTTACTAGTATTTATGTTGGTGAGAGACATGGTAGTCACTAGTGTTGATGGCTGCAAGTGACCTCATAACTACAAGTGACCTCATAAAGGTCTGGGCTAGTTAAGCAATGATGTCACAAATACTCAGGTGCTGGTTATCAGCTACACTTGCCACGTTAAGCAAAAAGAGCCAGTAGTCACCTGGGCACAGTGGCGTAGCGTGGGGGGGTGCAGGGGGGGCTGGCTGCACCGGGCGCAACATCTGGGGGTTAGGGTTAGGGGGTGCAAATCCACGGGTTAGGGGGCACAAATGACTTGCCTTGCCCCGGGTGCTGACAACCCACGCTACGCCGCTGCCTGGGCACCAGCAAGGTTAGGGAGCAGCAATGTGCAGTCTTATTATAGAGGCTGGTGAAAGAGCAGGTAAGCCATTTTTGCCATTTAGACTCTAGTGGGGTTTGGATGCCATCAGTGTATAACAGAGTTTGGCAGTCAAGTTACTTTTGACCCAGCCTGGACCACAATCCAGATGTCAGCTGGAACATTATATATTCTGGATTAATAAATGCAGAATGTATGTGGGCAACTTTGCCCATTAATAATGAGAGCTGTATGAATAACAACAGCCACAGTCTAACCACCTGGTTTCCCCCTTGTTCTTTCTTGTCCAGCCTTCTCACGCTGACAAAATATCGAATCCCGAAGTAATGAAATGGATGAACGACTTGGCCAAAAGTCGGAAACAGCTTAAAGGTACACACAACTATCAGCTGCAGTCTGTAGGATAGGTCATTTCTCTTTCACCAATAAATCTGGTGGAAGACACATGGGGAAAAATGCTTCTTAGGGAAGTTTAGGGAAGTTTTTAATATTTAATGCTGTTACTGTTTTTAACATCTGATTGGGAGCTGCCCAGAGTGGCTGGGGAGACTCAGCCAGATGGGCGGGGTATAAATAAATTATTATTGTTATTATTATTGTTATTATTTTATTATTTTAGCACTCGGAGTCATTTCTCACTAGTGCTTGAAGGAGGGTCAAATTCAGCTAGATGCTGAAAGTCCGATATTTAATATTGTCTTGAACCTTACCAGAAAAGCAACTACCCGTCTTTTTCGCTCTATAACACACACCCGACCATAACACACACACAGTTTTTAGAGGAGGAAAATCCGTAGGCATGCCACCCATAGGCATTCCCTCCATAACACGCACAGACACTTCCCCTTACTTTTTAGGAGGAAAAAAGTGAGTGTTATGGTGCAAAAAATATGGTAATTTCCTAAGAGCAGGAGTGGACAGTTGTTGGACTTTAGTTCCCATAATCCCCCACCAGCATGGACAAAGTTCAGGGATGATGGGAGTTGTAGTCCTGCAACATCTGGGAGAGGTGCACAGGACTGCTATAGAATACACAAAACTGGTTTTACCCAAGCCTTAACAGCCATCACCTCCCTGAAAGCATCCTAGGAACTGTAGCAATACCCCAACCCCACTACCCTAGTCCTCATTTTTCTCTAGGGAGAAGGAAGTTGGGGTAAGCTTCTGTAAGCTGGCAGTGTAGATTTGCCCTGTAAAGTGCAGTCTGCCAGGAGCTGTTCCTGTGGAAGCCTCAATGAAATGAATGGGGCTTGAATGGAAATCAGGCTTGCTAGATTCCACCCCTTTTCCTGTAATTTTAAATAGCAGCGTCATTGATCTCCCTCAGTGCCACAGAGTGCAACACTAATGAAGTTAATGCTGAGCTAATAGCTTCATTACACTGATACCTTTTACACACTCATAGTTAAGTGATGTGTTTGATCCTGTGTTACCAAACCGCTTAAAACACTTAATTTCCCCCCATTCTGTTAAGTTGTGAGTGTCGGATATTCCCTTGAGTGTGAGTTTCTTAGGCTTCCATTATAAGCTGTATCCCAACCAGAAGGAAATCATGTCCACTTTATACTTTTTCTTCAATTAACAATGAGGGTTATGCTGCATGATGAGACAGATGAGTTTGGTTTTTTTTGCAAAATGCAAAGTGGAATAAATCAGGACATGTAACCTAATCATCGTACAGTGGTACCTCGGGTTACCTAATCATCGTACAGTGGTACCTGTACGATGTAACCTAATTATCGTACAGTGGTACCTCGGGTTACAGACGCTTCAGGTTACATACGCTTCAGGTTACAGACTCCACTAACACAGAAATAGTACCTCGGGTTAAGAACTTTGCTTCAGGATGAGAACAGAAATCATGCTCCGGCAGCACGGCAGCAGCAGGAGGCCCCATTACCTAAAGTGGTGCTTCAGGTTAAGAACAGTTTCAGGTTAAAAACAGACCTCCGGAACGAATTAAGTACTTAACCCGAGGTACCGTTGTATTACCATTATTATGAAGGCATGTGCAAAGTTGAGAAATGGCCACAGCAGGTGGAATTCAGATGCAGAGCTTCCTGTGGGAAGCTGGAGTGATTTAAGTCTGTTTTAGTCTACTGATGTTGATGCATCAGAGGTGTGTCGCAAGGGCAGGATGTGGGAGCAAGGATCCAGGGCCACACTCAGAAGCAGAATGAGGAGGAGGGTTCCCAAATGCAGTAAGCAAAGGGGTAGCCATTGTGAGAACAGGATGCTGGACTTTGATTTGAATCAGCAGGGATCTTTTTAGGTTCTTAAAACCAGGAGTTTTAACACACATTTTGTGAGCTACCATATATGGACGGAGGGACGCAGGTGGCGCTGCGGGTTAAACCACAGAGCCTAGGACTTGCTGATCAGAAGGTCGGCAGTTCGAATCCCTGTGACGTGGTGAGCTCCCGTTGCTCGGTCCCAGCTCCTGCCAACCTAGCAGTTCAAAAGCACGTCAAAGTGCAAGTAGATAAATAGGAACCGCTCCAGCGGGAAGGTAAACGGCGTTTCCATGCGCTGCTCTGGTTTGCCAGAAGCGGCTTAGTCATGCTGGCCACATGACCTGGAAGCTGTACGCCGGCTCCCTCGGCCGATGAGCGCCGCAACCCCAGAGTCGGTCACAACTGGACCTAATGGTCAGGGGTCCCTTTACCTTTATATATGGATGGGGGATTGCATTTAACTCTATGGGTCACCTGTAAGGGTTGTATGTGAGCAATCCAGCTCAGTGTGGTGATGGTGTGTGTGTGTGTGTGTGTGCACATTTTGTGGTGGCAGAAGGAATGTGTTGCAAGTGGTTGCTCATTCGTATCCTGGGAATTTTCCTCCCAGAGCTGAAACTCAAACTGTCAGAAGAACAAAGCTGCCCCCTCAAAGCAACTCAAAGGAACCTTCATCAGGAGAGCTCCAAAGAGACTGTGAAGCAGGACACAGCAGGAGCTCCCCCGAGCCCCTCCGTAGAAGAAACCATGGATGCCGTGATGAAACGACTGAACGAGAAGCGGCAGCAGCTCCATATCCCCGAGAACGTTAAGGTAACACGGCTCTTTTACGGTATTTCTATTTGCGCAGCCTCAAGCCAAGTTCAGCTCCTGAACTGTTGGGCCTGTTTGTCATGTGCCGAGCCACCAAAAAAGCAGTAGCAGATTCCATGCATTGCTGTCCCACCCCTTCAGTGTAGCTCCACGTTTTGCCACCAACAGTTTAGAAGAGTTAAATGAAACAGTTTAGTAGATTTATACGAAAACTGCAGGGGGAGATACTGTCCCTCCTTTACAAATAATGTCTTTAGGAAGTCTTGGATGGACAAAGAAGTGATAGGCTGTTCAGAGAAAAGGTGCAGTTCCTGGTCAGTATGTTTCATGAAACTTCCACTAGGAATGAGAGGTGTGCAATAGAACACTAATGTTTAGAGTTGTCTATATATATATGTATTTAAAAAACTTTTTTTTGCACCACTCTTCAGCAGAAAGATGCTGCCTGAGCAGCAGCTTAGGCAAGATAAAAACAAAACAGTCCTGTATAGAACATAACACAAAAGGAAAAGGCAACGAGGAAGGATGAGCAAAACAAGTCAGCTTAGACATCCATTATTAAGAATACAGAGTAGTTCTTGTAATGGCCACCTGTAGGAATATAAACAATTCGAGAAGAGGAGGAGCCAGTTGGAGCTGGTCTCTCAGCTGAACAGCCCTGCCCACCATCTCCCCCCTGCAGCCTGATAGATTGCTGCTGTTGGGTGACAATTGAGAAGAGAGGGCATCTTGATGGATCTAGTCTCTCAGCCGAACTGATGGAGTGTCCCTGCTTCCCACCTCTTGCTCTGCCACAGCCTGGTGGAATGGCTGCTAGATGTCAGTTGATGGAGGGAAGACTATGATGGGCCTCGTTTATATGTCAACAACATAATTAGGAAGCATGTGTCTTAAGACTTTAGGCCTTGTGTGTGTTGTTCATAAGCTCTCATGTCTTAGACAAATGTTACAGGGAAAAATAACAGCCTCAGTCCAGAGATAGTGTCCCATTGAAATCAGTGGGACAAGGACATCTCTCTTTTGCTGGACTGGGCACAACGTCTTCATAACAAGGGATGAGGGCTGTTTTAATTGTGATGATGGCCATGTGGAGACCGTCATAAAGCAGTGGCCCACTTAGGAACTCCAGGGCACCGGACTCAAGGCTTATCAATGTGTCATCAGCTGTATAAAGCATTTGCACAGGAAGATGCTTCTTCGTGGTCTTTGTGCGGCTGTTCCCATGTTTAAATCAGCCCCAAGGGTTTTTAAAAAGACATTTTTGTGTCCTGCCTTATGTCCAAGGTGGTATCCAATGATCATGATTTTTAGGTAGTAACTACATGACCCTCAGTTTAGGCTAATCTGCTTGTCCCCGCTCCTCCACATGCAGCTGCTGGGTGATCTTGGGCCAGTCACACTTCTCTGAAGTCTCTCAGCCTCACTCACCTCGCAGAGTGTTTGTTGTGGGGAAGGAAGGGAAAGGAGATTATTAGCTGCTTTGAGACTCCTTAGGGCAGTAATAAAGCGGGATATCAAATCCAAACTCCTCCTCCTCCTCCTCCTCTTCTTCTTCTTCTTCTTCTTCTTCTTGTCATTTGTAGTCTGATAGGCAATCTGACCTAGAAAGGGAATGCAGCATCATAGCACCAGTGGAGATCAGCTTTGTTTTTAAGTTAACTTATTCAGTTTTGAGAACTTCTCTGCAATGTGAACCTTTTCCATCTCAGCCTGACTCATCTGGCTCAGTTGCTTACCAACATAACCTAGGCTGTTGTTATTATACATCAGATCTATCCCAAATAAAGGATCTATCATCCACAGTTTAATTGTGGATGTGGGGGCCAACCTGGCATGTGTTACTGAGACCTGAGTGGGTGAGCTACATGGAGTTAGTCTTTGTCCAGTGTAGGTGTCATTGTGATGCACAGCGATTCATTCTCTCCCAAAAGTGGTGGTGATGGACACTTGGATGGTTAGAAAAGAGAATTTGACACATTCATGGAGGACAAGCTGAAGAAGTGCATTGCAATATTCGGAGAAGTGTCAGTTTCAAGCAGTGGATGAGTTTTGGATTGTGTATTGTTTCAGAATCTACCAAATTTGGTAGGTTCACCTTTTAAATGAGAACTGAATCAAATTTCACTTCCATCCTTACAGTGATTGTAGGAGATGCTTTGTCACTCTTGCGGTGCTGTGATGTAAAATTGATTTATTGTTGTGGTGGTTTGATTTTTTCCGGATTGTTATATTTTATTATGTAGCATATATTTTTTATGAATTTCCCTGCTCTGGGATTGATTTTAATGAAGAGTAGATTATAAACCACCCATATAAATCAGTACACAAATTAAATCCAAAAACAACCCTTAGCGGCTTTTGCTCTGCTTGCTTATCACCCCCCACCCCCCGTCCTGCTCCCTGGCCACAATTTAATTCGGCTACTTAAAATTATACCAAGAAATCATGAGCTCTGTCAGAAGCATATATATGAAAGCTGGTTTATCCCCGTTAATCCTCAGAAGTTTAAAACAAATTGCAGAACTTTTCAGGCAGCTGTAACTGGTCTAGGATTAGTTAAATGTGTGCACTCATATGGCACCTGCAAAATAAGATTGAGGAGTGGATGTTTTTTCATCTCGTCCCAGTCCTGTAAACTGCTGCCTGAGAAGATGTTGCACGAGAGCCAAGGCTGATACCAGGAAAGAACTTTGTCTCCTTTGCCTGAAATTCAGTGCAGACAGCCTGCGGCACATACAAACAAGGTTGAAGCTACTCCACTTTAGCAAGGATGGAGGATCTCTTCTGGTCAGGAAGCATAGTACCTCTGGTGGGAAACACGTTGTGCTTCTTCTGGGGTACTTTGTCCACCTTTGGTCCCCACCCTGCAGTGGGGACCCAGGTTTACGAGTCAAGTACAATAAGGCTGTAAGATGAGATTACTTGAAACAATTTATGGGAGATGGATAGTAAAGAAAATCAAATGCATTTGTATTTTTTTTCCCCTCGGATGATAATTAAATTAAATTTGATGAGCATCAGCTTTGGGGCTTGTTTTTAGAGAGCCTTCCAGGTTAACCCAATCTAATTAGGTACATGCCTGCATGAAGACCGATTGAAAGGCCCACAGTGCTTTCTGAATCAGAGAGAAAACTCAAAGAATAGGATATCAAATGACACTTGTTGGTGCTGGAGGGAGCGAGGAACCTTTGACTGATTCATCAAAACAACTCTGTAAGCTTTATCACTTTGAAATATAGCCACTTTCTAAGGGGTCTTCAAGGCTTTGTGCATAATTCAGAAACCTGCAGATGGTTATACAGCACAGAAAGAAGAGGACCTAATCTAGCTAAGGTTTGTTGGGGCTAATGTTACAGTTACAAGCTGTGCTGAGTACACGGAATCAGTGGCGTAGCGTGGGTTATCAGCACCCGGGGCAAGGCAAGTAATTTGCGCCCCCTAACCCATGGATTTGCGCCCCCTAACCCGTGGATGTGCGCCCCCTAACCCATGGATTTCCCTAACCCCCAGATGTTGCGCCCGGTGCGTCCGGCCCCCCCTGCACCCCCCACGCTACGCCCTTGCACGGAATAAGTCGGTTGCAAGTACAGGCAACCCCTGATTTGCGTGGGGTTCCATTCCGAGTCATTGCACGCTTGTGTGAAAACTCATGCAATTGAAACACCCCCTTCTGCCCTGCCCCACCCCTCTTCTGCCCCTTTAGTGATGCCTTTTATGACGTTTCCGGGTTTGGCGATGTGCGCATGTGTGCAGTTGTCCATATATTGGTCACGTCTAAAAGTCACCTTTCACTGAGACTTGGACAGGCTGAGGCCAAACTGTCATTATTCCACGTGTATTGTGTTTTGGTACAACTTCTGCCTGCCAAGTCCATGCACATGTCCAAATTGGAGAGGCATGGATTTCTTTTAGACCGTGGAATATAATGCATCTTTTCATGTTCCTTCTTGCTTTTCCTACACGTAATGTATAAATGGAAGTGGAGAGAACGGATTGAAATCTTCTGTCTAGGGATTTGCTAGTTTTATGTGTGCAACCTGATGGGTACTTAAAACCTGGCGAAGGGAGGACTGACTTTCCTGATTCTGTGTAGATGTTTTCTAGTTAAAGCGTTTCAGAACAGGAGATTTATGCGTGGGAAAAGAGAAAGTAAAATAAAGCAAAAGAAACTGGTGTCTTTACAGATGGACAGAGCAAGCTTCTTCCTGTGCATGCTCATGCAGGAGAAATTAGGTGTCTCCCAGCATATGCTAAGGTAGACCTGCATATTTCAATGGCTCAGGAACCGCACACACTCTGCACATGTATTTCCTGGGGCTGAATTGCCACCTTGAGCAGTAGGTACTGTAGACTTGGTTCCTGTGGCTGGCTTTGGAGCTATGTATGCTATGCATTACAGCTTTAACAGCAGAAATAGCCACTTACCTTTGTGGATCTGTGGGGCTGGCCCCTTTCCTGCCTTAGCGTGGCTGCGCCGCAGGCAATCGTGGCCTGCCAGAGGGGGTGTGGTTTCGTCCTCACGCAGAGGAACAGTGGGGCTTCCTTTCTGGTTGTGCAATGACGCTGCATGCAGTTAAAGCTACTGGTCTTGTGTGCATGTGCCTCTGCATCAGGGTTGAAGAGGCTAATGATGCAAATATTTACTTCCTGCTTTCTCATACATCAATTGAATTGGACTAAAAAGAAAGTCTCTCTCCCCCCCCCTCTCCTTTGGTCCGCCCTCAGCTGATTTGCTTGAGGATAGCTCAGTGAGAGAACACATGTCTTGTCTGAGAAAGTCCCAGGTCCAGGCCCTGACCTCTGCAGTTCAAAGATTGCTGGTTGCAGGTTGCGGAAACGTCCTGTCTGGGGCCTTGGATATTACTGTATAAGGATTCAGTATAAGGGAGCTTCATACATTCATTTCCAGATCTGCTCAGTTTTTCTTCCTCTCAGCCCCCATTTCCAGTATCCTGACTATTGCATGGTTCCCCATGCATCATATCCTTAAGGATTTGCTTCTTGGTTTTCCATTTATCCTACAGCAAAGTTCATATCTTACTTAAGGTGGGATTCACCCAACACACCATGTTAGTGGAAGTCCTGGGCAATGGGGCTATCTCATTGCACCTGTCCCCTTCAGTTGGCTCGGGGTTGGTGTTGGGGGGTGATTCCCCCAGAACAGCACTGGGGAGGGAGAGGGGGGAGAGTTTCATCTGGCTGCAATGCTTGAACTGGTGGGATGTTTGCAGTAGAGGGATTTTTAAGTCTACACTTGGTTTTTGATTACGCTGGGCTTTTGTGTCTGTGTAGTCGCTGCCCTGAATGTATAGATCTTATATATTGTGGAAATGGAGGATTACACCATAACTGAAGGTTGCAAATGTGGATTGGCAAATCAGTCTATTTCTGGTCTGTGTCACTAATCAAACCCATTTCTGATGTTCTTCATTTTTTAAATCTGCACTCGAATTCGCATTTAGCTACATGTTTAAATCATTTAGTTGCAAATGTATTTTTTCTTCAAAATATGCATGTTTAAACATGTTTTGTTACTGTTTTTGAGCCACTGGAACATCCGGTTTAAAAATCTGGTGGACAACTTAAGTTTCAATCTGCATCTTTGTCTGCGAGGTTCGGATCAGGTCATGTCAAATGAGGATTCTCAGATACTCAATTACTCAAGCTTCTCCAGTTACCAGTGCCTTCAAACTTTCCCAGAATGGGACGTCTGTCAAAATGACCTTTGAGCCAAACCTACTTGTACTGCTTTACATTGTAACTGTCCATAATGTGGTTTCTAGAACTGCCTTGGCATTTTCACTAGGCCTTCCATAAGAATGGACAATCTTGAGGACATGACATAAACGAAATCCTTTCAGCCACCAGGAGCAGGCAAAAATGTATGACTTCTTTCAGTGTAATTACCTCATTTTGTCTTGGCTTGAGTCCCTCTTTCCTATTATTTTGAGGCAGAAATTAATCATGGTGCTAAGACTCAATTATGTCAAAGGAGAGGTTGGTAGATATCTGGACAGTCCGCGGCTTGACAATCCTTACGTTGACTGACAGTCAACAGCAAGTCACTAAACCAAGCACCCAGCGCCATAACAGTGCCAGTATTTTGAGACAATGGATCATGCAGTTGTCAGGGACAAGGAGTATACAGAGACAGTGGCAATTTTGATCCTAGCACTCCTGGACACCTGTTTTTGCAGGACTACTGGAGTCCAACTTCAACACAAACGTGGTGCTCCAGTGAAATTGTTAGCCAACCAGGAATTTACTTCCTCGTTTTTAAATCCCTATTGCAAAAAAAAAGCAGTGGCACGAAGTGCATTTGTGGGTTGTTTTTTTTAAGCCAGAGTCACACTTCCCTCCTGCTACTGTTTATGCTAAAGAAACATAAAGCAGTGTATAGATTAGGACCAACAACGCTTCTTCTTTGGCACCCAGCACAATACAGACATCTTGTTTCACCAGAGTCAATATGGTGTTGCTTCTTATTTCTTTTCAGGGAAACAAGCAAGATAGGAGTCTGATGAAGCCCCTTTATGATAGATACAGAATTATCAAGCAGCTTCTGTCGACGCCAACTTTGATCACAACCATTGTAAGTCCAAAGGAGATTGCGGAAATAAATCTGCCCAAACTTTTGCCTTTTTAAAGGCTCCATTCATATGAAGCGTTTTGCCCACTAGGGAATCCTTCTCACGGAATGTGTTGAGGGAATAGTACAACCAAGGGAACTGCAAAATAGCCTTCCCAAGAATGGAGTAGCAGCTGTTGAGAATGCTCAATACAGTGTTTATTTAGGCTCCATCTTGCCTCTCTGTATAATGATTGTTGTTGCTGTTTTAAAAAAATAAATTTACTGTTTTACAGTTTTAATTAACCCTGCAGATTGACAACACATCCAGGACTACTGCTGGAAACCAATGTTACTCTGGTGTTTTCCACGCAGTGCTGGATTTACGTATAAGCTAAACAAGCTATAGCTTAGGGCCCCACTCTCTTGGGGCCCTCAAAAAAATTAAAGGAAAAAACCCTGTATTAATTGTATTTCAGTTCAGCAATTACTTTGATAAAATACATATTTTGTTATGTACAAATGGCTTTTGATACCTATTAGGTCCATAAATTACCATATAGCATATATTCAACACGAAAAACAGCGACAATTTGTTGTTGACAAAGGACAGCTGGACATATAAAGGGCTCCATTACCTTCAGTAGCCTAGGGCCTCATCAAACCTAAATCCAGTCCTGTTTCTACAGCAGACTAATAACCCTTGGAAGTTAAATATGTCCATACATATATCTGTAAATCCCTGGGAGCAACATCTGGGGGACACAACTGATATGCGCACACTTTATTTCCACACTTGGTGCATGACACTGGTCTTCACACCGGTGTTTCCCACTGGAATTCTGATGTGTCCTGCCCTTCCTTTCCCACATTCCTGGGTATCCCCATCTTTTGGATTAGGGAAGTTGCATCCCAGGCAGATTTGAGTCCTCAGGTTGTCTTCTTTTAAAAAGTAACCACTGTGTCTAGCTCAAACTTTGATAATAACAAAGCTTGTACAGTACTGGGAAACAATGAGCATCCTTTGGGAAGGTGTCTTTTATGAGAGTGAAGTAAGCCAAATTGTTTGTTGCTACCCCATTAAGGGTGTGCCTCACTTTCTTTTCTGTGGCAATCTGCTTACACGAGTAAGGCTGCAAACACAAGCATTATTCCCAAGAAATAAAATGCATTGGACTCAGCATTTTTACTTGTTTAGGACTGGGCTTCAAGGCTAGTTCCATGGAAATGCTTCTGAAGGAAAACTAGATCCCCAAAATTGCAGTTTCTTACATTCATGTTAAGAGGCGGTGTCACACAAAGTTAATTCCCTTGTGGGAATGACCATGTGAATTCCTGATTAAGAGTGTGTAGCTTATGTCCTGAGGAGATTCTGTCAGTCACATTTTCTTAGCATTCTTTTTTAACCATGGTTACTCTCATGCACTTTCTATGGAACTTTTTCAGTAGTTATTTCTGGTGCAGATCTAGTTTATATTTCCTTTCCACCGATGTGCATGCAGGTAATTAATTTGATAACCCTCGTTCTGTGTTACAAGCAGGAGGAGGAAGATTCTGACGAAGATCACTCCCAGAGCAGCTATGAATTGTCCTCTGCCATGTCCCTCCATTTGCCTTCTGATCAACATCTCTGTCATTCAGATGAGGAGAATGAGCCTGCCTTTGTGTCACCCCTGGATGAAAAGAAAGCAGTCAAACAGCCTGCCCTGTCAATGTCCAACTTGCACGAGGCCACAATGTGAGGACCGATTTTTGTTTCTTAAACTGAACAAAATAGCATGGTTGTTCCTTAGGGGGGATACGGTTTCTGACAAGATGCAGAAGTGTGGGGAACAAAAAGTGCAAATCTCCCCGTCATCTCTTCGCATTGTGCTTTGAAGTGATCCTAAGCCATCTGTTCACATGCCTAATGTAACAGAGGATATATTTTTGTTTCATGCCTCTGCTAATAGTCTTTTTACGGCATCAACAATGACCCACAGCTACAAACAGTAAATACGTACTGGAAATTGGCCTAATGTAGTACAACTTTTCCTACTTGCCTAATAATAATAATAATAATAATAATAATAATAATTAGTGTAAAACATTACTGTAAATCACTCTGTGTCTTGTCAGAACTGTCAATATCTATTGGAATTAATTAGCAAAATGCATGTCGTTTGAGAACATCCTGTCCTAGGCACGGGCTGAAAGAGGAGCACCTGTTGAAGCTGCATGCATATTCCTGATCCCAACTCTGTTACCTGTCTGTCACTTTCAGTGTTTTCAGACACAATTCTCCTTTTGCAGGCCCGTACTGCTGGAACATCTCCGAGAAACGAGAGCTGATAAGAAAAGGCTAAGGAAAATGTTACGAGAATTTGAGGATCAGTTCTTTAAGCAAACAGGAAGGTAAGGCAACTACATTCATGCTTGGTCTCTGTACCCCTTCTGTATGTCGCTGCTGACCTAGACAGTCACAGATCCTGAAGAGTAAGTTGTCTACAGATCTCTGAGTGAGCCTTTCCCCTGTAGTACTAAAATCCTGAGAATTTTCCTCACTACACAAACCGAGATTTGCCAAGGAATTCTGATTTTGCCATAGCAAAGGTACCCTTCTTTTCCTAGGAATTGAAATTGGCAGGCACACATCATGCTCACAACTCTCTGCCCTCCACCACAAAAAAAGTTTATTATTGAGGTGTGTAAGAATAAGAGGTATCTTCCTGCAGGAGAACTTCCTCCCTATGTGCCTATGATTGGAAAGAGACAAGTCCAGAGGAGCCATTTATGCAGAGATATACTGGGCAGCCACCTCTGTCTGTCTGTCTGTCTGTCTATGTGTGTTGGGTTTAATTGAGTTGTACCAGCATACTGGCAGTTTTAAGTTTGCCACAATGTACACTTTTGGGGATTACTCTCCTGCTCATTCCATGGGAGTATTTGTTGGCCATTTGTAGATGAGAACAGCACCTATGATTTGTTGAAAAGACCACATATTAGAATAGCTCACATACAGAGCAGACCCAATGGCCTTCAACATGTTAACAAACGTATTAATGTGTGTGAGTGCAGGGGTGTCCCACAGTCTCTGAACCCCAATGTCTCAAGCAAGCACATCACCTAACCTTGCATACAGTTCTCTCCAACATTCACTTGCCTCTTCTTTGGAAGAGGACTGTCTGAATGTGGGTTTTTAAATATCAATTCCTAAAAACATATCTGCACTATATTTTCTTTCCCCTTGTTATATGTGGGAACCTATAATTAAAGAGACAAACACAAAAGTCATATTTGAGCCAGAAGTGCTCTGCGAACGCTTGCTCCTTTTAAGCCCCAGCATTCAAATTTTGCCGCTTTACAGGACTCCCCAAAAGGAGGACCGCATTCCCATGGCAGAGGAGTACTTGGAATACAAGCACATCAAAGCCAAGCTGAGGCTGCTGGAGGTCCTCATCAGCAAGCACGATGTCTCCAAAACCATCTGAAGTCCAGTGGTTTGCAATAGTAAAACTCCTTGGTCTGGGAAAAGGAGAGAGAGAGAGGATTGCACAGGTCTGGCTCTTCCTGCACAATGGCTTTGACACCTTGAAATTCTGATGCACTTTATTTATGTTCTACCGCTGCAGGTGAGCAAGAGAGTGAGAGAAAGGGGTGTGAGAATGCAGGAAGGAGGAGTGATTGAATGGGAGGGCTAACACTTACCTGTGAGTCGCCTCTTGTTTCTGGAGCTGTTTTTCACTCGGACAAGTTTCCCCTCGCTTTAGCCAAAAGGAGGTAGTCATATATGCACATTCAGGAAGCCCGGTTGGCGGGACTTCCTGTTTCCCTTCAAAGCTCCACTGCGACGTGTTTCCAGGCAGATGGTGCTAATTCAACAGCACTCAAAGGTATGGAAGGACAGTGCAATCATCCAAACAGGCTCACCCAGGTGTTGTTGTTTTTTTGTCTCTTCCCACTTGGGCAGCATAGGACTAGAGAAATAGAGAGGCACATCAAAGTCTCTTGAGCAGCCCATCAGGTAAACTTGGAACACAATTCTAGGTAGGCAATTCTCCTAAACCTACTCAGCATTATGAAGTGTCCTCCGCAATCTGATAGGCCTTTTTTATTTGTGATATTCCAGTGTGTAGCCTGGACAGCTTTTGTATCCTAGGATTCACTGGGAGGGCCAGAATGAAAACCATCCCTAATCTTGGGAGGAGAGATGAACCAGTAAAGAACCTCTTTTCTGCTTGCTGGGCTAGATAAAAAAGTACAGGTCACAGCGAAACTGTAGTTTTCCATCTTGGTTGAGGACAATGACGGAAGGAAAACCAGCACACTCCTGCAGATAAAAACTTGACCAACAACCCCCAGGAATGTGAGCAGCTGTATTTTCTGGTTCAGTGTGCTCTAGAGGACCCTGTTTGCCCAAACACAACCATCAGTCAAAAATCTTACTTTCTCCGTAGATCAAATACCTGTGCAGGAGGGGACATTTTTGAGAATTTAATGGGCACCCAAGATACAAGTCTTCATCCGTCCTGCGTTTAGGGAGTTCCTGATCCTCTTGTTTCCCCTCCAATATTTAACAGATAAGGACCATCTAAATCCACCAGTTTGGCAGAGACACTTCTCACTTGATGTGTATGACACCCTGCCTGAAATGGCGGAGCCAGGGTGGAAGTGCAGGGCAAGATAGCTCCTGCAGGATAAAGGTAGACTGAAGGATGGCTCTGATATAGGCAGCAACCTATGTTTGTGGAATGTGCACAGATTGGACTGCATGGAAAGCTCCACTGGCTCCTGCATCATTCAGGCTGTATTTAGGGTAGGTAGAAATTCTACTTTTCAGGTGCAGGAAACATGGGAAGAATTATGGCACAAAGAAAGAGCCTCAGATACCTAGTTCAGATACCAAATTGACAGGCAGAATTTTGGAGAGCGATTCACATTTGGCGGGATGGGGGTATTATGGGATGGGTTTGAGGCAGGAACAGGAGGTGATGTGGTCTGAATCAAGGGTAGCCAGCACCAGATCTTACAAATGTTTTGGAGTACAGTTCCCACCTGTTAGCTGTGCTGGCTGGGGCTGATGGGAGTTGGAGTCCAAAACATATAGAGGGCACCATGTTGGATGCATGAGACAGCACCCAGATGTTGTGGGTGGGTGGAATCCTGTGGCAGAATAGAAATATGCAGAGCTTGTCTGAGCTGTTGTTTGTGAGTGTGTGCTGTAATTCCACGCAAGCAGCAACCCCCCCCCCCCGCATAACATATGGAACTGGGTATAGAATTCCATTTCCTGACAACGGTAGCAGCTTTTTATCTCCTTATTTTTTTTGGTAAAAATAGGAAGGAGGCTCCTAGCTCTTGGTTTGCAAAGGCATGCTTGTGAAAGTGTGTGTGTGTGGGCAACACTTAGTGAAATGTCAGGAGGCAGCATGGAAACAGCATAGGATTTGCAGTGGTGTGACTTCAGGGCCTTTAACGGCTTTTCCTTCATCGTGACTAAATTAAAAACAGAAGAAGAAGAGAGTTGTGCGCAGCAAGATAAGTTATGACTATTTGTGTAATGTACACAGGTTGTAGAATTCTGCTTTTCTTGCTGAAGAACTTGGCTTGCCCATTTTCATTGCAATACCATAGCCTGCCCATTTCCCCCACCCAGCAGAGGCCCGTGTGAATGGCAGCTATTCCTTCTGGATCCTCAGCTCTGTGAAGGTCAAAGAGGCTGTCTTCTCCACACAACGCAAGGGGTATTCAGATCACCATGCGGTTCCTGCCATGCTGGCACATCAAGGCAAGAGTGGCTTTGCTGAGGCTGAGGCAACCTTTCCTGTGCTGGAAAGCTGGGGAGAGCAAGCTAGCAGAGCTTCATTGTTCTGGGAAAAAAACCAGGGTCTTCTGGTTCTAAATATGCTTATTGGAGGAAGCTAACTCTAGCAGGAACCTAACTTAGGCTTTGGACGATGGGCCCAGCTTCCTGAATTTGCATAGCACTCATTGATTTTGGCTGAGTGAGAGGAAAATCCCAATAAGGCATGCAATACCTGCTTAACCAGGGAAGACAAGGTTTCTCTTTGAAGTGCACTGTGTAGAAAGTTGCAGAACGAGAGAAGGAAAACAGGGGAAGGAGGAGGGTTATTGTTCCTCATTTGACCCTCTCCTCTTTTTCCACTACCCAGTCATTATTTCTGGCTGTATGAAGCCGACTTCAAGTATAGCTGCCTCTCTGCTATCATTGGCAGGTGCCCCATTCAAGCAGAGGGGCTGCAGTGGAAGCTGTACCCTCAAGACAGCTTTGGGGGTGGGGGCCTAAGGGTGTATGTGAAGCTTGCCGCTTCCCATTGGCCCCAAAGCCAAGACTCAGGGAGAGGACCCCCCACCTCATGCTCCCAGAAACTGTGAAGGAACAATTCCTAAGTTTAAAGGATCCTCCAAGTGGGGGGTCAGATTAGGCTTGGAGCTCCCTCCTTCTCCATAAACGCACCCACCACCTGCCTCTGCTCACATTATCCCTTCCTTCTGCCCCTCACCCAAAGCCACTCTTAATTTTTTTTCTTCACGCTCCCCCCCAATTGGAGAGACCCACCACAGGCCTACCCCTGGATGTATTTTGGTGCCTAGCCTGTTCGTGTGCAGGTGATACCCACACACTCTCACCCATTTACTAATAGGAGTGATGGCATAATTGCATGTATTTTACCAGGTGGATGCCATCTAGATTTGTAAGAGCAATGAAATATCGCTGGTGTGTGTGTGTGTGTGTGTGGTGGAAGGGAAGGAGTCAGCAGCCGTATTGCACATGCCCATTTGCCATTTTAGGTACAATTCCAAAAACAATGATGTTTGCAATGTCCACTTGGATCATTAGACCTGTGCCTTATGAGCCGGCAGTTTCTAGATAATTATATTCATGGCCATTTATAACCACTGGTTGCAGAACAATTGAAACAAAAAGATAAAAGGACAGACAGCTGGGCTTCCAGACCCAACTCTCTTGTCAATAATGCTTGGTTAAGATAAATGGGTTTAGGTGGGCAGAGCACATCTGTGAGACAGGGCGAAGCCCACTTTCCCTACCCACTTGTGCTTGTCTTGTACAGAGTCAGACCATTAGTCCATCTAGCTGAGCATTGTTTACTGGCAGTGTCTTTTCAGGGATGGTTCTCTCCCATCCCTATGTAGAGATGTCAGGGATTGAACCATGGTGTTTCATGTGGCTTTCTACAGTTGTATGACTTTTTAAAAAATAAAAACCTCCCTCTCTCATTGCTCATTGGGAGGAAAGTTACAGTAGGTTCAGGACTGGAATGTCCGCCTCCCCCAAATTCAGGGGACATTGGATCCTGTAGATCCAGCACCTTGTCCATCCTACTGTGGACTCTGTTTGTCTTCTCAGATGTTGCAGGTCTGATCATGGAGATCTGCCAGCTGCTGACCTTTCAAGGCAGATCTCTCTCTCACCCTCACGAGAAGGAGATGGAACAAATCCTGTGGTGCCAGGGACAGCCTCCCAGGAGCTATAGAATTCACACCTAGAGAAATTTTAAAAGCAAACAAACCATCAATTTTAAAAAGTAAGAGAGGTGGAGTGTTGTGCTGATGACAGGTGGCTTTTTTATCCCTTAGCTCATGGCAAAGGAGTCGGCCAATTCATTTTTCCAGGCTTCATCTCTGGCATGAGCACTGGAATGCAAAACACCAGGGAGGTCCTGCATGAAAATAGCTATCAGGAGCAGGACTCCTCTGTGCATTGCCTGCCAGTCTAATTTTTCTTTAATAGTTACAAGTTTTCGTGAGCGTGTCTCGTTGTTGTTGCCTTTATTCACTCATTATTCAACTACTCCAAAGCAAAACATCAGAGTGGATCTTAAGACACAGTTATGATGATCCAAGCTGGTTACAGGTACTTCTAAGTTTCGGAGTTTACCCATTTTGGCAAAGTCACGCAGTCTTGCCCATTGCATTTGGCCCTAGTGTTGCTGCTTGCGCCCCCGTTATCCCATTCCTAGAGCCTCTTGCTTTCTCGAGGAACCTTGATTACAGTGTGCACCGAGAAACTAAAGCTTGTGGCACTCAGACTTAAACTGCAGTCCTTGAGATGGGATAGATTAAGGTCATTGGGTAATGTTAGCAGAGTGTTTTCTAGAGTTCCCGTTTTTGCCAGTGCTGCTGCACAAGCTACCACACCACCACCAGCAGCAGCACCTGCTGTTATTGAGCCCGAGCGCTGCAGGCAAAGGACAGTGGCTACCGGATGCCTAAACAGCAGCTGTGCTCTCCAGTAGTTGTGATATTGCGCATAGATTCGAGGGATGCTTGGGTTTTCTTTGGAAGCTTACCGGGGTTTGGCCAGAACAAGGCCAGTAGTGCTAGACTAGCAGTTCCGAAAGCTTTATCCGTCATGATAATCTCCCTTACAAAGTGCACCCAGAATTCACGGTGTTGCAAATGGGGAGTAATAAGATCAGCAGGGTTGGTGACTGTGATACAAAACTGACTGTTTCCATGCCGAAACCCTTATTAAGTTACTCTGATTGCAGTTCTGTTGATCTTCCAGAAGCTTTAGAAGCAGGTGTGTGTTGGATGTCGCTGGAGCCGGGAAAAGGTTATTCGTCACTTGAGCCCTTAACTCATAGAGCGAGGTAAAATAGCTTAAGAAAATGCTGAAGCAGAACAAAGAGGTAAAAAATAATAATTTTGAAAAGTCTCAGCTATTTGGTGGGGTGTGGGGATACGAAATATGGCATATATAAGGGAGAAATAACTTAAACAGGAAAGAGTGGCTATTTAAAAAATGACCAGGCAATGTAAAGCTGCTCCATCCTTTTAAGCAGAAATTGCTTAAAAGACACCGGTTGATAGAAACCGAAATAAAGCAAAGTGAAGCAAAGTTATTAATGGCACATGCCAATTTTTATTTCTGTAGCACTTTTCCTTAGCCCAGTGCTATAATTTGTTTTGCTTTTTCCTGACAACCAAAGCTTGTTTGAAAGCATGCACTTTGTAGGACCTTAATATTTCCTGTGTGATGATTGCCAAGATGGTTTATTAAAAATAGTGACAATAGTTTATTGCATTATGATATTTTGGATAGATCAATGTATGCAGATTATTTAATCTAAGTGTCATGGTGATGAACTGAAGGAGGCTGGGCTTCTTTTCTGGTTTACTGTGATAGATTATAAACGTGGATATATTCCCCCACCCCCACCCCCCGGTCTTGCCGTTAAAAAAGGAAGACGCCTTTATAAACAGAGGCAAATTTGCAATAGGTCACTCCTGAGTGGCACATGAATTCCATGGGAGAGGGACAGTCGGCGAGTTCGCACCACTCACTGGCAAACGCAGGTTTCGGTGGCAAAGAAGTTCGAGAAAGAGCTCCAGGTAGAGATATATGTACTGTCTTTAGTGTTCTTGTTTTGTCATTTTGTACCAATGACAAGAAAACCAGGGGCATAATCCTTAGTCTTCCAGCACTGCTTCTGTAAAGGTGGGGGATCCCTGGGTAACTATGTGAGGTCATTGTGTAGTGCCCCTTGTGTGGGGCTGACCTTAACCGTGTGGTCCTGTCCTTGAGTGCAGGGTTTTATTTTCACAAATAGCCAGCACGGGGGTTGGGGTACAATCCAAGTCAGAACTGTGCAGTTAAGGTTATGTGCCGCTTGGCCTGGGAGGGCCAGCAGGGAGGCCTCCATCAATGCCTCTAGGGGAACCCCCTCCTTGCGAACAGAGCTGAAGACAATAGATTGTACCTCAGCTCTTTTTGCTATAGTAATAAAAGAAGCTGTTGATTTCATGAAGCCTATTTAGCCACAAAACTTGTTTTTTTATTTATTTCTGCTGTATGTAACGTTGAAGCATGGTTTTTAAAAGAGAAAAACAAAACAAAAAAACATTTGTGGGATCATGTCACACTGCTTATATACCTAAGTGGAATTTTTAAATTTATTTTTTAAAAAAAGAATGATGTAATGTTTCAGTGTAATTGGCTTGATCATTTATATAACTTTTATGAATCAGAATGGTCTCCTTCATAAATCTGTTTTAATTAAAAGTCATGTCAGAGCAACAGGAACAGATACACAAGAATTTGAAGTTTACAAACTACATCTTTGATAAGGGAAAAATGGTTTCATGACATATGTATACAGTTGCTATTAAAATGTATCTATATATTCTATATGATTGTATAATATTTTATACAACAGTACAAATAAAATATTTTTCTATTTATTATGTTGAAACACAGGTGGGTTTTTTCCCTGCTTGTTAGCTAATATAAATAACATAAATAACACTGTCAAACAACACATTGGAAGTGCTGACATTTTTTTTTCTAGGCTGCAAGAGTTAAATCATGCTGCAATTACACCCTTTCATGCTGTTTGGAGATATCTCAGTTAAGTTGTTCAGTAGATTAAAATGAATACATATTTAAAACACCATTTAGAAGCCAGTAGTTTTTTTTTTTTATTTCGCTAAAGCTTGTTTATATAGATTTGTTACATTTGGCAATATGAAGGAGGAGGAGGAGGAGAGAAAAATAATAAGAAAATGGAACACCAATTGCAGCATCTAGATATATATAAATGGTTGCTAGAAAGAAAAAACCCAAGATTCCTAACAGTTGAAAAGCACTGGTGGACCAAGAAGGTAAGGAATATACTAAGGGCAGAACTACATGCTTCACTGGGTACAGCGCTGCCGCCAATGACATCATGCCCAGGTTGGATGGTCCTTTTCCCCGACGACGTTTGGGCACACTTACCTGCTTTGCAGTTTGCCATCATGTTAAGTGCTGCCCACCACCGGTAGCCAACGATTTTTGAATGTGGACAGGAGGCTACAGAAACATGAGGACAACACAACATGGGGTGAGTGTGCCTGCCTTCTAAATATTACAGTGGGGAGGGGGAAATCTGGACACAGGGTGCCATGGTGGTGGTGGTGGAGCTGCTGCTCTGTGCCAGCTGCATTGTTAAAGCTCTGCTTGAAGAAGACTATTGAGGAATTTGATCACTGGTGTTTGCTCTTGGGAAGAGCAGCATTATGCATGCGTCTGATGAGAATGGATGGCAATGGGGAATAGGCCACAGAGAAGGCTCCTAAGGAAGAGTTGGGGGGGGGGACCACCGAATTAACGTCCAACACTGATGTTACACGTCTTGCAGCTGGGATCTTTCTTAGCGTTGGCCGTCGACAAGCTCATGAGCTGGTGGCCTGTGATTTCCGCGACGGTGCCGAGGGAGAGATCCACAGGGTCAGTGTAAATCACTTCCAAGATTACATCCTGCGCGTGGTGGTAGATCATCGCCCCGTCTTCTTCAGTGCAGGTCAGGAATTTGTTATCCTGCAAGTTCAGCTGAGGGAGGCGCTGCTTACAGAACTCGTCTCCCGGCGAGCCGGCGGGCGCGAGGACGAGGATGACATAGTGGTAGGCTGTGTACATGCAGTAGAAGTCCCCAAAGTACAAGTTAGTATTTGGGTTGAAAAGTTTTTCCGCCGCTATCTCAAACCTGTATCTTCCATAGGGCGAATCCTGTGGGGGCTTCCCAGTGTTGAATTCGGTGTTGCAGCTGAAGAAGATGCCCTCCAGCTTCCCGCTGATGGGAGAGCCGTGGCTCCCGCTGTTATCCTTGACCGAAGGCTGCAGAGCGCTCCCGTGCTGCTCTCTAGAAATGAAGGAAGGGTAATGGTTTATATTTACAGGGGCATCAGTGAGCGAGACATTAGGAACTTAAAGAAGCTGCCTTGGGTCAAGGAAGTGGCTTTAAACAAGACCTCTGGTCCATCTAGCGTGGTAGCAGTTGCTCTCCAGGGTTTCAGATCAGGAACCTTTCCTTTGTTTGATCAAAACAAGCAGCCAAGGTGAACCACTGTATTTACACACCTTCTGCCACCCACAAAAGCATATACCCCTTTCCCATTCAGGAAAACAAGCTATATAAGTGTGTAGGCACAGATCTCACATTCTAGCTTTTTAAAATGGCACCAGCAATTGTGCTTTTGGTGTACAAAACCTCTGAGACTTGCTTTCAGATAGGGCCAATCAATACATTGCTTCTGTTGGGCAAAGTGTGGAGAACTGATTTCAAGTCTGGAAAAATTAGAACTCAGAATTGACAGATTTGCCCCAGTCTAATGGCAACAGAATGCTAAGGGTCTGTTGGAACTGGAATAGAGTATCCAGAAAGAGGGTGTGGCTGGCTGGAACACTGAATGTGGGAATTCCATGCTGCAACATTTTGCTGCAGGCAGCAGCAGTAGCAGCAACAACCACCTCCCTGATTCTGCAGCACAGATTTTTTTTGTGTGTGGGGCAATTCCTAAGACTAGCTACACAGATGCGTACAGAATGTGCCACATCGGTGAATTATTCATGCAAGGGCAGAGAGTTATTGACTTCACCAGTTCTATGCTAGTGCAGCCACAAGGCAAATGTTAAATGTTTATCTTCCTGAAAGTGCCACCTTTCTGTTTTCCTAAAACAAGACTGAAAAGAAAGTGTATTCAAAATAAGATTAAGCTGCTGCAGATGAGCTAAACATCAAAACCACCATCAGTAAATAAAATCCATCATCCTGGAAATTGAAAAGGGCCAGGTAACTATTCTTGAACGGCAGTACAGTGACATCCAGTGGCCAGTTAAGCTAATTGTAGACCATTCCCTCCTCCCCCCCCACAGGCCTGGATATATTTACAGAACGTTTATACTACACTGATTCAAGTACATTAGAACAGAATAATTAGTCTGGTTCACACATCATGGTAAGTTAGCAAGCTATGGTTTACCAATTGTGCTCATGCAGCCTGCTAAAATTGTGCCCTACTCCTCCTTTTCCCTAGTTCCAAACAAACTGTGAAAGGAAGCCAAAGTATGCTGCTGGTCTGTTTTGGAGACAAACAAGCTAGGAGTGCTGGTTAGCACATAACACAACTTCAACTTGTTTTGCTTCAGCCTGGCTTGGGAAAGGGAGCAACAGCAGGGCAGGAGTTTAGCAGGGTGAAACAACACGTTTTGCTCCCTGATGGCAAGTCAAAGTTTGGCTTACTGACCTACTTGCTAATTATCTGAGGAAATGGAAGAAGCTGAATCCTGCCTCCTTTCTCAAATAGGTGACCAATGACAGTGGTGACAATCTGCACTTCCAGCCCTGGAAATTGTATACACAGCTGCCCAGTTGCATATGGGATTCTCAGTTGAGCTGAATTCTACTGCTCCCTCTAATGCGGGGAACTCAGGCCATGCCAGCCCCACTGAGAAGCAACGTGGGGTATCTGTATTCTCTTATGAGTCCCAAAGTTTGCAGAAGTATATGTATATATTTTTAAAGAGAGGTGCACAGCACAGTGTTTGTTACAAGTCCCATACCTCCTTTTGTACTCTAACTGAATCCCAACAATGGCAAATTATGAATAAATGACTGTATCTGGAGTTTTTAAAAGTCTTGTTGTATGCATGTTATTTTATAAAGCTGTCACCCACCTGAAGCTCTCAGAGGTGGCACAGATTATACAAACAAGTACCTGGCTACTAACTTCACCATGTATAACGTGTATTGGTAGCCAATGCTGATCAATAAAGAAGCTTACACATAGGCAGCTTTCTTGTTACGTACACAGTGGAGAAAACCTTGTCCTCAGCTCCGCGCAGAGATATTTGCCTTTGACAAGTCCTGGTTCTCTTACCTGATGTAGTCAAAGTATTCCTTGTGCTGGTTCCGATAAAACACAGAGAATTTAAGCATGCGCCCTGCAATCACTTCCGCCTTTTCCAAAAGCTGTGTTAAGTGGACCTTTGAATAATCTGTGAATAAAAAACAGTCTGCTAGTGGGAAGCAACACACAATGTTTTCCAAAGTCCACATGGTGATGCTTTACGCTCTGGGGTGAGACAGAGGTCAGTGGGGACCCTGGAGCGACGATCACGTTGGAAGTTCTCCAGCTCTCATTCTACCCTTAGAGAACATTCGAAACACGATTCTTTCGCTCAAAGAACCTGGGCAATGTAGCTACAATTCCCAGAAGCCCTTAATGAACTGCAGTGCCCAGAATTTATTTGGGAGAAAGAATGTGTTCAGAGAGCCACTCACACATTTTTCACGTTTTTCAATTTTTCAATTTCTATTCCATCCCTCATCTGTAGATTTCAGGGCAGTTCACAAGATAAAAATCACACACACACAGCATAATAAAAACAAGAACAAGACCAAACCAATAACTCCGGCTTCCTCCTCCGACAAACACATAGGATGTTAATTATCCAAAGGCTTGGTTGAAGAATGTTTTTGCCTGGCACCTAAAGGTGTATAATCAAGGCACCAGGCAAACATCCCTGGGGAGAGCATTCCACAGATGGGGACCCACCGCAGAGAAGGCCCATTCTCAGGTTGCCACCCTCTAGAATTCTTGAGGAGGCACATGAAGGGTGTCAGATGCTGATTTCAGGGTCTGAGCATACTTTTTTTTTCTACCTAAAAACACAGGGTGGACTTCAACATCACACTGTTACGAATGTTCCATTGGTGCAAATACTTCATTCAGCTTGGCAGATGGGACGATTCCCCCCTCTCCTCCTGCTGAGGGCTCTCTTGGGGCTTCTCCCAACCCCCCAGGGACAATTTTGGGGTGCACAGAGGTGCAAAGAAAAGGAGATGGGGAGAAGCACCATTGCTCACGTAGAAGTCCTTGCACAGGGCTTCTGGCAACGGGGCTCATAAGGTGAATCCCACCCAAAAGGGATTAGCTCCAGACTAACATGCTATTAAGAGCTCCCTCCCAAACCCACTAATTAACACAAAGCACACTAACCTCTGAGCTTTCAAAGTGTTTTAGTTCCAAGTGAAAAGCAGAAATAACAATGTGACGTTATTTCTGCTCACAGCAGCAGGAGGAGGAAATATATGATTAATATTACAGCAATCGGGGTAGGCCCATGAAAGGATAACGTTGGTGCCTTCACACAGAAGGGAATTGCCAAAAGCAAAATAGCCTGGAAGGATGTGTGCATTGTGAAAAAGAATCACTCAATTAATAGCAAGTCTGTAAAACAGTTATCTGTTGTAAACAGAAATGAGTTAAGTCACACATCTTGAAGATGCTTCTTTTTCTATGGGTGATATGCAACTAAGCCATCCTCAGAGCAAACCCAGTGAAATAAATGGACATACATTACTTAAGCCCATGACCCCCATGAGCTGGATCTTCATAGCAAAGAGCTCACCTCCTGTACAAAATTCTATGATTTCGCTCCATTCTGAAACCATGTAATCACCATCAACTTGCTTTGATGCAGTCTGCACGGCAACGGTGTACTCAGTTCTTGGACTCAGGAACCAATGTCCACGGACAGTCATGGGCAGGGGAACAGCCTTTGCCACTAGTTTCGTGGGTACATCCTAATTGGGCAGACAAAATGGGGAGATCAGGTGCGTGCAGAAACAGCAATAGCAACAATGATCATTCTAATCTCAAGTGCCTAACACAACCAGGCACTGTACAATGATTTAAAACGTTTATTGTTAGGGGTGGATGAAAAAACAGCCCATTTAAATACAGCATATTGTCTCTCAGAACAGGAATTTCTAAATGCATTTTATATTGTCTTTGAGCCAAGTGCAGTGCTGGAGCATTTGGCAAATGCACAAAATCTATGGATAACTACCGGTACGTACAAATCCATGCATTAGTCAGGTAGGTCTAAATTAGATTTGTATTGAAATATGAAAAATACCCATCTCTTCAAGCATTCCCCCATACAAACTAAATAAATTTTTAAAGTTCTGTTGGTGCCTAGGCTGCCATGTTAAATATATGAGCCTTCCTTTTTTATGCTCTCTAGTTGAAATCCTGCTTTCCTATCTTGCATTAGTCACCCCAATAAAATCAACTGAACGGTTGACTTTGGGCAATGCAAAGTATTTGGCTAGGAATCCTTCTAATACAGCAATTGCTTTCTGATGAAACTGGAATTACAATAAGGCAGAGCAGCATTATCTGCTATTATGCTAAAGCAGTGTGCATAGTT